>NC_091069.1:119323123-119948123 GCF_032405125.1 Capricornis sumatraensis
GCTTCTGAGTCTTTTCCAATGAGTCAACTCTTCTCATGAGGTGGCCAAAGTACTGGAGTTTCAGCTTTAGCATCAGTCCTTCCAAAGAAATCCCAGGGCTGATCTCCTTCAGAATGGACTGGTTGGATCCCCTTGCAGTCCAAGGGACTCTCAAGAGTCTTCTCCAATACCACAGTTCAAAAGCATCAATTCTTCGGCACTCAGCCTTCTTCACAGTCCAAGTCTCACATCCATACGTGACCACAGGAAAAACCATAGCCTTGACCAGAAGGACCTTAGTTTGCTCAAATGCATGTCCCTGGTGGCTCAGACATAAAGACTGTACCTGTAATGCAGGAGACCGAGTTCAAGCCCTAGCTTGGGAAGATCCCTTGGAAAGGGCATGGCAATTCACTCCAGTATTCTTGCCTGGAGAATCCCATGGACAGAGGAGCCAGGTGGCCTAGAGTCCGTAGGGTTGCAAAGAGTCAGACATGATTGAGAGACTGAACGTTCATGCACATATGCTCAATGTGAGGACCCCAGTTAAGGTTAAATAAACACATCACTATGATCTCAGCTTCCCTTCCTGTTTCTCTTCTCTCTTGGACTGCTGGACCCTAACACATTTTCATCTTCTTTACATCTTCCCTAAACAATTTGCTTATAGCCATATTCCCACCACCTTTGAACACAATATCTTAGGTGAGTGTGTGTGTTAATATGTGTTTATGTGACCAGTCATGTGTGAGCCTTTGTGTTTGATTGTAATAGACTTGTGGGTTTTTTTGAGTTTTTAAAAAAAGAGACTAAAATATCATCTTTGCCTAATACTGTGAATAAATAACACCATCTTCAAGAAAAAGCCCATGACAGACTTTGAGATACTTATACAAATTCTGACATGTAGTTTCCCAGTGCTTTGTAAATGTTAAAATCTTGTCACAGATTTTATTTGTCTATTTTCTTGTTAGTGACATCCACGGATTCTCTACTCTCTTACTTTTGATTACTTGTGTCACGGATTTTAACACCAGGGACAATTTAATTCTGAAGCAACAAAACAAAATGAAAATTGCCCATGAATTTGAGAGATGCTTAATCACAATGGGATTAAGAGTGACAAAGAAAGGAATTAACAAATCAACAAAGGCTTTCTTGAAATAAATAAAAGTGAGAGGAGAACCAATAGCTATCTATTAGACTATTGCAGCCCTGCAGAGAGAGATGAAGAAATCCCTCAATGTAAGTACACTCTCTCAGTCCTCTCAGGGAATTGATTCTAGGATTCCTCACAGATACCAACATTTGTGGATGCTCAAAACTCTTCTATCAAATGGCCTAGTAGAGTAGGCACATGGTACCTGGGGATGTGCAACCTGTGGATACGGAGGACCACCTCAAGTCCTTGTTGAATAAATAAGTAAAACCAATGCGATTTTAAAATTTACTTTGATGTTAATTTATCAGCATGTTTTTGGTATTTCTTGGCTTCCCTGGTGGCTCAGAGGGTAAAGTGTCTATCCACAATGTGGGAGACCTGGGTTCAATCCCTGGGTTACAGGAGACCTGGGTTGGGAAGATTCCCTGGAGAAGGAAACAGCAACACACTCAAGTATTCTTATTACTTGGTAGGGCTTCTCTGATGGCTCAGTGGTAAAGAATCCACCTACAATGCAGGAGACTTGGTTTTAGTCCCTGGGTTGGGAAGATCCTCTGGAGAAGGAAATGGCAATCCACTCAAGTATTCTTGCTTGGAGAATCCTCATGGACAGAGAAGCCTGGCTGGCTATATAGTCCATGGGGTCACAAAGAGTCAGATATGACTTAGAGACTGAGCAAGTGCATCTAATTGTCACATCGTTTAAGGTATGCTGCAACTTCTGTCACCCAGTCTGAGGTGACATCAGAGCATCTGGTATCCAGTAGATGGGAGAAGTGAAATATAAAGGACAAACAGTTTGGGGCAATGGAGAACATTTTAATGGACAATATTTGTTTATGAGCTACCTACTAACTGGCCAAAAATTTGTCATTCTGTAACATAGTGCAACTTGATTTTTTTTTTTTTTTTTTTTGGTCTAATCTCACTTCCTCTGCTGACTTTTTACATCTTTTTTTTTTTTTTTTTAATGTCTCTTCTTAACCCCTTTTACTGTAGAATTCCACCTGCTACAAATACCTCATACTTAATAGGTATGTGGTAACTGTTAAATAACTGGTAAAATAAACCACTGTTATTGACAATATGTACTTGCTGGAGATCTAGCCTATTCTGCACATTATGTATGTGAAATTACTGGTTGTGCAGCATCCTCATACAACAGAACCCCAAAGTAATTTGCAGGTAGTCTAAGATAACACGTAGTATGATTCATTTGAGAGATATTGGATAAACTGTTTTCTCAAAATACTTCCTTTTATTCTATGGTGAATAAATATCTTCTCTCAGGCTGAAAAAGCAAAGTTCATTGTGAAATTATGGTTTTAAGTTGAAATAACCCCTACAGGTGTAGCTTTTATATTTTCACTATAAAATTGTCCTTTCCCTCTTCTCATGTCACCTTGATCACACCTTTATCTGAATGAAGATGAGCTTATTGACTCTCCATTGAAGGGAAACCCACATTTTTAGGGACTCTGGGGCACCTCAGATGTAAGGAATGACTTATTATAAGATTTGAGCATGTGATGGGATAGTTTGACTATTTAGTCTCAAATCGTTTATATGAAATATAGTTTTAATATATTTGATGCTGTCAGAAATAGAAGCAATTAAGTATATGATTTTGAAAATATTCATTCATTGGAAAGACTGAGTATGAGATCAAATATAATTACAGAGTGGTCTTTGTGTCTTGATTATCATCAGCACTTAGTGACTTTGTCTAACATTGGTAGTCTGTAATATTGTTTATGTTCAACAGGAGAAGATATGATCCTGTTAATAGCCTATTTTATCTCCTTCTATCTGACAGCAGTCATACAGTGCTTTATTTCCTTTCTAAAGATATTCATAATTAAGATCAAACCTTTGCCTGATAGTTGTTTTATTAAAAGGAATGACTAGAGGACAAAGATACTGAGCACCCAAAAGTGATACGATAGCAACAACAACTCCTGTTGACATTATTGTGTTGCTTAGGGCTGAGCCATGTCACAGGTACTTGGGAGTATGTGAATCAATGAAGCAGACTGCTGTTCACTCACGTTTGGAGGTCAGAATGAAGCCTGCATTGAAAAATTTCTCTGTAGAAGTTTCTACATGTCTTCATTCATAATTACCACTTTGGAAACTTCAGGTGACTATCAAAGTAAATGAACATATTACTTCAGGGGAATAATTCTTAAAAAATCAGGTTAGACTGAACTCACAGGTCCTATTTTTTAAACATACTTGTAGCCATAATGTTATATGACTGGGAATAAGTAATTTAGCATCTCTAGGTCTCTGAGTGGGGGAACCCTGAAGTCCAACAGAACTCCCCAGATCTCTGATCCTGATTTCAATAATTAACACCTTAACTAGGAACTCTATCTCAATTAGGGACATGGATGAATAGAACCTTGGTAGATCTGATTTTCCTCATAACAAAGGCTGTCTCAGTTAAAATGGAGTATTGATAAAAAGCCCTTTATATTGAGGAGGCAACATTCCAGAACTTGGGAAAGGTAAGATGTGATTGCATTGGATTCAGTAGGTAATGCCTGCCCAGAAGGTTTTTGATAGTCAGTGTTTCTGGCCAGCTGCAGGAACAAGAAGCCAAAATGGATTAAGCCAAGATTAGAAAAGCACAGTTACTGGAGCATTCAGGCCAGGATGATTAACCCTAGACCTCAAGGTGAAATCCAAGACATGGGACCAGGAATATTGGAAAGGGTTGTTCTTTCCTTCCCCAGGGAATCTTCTGGACCCAGGGATCAAACCTTCATCTCCTGCACTGCAGACAGATTCTTTACCACAGAGCCACCAGAGAAACCTTTGTGTTCTGTTCATCAGTAAGTTTAGAAGCATCCACATATTGTTTCAGACCAATATCAAAGGGTTTCTAAAGTGAGAAGAGTGTGATAAAAGGACATGAAAAACTTATCAGTGAAGGAATAAATGTTTCCCTTATTTTTAAGGTCACTTCTGCTTGTGAGAATTGAGTGATAATGTATAAAATGTTACCTCAATATACACAAAGATATTTAAACTTTGTAAATTCCAGAAATCATGAATTTCTTGAAAAGTGACTACCACACTTTTTAGCTAATATAGCTACTGACATGATATTTCTTTTCAGATGAATTGAAGGAGAGGGAGAAACACTGAGAAGGAATTACAACCACTAAAAATAGAAATACTAAAGTATGCCATATCAGTTCACAAAAAGGCTATGGGGAAACACTCTCTTTAACTATCCTCACAATAATCACAGCTCAGAAAATGTGTTTCAGACAACCATATGCTCCAACTTGTGCAAACTCTCAACTTAAAGTTAAGGAGGAAAGTAATTCTAATTTTGGAGACAGGCATGGAAAGCCACTCTAGTATTTTTGCCTGGAAAATTCCATGGACAGAGAAGCCTGGCAGGCTACACTCCATTGGATCACACAGAGTCGGGCACTACTGAGTGTGGAAGCACAGCAATTACAATTTAATTCATAGAGTAGATGTGGAAACTGCAAATCCTTAAAAAGAATAATATTTTAGATATCCAGTTTCATGGTTCAGAATTGTCATGGGGATAAGAAGTCATCTTGTCGTGCTGAACCCTTCTAAAATAAGGGCTTCCAGGTCTTGGTATGAACCCAGTTGGCCCTCTGATCATCCAGGTGCTCAGATGAACACTCAGGTTCAAGCTCTTTGAGACTCAAGCTGTGTTCTTGCAATGACTTGGAAGCTAGTTTCTGGCATGGGTAAAGAGCCAACATCTTTCATGCATGTTGCCATTGTTTGTTTTTTTTTTTTTTTTTCCTCTCTCTTCCCTGTTCTCAAAAACCCTTGAACAGCCCTTATCTGTTCAAAGACCAGCTTCATACATCTTTCTTACTGAAGAAGCAGCCTTACTATGGTTTACATTCCAACTTATTTATTCTTCTCCATGATGCATAATAAGAAACATTCTGAAATCAACCACTTTTTGTGTCTAGACCTGAAAAGCAAAAGAAATTCACTCCCTTTCAAGCGCTTTTTGCACAATGTTGACCATAGAGTTGACATTCAAATATTTTTAGTGAATGAATAAAGCAATAATCTTAGGAAACAGACAAAAACTGCATTTTCCCACTCAGCACAAAACATTGAGGTTTTTAGTTTCTTCTCCCTCACATCTGACCCTCTGGAGCCCTGTGTCGAGATTGTGGCTGCTGGCCTTACCTTCACTATTTTGTCCAGGTAAAGCTTTACGAGATGCCTATGGAGCTACAGAGTATGAGAGAACAATAATATAAAGAAAGCTTCCAAAACACAGCAGTTTTTATCAAAGCTGGCTAACATCCTCATCTTCTCTGTTAGTATGAATTACCACAAAAATCCCTATGGCTATATTTTTTACCTAAAAAAAAAAAAAAAACCCTTAGATTATTGATTTTTTAAATGATTTATCCACAATAAAATACAGTTTTAAACTCAACCTATGAACTATTATTGAACAATAATTCAGACAATTGGAGATTGTCACAACTGGATAAATTAGAGGAATAAACATAGGCATTAAATAAATTGAAAGAATTTTATAAACATATTTAAGAAAACTTTTATAAAGGAGAGGCAGTATTTAAAGGTGAGAATGCTAAGAAAGTGCTCAATTTCTAAGTAGAAGTGTTTGGTGGAATCATTTGATATTATTATCATCATTTTTATTTTCACAAATTCATAAGCTAGTTTTAGGGAACGTTAAGAATTTCAACCATGCTTCCATTTTATTTTAATTTATAAATTCCAGTACATGTACTTCTACATTTATAATTATGACTTTCTTATTAATAAATACTGCACATTAATTATAGAAAATTATGCTATAATACATACATGATCCAAATATATGTACTTTTACATTCATAATTATGACTTCCTGATCACATAAAGAATACATTTTCATTATAGAAACTCAAGAAACCTCTAGATTGTAAAGAAAGTAGGTTTCAGTTTTTGGCAGGGCTAAATTTGGGTTACTTAACTCCAGAATTTAAACTTTACTTTTCATGTGAAACTTACAGTATTTATCTACTAACCTGCTTCTCTCTTTCTCAAGCACTCTTCATAAACACACATATATGGATATATATAATATTGTTGTATTGTATATCTTAAGTATATAAGTTGTGCAGAAATATCATTAGTTCCTAATTATCTTAGGAAGTGATGTTCTTCAGTTAAGATATCACCATGCGATCATGTAAAATTTTACTTAATAATTTGTTTTATAACTTGCTTTGAGGCTTCCCAGATGGCTCAAGTGATTAAGAATCTGCCTGCCAATGTAGAAGATGCAGGAGATGCAGTTTTGTTCCCTGGGTCTGGAAGATCCCCTGGAGAAGGAAATGGCAATCCATTTCCTTGCCTGGAAAATTCCACATACAGATATGTCTGGTGAGATATAGTCTATGGGGACACAAAGAGTCAGATACAACTGAGCATGTCCACATGCATTTGGTGAATTTAGTGTAATGATTCTAAGAACTATGTCCTACTGAGTAATGATTAATGAGATGTTAATAGGCTTTTTGAACGATTTGGTGAATATGATACCAAATACGCTTAGGAAATGCAATTTTGATTTTATTTTTACAGCATGACTTTTCAGTCTTTAATAGATTCACATGTATTATGACTATCCAGAGTGGTGCCTATATTTAACCTTGTTCCCTAATTCTGATATACTTTGAAAAAAATGTCAACTTAACAAAATATTTTGAAGAATTTTTAATTTCTACATGTCCATTCATTTGATTACTTGTGATATATTTCACCATACCCCACTGAAGCAAAATTTACCTATTTCCAAGATTTTTACTGTTGTAAATTTTATTTTAATTCATGATATTATATATCAATATTTGTGAGCATCCATGATCCCCCTTCCTTTAGGTAAGATTTATAGGACATGATTTATTGTAGGAATAATAAGCACAATAGAAATAACTTTAATGACTTTTATATTACATTGATAAAATGGCTACTAGAAAAATTTGTATCTATTTAGACTGCATCTTGAAAAATCTGAGACTAGTGGTTTCTCCATATTTCATCTCCTTTTCCATATTTTTATTGGATGTTTTTATCTTTTTAAATTGAAATATGAATTCTTTTTAACGGCTGAGTAATACTCCATTGTGTATATGTACCACAGCTTTCTTATCCATTCATCTGCTGATGGACATCTAGGTTGTTTTATAAACAGTGCTGCGATGAACATTGGGATACATGTGTCTCTTTCAATTCGGGTTTCCTCGGTGTGTATGCCCAGCAGTGGGATTGCTGGGTCATAAGGTAGTTCTATTTGCAATTTTTTAAGGAATCTCCACACTGTTCTCCATAGTGGCTGTACTAGTTTGCATTCCCAGCAACAGTGTAGGAGGGTTCCCTTTTCTCCACACCCTCTCCAGCATTTATTGCTTGCAGACTTTTGGATCACAGCCATTCTGACTGGTGTGAAGTGGTACCTCATTGTGGTTTTGATTTGCATTTCTCTGATAATGAGTGATGTTGAGCATCTTTTCATGTGTTTGTTAGACATCTGTATGTCTTCTTTGGAGAACTGGAGCCGATTATACAGAGTGAAGTAAGCCAGAAAGAAAAACACCAATACAGTATACTAACACATATATATGGAATTTAGAAAGATGGCAATGACGACCCTGTATGCAAGACAGGAAAAAAAACACAGCTGTGTATAACGGACTTTTGGACTCACAGGGAGAGGGAGAGGGTGGGATGATTTGGGAGAATGGCATTCTATCATGTATACTATCATGTAAGAATTGAATCGCCAGTCTATGTCTGACGTAGGATACAGCATGCTTGGGGCTGGTGCCTGGGGATGACCCACAGAGATGTTATGGGGAGGGAGGTGGGAGGGGGGGTCATGTTTGGGAACACATGTAAGAATCCTTTCATGATTTTCCTTGTTCAGTTTTGCTTCTGATACAGCAATGAGAAGAACATTCAGAGGTGAGTGTGATGATTCCAAGAAGATAAGAGACCCTTGGAACAGAGCCAGAGTTGTGTCCCACCTCAACCTCCTCACTCCCGTCTATAGTCTAGCAAGGTTCAGCCTAGATCAATTAAACCTCTAACAGTAACTTACAGACTCATGAGTTTCCACACATTATTTACATTTTAAACCAGTGCTTGTTTATGGTCTTGATATGCAGCAACAGTTTACCAGCATGCTCAACTTGATAAGACATACATCTTTCCATTTTCTTTTCTATTTTTAGAATATCTTAAGTCCATCTATGGGACTTCTCTGGTGGCTCAGCAGTAAAGAATCTACCTGCAATTCAGGAGATATGTATTGGACCCCTGGGCCAGAAAGATACCCTGGGGAAGGAAATGACAACCCACTCCAATATTCTTGCCTGGGAAATATCATGGACAGAGCAGTCTGGTGGGCTGTGGTCCAGGAGATCACAAAAGAGTCAGACACAACTTAGAAAATAAATAATAACAAAACCAACAGAGTAAATCCATCTATAAGAAATAGTGTCTGAAATGGATTTTACTAACTCACATAATATTTAAAATGATTGAACTCTTAGTATGGACCAGTCACTCCTCTAAAAAGTTTAAAATATTACTTGATAAAATATTTTCAACAAGAATTTGGATTAGTAGTAGTATTTCCATTTCCCGAATGAGATAACTACTATGAAAGGGATTTTAACAATTTCTCCCAAAACAGAAAACTAGTGAATTACAAAGACAAATTGCAAAATTAAGCATGGAATGGAGAGTTTCTTTTTTAAACTACTGTACAATTCTGCCTGTCAAGACCTAACCAATTTTTCCTTTACTGTTATTGAGTATCACCACCTCCTCTGCCATGTGAAAGCACAAGTTTTGGGTCTGTTCTTGGGTATTTTATCTTATTACATCAATCTAATAGTTATCAGCCTACTTGTGTCTTTCCCAATTAACAGTCAAAAGGAAAAGCTAGGCTATATCTCATCTAATTCATGCTTCCCATAAAAGTTTACTTTCCATAAATGTGTATATATGGAGGGAGGATAAGAACAGTAAGGAAGGGAAAACAATGAATCTAGTCTAAATAGCTCTCCTCCAAAGTTCCACACTAGACCACTGGAATTATCATATACAGAAACTGTTTGATGTGTTATTCCCATATCAGAGTTTATATTAGTATGTCCTTCTGGGTCTGGAGTCAAAAATTAAGCCAGATGAAAGGACTTGTACCCAGAGAATATGAGGGGAAATCTAAGTTTTTCTTTAAGAGAAGACTTGTCTGGAAACCATCACTAAATTGCTCAAGAATTTTTATGCTAAGAGTTGACTCATTGGAAAAGACTCTGATGCTTGGAGGGACTGGGGGCAGGAGGAGAAGGGGACGACAGAGGATGAGATGGCTGGCTGGCATCACCGACTTGATGGATATAATTTTGAGTGAACTCTGGGAGTTGATGATGGACAAGAAGGCCTGGCGTGCTGCGATTCATGGGGTCGCAAAGAGTCGGACACAACTGAGCGACCGAACTGAAGTGAACTGAAGTGAACTGTGTATGCTAACTTTGTGTCCCTCCATCTTGCTAAACTCATTATTTCTTGGAGTTTTTGTTTGTTTGTTTGTTTTATAGATTTTTTGGAATTTTCTATGCAGGTAAGCAGTTTCTCTGAATAGTTTTATTTCTTCTTTTCAGATATGTATGCCTTTTGTTTCTTTCTATAGACTTATTGCACTGGCTACAGCTTCTAGTATGATACTGAATAGAAGTGGTGAGGGAAGATATTTTTGCCTTATTTCAATCTTAGAATAAACTGTATAGTTTTCACCATTAAATATGTTATCTATTGTTTTGTGAGGACTTCCCTGGTGGCTCAGACGGTAAAGCATCTGTCTACAATGCCAGAGACCCGGGTTCGATCCCTGGGTTGGGGAGATTCCCTGGAGAAGGAAATGGCAATCCACTCCAGTACTATCGCCTGGAAAATCCCATGGACAGAGGAGCCTGGTGGGCTATGGTCCATGGGGTCGCAAAGAGTTGGACACGACTGAGTGACTTCACTTCAGTTTTGTGAAGATGCTCTTCATCAGGTTAAGGAAGTCCCTTTTGACTCTAATTTAATTAGAGTTTAAAAAAATAATAAATGGATGTTGTTCTGTGCTTAGTCACTCAGTTGTGTCTGACTCTTTGTGACCTCATAGACAGTAGCTCACCAGGCTCCTCTGTCCATGGGGATACTCCAGGCAAGAATACTAGAGTGGGTTGCCATGCCCTCCTCCAGGGGCATGGTGGATATTGAATATTGCTAAATGCCTTTTCTGATTATATGGTTTTTCTCAGTAACACTAATTTTCAAATGTTGAACTAGCCTTGTGTTACTTAGATAAAACTCATTAGGTCATGGTATATA
Source organism: Capricornis sumatraensis (assembly GCF_032405125.1). Taxonomy (NCBI): domain Eukaryota; kingdom Metazoa; phylum Chordata; class Mammalia; order Artiodactyla; family Bovidae; genus Capricornis; species Capricornis sumatraensis. Next base: position 119,333,682 of record NC_091069.1, read on the forward strand.
TATATATATATATATTTAATAGATTGTTGGGGTTGTTAAATTTCATAGGGGTTTTTTACATCTAAGTACATGAATAATAGTGATCTTTAATTTACTTTTCCTGAAATGTGTTCTTTCTTGCTGTTATGTAATACTGGTTTCATAAAATGAGTCAGGAAATATTCCCTCACATTTATTTTCAGAGAGATTGTGTAATAGTTCTTCCTTAACTATTTGCAAGAGATCATTAGTGAAAGCATCTGGGCTTGAGTTTTTAGGATTTTTTTTTTTTTGGGGGGGGTATGGTTTTAAACTACAAATTCAGTTTCTTTGACACACATAGAATTTTCAGGTTATCCATTTTTCTTTTTTGAATGTTAGTGGTTTGTATCTTTCAAGAAATTGGTTCATTCATCTAAGTTGTAGAATTTACATGCAGAGAGTTGCTTGTAACACACCCTTATTATGTAAGGTTTTTTTCTTACTGTTAGAAATATTCAGAGGTATTTTTTGTCATCTTCATTAGGACTGCTGAAAAGTCAGTCATAATCACAATTAAAAAACTTTTAAAATTAAAAAAAAAATATTTGAAGTTACCTATTGGTAGCATATTATATATGACTGAGCTCAATGTCAAAAATCTTTTTGCTTCCTTCTCTGTTTTTGATAGTCTTGCAAGGAGGTTAATTTTGCCAGCATTCTCCTGGCTCATATATGTGCCTAAAACAATTGCTTTCTCAAATCCTCATTTAACATTTGATCCACTGCCAGCTGCTTTAAATTTAGACCAGGAAGCTGCTTTAGAATCTGCAAGTACATCAAACTACTGTTTTATCACATACTCACAACTTTTTCCCCTTTAAATTTAAAAGCTTTATTAATATTCAGCTGTCAATGCTTTAGTTTCAGAAATTGTTTTATCTTCACACACTTATGTAGAGTGAAACTGAAAGTATTGGAAAAAATCCTCCTCAGAAAAATAATTCAAAAATCTTAACTAGATGACTATAGTCATGGTTATTACTACTAGTTGATTACCAATTTTTCTCTAATAGGAGAGTACTTTTTTTCATCCATAAGGACAGTTGTTTAGTTTTCAGGTTTTGATGAAGGGAAAAATCATATTGATATCAAATAAACTATGTGTGTGTGTGTGAGTGTGTGTATATGTCATATACACATGTAACAAATATTTTTTGTGAAAAATTTAAAAAAAATTACAATACATTGGATAATTTTAAGTAAAGTGGTATGTTGATAAATATTTCTAGAGAATTTTAGATAAAAAATATGCTGCAACCCACTCCAGTATTCTTGCCTGGAGAATCCCGGGGACAGGGGAGCCTGGTGGGCTGCCATCTATGGGGTGGTGCAGAGTTGGACACGACTGAAGCGACTCAGCAGTTCAGTTCAGTTCAATTCAGTCAATCAGTAGTGTCTGACATTTTGCGACCCCATGAATCGCAGCACGCCAGGCCTCCCTGTCCATCACCAACTCCCGGAGTTCACTCAGACTCACGTCCATTGACTCAGTGATGCCATCCAAACATCTCATCCTCTGTCGTCCCTTTCTCCTCCTGCCGCCAATCCCTCTCAGCATCAGAGTCCTTTCCAATAAGTCAACTCTTCGCATGAGGTGGCCAAAGTACTGGAGTTTCAGCTTTAGCATCATTCCTTCCAAAGAAATCCCAGGGCTGATCTCCTTCAGAATGGACTGGTTGCATCTCCTTGCAGTCCAACGGACTCTCAAGAGTCTTCTCCAACACAACAGCTCAAAAGCATCAATTTTTTGGCGCTCAGCCTTCTTCACAGTCCAACTCTCACATCCATACATGACTACTGGAAAAACCATAGCCTTGACTAGACGGACCTTTGTTGGCAAAAGAATGTCTCTTCTTTTGAATATGCTATCTAGGTTGGTCATCACTTTTTTTCCAAGGAGTAAGCATCTTTTAATTTCATGGCTGCTGTCACCATCTGCAGTGATTTTGGATCCCCCAAAAATGAAGTCTGACAGTTTCCACTCTTTTCCCGTCTATTTCCCATGAAGTGATGGGACCAGATGCCATGATCTTCGTTTTCTGAATGTTGAGCTTTAAGCCAACTTTTTCACTTTCCACTTTCACTTTAATCAAGACTTAGCAGTAGCAGAAGTTATCTATACACTGTCATAAATTATCTAGAACATAGTATCTAAAAACAAGAAATCTTCATTATTTCTCTGAGTTGCTATGTCTGGAACCCAAGTGTAGCCTTTGCTGTGCCTCTGATTTAGCATCTCTCTGGGGACTGAAGAGAGGTTTGGAGGAATGGATGCAGCATGCCCAGGCTCAGCTAAGGCGGGATGGCCTTCTGAGCTCACTCAGGAAGCTACTGGTTATTATCAGGTCCACACTGACTGATGGGTAAAGGAAGACATCATTTCCCTGCCCTGTGACCCTCTCCAAAGGGCTTCTCCCAGAGCCAGAGCAGAGAGAGAGAAAGAGAGAGAGAGAGAGAGAGAGAGAGAGAGAGAGAGAGAGAGAGAGAGAGAGAGAGAGAGAGAGAGAGAGGGAGAGAGAGAGAGAGGGAGAGAGAGAGAGAGGGAGAGAGCTGGAATTCACAATAATCTTATCTTGGGAGTGACTTTTCATGACTTTTGATGTGCTTTATTTGTTAGCAGTGAGTCACTGGATCCAGTAATACTCAAGGAGAGAGACTATCTAAGGGTTTGAATATAACAGGGTTGGGCGGGGGCACTTTAGCTGCTAAGATGAATCAGTTATTTTATATTTTTTTGTTGTTGTTCAATCACTCAGTCACGTCTGACTCTTTTCAACCCCATGGACTGCAGCATTCCAAGCTTCTCTGTCCTTGACTGTCTCCCAGAGTTTGCTCAAACTCATGTCCATTGAGTTGGTGATGTCACTTAACCATCTAATCCTCTGCCACCCCCTTTTCCTCCTGCCCTCAATCTTTCCTAGCATCAGAATCTTTTCCAATGAGTCAGCTTTTCACATTAAGTGGTCAAAAGATTGGAGCTTCATCTTCAGCATCAGTCCTTACAATGCATATTCATTGGCTGGTTTCCTTTAGGATTGACTGGTTTGATGCTTTTGTTCACTTCCTCTCACTCTCTGGTAAGTGTACTCTCTCTAGTTTAACATTTAGATATATACAATATGCATTGAATTTGTCACGCAAATGTATGTTCCCCGGTTCTTTATCTCATCACAACAAAAATTTGGAGCGACAGATATTAAAGCCCTCAGCATGTCACAGCTCTCGGGTCTTGGACAAACCATGTTATAGCTCTTAGGCAAGTCAGCGTTACAGCTCTATTTTATTTAGAAGATAGCAGGAGAATCCATCCTCAAAGCATGAGGGCATGCCAACCCAAAGATTTGAAGGGTAGAGAGTGGAGGAGCCTGTGGGAGAGGGAGAGAAAGAGAGAGAGAGAGAGTGAGAGCACATGCATGTGGGAGAGAAAGAGAGAGAGCACACGCACTCGGGAGAGAAGGGGGGGGAGAGAGAGAGAGAGAGAGAGAGAGAGAGCACGTACGAAGGAGAGAAAGAGAGAGTGCTTTGGCTCCTCCTTTTATATATTTTTGCTTCCACCTGGGCCTGCCCTATGCAAATTGGGCTTAGCCAGGAGTGCTGTTCTTTCTACCTGAAGTCTTCACTCTGGTCCTTGGACCTTCCTTGTTTTTTAGCCACCGCCATTTTGGACTCCATTTCCCTATTCTACCTACCTAACATTCCCCCCTCAAGAGATGGGAGGCCCAATTCTTTGGGAATAGGGGCATTGAGGTCTTTCTGGCTACTTCCTGCTGAACTGGGGTGGCAAGGGGTATTGGGCCTCCCCCTCTTGCTAATCTCAAGCCTCAGAGTCCTTATAGCAGTGTCCATCTAAGGTGTGATATTTTTTGTGGTCGGCTGTAGTTTTATATCTTTGTTGAACTGGCACTGCATGTTTTAGCTTGTTCACAGGTGTATTGAGTGTCGTCTTCTGTCTTCTTCCATGGCTTGACTTGTGAGTAGTGAATCCAGGAGTCATGTCCTGGTACCTTGACTGCTGTGAGGGTAGAACATATTACAGGGTAGGGACCCTTCCATATGGGCTGGAGTTGAGCTTCTGGGGACCCATCTTTCCAGACTTTAATTAGGACTTGAGTCCCTGGAGCATATAGTGGTGACTCCTTAGAATCTTTTGGGTCCTGGTTTATACCCCACAGGCATATATCCTGTTGGAATTGCCCAGTGGCCATGGTATAAGACTGGAGGATCTGAACCTCTGGATCTAGGAAGAGGTCACTGACATAAACAAAAGGTCTGCCATATAGCATCTCATAAGGACTAAGATCAAGCTGTTCCTTAGGGGCAATATGGGTGCAGAGGAGAGCTATCGGTAAAGCCTCCTTCCACCCCAGGAAGGTCTCCTGGGTTATCTTTTTCATAGCTGATTTTAAGAATTGATTGGCTCTTTCTACTTTTCTTGAAGATTGAGGCCTCCAGGCACAATGGAGATAATAAGTAATGCCCAATGCTTTTGAGACCCCTTGGGTGACCTTGGAAGTAAATGATGTCCCATTGTCACTTTGTAATGACCTAGGCAGAATAAATCTTGGAATGATTTCATGAAGCAGTTTTTTTTGCCGCCTCCTCAGCCTTCTCAGTCCGGGTGGGAAAGCCTTCAATCCATCCTGTGAATGTATCTATCACGACTAATTGGTATTTATACCCTTGAGAAACTGGCATCTGGGTGAAGTCCATCTGCCAGTCCTCTCCTGGGTATGTCTCACGTCGTTGGATGGGCTGGGCCAGCTGGGGTCTTCGAGCTCCTTGGGGGTTGTTTAATTGGCAAGTGGGACAAGAGGAGACCACCTGTCTTATAGTTGTTTGGAAGCCTGTTCCTCTGAAGCACCTTTTTAGTAATCTTTGGAGGGCCTTTTCTCCTAAATGAGTAGTGGCATGTAAGGAGTTAACCAACTTCCATTGGAGGTTCCCAGGCAGAAAAAGGAGTCCCTCCTTTTGGAGCCACCCCATATGATCTTCTTGAAAGCCCTCGCTCTTAGCTTTAAGAGTCTCACCTTCAGTATATGAAGGAGTTTCTGGCAAATTAGTTTGTGGAACTAAGGTGGCAATCCCTATTAGGTCATACTTCTGTAATGCTGCTCTCCTAGCTGCCTGATCACCTGCTTGGTTCCCTCGTGCCACTTCTGTGTCCCCTTTTTGGTGTCCTTTACAGTGGGAGACTGAAACCTCAGTGGGCAGATGGACTGCCTCCAAAAGTTGAAGCATCTGATCACCATATTTGATTGGGGATCCTCGGGTGGTCAAGTGGCCCCTTTCTTTCCAAATAGCAGCATGTGCATTTAGCACCAGAAAGGCATATTTGGAATCAGTGTAAATGGCTATTCTTTTTCCTTTTCCCAGCTCTAAAGCTCGAGTCAGGGCTATGAGCTCAGCTAATTGGGCTGAAGTAACTGGTGGCAGAGGCTTAGCTTCTATGGTCTCAAAATTGGAGACTACTGCATACCCGGCTCTTCTTTTTCCATCCAAGACAAAGCTGCTTCCATCAGTGTACCAGATTTCCTGTGTACCAGAGGATCTTCTGACAATCCCTCTCGGGGTTTTGTCCAGTGGTCCAAGGTTTCTAGAAAAGAGTGAAAGGGGAGAGAGCCCTCGGGGGTAGGCAGGAGGGTGGCTGGGTTAAGAACCTCACAAGGGGATATAGTGAGGCCTGGATTTTCCATCAGCATTACTTGATATCTGAGGATTCTTTGATCAGACATCCATAAATAGCCTCTACCATTTAGGAGTTATTTTACTTGGTGGCTGGTAAAAAATAGTTAGTTTGCCCCCAAAGGAGAGTTTTAAAGCATCTTCTATCATGATTGCAATAGCTGCAAGATTTCGAAGGCAGGGGGGCCAGCCTCGGGTAGTTGGACCGAGCTTTTTGGATAAGTAAGCTACAGGCTGGGGCTCAGATCCCAACCTTTGAATTAACACTCCCAAAGCTATCCCCTCTCTTTCATGGACATAAAGTTGGAATGCTTTTTCTGGGTCTGGCAACCTCAAGGCAGGTGCCTGAGTTAAAGCCTGTTTTAGTGTAGCTTCTGCCTTCTTTTGAGGAGTTCCCCACATCAATGGGATTGAACCATCCATCCCTTTAAGCTTTCATATAAGGGCTGGACAATTAGACCATAGTTGGATATCCAGATTCTACAATATCCAGTTAGTCCCAGGAAAGCTCGCAATTGTTTTTGAATCGTGGGGGAGGGCAACTGGGGGATTCCTTGTACCCAATCAGAGGACAGCCTCCTGGACCCGTGTGTAATCTGAACTCCCAGGTAAGTGACCTTTGTCTCGACCATCTGTGCCTTAGCACGGGAGACTTTATATCCCCTTTCTGCCAAGAAGTTTAGAACCTGAATTGCATGTTGTTGGGCACTTTTCTCATCTGGAGAGCAGATTAGTAGGTCATCTATGTATTGTAATATTTTTCCATTAGGTCCCAGGTCCAGATCTAGGAGATCCCGGCTAAGAGCCTGTCCAAACAGGTGGGGGCTATCTCTGAACCCCTGAGGTAATACTGTCCAAGTCATCTGTTGGCGTTTTTCTCCTGGGGCCTCCCACTCAAAGGCAAAAAGATATTAGGATTCTTTAGCCAGTGGTATGCAAAAAAATGCATCTTTGAGATCCAAGACTGTAAACCACTTGGCACTGGGTGGGATTTTCCCCAAGATTACATAGGGATTGGTTACTGTGGGACGGAGGGGGACTATAGCTTCATTTATGATCCAGAGATCTTGAACCATTCGCCAGGTTCCGTCTTTTTTTACTTGAGAGGATTGGGATGTTACATGGCGAACTGGTGAGGACCAATAGCTCACAAGCAAGGAATTTATTTATTAAAGGCTGTAGTCCCTCCCGAGTGTCTGTTTTGAGAGGGTATTGTTTCCAGTTAGGAAACCACGTAGGATCTCGGAGGACACTCATGACCGGTTCAGCTTGGTAGGCTCGTCCAGGAATCCCTTGGTCCCACACCTGGGGGTTAATTTTGACTTTCCATGGCTTTCGGTCCCTCTCTATTGAAGGTGTAATGGGTTGCTCAGTGGTAACCAGGAGCTGTAGAGCTCTAGGGGCTGAAAAACTTCCCATCACAAGGGTGGTCCCCAGTTTAGTGAGTATATCTCTTCCCAATAAGGGAGTAGGACACTCAGGGACCACCAGAAACTGGTGGGAAAATATTTGTCCATCCCAGCAACAAAGAAGTGCTCAGGTGAATCTTTTAGTAGTTGCTTTTCCTGTAGCACCCAAAATGGTACAGGTTTGGGAGGAGAAGGCTCCGGAGTAGGAGATCAAGACACAGTAGGTAGCCCCTGTGTCAACCAAGAAATTTTCAGGCCTACCTGCCACATCCAGTTGCACCCTTGGCTCCAGCCCTGTGATGGTCATCTGTGACAGGTGGGCTGGCTGGAGCCGGCCGCTTGAGTCCTCTTGAACCATCGTGAGGGTAGGCTTGGCACTTGACCTTGAGGCTCTTGGGTCCCGAGGGCAGAGTGCCACCCAATGTCCCAGTTGATGGAATTTGTGGCAAGCCGTTCTAGGAGACTTGTCACAGTTTGGACACTCTTTGGCCCAATGCCCTACCTGTCTACAGATCAGGCATTTGTCTCTTGCCTTCTCTGGAGGGTGGCCAGCACCTGGGCATGCCTTGTCTCTTTCCTTCTCCTGTTCTCTATTATAAAAGGTATTGGTGGCTGTCTGGACCATCTCATCTAAAGAGGCAGCAGGGTCCTGCTGTTGTAGTTGTAACTTAATTCTGATATCTGATGCACATTGGGACAGGAATTTGTCCTTTAAAATCACCTGTCCCTCATAAGATTCTAAGTCCAGATTGGTAAATTATTGGAGTGCCCCTTTTAGCCTTTTTAGAAAGGCAATGGGGTTCTCAGTGGGCTCCTGAGTTATTGCTGAGACTGGGCACAGCCCCACAATAGGCTTCCTTTTGTTTCCATGGGTAGACTTCCTTAGGGGTGAGTCTTTCTGAAGCTTATCCTACCCAGAACTGTTGCAACCTGAGAACCAGGCGTCCCCAGGTCGGGGTGCAGATCCCCAGGCAGGCTGAGGCGTGACAGCCTCCTAGAGATCGAATCCCTGGGCAGGTCGAGGTGTGACGACCTCCTGAGAATTGGGTCCCTGGGCAGGTCAAGGTGTGACGACCTCCTGGGATCCCTGGGACTAGCGGATCCCCGAGCAGGTTGAGGTGTGACAACCTTTTGAGGACCAGATCCCTAGGCAGGTCAAGGCGTGATGACCTGGGACCCCTGGACTGGAGTTTGGGCATTCCCAAGGTCTCCAGTGTGGCCAGTACTGGGTAGGATTAGGGGGTTGGATATTATAGAGTATTTCCCTCCCAAGGCCAGCTATTTTCTGGTTGTCCCTCCAGAAGATTGTAGAGGCAACCTTGTGGGTCTGGATGGGGCTCAGGAAAAGAGCATGAAACAGGAGGGAAGGGGGAAGAGCACAACCTTTGAAAGAATGACATAGCACAAGGGGATAATGTAAACCAATTAAAACCAACTGGGTCCAAGATGAAAAGCAAAATTCAAGTACTTAATCCCTAATCTATAAGCCAACAGACACACCCAGAGGTGGCAGGACAGCTCCAAGGCAAGGCCAAAAGAGGGAGGAGTGGGTGGTTCCCCATGGTAGGGATGATCTTCCCACTCATTAGCATATGAATTACATCAGATCACAAAACCTAGCCAGGCCTAATTCCGTGGCCCCAGCCCTTGCCCTTGGCAATGGTTCACACCCTGAAGAGTGGCTTCTCTCTGGATCCTAACAAATCCACCTCTTATCGCTTTGTCTCTCAATGAATTTTTGCAATGAGACATCAGGGTCTGAGTTTCATTAGTTTTGGCCTAGCTTGTGTCCCAGGAGAGAGCTGAAGGACAGGAGGAAAAAGCAGCTGGAAAAACGTGCCAAGGAATCCCCTTCATAGCCCGCCAGAAAATTTGCCAAATTTCTGACTGGTGCTCACAATTTCATTGGTCTGATCCTTGGCACAGAGAAGAGAAAGGACAGAAGAACCCCCACTGGCTTGTGTACCAGCTACCGGGGCTCAGCAGATAGCACCTTTGGGACATGCTGAGGAGTAGCCTCTCCAGAGTTCCTCAATTGTGCCCCCTGCCACCTGCTTGTTCGCAGGAGGTTTGAGGGAACAAGAAACAAGAGATTGTGAAGGAATTAAGATTTCCTTAGGCATGTCCCTCCAGCGAGGACCTCTTACCTTAACCAGAGTTATTCTGGGATCTGAGACTGGGCCACGTGAGCTTTCTGCCGAGTTTGTTTTTTGCTGTCCCAGTTTCCAGCACTATGGGCCTTCCCCTGCACTGGATTTTCTTCACGTTCCGCCTCTACCGCTGGAGCTTCGCTGAGTTGGGCTTCTGCTGTGCCTGGCCTCTTCCGCATGGAGGTTGTTTCAGCCAGGCTACATCCGAGTCACAGCACCATAGATGTCACGCGATTGTATGTTCCCCAGTTCTTTGTCTCATCACAATAAAGATTTGAAGCAACGGACTTTAAAGCCCTCAGCGCGTCACAGCTCTTGGGTCTTGGACAAACCATGTTATAGCTCTTAGGCAAGTCAGTGTTACAGCTCTATTTTATTTAGAAGATAGCAGGAGAATCCATCCTCAAAGCATGAGGGCATGCCAACCCAAAGATTTGAAGGGAAGAGAGTGCAAAAGCATGTGGGAGAGGGAGAGAAAGAGAGAGAGAGAGAGAGAGTGAGAGCACATGCACCAGGGAGAGAAAGAGAGAGAGAGTGCTTTGGCTCTTCCTTTTATATGTTTTCTTCCACCTGGGCCTGCCCTATGCAAATTGGGCTTAGCCAGGAATGCTGTTCGTTCTACCTGAAGTTTTCACTCTGGTCCTCGGACCTTCCTTTGACCTTCCTTGTTTTTTAGCCACCGCCATTTTGGGCTTCATTTCCCTTTTCTACCTACCTAATAAATTCAACCTGTAAACTCTTTATATTTTTTTTTCTTTTTTCTGCAACAAAATAAAGTAAAACAAACTTATTGTAAGAGTGTCATTCCTGCAGCATGCTAGTGTAACACTTTGAAATCTTCTTTGGATTCTGGCCTGTCTGTACTATTACAACAACCACAATGCATTCATTTAAGGATACTGTGTGTGCTTGATTCTGTCTTCTGTTTTTGTTCATGTCCAGTGTGGTTATTTTTTATTTATTAATACTGCTTTTCCCCTGGGGTAGTTTGAAAATGTTGTGTGCATTTTTCCTATTTTTTTAAAAAACATTTGGGGAATGCTGTTTAATTTCTCTTCTTTGGAATTTAGCTTCATTTTATATTTATTGTTCATGTATTCTGTTTTCTATGCAATTTCTTTATGGTCAAAATACCATTTTAGCAACAATGTTAACAAAAATATAGTATTGTTTTAAAGTTTGGAAATTACTCTGACATCTTGTATTTATGTTAAAATTTTTAGCATAAATGTAACACAATTTTATAATATTTTATAACATACATAGGGTTTTCTTGATTTCTTGATGATATAATAAGCTAAAAAAAAGAGATATAGGTTAGTTGTATTCTGATAAATATTTACAGATGAATAAACTTAATCTAGGGCTTCCCTGGTGGCTCATAGGTTAAAGCATCTGCCTGGAATGCGGGAGACCTGGGTTCAATCCCTGGGTCGGGAAGATCCCCTAGAAAAGGAAATGGCAACCCACTCCAGTACTCTTGCCTAGAGAATCCCATGGAGGGAGGAGCCTGGTAGGCTACAGTCCATGGGGTCACATGACTGAGTGACTTCACTTTCACTTTCAAACTTAATCTGAGATGATAAATAATTGAAGGATTAAAAAAAAATAAAAACTAGTAGAGATCCCAGGCTAGGCTTGGAACTGAGTTCTGAAATTAAGCATACCAGTGTCTTCTTTAATCAGTTCTTATTTTCATTATGGACAATGTATGCAACCATTTTAGGGTTTCACTGTTTTCACTAAAAACTTCCCTGGTGGCTCAGTGGTAAATAATCTGCCTGCCAATGCAGAAGACACAGGTGATGCAGGTTCTATCTCTGGGTTGGGAAGATCCCCTGGAGAAGGAGACAATCCACTTCAGTATTTTTGCCTGGAAAATCCCATGGACAGAGGAGCCTGTTGGGCTACAGTCTGTGGGGTCACAAAGAGTTGGACATGACCGAGCAAACAAGACACATAGTACATTCTCTTGGCTTTCAAAACAAAATCCAAATTCTTGACTCTATTAGTTTGGGTAATTTTAAATTACCTAAATGTAATAGATATGTATCAAAGTTGCAGTAGTATATGTCAACGAAAAAGATGAACAAAATGAGTTGCAAGTTAAGTTTTATTTGGGGCAAAATGAGGACTTCAGTCCAGAAGACAGTACTTCAGACAGCTCTTAGAGACTGGTCCAAAGAGCCTCTGGGGGAAGGTCAATATATAAGAGTTTGGTAAAGGGGGAGTTCAATGCAATCAAGCCTTTACTTTGCAAAAGGTTTTCTGCTAATCATGAGGAGCTGATATCACCATAAACAGATTAAGTGATTTTCTAGATATTAAAAGAGGCAAGGATTGGAATCATGAAATCACGTCCTGAAAATATCTATCTAAAGATCTGTTCTACTAGTTCCCTGGAGCACAGAGTGCCTCATTCTCCAAGCTGAATTCCCCTCACAGGGTGTTGAAGGTCAGTAGCTGCAGCAGCACAGAGTTCAGTCTCTGCAGAGGCGGATGGCAAACACCCTTGCTGTTGTTATTCAATCACTGGCAAATGATCTTGGCAAGTGTCGATTTGTCGTTGAAACATAGTACAGGAAATTCTTGGGGCTTCTCTGGAGACTCAGATAGTAAAGAATCTACCTGCAATGTGGGAAACCTAGGTTTTATCCCTGGGTTGGGAAGATCCCCTGAGGAGGGCCTGGCAACCTACTCCAGTGTTCTTGTCTGGAGTATCCCCATGGACTGAGGTGCCTGGCAGGTTGCAGTCCATTGGGTCACAAAAAGTTGAACACGACTGAGTAAGCACACAGTCACACATTTGAAATGCTTATTTTTCGCTCATATAAAACCTGAAACCCATTTTCCTGATTATATTATTGTTTTCTTTTAATTGTAATTAAGTAGTCCAAGCCCTCTGAAAACCTGGTTCTTCCAGCTTTAACTTTCAAAGTTGTCATTGCTTGCTTCTATATAGTCTGTAGAAAGAAAAAAAAAAAAAAGTTGATCAGAGTTAACATGACAGGGATGTGTTTCTTGAACATTTAAGTCCACCCCTATCTCTTTTGTTTGGCTGTGTCCTCTATTTAATACAAGCTGAATCCTTTCTAAAATTCATATCTTCAGAAAAAAACATGAAAATTCCAATTCTTCATAAAGCCCTTTCCTAACAATGGAATACTACATCTTCATCATTTTATTTCAGAGCCCTAATTCATTCCAACCTTATCTCAATCTGAAAACATCATATTCATTTATTGTTTTGTTTTTTATTCATTTGTTGTTTCTCTCTCTGCACTGCCTTAAGGTTCCCTAGGAATGGAGCCTTGATTCTTGTGTTCAAGGGTGCACTTAGATGGACCTACATCTCATAGACACTTAACTAAAAGCATTTTTGAATGAGTGGATCAGCATTCATACAAACTTCTTATCATCTCTACTTAAAAAATGTATATATAGAAAAATTAAGACTTCTAAGGCTTTTCCGTAGATGAAATCAGAGAAAAGGAGCCTAATAAAACATTAAGGAAAATCTCACAATCTGCATAGTGTTTTAGAAGTTGACAAAATAGAAACCAGAGCTTCAGACACCTTAGCTAGGCTTTGTTTCAGAACTGTACAGTAGTTCTAATTAGCAATCAAACATTTCCATATATAATATGTTCTAATTTCTCTAAAGACATGTATACATGGGTTCTTAAAAGATTTAACTCTCCTTCCTCATTAACTTCCCATCCCCATTATTTTGCTATACTGGAGGACTATTAGTTCAAAGACAAGAGTGACTTTGAAGTTTAGTATGAAAAACATTGTTTGTAATTTTTAATGTAAGTCCATTTTTTCCATTTTACTTTCTCCATCTTCCTCTCTGTATAGCTTCTAGTCAGAGCAGCAATGAAAACAGAAGCTTAGTTGGTTGATGATTCACAGTAGAATGTTATCATTTGACTGTTTAATTATTTCATGTTTTGTGCAGTAAAATAATACCTATTTGTAAAAGAATATTCTGTGGATTTGTACTTATTTGCAGAATGTTAACCATTAAAACAATTAAAAATAAAAATGCATCTTATCCTCCAAAAGTAAGTGCATTAGCATTAACCCTACATATATTTACTGAAAAGTCTAATTTGAGGTTTGAATTTAAAGGAAAAAAAAAAACATTATCATAATAAAGCATGACAATTGTTACTAGCTTCAGAAAGCATTTTATAAACAAATCAAACCACATTAGAAGGAAGATCTCTAACTGTTCTCTCAAGGTCTTGCTAATCATTCCTTTATTCAATACAGTGACATTCTGCTCTAGTAAAATGATATGAATAGCCTCAATAATTTGGCTAGTCTCTCAGAGTTTATGTAATTGGATTGTAAATCCTTCTAATGAGATTTGCCCTCTGTAAATCTTGATCCAGCCTTTTCCTTATTTTGCCTCTTTTTTGGTTCATATATTTTAGGAATAGGATCCAAGGTATCAAAAAGTGATGTGGTTCCTAGGGAATGGGTTCTCTGCAGAAAAAATCTAACTGACCTTCATGTCGCAATGACTCAGGTAGTATTTAATTTTCAAATCTTATAGCACATTGAATGTTGGCAATGATAATGTGCATAAGCTAGGAAATAAAAGCCACTTATGATGTGGCAAGAAAAATACTCTGAAAAATTAGAAAAAGTAAAGCTCATGTGCCAAGACTCTTATCACTTTTAGGTAAGTTGACCTAATTTTAAGTAAGGAATTCAGGAGCTATATTTCACATACAATTGAAAAACAAAAACAAAAAACAAAAAACAGTAGGCTGTAAAAGTGATGTTAGAGAATTTCCATGCAGACTGTCCATTCAAGGAAAGCAACAGGCTCAGGTAAGAAGTCAGTAAAATCGAGTGAATGTCTTGATTGTTAAGTGAGTTCCTAGGAGAAGTGGTAGAATGTCTGGTAGTGGTTGATAAAGAGAATTCTAGAATAAGAGAGAACTCTAGTCAAATCTTAACACATGTCATTTTCCTAGCTGTGTGTCTTGAGACAAATTACTTAATCTCTCTGAATCCTGTGTTCTTATATTTGAGACGGTTTTAATTTAACATAAGTCAAATAGTTATTGACAATGCTAAATTAATATTAGTGTATGAAGTGATTTAGGGCATAATGACTGTGAATATGTTGATGGTGGTGATGATCCCTAACGTAGAGTCATGTGCAGTCAGTGTATTTAGTTCTGTCATTCTACATATCATTATAATAAATACTGATACAACTTTCCCCTGACATCAGGCATATTTTGGACTGTGTATGACAGTATAACTTATACTGAGTGAAGACTATGTGTGATATTAATTAGAATATAAACTAGCTTTAATAAATATCACTTAAATATAATCATTTATCCATCAACAATTCCCTATTATTTTTAGTGACAATTTTAAAAATTATATTTTATATATCTTAATTTGATTATGCAGAAAGACAAATCAAATATCAAATTACAGGTAAAGAATGTTTTTTTCTTGTTAGCTGACACCATATTTGTCACCATATTTGTTCAAAATCCATCTATCTACTTAAAATTAGGCTCAAGATAAATCATTCTATGTGGCCAATTAGCCCACGAAAACTATAATAAAATATATCTTCTGGAGAATTACCAAATTATAAAGTATTTCAAATTTTGTTTTTTTCTGTTGTCTGGATTTTACCTTTAATATATGTATATACATAAAGATATATATATATATATATATATATATATATATACATATATATAAAGACACACACACACATATATAAAGATATACATATCTTTAATACATATAACAGAGAAAACTGAGTTTTGCATGCTTACTGTGCTAATTACACCAAATATGAATGTGATTGATTAATTTTCTTTGATGATCAGTGGCACAATGAAACTTAAAATTGAACCCAATGAAACAGGTACCTTGGACTTCAGTTCAGTTCAGTTCAATTCAGTCACTCAGTCATGTCCGACTCTTTGTGACCCCATGAACTGCAGCATGCCAGGCCTCCCTGTCTATCACCAACCCCTGGAGTTCACTCAGACTCACATCCATCGAGCCAGTGATGCCATCCAGCCATCTCATCTTCTGTTGTCCCCTTCTCCTCCTGTCCCCAATCACTCCCAGCATCACAGTCTTTTTCAATGAGTCAACTCTTTGCATGAGGTGGCCAAAGCACTGGAGTTTCAGCTTTAGCATCAGTCCTTCCAAAGTAATCCCAGTGCTGATCTCATTTAGAATGGACTGGTTGGATCTCCTTGCAGTCCAAGTGACTCTCAAGAGTCTTCTCCAACACCACAGCTCAAAAGCATCAGTTCTTTGGCACTCAGCTTTCTTCACAGTTCAACTCTCACATCCATACATGACTACTGGAAAAACCATAGCCTTGACTAGACAGACTTTTGTTGGCAAAGTAATGTCTCTGCTTTTCAACATGCTATCTAGATTGGTCATAACTTCCCTTCCAAGCAGTAGGCATCTTTTAACTTCATGGCTGCAATCCCAATCTGCACTGATTTTGGAGCCCCCCAAAATAAAGTCTGACACTGTTTCCATTGTTTCCCCATTGTTTTCCATTGTTCAATTCAGTTCAGTTCAGTCACTCAGTCGCGTCCTACTGTTTGTGACCCCATGAATTGTAGCACACCAGGCCTCCCTGTCCATCACCAACTCCCAAAGTTTACTCAAACTTACGTCCATTGAGCCGGTGATGCCATTCAGCCATCTCACCCTCTGTCGTCCCCTTCTCCTCCTGTCCCCAATCCCTCCCAGCATCAGAGTTTTTTCCAGTGAGTCAATTCTTTGCATCAGGTGGACAAAGTACTGGAGTTTTAGCATTAGCATCATTCTTCCCAAAGAACACCCAGGAGTAATCTCCTTTAGAATGGACTGGTTGGATCTCTGTTAAATTTCCATGTGAAATACTCTAGCATCCGTCCTTTGTGCTCTCTTGAGAGTCAGAAGAGTGAGTTGTGCACAGTTCACCTGTGGAAAAGAATGAGAGCTGGGCTAAGATGGGAAGATAAAGGGTCTATGGGAGAGGATGTCAAGAGACTCGATGGAGATATTTGATGGAGAGAGCACAAGCAGCCTCAGGTGAGACACACTAAGAAAACCTGGAGCAGCAAGAAAGGTGGTTTTTCTCATTGATCCATGGATTCCCTCATCTATTTGTTCTTCAACATACACCTCATTATCATCATTTCAATTTTTTTGTTCTTTATTAATGTTTTAAGTTGACTATGACTATAAATCCAAATGAATCTGGTGCCACTCAGCCCTAACACTAAACATTACCTCCTGTTTTAAAAGAAAAAACTCAAAATATCACAAAAAATACCAAAGCTGAAAAAAATACCTTTTTTTTTTAAAGACAAACACTGCTTTTCTCTGTTGTCTGAGACTACTCAAAGTCTCCAGTAAATAATCAGCAAATGAAGTGATTTAAAAAGAAAAAAAAAAAAGAAAGGCAAAGCACTTATCTTTCAAACTTTGGTGATTACTTACATTTAAAATGTGTGACTCTTGTTACACAAGGGTCTATAAGTATTTCATTTCCAGCTAAGGTAATAGCATCATTGGAAAGGAAATATGGTAAAATCATTGTAATTTAGTGGCTTTGAGAGGGGAAATTTGGAACCTACAACAAAATGTATAGTCAGTTCCTTGAATAGATGAGTAAGCATGCTGTAAGGACCAACATGTACATGAGATTTACTGTAACTTCTTACTTAGAACACACTCACTTCTTTGATTAGAGTTAAAACTGCCTTGAAGTTTACAATACATTCATCATTATAGAAATGAACACTCAACTATGTAAGGAACAGAGGGGACAATATATGAGAGTTTGTAAAAAACAAAAAAAAAAATCAGTTCCATCTATCAACATACTTTAGGAAGTACTAAAAGTGGTCTCTTTTTTTTTTTTTTTTTTTAAGTTGTCTCTCTCATTTTTACTGGATTATTTATATGTTTCAAGAAAACTGAGCAGTGAAAACTTCCATGTTGTTTTAAGTATATTGTAAATATAGATTTTTAAATGTTTTGGAAAATATAGAGGAAAGAGTAGCAGAGATAGAATATGATTTGACATGAGTACATCTATATTTCTTCTTGACTGTTCTTTATTCCTCTGCATTTCCTCTGGCATAGGAGCAGAATTTATTATATATAGATAGATACAGATATACTATAGCTATATGTAGCTATAACAATATATATACATATATATATGAATATAGACATAGATATAGATTGAAGTAGGAAATGTCAGCTTGTTCCAGTATTCTTTCCTAGAAAATTCAATAGTCAGAGGAGCCTGGAGGACTACCGTCCATGGAGTCACAAAAAGTTGGACATGCCTGAGCACACACGCAGTGATATAGAGATAGTATAGACATAGATGATATAGATGTAGACATAGGCATAGACATAGATATATTTCCCCTGATCTGGAGAAGTAGAACTCGTTCAACTTGGGGAAACTAGGCAGAATTTTATAACATCCTTAATTAATAAAGGCATTTTCAGTGAAAAATCAGGTATCAGTTGGTACTAAAATTAGGATTACAATTTCAATGGAAAATACACTTGTGCCTTTCTATGCTTGAACATTTTCCCATTTTCCTTTCCTTTCACTTTTCTCTCAGATTCTCAGCACTTTTAGAGTTTTCTGTCAGAATTTGTTTGCTCAAAAGTCACTTTTCAATTCTCTTCTAATTAGCATATGTGGCATTTATAAATATAATATATGGTATTTATGTTTTTTAAATATACAACAATTCAAACCAAGCTATGCATTCCATGCCTCAGTCTCCTTTCATCGGTTAATTGGAATTTATCTCATTTGTGGTCCTGCAGGATGGTCATCTTGTACCATGTCCTACATGACAACAAAGTTGAACATTTGAGCCAAGTTAGTTCAATTATCACAGTGCACCCCTGTGGAAAGAGTAGTGGATGTAAAGGTGGGCACTAGAAACCAGGGAGAGCAATGAGAATTATCCTGTGACTTCTCCTGCCGAGAGAGTCAATTCCTAGGCAGGTTGATAAGAAGTTCGGAATCCTTGAGAAGGAGAAATGGGTCTGGGGCTCTCAAGGAGGAGATAGGGGTCTGGAAATCTAAAGGAAGAGGAAAAGTCAAACTTTCTTTTTCTACATTCCTTGGTAAGGGTTATGTAACAATAATGTATCCTGCTTGAAGACATGCTTCTCCTTCCTGAAACCTTATAACTAATCCTGTCACATTAAAACGTATATTATGGGAATGGATATAGTAATATCTTTAAAACCTTGAGACTTTTTTTGATTTATTGTAATAATCAATTAATAAGTATATAATTCCCTTGCTAAGACTAAGGATTAGGGCATTCTCCGTCCCTTTCTGATGTCTATGTCAGAAGCTTTCTCTGTCTCTTTTATTACTTTAATAAAACTGTGTTACACAAAACCTCTGAGCGATCAAGCCTCATCACTGGCCCCACATTGAATTCTTCTCCTCTGCAGGCCAAGAATCCCAGCATCTTTCACGATTCAGCAACAACCTTTCATCTTGGGGCTTGTCCAGGATACTTCAGGACAAGGTAAGGACTCTTGGAGCTCTAGTTCTTTGCTCTCTTAGCAAACATGTTTTCTGCTCTACTTTACTAACTTTTTACTAACTCTGTGTTTATGTGTTATCGATTAAAAAAGACACATGTGTGAACCAACAGCTGTGTCTAATCTACGGTTCTGAGGTGAGCTCATATGGTTTATGGAAGAAACCCTGTCAGGGGATTATACTGACCTGCTAATGTCATGGGACACTCAAAGTCTCCTTTGGGGAGTGGTCAGAGATGGATGCAGCAAGTGGACTGAACTCTCTTTTGTCACTCAAACTTTTAAGTTTCTTTGACCATTTCATCACTTCTCGGGAATTAGAGCAAAAACAATACTGGGAGCTGACTGTGGCTCAGATCATGAACCCTGAATTGCCAAATTCAGAATTAAATTGAAGAAAGTAGGGAAAACCACTATACCATTCAGGTATGACCTAAATCAAATACCTTATGATTATATAGTGGAAGTGAGAAATAGATTTAAGGGTCTTGATCTGATAGATAGACTGCCTGATGAACTATGGATGGAGGTTCATGACATTGTACAGGAAACAGGGATCAAGACCATCTCCATGGAAAAGAAAGGCAAAAAAGCAAAATGGCTGTCTGCAGAGGCCTTACAAATAGCTGTGAAAAGACGAGAACTGAAAACCAAAGGAGAAAAGGAAAGATATAAGCATCTGAATGCAGAGTTCCACATAATAGCAAGGAGAGATAAGAAAGCCTTCCTCAGGGATCAAGACAAAGAAATAGAGGAAAACAACAGAATGGGAAAGTCTAGAGATCTCTTCATGAAAATTAGAGATACCAAGGGAATATTTCATGCAAAGATGGACTCGATAAATGACAAAAATGGTATGGACCTAACAGAAGCAGAAGATATTAAGAAGTAGTGGCAAGAATACACAGAAGAACTGTACAAAAAAGATCTTTACGAACAAGATAATCACGATGGTGTGATCACTCACCTAGAGCCAGACATCCGGGAATGTGAAGTCAAGTGGGCCTTCGAAAGCATCACTACAAACAAAGCTAGTGGAGGTGATGGAATTCCAGTTGAGCTATTTCAAATTCTGAAAGATGATGCTGTCAAAGTGCTGTACTGAATATGCCAGCAAATTTGGAAAACTTGGCAGTGGCCACAGGAATGGAAAAGGTTAGTTTTCATTCCAATCCCAAAGAAAGGCAATGCCAAAGAATGCTGAAACTACTGCACAATTGCACTCATCTCACATGCTAGTAAAGTCATACTCAAAATTCTCCAAGCCAGGCTACAGCAGTATGTGAACTGTGAACTTCCAGACATTCAAGCTGGTTTTAGAAAAGGCAGAGGAACCAGAGATCAAATTGTCAACATCTGCTGGATCACTGAAAAACCAAGAGAGTTCCAGAAAAACATCTATTTCAGCTTTATTGACTATGCCAAAGCCTTTGATTGTGTGGACCACAATAAAATGTGAAAAGAGATGGGAATACCAGAGCACCTGACCTGCCTCTTGAGAAACCTATACGCAGGTCAGGAAGCAACAGTTCAAACTGGACATGCAACAACGGACTAATTCCAAATAGGAAAAGGAGTATGTCAAGGCTGTATATTGTCACCCTGCTTATTTAACTTACATGCAGAGGACATCATGAGAAACGCTGGGCTGGAAGAAGCACAAGCTGGAATCAAGATTGATGGGAGAAATATTGATAACCTCAGATATGCAGATGGCACCACCCTTATGGCAGAAAACAAAGAGGAACTAAAAAGCCTCTTGATAAAACTGAAAGAGGAGAGTGAAAAAAGTTGGCTTAAAGCTCAGCATTAAGGAAACGAAGATCATGGCATCTGGTCCCATCACTTCATGGGAAATAAATGAGGAAACAGTGGAAACTGTGTCAGACTTTATTTTTTGGGGCTCCAAAATCACTGCAGATGGTGATGCAGCCATGAAGTTAAAAGACATTTACTCCTTTGAATGAGAGTTATGAGCAACCTAGATAGCATATTGAAAAGCAGAGACATTACTTTGCCAACAAAGGTCCATCTAGTTAAGGCTATGATTTTTCCAGTGGTCATGTATGGATGTGAAAGTTGAACTGTGAAGAAGGCTGAGTGCTGAAGAATTGTGCTTTTGAACTGTGGTGTTGGAGAAGACTCTTGAGAGTCCCTTGGACAGCAAGGAGATCCAACCAATCCATTCTAAAGGAGATCAGTCCTGGGTGTTCTTTAGAAGGAATGATGCTAAAGCTGAACCTCCAAAACTTTGGCCACCTCTTGTAAAGAGTTGACTCATTGGATAAGACCCTGATGCTGGGAGGGATTGGGGGCAGGAGGAGAAGGGAATGACAGAGGATGAGATGACTGGATGGCATCACTGACTCGATGGACGTGAGTTTGAGTGAACTCTGTGAGTTGGTGATGGACAGGGAGGCCTGGTGTGCTGCAATTCATGGGGCCACAAATAGTCGGAAACGACTGAGCAACTGAACTGAACTGCACCTACTTTGTCGCATCATAGACTTTCAAGGGACTTTTGATCTATGCTGTTACTGTGTACTGTTATTTAGGTCCCAAACTTAGACTGGTAGTCAGGAAGTGCCTATCTTTGCTAGGAGTTGAAAATTCACAAGCTAGGTGGAGATCTAGCTCCAAGAGCATCTCTCCGGTTACATGTCATTCAGATGGGAAGTACAGCAGTCTTATTCCTTTGGTAATGTTAGCTCTTAGTGAACCAGAGGAGACTCTCCAGTGGCTTTTGTCCTAACTCCTTAGATATTCTTTCTGTGGAACCTGTGGGAATAAACTGGAAGGAGTGGCCATAATAACTCGAGGACAAAAATTACTTTTTCCTCACCTTCCAACCCTTCACCATCTCTTTTGCTATCTCTTATACTGATGTGGTGATCCTCAGAAGGAACATATTAGTTTTGTTTGTACTGGTCTTTCTGTGGCCAGGAATACACTCAAGGTCATGAACAGACAATCAGGAGACAAATGATTCCCCCAGCGATCTTAGCTTGGGAAACATTCCAGAAGGTTACTCTGATTGGATCCTGGGTGACATCAGAGGCAAGCAAGGTTTTAACAATGAGGAACTGGGCATTAGTCTGGGATGCCATCAAGTCTACCCTTGGTGCATCTCCACCCTGCCTTGACAATAGAACCAGGCAGGACGAGTAGGGCACCTACATTGGTAAGGGAAAGACTAAGTCTGACCAGGGAAGGAAAGCTTCGGTGTAAAGTCTGTCTAGACTTACACCCGATTTAGAGCAGGGAGGAACTCTTTTGGTAGAAAGATGGCACTGTTCGTTTATTATTATTATTATGTTTTCTCTCTTAAAGATGGGAAATAGCAATTCCAGCCTCACTTCTTTGAACTGTATCCTGAAAGACTGGGATAGATTTCATCCCCAGAGCTTAAAGAAGACACACCTGATCTTCTTATGCAATACTGCATGGCCACGGCATCCACTGGAGGATGGCAAATGGTGACCAGTTGAAGGATCTCTTTATTGCAATACTGTCTTACAACTATACCTGTTCTATAGAAAACAAGAGAAGTGGGTAGAAGTGACATAGTGTTGTTCTTTATCTCTCTATGAGACATGCCAGACTTGTGTCCTAAGGGTACAGAATTGGATGTGAAACCTTCAGCTCCCTCCTGTCCTCTTACTTTGCCCTTGTATCTGGGGCTCCCAGCTTAACAGGTTGAGAGTCAGGGCACTCTTCCAGGAAGGGTTGCCTCAGTCTTGATAGAAATTCAAACAATACCAGTTGTGGTCAGAACTATCTAGACGATTCAGAAAAAGTACATAGAAGCCATTATGGGACTAATTCTTTACTTTATGACCTTACTTGGAGTAACGTAATGCATGTCTTGGGACAGATGCTGACTCCTGACTCAAGAGCTTGAGTTTTGGGAAAGCTACTACTTTTGGAGATGAATGGCTTGAACATGAGACAAGCAGAAAGAGGGAGCATGAAATAGCCCTCCTCCCTACTGGGAGCCAAGTAGTCCCCATAACAGAGCCACTTTGTCATATGTATTCTTGAAGGACACAAGCTAGTGCATGGTAAGATTTTATGCAAAGTTGGCTAACATAGAACAGGGACAGAAGGAAGCTCCTGGTAAATTCATAGATAGATTGATGGAAGACTTTCACAGATTCACTGAGATTGATCCCAAAAGTGAAGAGGGAAGAGTGATTTTAAAATATAGATTTCTCAATCAGCTCCAGATATCCGCCATAAGCTGTTAAAACAGGCATATGGATGAAATCAGTCTTTAGATAATCTGTTGCAACTGGCTCAGACAGTCTATCATGGCAAGGAATATGAGGAAAAGAAAGAAAGGCAGAAAAAGACAAAGGGATAGGCAGAAGCCCTTGTAATGGCTGTCAGAACTGTTCTTAAACAGACTGAGAAAAATTCCCAGAGAGATCAAGGTGAAAAGGGGTGGGCTTGCTATTACTGTGGAAAGGAGAGCACCCCAAGCAAGATTGCCCTCAGGCACCTAAGCCACACCTGCCTCCATGTCCAGTCTGCAAGGAACCACACTGGAGAATAGACTGCCCCAGAGGCATAGATCAGAGTTCAGACTCTCAAGACAATCAGGACTGAAGGTGCCTGTGGATCCCCACACATGTTCCCATCCTAATTACACATGAGGAATCCCAGGTACTAATACCTGTTGGGGGGGCAATACTTTGATATCCTTTTTTGTGTTTATTGAAGCCCGTGGCCCATTTTCTCCCTGAGCCACTTCTGTAATAGGACTGTCTGGACGAGCCAAACTTTATTATTTCAGTCATTCTCTAACCTGCAACTGAGACTCTGCTATTTTCATAGGAGTTTCTGATCATGCCAGAGTTTCCCTCACCCTTTCGGGGAAGGATATGCTGAGCAAGGTCCATGCCTGTGTTGTCATGAATATGGAGCCCTATTTTTCTCTCCCTTTAATTGAACAAAATGTAAATCCTAAAGTTTGGGCTGATGGAAAAACTGGGTCAAGCACAAAATGCTGTCCTGTCCTTATGAAGCTTAAAGACTCTCACATATTTCCACATCAAAAACAGTATCCACTAAAGCCTGAGGTTAATGAATGGGCAAAATCTTATTGTTCTCATGATGTAAATGTGATCTTAAACTCTAACGTTCAGGGCAACAATGGCTTCACTTTTAAAGCTGATGTAACTCAAGGGGTGTCAAACGCCTCAGGAATAGAACATCACTTACACTGTTCCTGGAAACCCCAATCTTCAGGAAATTTGAAAAGACTAATGACATTAAGAGACATCTGCATAAACTAACTCAGAAACACAAGACAGTTGGTTTAAAATTTTACCTATATCTTTAATGAGGACTTGAACTGCTCCCCACCCCCCCCCAAATGGGATTATCTCAATGACAGAACTTTTTTTTTGTGCACAGATATTGTCATAGATCCTAAAGACTTAGAACTAGCTATGTGACTCAGCTTTAAGCTTCTCAAAGGACATTATGAGAAGTCTGGGAGATGACCCCTGACCCAGCCTCCACAGTCGACATAATTGCTTGGTCTGCACAGTGCTCCTTTTTCTCATCAGCTGAAGACTTCCCATGGTGGGTTACTCCACCTCAAGGAAAGGACTTTCTTCAACCCTGCGAATATCTTCACCAACAACAATTGTATGTGATACCTCTTCTTGATTTGATGGCATCTAACAATCCTAAGATGAACTGGTATAACATATTGTACCTTAACTATGAACATAATGTGACTTCTAATTTTGATTAGGCTTTAACTTGATTTGATAACTATTTTGCTTACATCCGTAACTGTAAAACGGGGTTTGTTTTTGTCTGAAAGCTATTAAATTACAGATGGTTGTCCAGGCTCCTACTAGTGCCACAGCCTCCTCCAACTGTCACTTGGGGCCCCTGGGTCAGAGACCCTCAATATGAGGGTTAAGATAATATGTTGCCTCAACAATTTAGGGAAGATGCCCCTTGATAGCAGAAAGTAGTTACAGAATGAAAACGATGTCCCTTTCTCTTGGCAACATAATTCTCGTAAAAGAAAAGGGGGAAGGAGAGAGTCAATTCCTAGGCAGGTTGATAAGAAGTCTAAGGTCTGCAAGGAGAAGATAGGGGTCTGAAATTCTCAAGGAGGAGGAAAAGACAGACTTGTTTTTTCTACATTCCTTAGTAAGGCTAATATAACAACAATTATCCTACTTGAGGACATGCTTCTCCTTCCTGAAAACCTTCTAACTAATCCTGTTATCTTAAAATGTATATTATGGGAGTGAATCTAGTAAGATCTTTACAACCTTGAGACATTATTTTGATTTATTATAATAACAATTAAAGAGTATATAATTCCCTTCCGAAGACTAGGGATTGGGGCACTTTCTGTCCCCTTCTGATTTCTATGCCAGAAGCTTTCTCTGTCTCTTTTATTGCTTTAATAAAGCTCTGTTACACAAAATCTCTGCATGATCAAGTGCCGGGGTCCAGCCCCGGTGGATCCAGGGAATTCGAAGGGTGGACGGCGTTGGCGTGGAAAGACTTGTTTATTGATTGATATAAGATTAGATTAAGAAACTATAGTGTAGTAGGAAGATTAAGTGGAGGAAGAGGGCTGAATAGCTTGGTTTACGTGGAAGACCAATAAAATTCCAGACAAGGAATTTGCACCATCTACGTTGGGCCACTGGCGCCTGCTTGAATACCTAAGGGTGCCTCGCCTTAAGCTCCCTTTCGCGCGGGTCTTTACAGCCACGGCAAGTAAGTAGACCTGGCGAGCCTCCGCGCCCCAGATGGAAATTCAGCCTGAAATTAAAGTAAAGAGCAGAGAGAGGGAAAGGGAGAGAAAATGAGAGAGAGAGAGAGAGACACGGGGGGAGCCAGATTCCCCAGAAACCAGGCCGAGAGACTAGTTCAAGAAACTGGTCCGAGAAGCTGGTCCAAGAAGCTGGTCTGAGAAGCTGGTCCGAGAAGCTGGTCTGAGAAGCTGGTCCCGTCCTTTATTGTTCAGAAGGCCTTTTATACTTTTGATAAAACATGGAGATCAATGGGCAACACAAAATTATGTAGCATTCGCAGCCCAGACTCTTTCTATACATCATTTTGTATACAAAAGGTCTCAGGTGATTTACATTATCTTCTGGCCAAGAGGCTTGTTAACACTTTTTGGCCCTCTTCCTTAATGAATGTTAATTTTGTTTCCCCTGAAGTGTTTTTCTTTGATCTGCATCTCCTTAAAGCATTAAAGTTGCATCTCTATAGAACAAAGGCGCAGTGGGTTATAACAAAGAAGGTACTTAACTCAAAGGTCTAATGTTGCTAATACAAGGTCTACTACTTGTTTTTCTATATACCAACTATATCTAAAAATAAAGGATATGAAAATTTGGCAGCAAGCATTGACTCAACAAATGAAACTTTTAATCAGTCCTATTCTAAAGATTTTGACTCTTCGGAAGCTCCTACATTCCTATGATGTTTTAAGCTTCCTGTGCCTCCTGCGGTCAGGAGGCCTCAAACAATCACATGCGCAGCTGTACGAGTCCTGCAAGCAGGTTAGAAAGCCATCAGAGGGGTTTTTGGATTGAAACACTCAAATGTAGAAGACTAAAGCCCTGAATTGACTTTTTCCAGAAAATGTCAGAAGAGTGGAAAAGCAGAGCACAAAAGCTGGCAGATTTTTGTTGGGGTACATGCTTAGGAATTTCCAGAGGGGTCCCTGAAGTCTGAGCACGCCTTGCGTATGTCAGCTTCCTTCCTCATGACCTTGTCATGGGCGGGATTCCTCACACTGGCTCCCGGCAATCAAGCCTTGTCACTAGCCCTGGATTGAATTCCTCTCCCCGGTGGCCAAGAATCTCAGCGTCTTTCACAACTCAACAACAACCTTTCAGAATGATCGGGAATATTCTCTTCAACTTGTATTATTAGCTGCAAACAAATACAGTATGATTTCCAGGAATCCTCCTTCATGGTTGTGTAAGTTTATTTGCGGTAAAATAAAAAATTAAATATGAAAAGAGAAGCACAGATAATAAGTTGAACTGAGAAACAGAGGCATAGTCCTGGCCTCTTTAACCCTGAATATATCCACACCTGAAACCAACCTCTTTGTTATATGAACTAAATATTTTAAGTGAGAGTTCTGATTTTGTAATAAACATGAGTGAATGAGTTTACCCAAAATGAAACATTTATACTGTTAATCAAATAATTAACTTGCATAATTTGTCAGAATATAAATTTTAAGATAAGTTTTCAGATATTTTGCAAGTATTTGTTCATTATACTGTCACAATTAGTTTGGGATTTAACGCAAGTATTAACTAGTTTAGTTTTTGACCAGAGTCACACAGCTGTTAAATATTCAGGGAAGATTATAACTCAGGCTTATTAATGTCTGCTTTGGGACTTGAAATATTTCCTCAATACTAAATTCTTATTTCCATTCTGTCACTCGTTTTCTACTCTGACTTTTCCTAACTTTTGACCACTCCTATTTCACTGATCTGCTAATATTAAATAATGTGAGGACATAAGATTCTGTTATATTCCCCAATCATCTTTTTCAATTTCTTCCCATGCAAATAAACCCATTCTTTTACACAGAATTGTCTATACCATAGAGAGTATGAGTCAAAAAGTCAGACAGGACTGAAGTAACTTGACATGCATGTACACATATGAAAGGAGCAGAATTATACAGTCATGATAAACCTTCTTCTTCCCCACATACAGAGGCCAGAACTCTTTGTTATTCAATTACAACAATTGATTAAATAATCCAAAGTATCACTTCCCTTATGAAGATGCAGACATTTAAAGGATGAATGAAATCCAAAAGTATCTGCTTCTTCTTTCTTTCCGCTACTGATTCAAAAACAGTACCAAAATTTTGGGAACATTCTGTTTTCACTTGTAATATAAAGGAGGAAGATGTATGTCCTGGTATCACAAGATTGGAATATGGGATACCTTTTGGAACATGAGTAGAGAAATAGAAATAAAAGTTCAAGAAAAAAAATAGGTATTTATATCTTGATGAGAAATATCATAACAGATTTCAAAGTGGATTTTAAGTTCTTTAAAAAAGGCAACACATTCAGTTGTTAACTCATTTGTTTTTTCTGTATCATACCTAGAATATTCTCCTGATGACAAAGAAGAATGAGTTTCTCAAGTCTCCTGCTACAGAAGCAAAACTGACATATAATCCTAACTGCTTCGCTTAGAATTTCATTCCTAAAAGCGTCCCAAGGCATTTCCTGCCACAAGCTGTACCCTGTTAATAACTGTGTGTTGCAAGGCAGACCCTTTCCTGAGAAACATGAGATTTCACTGTCAGCTCACCTCGGCTCAGAAAATCTTTTGACATATTTGCCAAACATTCGTTAGACTACATGGCTATCTAGGCTATTTTTATTTATTTATTTATTTTTAATTGAAGGATAATTGCTTTATAATATTGTGTTCATTTCTGCCATACATCAACATGAATCAACCATAGGTTTATGTATGTCCCCTACCTCTTGAGCCTCCCTCCCACCTCTTACCCCATCCCACCCCTCTAGCTTGGTACAGAGCCCTGATTTGATTTCCTTGAGTCATACAGCAAATTTCCATTGGCTATCTGCTTTACATAGAGTGTTATATACTTTCCATGCTACTCTCTCCATTTGCCCTACCCTCTCCTTCCTCTAGGATATTTTTGCCTGACTTTCGCTTTCTCTCTTCTTCATTAGGGATCAGATTTGCTCTGGGGTCTGAGGTTCTCCCAACTTTTCCTAAGTCTTTATTTTCCTTCACAACATGTTTTCCCTAAGAAAATTCTTACATGTTTAATCTCATATTAACATCTGCTTCTAAGAGGTTTGTAGTCACACACAGGGGTGCCCAGTAAATAGTTGCTTCTGATTTTAGTATGTCCAAAATGTCAATGTAGACCTCATCATATATTAAGCTTTGGAAATTTCAAGTCAGAATCATTTATTTTTTATGACCTTGGCCCCTAAATTTTCATATGATTCATACATAATTATTTTAATTCTCAATTTGAAGCAAAAATACTTTGTTTCTTACTCTAGTACTTGATAATAATTTGTTAAAAGTGGTTTTTGATAATATGAATGTCAGAATGCATATTTTTTCTTTAAAAAACTTTATATGCATATGCTTTATTTCATAAAAATGTCAGTGATTTTTATGCTGGCAAAAAAAAAATCATCTACACCTAATGCCAGCATTTCAAAACACTTTCATTACTAAAGATTTGAAAGCTGTGAATTTTGCAACTGTAGGAAATGTTAAAGCTAAAATGAAACAAGCACTATAAATATATAAATTTAAAAAGCCATGCTCTACTAAATGGAGTTCACATGAGAATGGAGTGGTTCATAATTAAAGTATTACAATTCTCTTTAATTGATAACGTGGCTTTATCATTAGGCCACAGTTTTAGCCTCATAGATATGCTCAATCAGAATGTTGTGATGAGATTCACAGCTTTAAATGTCCTGCTAATTATCTTAGAAGATGAAAAAAAAAAACACTTTTTTTTTTTTTTTTTTTCCCCAACTTGCTTCCATGGGTTTTCATCACAGGCAATAGTCAATCTCCTAAGCAAAACTGGTTGGTAGCTTTAAAGCATGCAACACTTGCATCACAATAGGAATATCTGAAGGTCAGTATGTTACCAAACTAGTTCTGCTTTTTGGTTGATGGGGTAGTGCCTGATGGATATAAGATGAAAGAAAAAGTGTGGATCAGTATTATCCCAAGCCATAAGTTTTCCTTACTAGAAACAGTACAATCATTCCTATTGGTTTTACACAACTGCTTTACCCCCTCTGTCAATGTCTACATGATTTCTCTTTTTGAAGCAGTTCTTTCTCTCAATAGAGTTGACAGCAATTTAATGAGGTGTAGGGTTAGGAGAAGGGGATGGCACCCTAATCCAGTACTTTTGCCTGGAAAATCCCATGGATGGAGGAGCCTGGTGCACTGCAGTCCATGGGGTCACGAAGAGTTGGACACGACTGAGGGACTTCACTTTCACTTTTCACTTTCATGCACTGGAGAAGGAAATGGCGACCCACTCCAGTGTTCTTGCCTGGAGAATCCCAGGGATGGAGGACCCCATGGCTGCCGTCTATGAGGTTGCACAGAGTCGGACACAAATGAAGTGACTTAGCAGCAGCAGCAGCAGCAGCAGCAGCAGCAGCAGGGTCTGTTGGGGTTTCCCTGGTGACTCAGATGGTGAAGAATCTGCTGCAACACAGGAGACACAGGTTCAGTCCCTGGGTTGAGACGATCCCCTGGAGCAGGGGATAGTTTACCCATTCCAGTATTCTTGCCTGGAGAATTAATTCCATGGACAGAGGAGCCTTGTGGGCTATAGTCCATGGGGTCACAAAGAGTCAAACATGACTGACATGACTTAGCAGCAGTAGGGTCTATGGGGTAAAATGAGACAAGATAGCTTGTCTGACTTTGTCTCCTCTTCAGCAGCAAAAACTTTGCAAATGAAAAGATAAGACTTCCTGAAGCTCTGTCAAGTCACTCTTCAGAGAGCAACTAATGACATTCTTTACATACATGACTGCACATAAACACTACAAAATAAGTTCCTCCAACTCTAATGCCATTTCTTAATGTGTGAGGGCAGATACCCACAGGATTAAAAAAAAAAAAATGATCTTTCACTCTGAAGTATAATTATAATAGGACAGCAAGGCCATCTCCTAAGGAGGCCACTATATGCAACTGAATACTTCTGCTGTTTTAGCAACCCCTTTTGATTCTGCTCAGAAAAGACTCCTGGATACTCGTAGTTAATTAAAACCTATTTAAACAACATAATTTTTTCCTTCCAGGATTCTGGAAAGTTACTTTTAAGAGATATTATAAGGTGTAATTGTCTTCTCAGACTTCCTTGGGTAATTTATGCTGGGCTTTGCAGACCTTCTCTAATGAACATCCCTTTGTAATAGTCCTGGGCAAATTTCATGGCAGCCTCTGCCTGAGTCATAAAGCCCTTCTTGTTTCTGAAGAGCCAGTGTTTAATTTTAAGCAGTCCCCTGGAAGGCGAGACATATTTATACAAACGTGAGAGGATGGTAATGAACATTTTTATGACCCATATAATCAGATCTCCTTCTCACCATTGCTGGCTATTTGCTTTCTCAGATTGAGGCCATCTGGGTTCCTTTTTTCTTTCCCCATATCCATTAAATAACCAGGTACCCAGGCTATGGCACTGTTTGAGATGTAAAAATGCTATACTGTTAGGAGATAACTAAGCTTTGCTTTTGTTTCAACAGGACACCAAATTGTTATTTCTGGGTTCTCATTACTTGCCTCTGCCCTTCAATCTCTTTAAAAAGTGGTGCTGGGAAAACTGGTCAACCACTTGTAAAAGAATGAAACTAGATCACTTTCTAACACCATACACAAAAATAAACTCAAAATGGATTAAAGATCTAAACTTAAGACCAGAAACTATAAAACTCCTAGAGAAGAACATAGGCAAAACACTCTCCAACATACATCACAGCAGGATCCTCTATGATCCACCTCCCAGAATACTGAAAATAAACGTAAAAATAAACAAATGGGATCTAATTAAAATTAAAAGCTCCTGCATGACAAAGGAAACTCTAAGCAAGGTGAAAAGACAGCCTTCAGAACGGGAGAAAATAATAGCAAATGAAGCAACTGACAAACAACTAATCTCAAAAATATACAAGCAACTTATGCAGCTCAATTCCAGAAAAATAAATGACCCAATCAAAAAATGGGCCAAAGAGCTAAATAGACATTTCTCCAAAGAAGACATATGGATGGCTAACAAACACATGACAAGATGCTCAACATCACTCATTATCAGAGAAATGCAAATCAACACCACAAGGAGGTACCATGTCACACCAGTCAGAATGGCTGTGATCCAAAAGTCAACAAGCAATAAATGCTGGAGAGGGTGTGGAGAAAAGGGAGCCCTCCTACACTGTTGGTGGGAATGCAAACTAGTACAGCCACTATGGAGAACAGTGTGGAGATTCCTTAAAAAACTGGAAATAGAACTGCCTTATGACCCAGGAATCCCACTGCTGGGCATACACACCGAGGAAACCAGAATTGAGAGAGACACGTGTACCCCAATGTTCATCGCAGCACTGTTTATAATAGCCAGGACATGGAAGCAACCTAGATGTCCATCAGCAGATGAATGGATAAGAAAGCTGTGGTACATATACACAATGGAGTATTACTCAGCCATTAAAAAGAATACATTTGAATCAGATCTAATGAGGTGGATTTAACCAGAGCCGATTATACAGAGTGAAGTAAGCAAGAAAGAAAAACACCAATACAGTATACTAACACATATATATGGAATATAGAAAGATGGTAATAATAACCCTCTATGTGAAACAGCAAAAGAGACACAGATGTATAGAACAGACTTTTGGATTCTGTGGGAGAGGGAGAGGGTGGGATGATTTGAGAGAATGGTATTGAAATATGTATACTATCATGTAAGAAATGAATCTCCAGCCTAGGTTCGATACAGGATGCTTGGGGCTGGTGCACAGGGATGAGGATGGGGAGGGAGGTGGGAGGGGCGTTCAGGATTGGGAACTCGTGTACACTCATGTGGCTTGATTCATGTCAACGTTTGGGCTCCACAATCACTGCAGATGGTGACTGCAGCCATGAAATTAAAAGACGCTTACTCCTTGGAAGGAAAACTATGATCAACATAGATACCATATTCAAAAGCAGACACATTACTTTGCCGACTAAAGTCCATCTAGTCAAGGCTATGGTTTTTCCAGTAGTCATGTATGGATGTGAGAGTTGGACTGTGAAGAAGGCTGAGCACCGAAGAATTGATGCTTCTGAGCTGTTGTGTTGGAGAAGACTCTTAGGAGTCCCTTGGATTGTAAGGAGATCCAACCAGTCCATTCTGAAGGAGATCAGCCCTGGGATTTCTTTGGAAGGAATGATGCTAAAGCTGAAACTCAGTACTTTGGCCACCTCATGGAAGAGTTGACTCACTGGAAAAGACTCTGATGCTGGGAGGGATTGGGGGCAGGAGGAGAAGGGGACGACAGAGGATGAGATGGCTGGATGGCATCACTGTCTCGATGGACGTGAATTTGAGTGAATTCCGGGAGTTAGTGATGGACAGGGAGGCCTGGCGTGCTGCAACTCATGGGGTCGCAAAGAGTCGGACACGACTGAGCTACTGAACTGAACTGAACTGATAGCAAAACCAACACAGTACTGTAAAGTAAAATAAAGTAAAATGAAAAAATAAAAATTAAAAAATAAATAAAAAGAATTACAGAG
The DNA here is from genome assembly GCF_032405125.1 of Capricornis sumatraensis. NCBI lineage: Eukaryota > Metazoa > Chordata > Mammalia > Artiodactyla > Bovidae > Capricornis > Capricornis sumatraensis. The sequence continues at coordinate 119,366,890 of NC_091069.1, forward strand.
TAAAATAATCGTATTCTTTTCAGGAAAAAACAAAACAAAAAGCTGAGTGAACTAAGTGAGTAAAATGAATCAACCATCAAGTATATGTCATATAAGCAATTAAGTGTTTAGTCACTTCATTCGTGTGCAACTCTTTGAGACCCTATGTACTGTAGCTCGCCAGGCTCCTTTGTCTATGGGATTCTCCAGCAAAGAGTATTGGAGTGGGTTTTCATTCCCTTCTCAAATTCAATTAAGTATTTAAATTATAAAAGAAAAAGAAAATGAAAGTCTAATGCAGTAACATCTTAAAAAACCATTTCTTATTATTTTTTTTACTTGCATTTTTCTTTACACAAATCAGTAAAGGTATTTTTGTCCTTATAGTTTGTTTTGGCCTGGAATTTTCTATTATATCTGTCCATGGTGGAAAAAAAAAAAAAAAAAGGAAATCTCCCATTCCTGAATATCTAAAGACAACTATATTCTCCATAGTATTCGTGATTTTTTTCTCTCTTAAAAAAAAATGTAATTCAGCCTGACTGTAACAAATTCTTATTAAGGAAGGAAATGAGTGTCTGGATTCCTAAGAAAAATAAATCCTACCATTTGGCAAGATACCTCCAAAATTATGAGGTATTTGGAGGAGAGAAAACTGACTCTCAGCTCATTCACTTTTTCTTCAACCATATATCACTCATTTACTCATTTCTGTCTTCATGTTTTGTGTCTATGTGACTTGCTTTTTCATCAAACTCTTGGTAACTTGCACATAGATACTTATTCTTAGATAAGTTCCTATGCCTTACTTCACCTACTATTCTCACCTTTTTAAAAAAAATACCTCCTTGAGTAACACTCTCTAAGCAATTTAACTCTGAAAATCTGACCATATGGTCTCTAATGAGTGAAAGTGTCCATTTTTACTTCATCAGCAGACACCCGTGTTCAGAATTTTTGTTTTAGATTATTTTTGTTCTAGGGAAACAAACTTTCTAAGCAATTGTTAATCACTACCTATTTTTTTTAAGATAGTACATTGTTGCATCTGCATCTGTCTCCTCTCTTTTACTTTTTTCCCCTCTTCCTCTTCCTCCTCCTTCTGCCTCTATCCTTACTTTCTTTTCTCCTTTTTATAAATCTATATTTGATCCAAAGATAATCTAAGATCTCTTTCATTCCTTTAAAAAATGATATGTCTAATTTTTAAGATATTCTCATGGTTAGTATATAAAGATTTATCTTTAGTTTATGTGGCTTATTCAATTCTATTAATGAAACATCATTAATTTAACTTTAACTTGGTAGATGTTTAGGTGGCATACAATAATCAGCTGTTGAGATCAATGCAGAACTTAACATCCTGGTATATGCACATATATTTCTTGAGGTAGATTCACAGAAGTGTAGTCTCTGGGTTCAAGGGTATGTATATTTTGAATACTAATGGATATTTTGAGAACCTTAACTTTTTCTCCCACAATATTGGATGTCTTTCTTTTTACTTGAATATTGTCACACAAATGAATGTTTTGTCTATTTTCATGGAATAATACACAATTGAATTTTGTTTGCATTTCCAAGTTATTATTGATTTTTTTAGCATATATTCATTTATTTATAGTTATTTGTAATTCTTATCAAGTAAATTTCTACATTAACCATTTAAAACACACTGTTGTCTTTTTTGTTGCCTTAGGAAAGTATATAGTAAAAATAAGCTTTTATTGGTTGCATATATAGTTTCCTGGGCTTCTCAGGTAGCATTAGTGGTAAAGAACTCGACTGCCAATGCAGGAGATATAAAGAGATGCAGGTTTGATTCCTAGGTCGGGAAGATCCCTGGAGGAGGACATGGAAACCCACTCCAGTATTCTTGTCTGGAGAATCACCTGGACATAGGAGGCTAACAGGACACAGTCCATAAGGTTATAAAAATTGGGATATGACTGAAGTGACTTACACACACACACACTTGCCTAATTTGTGGCAGAGAAATTGTTCATTGTGCCTTTTGTTGTAAATGCTGAGATCATTTAGCGCTTTACTTGTACCTCTGTGTTTTGCTTCATGAATGTCACACATTCTTTTTTTTTGTACATATTTTTCATTTTTCTTCAGTGTATTCTTAATAATTATTTTAGATAAATAAATTTGGAAGGAGAGACTTTAATTGAAAAAGAAAATTGTCTGTCCTAACAACACTGTATTAACAAGACCAAACTTTCTCACAGATGTGACAGAGTTAGAAGACAGAGACAATACTGATATTTTCTTATGAGAGAAAGCCATGGATCAAAGTTTAGATAAGAATCAAGATTTTAGGTGCAAAGAGTAGAGGTAGTAATAAGACAAGAAGACAGGAACAATAGTAATGATTAGTGAGGTAGGCAGAATTCTGAGATGACTCCAAGATGTCTATTCTCCCAGTATACACATCTGTATAATCCTTAAGCTCAGTATGATGAAATGCACTTGCACGATTAGTCTATATTAATTAGCTATTAGTATATTATAGGGCAAAGTTAGACTTTAGAGAAGATGATTATGCAGGTGGATTTGACTTATTAAATAGTTTTTTAAAAGCATAGCCTTTTCTCGTGCTGGCTGCAGAAGTCAATGTTTGAAAGCAGGTAAAGGATTAGGCAAGCTGTTGCTGGCTTGAAGATGAAGAGGATAACACACCATGATCTGTCGGTTGCCTCTAGGAGCTGAATGAAGCATTCAGTTTGCAGCAAGCATGGAAATGGACAATAGAAGCCTATAACTTGCAAGGGACTGTATTCTGCTAACAAGAAGGAGCTTGGGTGCACATTTTCCCATGTAGTCTCCAAATGGAAATTCAGTCTGGCTGATTCTTTGATTTTAATCTCATGACACCCTGAGCAGAAAACAAATTCATACACTGCTTAGACTTCTGACCTGCCTATGAACTAATAAATGGGTATTGTTTTTAGGTGCTAAGTTTGTGGTATATTTTTCTGTAGGAGCAGAAAACTAATCCACATAGGTCAGAGAGTAATAGCGGTCAGCTCTCAAAGCTAGGCACGTATGTAACTACAGCAGTATTTTTACATGAATGAGAGTTCAGAGAAAATTCAAATTATGAGTTTATCCAAGATTCCTATTATTTCCTAGACATTTTTATTTGGATATGGAGTCATAATCTTAGACTCAGTCTGTTTGAAAACTTCTCTGTCTCTTTTGCTACTCTTCATTGACTGCACTGTAAGTTGTCTGTGAGAAGCAGAATAGACTCTTCTATAATTGTGTCCACAAGCTAATCCCTTGAACTTTTTATTATGTCATGGTATGTCCTATGGGACAATTTAAGGTTACAAATATAATTAAGACTGATAATCAGTTTATCTTAAAATACAGGCACTCTATTCTCACATCCATTACTTCCATTCCATTGACTACAACATTATTGGTATAGGTATTCATAATTTCTTAGCTGGGTCATTAATTTTTTGCCACCAGAGATCACTCCATCTGTCAAGTTGATATTAGTGTTATTTTCCAAAGCTGCAGATATGTTCAAGTTATGCCCCTGGGTCACAAACTAACAACAAAAATACCCTTGCAATGACTTTCATAATATGCAAGTTTCATAGAGTTTCTTGTACAACCAGAAAAACTATTTCTATCTTGAAGAACTTTTGGAAAATCTAAATGTTCATTTTTATAATATTTACATTTTGAAATGCTAAATATGTGCTTTAAATTTTAATAGTTTTATTATTCTAACTGTTCTTTGTTCAAATAATACCATTTCTGCTCTCAAATAAATTTTTTTGTGCCAGTTACAATTAACTTTTCTCAGTTAATGTTGAGAAAATATTTTTATATAGTTCCAACATGTTAGTTGAAATTCAAAGGAACCATACAAATTAGTCTCACTAAACCCATATTTATTGATATTTCTGAAAATATAAAAATTTTCTGTACAGCATTAACTGGTAGCATGACACCAAATTTTCTCTACCAAATATCACTATTAAATTGGTGAACCATCAGATTTTTAAAGATACTATATTGGTCTTTATTTTCACCTTCACATTTACTTTGACATTATTAAAATATTCATTTCAAGTTTGTGAAGTTTTCTTGGAGAAATGAATAATTCTATTTTTTCACCAGTATAGATGAATTAAAGCAATCACAGGACTGAAACAGCCTTGACTGAGTTCTGGTTTCTAGTTATCAAATATGTACATGTTCTACAGAAAATGGTCATGATGCTATCTCAGTGGTCTGGAGTATCCTCTACCCACTATCACCACCAATATTTTGATTTGATTAAAAGTTATGTTGTATAAATGATTACTCCTGTCTCCTATTAATTTTTATGTTTTATTATATTAACCCGAGCTATAGTTCTAAAATCTACTGTTCTATATTGAACTCTTTGGGGTAAAGATTAGAGTCATTTCTCCTTCCATTAATTTACTTGAATCATTTGAAATTGCTAGTATTTGATTATTTTTCACTGATAAGATTCTCTATTTCAGAATGTTAAATCTAACCTTTAGTTTACAAAATTTTCCTTATAATTGCAGATACTCACTTTCTAATATCCTAGTCTAAGCTCTTTAGTCTTCATAACCTTTTTGTACACTATAGACTTTTTAATTGAGCAATCTAAATTAAATCAAATTCTGAATTTTCTATAGTGTTTCATCCTAAAGGAAATCAGTCCTGAATATTCATTGGAAGGACTGATACTGAAGCTGAAATTCCAGTACTTTGGTCACCTGATGCAAATAACTGACTCATTGGCAAAGACCCTGATGCTTGGAAAGATTGAAGGTGGGAGGAGGAGGGGATGACAGAGAATGAGATGGTTGGATGGCATCACCGACCTGATGGACATGTGTTTGAGCAAGTTCCAGCAGTTGGTGATGGACAGGGAAGCCTGACATGTTGCAGTCCACAGGGTCGCAAAAGTCAGACACGACTGAGGAACTGAACTGAACTGATCATGCTTCATATTTTCAGATCAACATATAATGCCCTGAGATAATATGAAATAAAGCATGAATATCAGCAATAGAATTGAGGTCCCTCACACAAAACACTCAGACCTTCCCAGGTGGTGCTAGTGATAGAGAACCCTCCTGCCAAGGCAGGAAACATGCAAGACACTGGTACTATTCCTGGGTCAGGAAGATCCTCTGGAGGAGAGCATGGCAACCCGCTCCAGTATTCTTGCCTGAGAATCCCAAGGACAGAGGAGCCTGATGGGCTACAGTCTACAGAGTCACAAAGAGTTGGACACAACTGAAGCGACTTAACACATATGCACACAAAACACCCAGAAATGCACAGAAAATTATTATGTTTAAATCTCTGATCTTCACAGACTTCAAATATTCAGCATTCCTGAAGTCAAGGTATTCAGTTTCCTTGTTAATTCCATCCACTCCAACCATCTCTGCCTAGTACTGATTACTCAAACATCACACAAAGTCAACGATCTAAATAAATTGAAATCTCTTTCAGGGATTTGGGCAACCTTTGAAGAAACTGATTGGTAGAATGGAAATCTAAGAATGTGTAACAAAACCTACTTTAAATCATTAGGATCAGTCTTAAAAACTGAATTAAACAAAAAGTACCCTGAAATCATTTAGCCAGAAAACAAAAGGCTGTTTTCTCTAAGAGATATGTGAAGATTGCTGGTCATGTGTTGCCACTTTGCATCTCATCCACACATATTTACTGGTTCTTGGCAGTGATCTCTTTGAACATCTAAAATGATCACACGAACCAGTGGCCACACAGATGTCAAGCTCTTTGTTTTTTGTTTTTTTTTTTTTTTTTCCCCAAAGAATAGAATGAAGCTGCCTTTAATTTTTCGTTTGTGGTTCTTATGGATAAGGACAGTTCAATACACTGACACTCATTGACTTGTCTTTAATTGTTTGTATTCTTCAGAAGAAATAATTCCTGCCCTGGGTTTTAAAACATGATTTCTGATGGAGAAGGAAATGGCAGTCCTCTCCAGCATTTGTGCCTGGAAAATCCCATGGACTGAGTAGCTTTGTAGGCTGTAGTCCTTGGGGTCGCAAAGAGTCAGACACAACTGAGAGACTACACTTTCACTTTCTGAGGCGTTTCTGAAAATGCTACTAATTATAAAATGTAAATCTTATCCAGATATATTATTAAAAAAAAAATTTTTAAAGTGACTTTAAAGATGTATTTTGCAATCTTGTTCAGATGTATAGATTTTTTACAATATTCTGTTTGTGGGTTTTTTCTTTCTTTTTTTTTTTTTTTTTTCCTCTGCCTTTAAGAAAGTGATAATGGGTGAAAGGTGTTTGACTTGAAAATACATTTTTCCAGATATCATGGTGTTCCAGATATATGTTTTCTTAGCTAAATAATGAATCTAAAATAATTTTTACTCTTGTTAGTTACATCTCTTTCCTTAAGTTTGAAATCTGTGATCCACATGCAGATTAAATATATATATATATGAATGTATATATATACATATATATATATTCACTCTGAAAATTGTATTTAAAAAATATTCCTGTTTCTCTATCTTTTCTTCTAGTGAATAACTGGAGAAGTTTCTACTATCAAGCTTGTATTTGCAAAGATGTAGATAAATGTGGAGGTTAATTAATGGTATAAAAAGAGAAAACTGCTTATTTTTATTCCTAGAATACTAGTAACACATAATTGCTATGAACACTTGCCACCTGTTTCTGTCACTGTCACTTGTATCATTCTGAATCCTTCCGTTTCCCTCCATTGTTTGAATGGATATTCAAAGGTTTTGGATAATTAATCACACAGAACTGTTTTAAACATGTTTTTGCCCCTAGAGGCCTCTCAAATAATTAGCCTCTTTGGAAGTGTTCAAAGATGTAATGCATTATACCAAGATAGTAAAATCTCCAAATTATTTGCTTCTTTTTTGCAGATTTATATTAACCCAATCTTTCAATTCTTTATACCCAGTTGTTGGAAAAAACATCAACAGAAGATGGCACTGTTTATTCGTTGCTTTAAAAAATGTCAGTAAGTAGTCTCTCCACATTGAACAAAAACAAAGTTTTAAAAGCCACCTCAAGGAAAAAGAGATAGTTTTATCAGAAAATGGAGGTGAGATGCATGGCATAAAACACAATTTATTCAAAAATTGGAATAAAAAGTAATTTAAAATTAAACATGAAAAAATAAATCTTAAAATATACTTACTTTTAAAGAAAATTGCAAGAAAAGATCATTTTATAATACAGTGTTAGTTACACATGAAAAATATCACATGCCATATGTGATATAAAGGGATTGGAAGGGTGCAAAAATTTAGTTTGTAACTCATATCCATCTTTACTTATATAAATCATCAGACCCTGGGTAAGTTACTTCTATCTGAATTAAATAGCCTTGGTTTTTACATGAAAGTAATATCTATTCTATATTTGGAGGTTTAAGTGAAAATATGGAAGGTTCAATTGATATTGCTTTATCATCCCAAAATATAAATATTGTGTAGGGCAAAGAAGATGTCTGCTTTTATCATTATATTATCAACACATTACACTATATCTGACATTTAGTACAAGTATGACAAATTCACTTTAGTGAAAGAAATAACAAAGCTTCAATGGATTGTGTATTGGTTTTAAATGACTTTTCAAACAAGAGCTGTAAAAATGATACTCAAGTTTTCAGAAACAATTATTATATAAAAACAAGTTTTTTAAGAGGCAGAAAAAATTTTACCTTTTCTTTTTTAAGTATGTAGCTCCTAACACTATTACATATAAATAGATGAGTGTCTGAAAATAAAACAAAGAAGAAAACTTTGTCTCTATAAGATTACCCAAATTTAGAGGCAAGACAAGTTCCTTGAATTCAATCTACACTGATTAAATTTCTGCATTTAAAATCATCACACATAGAAATGATGAGCTTACTTCTTATCTTTGAATTTAACTCCAGGCAAACTTAAACCTGAAAAACAAATATTGCAAATACATGTTTAGAAAAAGTTGCATATTTAAACATTCATCCTCTTAATCCCCAACCAGTAGAAACTGCTAGTATTTAGTAAAAGAAAACAATTATCTCTTCTTGGTATACAGCTAGCCTGTATTTCCCAGTCTCTGGGTGTGCATACACAAAGGAATGTGAATCAAAATTCTATGTGCTATTGTTATGTGAAGATTTTTAGAAATGGATGTCCCTCTAGTGGGGTACTAAGGTTAGGCTGGTTGGCTTCCCTGGTGCCTCAGTGATAAAGAATCTGCCTACAATGCAGGAGACCCAGATTTGATTCCTGGGTCAGGAAGATCCCCTGGAGAAAGGAATGGTAACCCACTCAAGTATTTTTGGCTGGAGAATTCCATGGACAGAGGAGCCTGGCAGGCTACAGTTCAGGGGATCACAAAGAGTCTGACACAACTGAATAACTAATACACTTTCAGAAATGCATGTCCTTCTAGTGGAGTAATAAGGGTAGGCTGGTGGGCTACCCTTCCTGAGCTGGTGGGCTCAGTAGTAAAGAATCTGCCTACAATGCAGGAGATGCATACAGGAGATGCAGGTTCGATCCCTGGGTCAGGAAGATTCCCTGGAAGGGGAAATGGCAATCTACTTCAGTATTCTTGACTGGGAAATCCCATGGACAAAGCAGCCTGGTAGGCTACAGTCCATGGGGTTGCAAGAGTCAGATGTGACTTAGTGACTAAACAACAACAGCCAAGAAGAATATATTTTATCAGTAATATATTTGGAATTGATATACCTCCCACATTCCTTTCAATATCAAGATACAGATGAATGAAAGCCTCTTTCTCCATCTACGGGTCTAAATAAATAACCCTTGTCCATGATTCTTGCTCTCACTAGTCTCTATTAACACCATCTTCTTCCCTCACTCCTTTAGGTCTAACGGTGAATGATCATAACAACTGCTCAGCAGCTTCCCTAGATCCTGGTAATACCTTTTCAGGTTACTAAATACTTTGTCTTAAACTGAACATGTTCAAGTAGATTTCTGTTCCTTGCCAGGACATGACTAATATACCATGAGTGTTTGAGAACAGAGACAGAGTTCAGTGTTTGGTTTGATGCTTGTTATTTGACAAGTCTCTAAAAGTAGCATTGAGAGGTTGTGACCTCCACGGATTCTGCAGCTCACCCACGCGCTCTCCACTGCGTCACGCTTAGACCTCTGCTGGCCACAGTCTTTCCCCAGATGTCTCATAATCTACTCAGAATAAAAACTAAGGGACTGAGAGAACTGTAAAGATGGTGGAGGAATAGGATGGGAAGACCACTTTCTCCCTCACAAATTCCTCAAAAGAACATTTCAACGCTGAGCAAACTCCACAAAACAACTTCTGTAGGTTGGCAGAGGATACCAGGCAACCAGAAAAGCAGACCATTGTCTTCAAAAACAGCATCCCCCCTCCCCACAGCGCGACTGAAATAGTGAGCCTAAAAAACCAGCAAACAGAAGTTAAACAGAGGGAACCGCCTTGGACGTGACCCCACACTGCCCACAACATCAGAGAAGGGCCAGATATATTTTTACTATTTTTAAAATCATTCCTTCTTTTTCTTTTTTTTTCTAACTTTTTTTTAATTGTTAAGTCTTCTATTTCTCCTCTAATTTTTATTTCTATAACCTACTATTACTATTAAAAAAAAAAAAAAGGACTTTTTTTTTTTTTTTTTTTTTTTAAGGCAAACACCATATATAGTCTTTGGGTGGTTGTTGTTTTGTTTTGTTTTGTTTTGTTTTAATACTTCTTTTTTTCTCTCTCTCTCTCTCTTTTTTCTTTCTTCCTTTTTCCTTCTGCTTCTTTTCTTTAATATTGTATTTTTGAAAATCCAACCTCTACTCTAGATTTTTAATCTTTGCTCTTTGGTTTTTGTTGTCAATTTTGTACATTTAAAAACCCAAACTTCACTACCCAATTTTACCTGAGAGCGAGATTACTGGCTTGACCACTCTCTCCTCCTTTGGACTCTCCTTTTTCTCCACCAGGTGGCCTCTGTCTCTTTTCTCCCCCATCTCTTCTCTATCCAACTCTGTGAATCTCTGTGTGTTCCAGACGGTGGAGAACACCTAAGGAACTGGTTACTGGCAGGATTTGTCTCTCTCCTTCTCATTCCTCTCTCTTATCCTCCTGGTCACCTCTGTCTACTTCCTCCCTCTCCTCTTCCCTGTATAACTCCGTAAATACCTGAGCGGGCCAGACTATGGAGCGCACATAAGGAAGTGACCACTGGCTAGCTTGCTCTCTCCTCTTTTGATCTCACCGCATCTCATTCCAGTCACCTCTAAATACCCCCTCCCTCTTCTCTTCTCCTTGTAACTCAGTGAACCTCTCTGAGTGTCCCTCAATGTGGAGAAACTTTTCATCTTTAACCTAGATGTTTTATCATCGGTGCTGTATAGATGGAGAAGTCTAGATGCTACTGTAAAAATAAAACTGAAAACCAGAAGCAGGAGGCTTAAGTCCAAAGCCTGAAAACATTAGAGAACTCTTGAATTCAGGGAACATTAAGCAATAGGAGCTCATCAAACGGCTCCATACCTACACTGAAATCAAGCTCTACCCAAGGGCCAACAAGTTCCAGAACAAGACATACCATGCAAATTCTCCAGCAACACAGGAACACTCTCCTGAGCTTCAATATACAGGCAGCTCAAAGTTATTCCAAAACCTTTGACATCTCATAACCCATTACTGGTCACTCCACTGCACTCCAGAGAGAAGAAAGCAGCTCCACCCACCAGAACTCCAACACAAGCCTCCCTAACCAGGAAACCTTGACAAGCCACTGATAGAACCCCACCCACAGTGAGGAAGCTCCATAATAAAGAGAACTCCACAAATTACCAGAATATAAAAAGGCCACCCCAAATGCAGCAATATAACCAAGATGAAGAGACAGAGGAATACTCAGCAGGTAAAGGAACAGGAGAGTTGCCCACCAAACCAAACAAAAGAGGAAGAGGTAGGGAATCTACCTGAGAAAGAATTCCGAATATTGATAGTGAAAATGATCCAAAATCTTGAAATCAAAATGGAATCACGGATAAATAGCCTAGAGACAAGGATTGAGAAGATGCAAGAAAGGTTTAACAAGGACCTAGAAGAAATAAAAAAGAGTCAATATATAATGAGTAATGCAATAAATGAGATCAGAAACACTCTGGAGGCAACAAATAGTACAATAATGGAGGCAGAAGATAGGATTAGTGAAATAGAAGATAGAATGGTAGAAATAAATGAATCAGAGAGGAAACAAGAAAAACGAATTAAAAGAAATGAGGACAATCTCAGAGACCTCCAGGACAATATGAAACGCTCCAACATTCGAATTATAGGAGTCCCAGAAGAAGAAGACAAAAAGAAAGACCATGAGAAAATCCTTGAGGAGATAATAGTTGAAAACTTCCCTAAAATGGGGAAGGAAATAATCACCCAAGTCCAAGAAAACCAGAGAGTTCCAAATAGGATAAACCCAAGGTGAAACTCCCAAGACACATATTAATCAAATTAACAAAGATCAAACACAAAGAACAAATATTAAGGGAAAAACAACAAATAACACACAAGGGGATTCCCATAAGGATAACAGCTGATCTTTCAATAGAAACTCTTCAGGCCAGGAGGGAATGGCAAGACATACTTAAAGTGATGAAAGAAAATAACCTACAGCCCAGATTACTGTACCCAGCAAGGATCTCATTCAAATACGAAGGAGAATTCAAAAGCTTTACAGACAAGCAAAAGCTGAGAGAATTCAGCACCACCAAACCAGCTCTCCAACAAATTCTAAAGGATATTCTCTAGACAGGAAACACAAAAAGGGTGTATAAACCCAAACCCAAAACAATAAAGTAAATGGTAATGGGATCATACTTATCAATAACTACCTTAAACGTAAATGTGTTGAATGCCCCAACCAAAAGGCAAAGACTGGCCGAATGGATGCAAAAATAAAAGTAGCATTGAGATAAATTGAAGGGCTTAGTTCACTTAAAATGTTGATATCATTTTGAATCCATAAAACATTAAGGTATCATTGAGTGCTTCTCTAGTGTTACTTCCTTTTTGTTAAAATACAAGAACATAATCAAAATTTGGATGGCTATACACATTTTGTCAATGTTTTCAAATATCAGAAATAATCAAAGACATGAATAATCCATTTATTTTTTTTCTCAAACAGCTGCTCAACTTTAGACATCTAACCTTCCCACCTCTGTCATGTTCGCGTGTGAGGTTTCTTCAACAGAAAGGAGAAACTGAAAAGAGCCACAAGTGGTTAAACCCAGATGAGATCAGTCATCCATCAGAAGAGAATTGAACTGCCTGAGAATTTTGAGAAAAATTAGGTCCATTCAATGATGCTATGGGGGCAGAACTTTAAAATAAAACAAACATTAGGGAAAAAATAAATAAAATGATAGGGAAATCTCACCGAAAATCTGAATAACACAATTCTAAAAATCAACTAGAATTTTAACTTATTGAAGATACTTTATTGAAAGAAACATTCATGAAGTGGCTTTGTTCCCTTATCCTTATATCAGTCACCACCATGGCTGAGCCTCCTGACTGAACCATGTAATAAAATACTCTAAGCATCTTGCAAGTGCAATGTATAGAGTAAAACATCCACTAAATTGAATTCCTCAGTAGTGTAAATGCATTAATATGCATACAGTGACAGATAAACTAAGGCAGTGCACAAAGACAGTGACATAAACATGAGTCATTTTAAAATTATAGCTGTGAGGAAAAGAAAGCTGACATGGAACAATGGTTTTATGCTTAAAAAAAGCAAAATCAGGCACTCTTGTCAAATTCCTTTTTTAAATAATGTGGTAATTAACAATCACAGATTCATCTTAAAGGAAAAATCATTTGTTCCACAGATATGTTTTATTTTTTCTAGAAATACCCAGAGGAGATAGTGTTTATTTGTTTACTCCTTCCCACTCCTGAAATCACCCTTTGATGTTTTCTGTGGCATTACCCCCATTCACATATCTTAATACCTGCCTTTTTTTTTTTTTTTTAAGTTTTTACTCCCTTCCTGATAAATGCTAAACTCTTGTATCTTAAGTCTAACTCCTGGTGATAGATAATAGATAAAAGATTACCTCTCAGGATTGGGGACCAACTGGAAGCTAGTGAATAGTATGAAGAAACTTTCCAAAATGAAGAAAATATTTCATAACTTGTTTTGGGTTGATATTTACATGGGGCATATAAGTCAACATTCATCACAATGTATATTTAAGACCTGGAGATTTTTTTCATATATTTTCTTAGCAAAAAAATATAAGATTACTTAGAAAGATATATAAAGTAAATATTTCTCTCAATTATTGTGTGTCTGAAGATAAGAAATTAAACTTAAAGATTGAACATAGCATAAAATGAACATTATTACTTTGAATGGAGAGAACTAAAAAGAGACCTGATGATTTTTAAGATATTGAAACTATTATTACATTTTGAAAAATGGTTAGGCAGTCTTTCTGGCCAAGATCAAGATGGTAAAATTAATAGATGAGGATCAGTGTTCAACTTTAGGAAGATCTCTAAACATGGGAGGATTTTCATAATAGCAATTAGCTGAGTTAGAGATTCTCATGCTGCAAATTCTAACTAGAATAGTTGCCAGGGATATTTGGAGATATTTCTACAGATAATGAGATTTGGCTAGAAGCCATTTGGGGCTTACCAGGTGGCACAGTGGCAAATGGCTGTGCCTGCCAATTGGCATATGCCTGCCAATGCTGGAGACATGGGTTCGATCCCTGGATTTGGAAGATCTCCTGGAGGAGGAGGGCTTCCATGGCAGCTCAGTTGGTAAAGAATCCGTCTGCAGTGCTGAAGACCCCGGTTTGATTTCTGGGTCTGGAAGATCCCCTGTAGGAGGGATAGTCTACCCACTCCAGTAGTCTTGAGCTTCCCTCATGGCTCAGCTGGTAAAGAATCCACCTGCAATGCAGGATGTGTGAATTCGTTCTCTGGATTGGGTAGATCCCCTGGAGAAGAGAATGGACTACCCATACCAGTATTCTGGCCTGGAGAATTCCATGGACTCTATAGTCCATGGGGTTGCAAAGAGTTGGACACGACTGAGCAATTTTCACTTTCCTGGAAGAGGAAGTTACTACCCACTCCGGTATCCTTGCCTGGAAAATCCTCATGGACAGAGGAGCTAAGCAGACTACAGTCCATGGGGTTGAAAAGAGTCTGACATAATTGACCATGCACAAACTCAGAGGGCCTTTGAGATTTTTATTAACAAAGATCTTAGGGTACTAAAGTTTATATTTAACATACAAAAAATGATATCTTAATTTATTCCCGTGCAGCTATTGTACGTAATTTGAAGGCTGCAGTTATACTGTCATCATCCCTCACTGTCTATCACATTTAATACATTAGCTATCATGTTTAAAGCCATGTGTTTATAAATGTGTGTGGAGTATGTCTCATTATATCTTAAGCTTCTTTTAACTGTATGAGTTTACTTCAATCTTGTTCCAAGCCTTATTTCCTGTTTCAAACTCTATGCATTATGAACTTTATAAAGGAATTGAACTAAATCACTTTTTCACATTTACTACTTAAGGCAGAATACTATTAAAAACATTATGCCAGTTGCTCAGTCATGTCTGACTCTTTACAACCCCTGTGGACTGTAACCCACCAGACTCCTCTGTCCATGGAATTTGCCAGGCAAGAATACTGGAGTGGGTTGCCATTACCTTCTCCAGGGTATCTTCCCAACCCAGGGACTGAACCCAGGTTTCCTGCATTGCAGGCAGATTCTTTACTATCTGAGTTATCACAGGAGATCTTTACCAGACACCAACATGTTATATATATATATATAACATATAGAAAACACATATATATAACATATAGATAGATAGATATAATCTTTTAAAATAAGATAAATTGTTTTGCTTAGTAGATGAAAACCTCAGTTAACATTTTATTGATGAGAATCAGTTTGTGAAGTAATAAAATAATCTGTCAGCTGATTTTTAGATTACCTGAACTTAAGATTTTAATAAATGAAAATAAAAGCATAAATTCAGAATTAATGCATATTGATTAATTAACATTTAGAGATAATTGACATAAGGTTGTCAAATGCTTGTTAAGATAAATATGCTGCATTAAAGAACTACAGAAAACAACTAAATTCCTAATATTTCAATTTTTTAGAGAAAAGGAAAAGACTTTTTTAGACTCTCAAAAGTAAATCAAAGCTAGGAAGGATATTCACAATATTTATCTGTATGATGCAAGCAACTGACTAGTCACAATAGACTTGGCTGATATGAATTACTGGTTCACACTAAATTTGTGATTGGATGAGCATAGTGTTAAAATGAAAGCAAAACAAGATGGTTAAATATATTTCATAAAAAAAATCATTACATTGACCTTATGTTCTTATCTTGTCTTGGATTATAAAATTTTTGTTACATATGTGGAAGTGTCCTTAGAGAAAAAGTTTGAGAATGCTGACCTTAAGCTCCTAAGGTTACTATCACAAAGAAGGGGGTAAGTTTATTCTGTGTATTACTGAACTACAAATATTAAGTTCAAATGCACAAAAAAAAGCTCTCTAAGCCCTGTGGAGGAAAAAAGTGATCCTCCAGAACTGTTTTTTGTTGAAAACGGATATAAGTTATGGCAACAACAAACTACATATGCTATGATCTTATTTTCTTAAGGGCTTTTCAATATAGCTATAGTAGCAAGATGAATATACCTAAAATAAATTTAAAATTATTTTAAATTGATGCATTTAAGTATACAATAATATTGCCTAGATGCATCCTAGTAAGATAACCCATGTGAGAGTACTAATTATGCAGAAGAAAATTTAATCTCAAGAAGATTTCCAGATGAAATGGATTCTATTTTTATGTGAGGATCTATAGGAATTTTAAATATCTCATAAATAAATAGCAAGGCCTGCAAATCTATATATAGACATTAGATTCTAAAGAGTGAAAATGGACTAATTTAGGTGCAAAATACCAATGTGTATCCCAACTTCATCATTCACAAGAAATCTAGAGCTCCCTACCTATTGTTGTTGCTGTTCGTTTGCTCAATAGTGTCCAACTCCTTGTGACATCATGGACTTCCTACCTACACTTAGCCCCTTAATTCAAAACACTAACCCTGTTCTCAAAATACTTTGTTATATGCTGTAGATTGACAAAATTTAAGTATCTCATGAAATCCTGCTTCAGAGACTGAAGGACAAATAGAGTGTAGTAATGATGATCCCTCAAGATATCTTGGTCCCAGGCCCTGGAAACTGTGAATGTTGTCTTAAGTGTCCTAATAAGAGGAATCAGAGGAGTATGTGAGTAGAGAAGAGGAGGAAGACAATGAGAGGTAAAGAGTTGAGATTGGTGTGAAGTGGCTAGAAGGGAAGGTATGCCAGGTGCCAGGTAGCAGGGCATGGGTAATTCCCTGGAGCCTCCAGAAAGGACCAGGCCTGTTGACACTTTAACTTTAGTATCTTTGGACACATTTTGTACTTGTCACCCTCAGAACTAAATAAAATTAACTGTGTTAAACAATACATTTCTTGAAAATTCTTACAATGGCAACATGAAACTGATGAATATAATGTTGCTTTTCTTACATCTGATTTCATAGTCAGTACCTTCTTAACAGGCAGCTTCATTAACTCTATACTTTTTTTTTTAACCTTTTTTGTTTGTTTTAATGGTATTGTCCCATTGTCAAATTACTTATATTGAAAGAAAAGACTTATTTAGTATTTTCTCTGAAGCAGCTTATTAGAAGCTGATTAAACAATTGATTAATTTTATCCCCTTGAGAAACCTGCATGCAGATTAAGAAGCAACAGTTAAAACTGGACATGGAACAACAGACTGGTTCCAAATAGGAAAAGGAGTATGTCAAGGCTGTATATTGTAACCCTGCTTATCTAACTTATATGCAGAGTACATTATGAGACATGCTGGGCTGGAAGAATCACAAGCTGGAATCAAGATTGCTGGGAGAAATATGAATAACCTCAGATATGCAGATGACACCACCCTTTTGGCAGAAAGTGAAGAACTAAGAGTTTCTTGATGAAAGTGAAAGAGGAGAGTGAAAATGCTGGCTTAAGCTCAACATTCAGAAAACTAAGATCATGACATCTGGTTCCATCACTTTAGGGCAAATAGTTGGGGAAACTGGAAAAAATGGCTGACTTTATTTTGAGGTCTTCAAAATCACTGCAGATGTTGAGTGCAGCCATGAAATTAAAAGACACTTACTCCTTGACAGGAAAGTTATGACCAAACTAGACAGCATATTAAAAAGCAGAGACATTACTTTGTCAGCAAAGGTCCATTTGGTCTGGGCTATCGTTTTTTCAGTAGTCATGTATGGATGTGAGAGTTGGACTATAAAGAAAGCTGAGCACTTAAAAATCGATGCTTTTGAACTGTGGTGTTGTAGAAGAGACTTGGACTACAAGGAGATCCAACCAGTCAATCCTAAAGGAAATCAGTCCTGGGTGTTCATTGGAAGGAGTGATGTTGAAGCTGAAACTCTAATACTTTGGCCACCTGATGTGAAGAACTGACACATTCAAAAAGACCCTGAGGCTGGGAAAGATTGAGGGCAGGTAGAGAAGGGGACGACAGAGGATGAGATGGTTGAATGGAATCACCAACTCGATGGACATGAGTTTGGGTAAATTCCAGGAGTTGGTGATGGACAGGGAGACCTGGAATGCTGCAGTTCATGGAGTCACAAAGAGTCGGACATGACTGAGTGACTGAACTAAACTGATCTTCTGTTGGAATCTACACAGCTCATAAAATTTTGCATAACATAGGTTCTATTGGACAACAAGTTTTTTCTTTCAATCAAATAAATTAACTACAAAATATCATATAATGAAACAGTTTACATTCTCTTTACAGTTTAAATGTGAGAAATATGATATTCTATTTTATATATGTTCACAGTCGATTATTAATATTAAAATTATAAAGACACAAAGTTGAATCATTTAAAAAATTCCAAGCTATAAATCGGGGCTTCTCAGGTGGTGTTAATGGTAAAGAATCTACCTGACAATGCAGGAGATAAAAGAGATGGAGTTTCAGCCCCTGGGTTGGGAATATCCCATGGAGGAGGGCATGGCAACCCACTCCAGTACTCTTGCCTGGAGAACCCCATCGACAGAAGAGCTTGGAGGTCTCCAGTCCATAGGGTCACAAAGAGTAAGTCACAACTGAAGCCACTTATCATGCACACACACATGCAAGCTATACATTGTAAGGTAAATGTTTCCCAGTGCACCGACTTTTTAATGAATTGTTTATCAAAATGTAGAAATAATAGCATAAATGGGGAAATCACTATGGGAATAGTGGAATCTTAAAATCATGGAGGATGTGCCATGAATGTAATACCAGTTGAAATGTGTTGTAGGAAAGCCAAACTAGAATGATGTTGGATGCTTTCATGGATTCAATTGATTCTCGCTAAAGTTCAAGTGAAAAAATGCTATCCCAGTACCACAGAATGTCACTGGGTTGAGATACAGGATTTTAAAGAGGTAAACAGGGTAAAAATGAGGTTTAAGTTGGGCTTCAATCCAATATGATTTGTTTCCTTATAATAAGGGAAAATATAGACATAGAAATGTCCTGAGGGAAAACCATGTAAAGACTCAGAGAGAAGACAGACACAATCCATCCACAAGTCAAAGAAAGAGGACTCAGAAGAAACCAGGCCTTCTGACATCTTGTTCTTGGGCTTATGGCCTCAAGAACTGGAGTAAAGTAAATTACATTTAGCCAGCATTGCCCAGTTTGTGGTACCTTGTTATGAAATCCATCCCACACTAATCAAGACTCAGCCAATACTAAGTACGTATTAGACTAGTCATATTAAAAGTAAGATTCTTAGTCATTAGTGAAAGTGAGTTAAGGTTGCTCAGTCATGTCTGACTCTGTGTGACCCCATGGAGTATACAGCCTATGGAATTCTCCAGGCCAGAATACTGGAGTGGGTAGCCTTTCCCTTCTCCAGGAGATCTTCCCAAGCCAGGGATCAAACCCAGGTCTCCCACATTACAGGTGGATTCTTTACCAGCTAAGTCACAAGGGAGACCCTCTTAGTCATTGGTTTAAACAAAAATAAATAAATAAATAAAAATAAAAAAATATTTGGGCATCTTAACATTTAAATAAGCAAGACATGAATTTTTTTGAACTTCTGAAGCATTTTATCAATTGGATTTTATATGCCTATGTGATATTTGATAAAAAAATTATATATTTTTGTTTTCCTTTTTGAATCCCTATAGTCGTATTCATGTTTCAGTCATGTATTCATGCCACTTCTAGTATTTGATTCTAGCAAAAATAAAATTTAATGAATATATACAGACTCTTTATTTTGTGTCTATGTGTTAGCCAAATATTTGGGGGGGGGATTTTAAAATTAAAGTGCACATTTTTTTTATTCTGATGAAACAAAATTTATAAATGACAATTAAAAAAATGCTAAAATGGTGAATAAGAAAATTGCAATTAAATATATATATATATATAGCATTGCTTTGGGACTTATTTAATCCAAGCATTTTTGAGACAGTTACCCAATGAAGAGCATATAAGTATTTTTTATTATTTATTTGATAGTATAGTCATAATGAGAAATTTAACACATGGTTATATATTTTAAGTGAAGAATAAAATTATATATAATAAGTTTAAAACTTTTTTAAAATTATTGGTAGCTAGGAAAGCTAAAACAATTTAAATATAGTTAATTTCAAATATCCAGAAGCTATAGTAAATGCTGACCATTTTTTAAAAGGTTTTGAACTGTGATTCTGGAGAAGACTTTTGAGAGTCCCTTGGACAGCAAGTATATCAAACAAGTCAAACTTAAAGGAAATCAATCCAGAATATTCACTGGAAAGACTAATGCTGAAGCTGAAGCTCCAATACTTTGGCCACTTGATGCCAATAGCCAACTCATTGGAAAACACCCTAATGCTGGGAAATATTGAAGGCAGGAGGAGAAGGGGATAACAGAGGATGAGATGATTGGATGGCATCACTAACTCAATGGACATGAGTTTGAGCAAACACTGGGAGATAGTGAAGGACAGGGAAGCCTGACATGCTGCAGTTCACAGGTACAGAAAGAGTTAGACACAACTCAGTGACTGAACTGAACTGAACTAAAACCTAGAAACAAGACATTGAAAGCATGCCTTGATTTTAGAATCAAAATGATAGAATAGAAAGAAAGGGTTCAATGACATTTAAATGCCTTATTTAAGGCAAGTTTTCAGTATTTGTGTGAGCTTTCAATTTGCTGTAGAATTTCTCCCATTTTCCTGTATTTCTGAAAAGGAGATTTTACTAGATGTGAAACTATTTTTGTTGTTACTGGTATTGTAGCTGTCATTTCAACTTTAATTGCTATAGCAGTATTTTTAATTATTTGTGTTAATTAGTGATAACAACTACATTCTTAGTCTTTCTCCTTACATTTCAGAAATTGCAAATTTTATAAGTGAGAAGAGTTTTATATTTCTGCTACTAAATAAAATGTGGTTTTCTCTAAATTCTCAGGAGATTTCACATTGCAATTTATAGTATGATTTCCCAAAAACTCTTCTTACCAGTTACAGTAACTCTGTAGTATTTATCCTAAATCTGTGGGTGATATTCTGTACCTTATTAGTGAAATAGTGCACCAAGCATCTCTGCCAAGTTTATTAGTTGAAGTTTTTATTTTCATAGTTGTAGGTTTTCCTGCATTTCTAAGAAACAACACAGAGAGATTCCTTGCAGCTTTTACCCAATTTTTCCTAATTTCTATAAAATTCACAACCAGAAAGTGGACATTGATATGATCCACCCATCTTGTACAGATTTCCCCAGTTTTACTTTTCTTCATACATTTTTATGTATGTGTATTTAGTTCTATGCAGCTTTATCTCATGGTCAGATACATTTGACTTCCACCACTTCTTTTGAGATACAGAACAGTTGGACAATCTCAAGGATTCCTTGTGTTGGTATTTTAGAATCACACCTAATTTCCTCTCATTCCCCCATATGTCTACCGATAAGTATTGTGTTCACCACTTCTATATGAAATGTCATTTCAAGACCAAATGAGGAGAGCACATTCCATAGAGGGCCGGGGCTCACAGTTTCTCTGTTACTCAATGAGTCATGAGACGAGAGGCTGTGTGAGCTGGATTAAGTACCCAAGAGCTAGTATAATGGGATATCAGAGGGAAAATAGGATGTTGGGAATCGCTGCAAACCATAACCTCAGGAGGGTTTCCCTGGTGGCTCCGACAGTAAAGAATCTTCCTTCAATACAGGAGAAACAGGTCCAATTCCTGGGTCAGAAAGATTCACTGGAGAAGGGAATGGCTACCCACCCCAGTATTCTTGCTGGAGAATTCCATGGACAGAGGAACGGGATGGGTTACAGTCCATGGGTTCTCAAAGAGCTGGACATGACTGACAGACTAACACAATAACATCAGGAAACATAACCTCAGGAAACAAACAATAACTAAACGAAATGTGAAAAATAATTGTCATTTTGAAGTAGGCAGCTAAGCAAATCCTTTGGATATCCTTGATCCAGACTTAAAAAGCTTTTCACTTCAGATAAGATTAATAGTAAAATCAGGAGGTGGTTTAAAAGAAAGGAAGCACAATATTTTAATGTTGGAAGTGTATTTCCTCTAGACGATAAAACCAAAAGTGATCTGTACTATGTTTATTTTGTTAAGATGGTCTTTCAAAATGCACAGAAATTGTTTGCACACACAGAAATTGTTTGCACTTATTTTTTCCAAAAGCAGAAATATCATTTACTTCTTGATTTCATTGTGGAAAATATAGTCATGACTAGTCTAATTTTTTGTTTTAATCTAAAAAAGTGTTCTTTACCCTGCACAGACATAAAAACTTTAAAATCTTATCTGCTGTTAATCTATATTAATTCAGACTGTGTAAATAATACTTAGGATTTCAGGCTCTTGAAAAGTAGAAATTGCCTCCTCACTGCCCAGAAAATTGCAAATCTGATTTCTTTCCTCAGAGATAATGGCGGGTGAGTGCCATGAGGAGAAAAGATGAGAGTAACCCTATTCATGCAGGAGTAAGTCTGGAAGCAGTTCATGGGTTGGCCTTAATGAAATTTCTGAAGAATTGTACTTTTCATAGACTCTATTGCAAGAAAAAAATATCACAGTGGGATTTAATAGCATTCGAGGTTAGTAATAGAAGGAATATTATGGGAAAATAAAAAGAAAATAAAATCTTCTACTCCATAGAGTGTACCCTTCCCACTGAAATTACTAGCATATTATATATGAAGCTGCAGTAAAAGGGGGAAAGCACATAAAAATTGTGATTATATTTTTGCCTTTAAAATAAAATGCTTTTTTTCTTTACCTGTTAAGACCTGAGTTCAGGGATCAGTTCTTCTACAAGTGATTATGGCTTCTGAAATGATCAGAGGGCTGTTTTCTTCAGTGTGCTTTCAATATTAAATAAAACCTGGAGACAGAGAAGAAACTTGTGGGAATAAAAAGGCTGAGCTTTCAACCATAAATTACCAGAAAATTATTTTGAGATAGTGGTTATACTTTTCTCTCTATGGAATTATTAGAATGAGACATTTTATGATCTCTTGCTGAAAAATAATGTCTAGTTGGATTGTTGTTTCTCCTGTCAAAAGAAAAAAACAAAACAAAAAAATATCCTGCAAGTGTGGATAAAAATAATATACATTTGAAATAACACTGAAAAATAAAGCAGATTATTATGAGGCTTAATACAGCAAAAACTCAAGAAAATATTACAGAAGGCCTGTTTTTAAAGCCTAAAAGTCAAGATAGGAGTTAAAAAAAAAAAAGATAAGAATATATTCTATCCTTTCGTTTTTGTATGCATTTGTATTGGTGGAGAAATGACAACAAAATAAATGGCATCTGAGTGTTTATGGAAGGGTAACATTAGCTACACTGCACTGGACTTGAAAAAAAAAAAAGGGGGGGGTGCTTCTGAAATAATATTGCAGCAAAATATTTCTCCTAACCCATCTGTTCATTAAAAATAAAAAGGGATCTTTGAGCCAAGAGTGAATTATACTCAATTATGTTATCACAAACAATCTGCCGCATGGTCATTTTTTCTCCATATTTTAACGTTTCAAGATGAAGAAACATCTTGAGAAGTTATGGCTAGAGTTCTTATTTTTGTTAGCGTTCATGTTGAGAAACAAATAATATCCTCTCATCATTTTATGTCATCTATATGCTGTTTTGATGTAGCATTACAATTATTGTGATATTTCAGGAAAAAGAAAAGGAGAGATCAGTGTAAGATATGAAGTGTCAGGGAAGCCATCACAGAAAATAGTTCTGGATAGATTTGGCAAAAATAATAGTTCCATTAAAATGAGACAAGAGTAAGACCACGAAAGTGGAGATGAAATTGTGTGGAGATTAGCCTTATAATTTTATTTACTATATTAGAACTTTGATTTAAATAGTTTCAAGGCACAGGGATGCAAAGACCAAGTAACTAGTTTGGTAAAGTAATTAAAAATCTAGCCAGTATGAAATTATGGTCACACACCTAACAGAAACAACATGCATATATTTGAACATTTATAATAGATAAATCAGGAGGGAAATGCAGTAAATTGAGGAGAAGAAACAGAGGATTTAACTCTGAGATTACTCAGTGACATTAACAGGTTAAAAATATTTTTAAAAATTGTGTTCAGAATTAATTGAGGCTTTTAGGTAGATAGAAAGACATTGAGAATCCTTTCTGATAGAAATGAGGTCCTGGAAAGTGCACTTGATCTAAAAGTTTTGTTGTTGTTTTGTCACTATGTCCTGTCCAACTCTTGCAACCCCATGGGCTATAGCCATGGAATTTTCTAGGTAAGAATACTAGAGTGGGCTGCCATTTCCTTCTCTGGTATATCTTCTCCACCCAGGGATCCAACCCACATCTCCTGCATTGGCAAGAGAATTATTTACCACTGAGCCACCTGGAAAGCCCTAACCAAGAAGTTTATCAGCCCTTATTTTTAACCCTCTCCTTCAACAGAGGAGCTGCCATCTTACAAATCTTGTCATTATTACCTCTGAACTAACTCAGATATAATTTGAAAAGCTGCATGTGTGTATGTATAAGAGGCTTGAATATTATGTATAATTTTTAATGAAAATTTGTTCTGCTGAGAAAATGAAGTTTCTCACCCTCTAAATAATTTTTAAAATTATTTTAAACATTTAGTTATGAATTATTATATGTAAAAGAGTGATATATATGTTATAAATTTGAGTGTGTATATTTGATTATGTCTATCTGTTAATGATACTTAATAAGTTTAAAAATTGTGGCAGGAGAGAAATGGGTCCCCCAGGGTAAAGCAACTTGAGATTCATTACCTTGATCAGCAAAGAGATCAAAAGATTCAATCTTAAATGAAACCTACCCTGAATATTCACTAGAAGGACTGATACTGAAGCTGAAACTCCAATACTTTAGCCACCTGATATGAAGAGATGACTCATTGTAAAAGACCCTGATGCTGGGAAAGATTGAATGTAGAAGGGTAAGCAGACAACAGAAGGTGAGACATTTGGATAGTATCACTGACTCAATGGACACCAGTTTGAGCAAACTCTGGAAAAGGACAGGGAAGCCTGGTGTACTGCAGTCCACAGCATCACAAAGAGTCAGACACGACTGAACGACTGAACAACAATAGCCCTGTGGACCAAAACTCCAAAATATCAGCAGCAGGATGATTGAGAGAAAAGGCTGGGCCCTGCTCAGATAGAAGATGAGAGATCACATATTTTTCATTCTTGAAGTCCAGAGACCTCCCTGACTACACATGTACACAAAGGTTCCTTGGAGTTAAAAGAGTAATGCTACCTTGGCTAATAGATGCATGCTCACACATAAGAGGATCCTGAGATATACCATATATGGACCCTGAATCCAGTAAATAAAACTGATTGGTCAAAGGAAACCCAGAAGAGTAATCCAACAAATGTAATTCAAATTAACTTGAGAGATTGATTCAGGGACTCTCTGAGCCTGCCCATGTGTCTACAGATATGTACTGCACTCTTTTTTCCCTCTAACAAAGACATGTTTCACTACCTTCTATCTTTGTGGGAATTCCTTTTCTGCAAAGCCAAAGAGCCAGTGCCTTTTCTCTGACCACTGGTCCAGTGCCTAGGATTTTGTGCTCTCACTGCCATGATTAGACCTCAATCTCTGGCCAGGAACTGAAGCCCTGCTTCAAGCCACTGCAGACCAAGGCCACCCCAGATCAAAATAAGGAAACTAACACCAGTGAATAAACCAGTCAGTTAATAATTCTAACATTTTTAAATAGCTAAATAAAATACAGCTTCCTAAAAATCATGTTTGACTATAAAAAATTATCTTGGATGATCTAGTGGGGAGAGGGATATGATGATATAGGATGGGGGAAGAGCTGATGGATAACTGTCCTAACATCAGGCAAAAGAGGATTGAAACTAGTGTCTAAACAGGTGTTGGACATAGGCGTGAGTAGGAATAATTTATTTGTGATAACAGGCAGATAAATATGACATAAATGGTAAGACCAAAAGTGGTGAGCTTGTGTGTGTTTGTGATGGTGGAAATCTGTGATGTTTTCTGCTAGTTGCTTGACTTTTTCAGAAAAGTGGAATTAAGTTAGCTACCTAAAATTCAAAATGAAGAGGAGACTTGAAAAGCAGGAAAAAGTATTAAGTAATTGAATGGAAAAATGAAGGAGTTAAGGCAAAGGCAAGATGTTCTAACAACACCAAGAGCATCCTTCAGTTTTGTGACTGTGGCTTTAGTGATTTGAATTACCATGTTGGTGTTTCTTTCTCCAGGTTTGCTGGCATATGTGCAGGTTCAAAAAAAAAAAAAGTGATTTTTCTAAGCACATCAAATAAAACAAGGAAAGGAAAGGGGGTCCAGGGAATGGAGTAAGAATATCTCAGATAGTAAGAAACAATGGAGGAGGTGGTAGGATCAGGAAACCAGAGCTTCTAATAAAGATACAGAATTACTGAAATCCATGTTCTAGATGAAATGAGACGGAATACAGAAATTGGTAGACAGTGAAGCCCTATCATTTGGAGCATAGAAGAACTGTAGAATTGGTCATTTTTAAATAAACACAGGAGGACTTCCCTTGTGGTCCAGTGGCTTGAACATCACCTTCCAATGCAGGGGTTGTGGGTTAAAACTCTGATGGAGGAGTTATAATACCACATCCTTGGCAACCAAAAAACTGAAACATAAAATATAAGCAATATTGTAAAAACTTCAAAAAATACTTTGAAAATGGTCTACATAAAAACTTTTTTTTAAATAAAAACACACTACTGCTAATACCAAAACTAATGATCAGAGGAGTGAGCAGATGGCATAATTTTGAGATTGAAATAAATCTTGGGGAAAAATCAAAAGATTCGGGAGCACTGAAAACATTTTATAGGTGATTTCATAACGATTATAATTAAAATCAGTTATAATGGGTAGATTTCAGATTGGAGGATGAAGTTGTCAAAAATAAAAGAAAACAATCGGATGTCAAGGGCCCAAGATGGTGGAGTAGAAAGGCGTGCACTCAATCTATCCTATGGGAACTTCAAAATTACAACTTGCTGCTGAAAAACCATCGATAAGAGAATGTTGGAACACACCAAAAAGATACCCTGCGTACAAGGGTGAAGGAGAAGCCCCAGCAAGATGATAGGAGGGGTGAAATTGCATTTAGAATCAAACCCTATACCAGCCGTAGATTCTTGGAAGGCACAAACAAACCTTGTGCACACCAGGACCCAGAGACTCCACAGAGACTGAATAACTGTATTTGAATGTCTCCTGCGGAGGTATGGGTCAGGAGTGGACTGCTGCAGGGGCAGAGGCTCAGGGTGCAACAGACCTGGGTATGGCAAATTAGCTCCACCATAGAGCCACCAGAATTTACACAGGGCTGGGGAAACAGAACTCTTGAAGAGCACGAACAAAAGCTTGTGTGCACCAGGACTCAGGAGAAAGGAGCCGTGACCTCACAAGAGACTGACCTAGACTTGACAGTGAGTGTACAGGAGTCTCCAGAGGAGGTGTGGGTCGGCAGTGGCCTGATGCAGGGTTAGGTCACTGAGTGCACAGTGCCTGCAGAGAACCTTTTGAAGGGGGTCATCATTATCTTCATTACCTCCACCATAGTTTGGCCTCAGGTCAATCAACAGGGAGGGGACACGGCCCCACCCATGAAGAGAAACCTGAATAAAAGATTTACTGAGCATTAGAACAAGACCCAGCAATGCAAAAAAAAGCAAAATGGCTGTATGGGGAGGCCTGTGAAAAGAAGAGAGACGAAAAGCAAAGGAGAAAAGGAAAGATATAAGCATCTGAATGCAGAGTTCCAAAGAATAGCAAGAAGAGATAAGCAAGCCTTCTTCAGTGATCAATGCAAAGAAAGAGAGGAAAAAAAAACAGAATGGGAAAGACTAGAGATCTCTTCAAGAAAATGAGAGATACCAAGGGAACATTTCATGCAAAGATGGGCTCGATAAAGGACAGAAATGGTCTGCACCTAACAGAAGCAGAAGATATTAAGAAGAGGTGGCAAGAATACACAGAAGAACTGTACAAAAAAGATCTTCACGACCCAGATAATCATGATGGTGTGATCACTCATCTACAGCCAGACATCCTGGAATGTGAAGTCAAGTGGTCCTTGGAAAGCATCGCTATGAACAAAGCTAGTGGAGATGATGGAATTCCAATTTAGCTATTTCAAATCCTGAAAGATGATGCTGTGGAAGTGCTGCACTCAATATGCCACCAAATTTGGAAAACTCAGTAGTGGTCACAGGACTGGAAAAGGTTAGTTTTCATTCCAATCCCAAAGAAAGTCAATGACAAAGAATGCTCAGACTACCACACATTTGCACTCATCTCACATGCTAGTAAAGTAATGCACAAAATTCTCCAAGCCAGACTTCAGCAATACATGGACTGTGAACTCCCTGATGTTCAAGCTGGTTTTAGAAAAGGCAGAGGAACCAGAGATCAAATTGCCAACATTTGCTGGATCATGGAAAAAGCAAGAGAGTTCCAGAAAAACATGTATTTCTGCTTTATTAACTATGCCAAAGCCTTTGACTGTGTGGATCACAATAAACTGTGGAAAATTCTGAAATAGATGCAAATACCAGACCACCTGACCTGCTTCTTGAGAAATCTGTATGCAGGTCAGGAAGCAGCAGTTAGAACTGGACATGGAAAAACAGACTGGTTCCAAACAGGAAAAGGAGTACGTCAAGGCTGTATATTGTCACCCTGCTATTTAACTTATATGCAGATTACATCATGAGAAACGGCTGGACTGGAAGAAACACAAGCTGGAATCAAGATTGCCAGCAGAAATATCAATAACCTCAGATATGCAGATGACACCACCCTTATGGCAGAAAGTGAAGAGGAACTAAAAAGTCTCTTGATGAAAGTCAAAGAGAATGAAAAAGTTGGCTTAAACTCAACATTCAGGAAATGAAGATCATGGCATCCGGTCCCATCACTTCATGGGAAGTAGATGGGGAAACAGTGGAAACCGTGGCTGACTTTATTTTTTTGGGCTCCAAAATCACTGCAGATGGTGACTACAGCCATGAAATTAAAAGACACTTACTCCTTGGAAGAAAAATTATAACCAACCTAGATAGCATATTCAAAAGCAGAGATATTACTTTGCTGACTAAGGTCTGTCTAGTCAAGGCTATGGTTTTTCCTGTGGTCATGTATGGATGTGAGAGTTGGACTGTGAAGAAGTCTGAGCACCGAAGAATTGATGCTTTTGAACTGTGGTGTTGGAGAAGACTCTTGAGAGTACCTTGGACTGCAAGGAGATCCAACCAGTCCATTCTGAAGGAGATCAGCCCTGGGATTTCTTTGGAAGGAATGATGCTAACGCTGAAACTTCAGTACTTTGTCCACCTCATGCAAAGAGTTGACTCAGTGGAAAAGACTCTGATGCTGGGAAGGATTGGGGGAAGGAGGAGAAGGGGACGACAGAGGATGAGATGGCTGGATGGCATCACCAACTCAATGGACGTGAGTTTGAGTGAACTCCGGGAGTTGGTGATGGACAGGGAGGCCTGGCATGCTGCAATTCTTGGAATCGCAAAGTGTTGGACACGACTGAGTGACTGAACTGAACTGAACTGTAAACAAGACCCAGTTTCCTCTTTAGACAGTCTCTGCCATCAAGAAGCTTCCATGAGCCTCTTATCCTTCTCCATCAGAGGGCAGACAGAGTGAAAACACAATCACAGGAAACTAACCAATCTGATCACATGAAAAACCACCTTGTCTAACTCAGTGAAACTATGAGCCATGTTGTGTAGGGGCACAGAAGAGGGATGGGTCATGGTTTAGAGTTCTGACAAAAACTGGTCCATTGGAGAAGGGAGTGGCAAACCACACCAGTATTTTGGCCTTGAAAACCCGATCAACAATATGAAAAAGGAGAAAGATAGGACTCTGCAAGCTGAACTCCTCAGGTCGATAGGTGCCCACTATGCTACTGGAGATCAGTGGAGAAATGACTCTAGAGAAAATGAAGAAATGGAGCCAAAGCAAAAATGACACTCAGTTGAGGATGTGATGGGTGATGGAAGTAAAGTCCGATGCTATAAACAGCAATGCTACATGGGAACCTGGAATGTTAGATCCAGGAATCAAGGCAAGTTGGAAGTTGTGAAACAGAAGATGGTAAGAGTGAACATCAACATTTTAAAAATCAGTAAACTAGAAAGTACTGGAAAGGGTCAATTTAACTTAGATAACTATTATATCTACTACTGTGGACAAGAATCCCTGAGAAGAAATGGAGTAACCATCAAAGTAAACATAAGAGTCTGAAATGCAGTACCTGTATGCAATCTCAAAATCGATAGAAAAATCAGTTTGTTTCCAAGGCAAGCCATTCGATACCACAGTAATCCAAGTCTATGCTCAAATCAGTACTACTGAAGAAGCTGAGGTTGAATGGTTCTATGAAGATCTACAAGAACTCCTAGAACTAACACCCCCAAAGAAGATGTCTTTAATTTTAGGAGAATGGAATGCAAAAGTAGGAAGTCAAAAGATACCTGGAGTAACAGGCAAATTTGTCCTTGGGGTACAAAATGAAGCAGGAAAAGACTAACAGAGTTTTGCAAAGGAACACACTGGTCATAGAAAACACCCTCTTCCAACAACTCAAAAGAAGACTCTACACATGGACATCAGCAAATAGGCAATACCAAAATCAGATTGACTATACTTTTTGCAACCAAAGATTGAGAAGCTATATAGTCAGAAAAAAAAAAAAAAAAAAAAGACCAAGAGCTGACTGTGGCTCAGCTCAAGAATTCCTTATTGCCAAATTCAGACTTAAATTGAAGAAAGTATGGAAAACCACTAGACTACTCAGTTCAGTTCAGCTGCTCAGTAGTGCCCGACTCTTTGTAATCACATGAATAGCAGCACACGAGGCCTCCCTGTCCATCATCAAATTCTGGAGTTCACTAGACTCACATCCGTCGAGTCAGTGATGCCATCCAGCCATCTCCTCCTCTGTCGTCCCCTTCTCCTCCTTCCCCCAATCCCTCCCAGCATGACAGTCTTTTCCGATGAGTCAGCTCTTCGCATGCGGTGGCCAAAGTACTCGAGTTTCAGCTTTAGCATCATTCCTTCTAAAGAACACCCAGGACTGATCTCCTTCAGAATGGACTGGTTGGATCTCCTTGCAGTCCAAGGGACTCTCAAGAGTCTTCTCCAACACCACATTTCAAAAGCATCAATTCTTCAGTGCTCAGTCTTCTTCACAGTCCAGCTCTGACATCCATACATGACTACTGGAAAAACATAGCCTTGACTATATGGACCTTAGTCAGCAAAGTAATGTCTCTGCTTTTGAATATGCTATCTAGGTTGGTCATAACTTTCCTTCCAAGGAGTAAACATCTTTTAATTTGTTGGCTGCAGTCACCATCTGCAGTGATTTTGGAGCCCCCCAAAAATAAAATCTGACACTGTTTCCACTGTTTCCCCATCTACTTCCCATAAAGTGATGGGACCGGATGCCATGATCTTCATTTCCTGAATGTTGAGCTTTAAGACAACTTTTTCATTCTCTTTGACTTTCATCAAGAGACTTTTTAGTTCCTCTTCACTTTCTGCCATAAGGGTGGTGTCATCTGCATATCTGAGGTTATTGATATTTCTGCTGGCAATCTTGATTCCAGCTTGTGTTTCTTCCAGTCCAGCGTTTCTCATGATGTACTCTGCATATAAGTTAAATAGCAGGGTGACAATATACAGCCTTGACGTACTCCTTTTCCTGTTTGGAACCAGTCTGTTTTTCCATGTCCAGTTCTAACTGCTGCTTCCTGATCTGCATACAGATTTCTCAAGAAGCAGGTCAGGTGGTCTGGTATTCCCATTTCTCTCAGAATTTTCCAGTTTATTGTGATCCACACAGTCAAAGGCTTTGGCATAGTTAATAAAGCAGAAATACATGTTTTTCTGGAACTCTCTTGCTTTTTCCATGATCCAGCAAATGTTGGCAATTTGATCTCTGGTTCCTCTGCCTTTTCTAAAACCAGCTTGAACATCAGGAAGTTCACGGTTCACGTATTGCTGAAGCCTTTTTTGGAGAATTTTGTGCATTACTTTACTAGCGTGTGAAATGAGTGCAATTGTGTGGTAGTTGGGGCATTCTTTGTCATTGACTTTCTTTGGGATTGGAATGAAAACTGACCTTTTCCAGTCCTGTGGCCACTGCTGAGTTTTCCAAAGTTGGTGGCATATTGAGTGCAGCACTTCCACAGCATCATCTTTCAGGATTTGAAATAGCTCAACTGGAATGCCATCACCTCCACTAGCTTTGTTCGTAGTGATCCTTTCTAAGGCCCACTTGACTTCACATTCCAGGATGTCTGGCTCTAGATGAGTGATCACACCATCTTGATTATCCGGGTTTTGAAGATCTTTTTTTGTACAGTTCTTCTGTGTATTCTTGCCACCTCTTCTTAATGTCTCTGCTTCTGTTAGGTGCAGACCATTTCTGTCCTTTATCGAGCCCATCTTTGCATGAAATGTTCCCTTGGTATCTCTCATTTTCTTGAAGAGATCTCTAGTCTTTCCCATTCTGTTTTTTTCCTCTCTTTCTTTGCATTGATCACTGAAGAAGGCTTGCTTATCTCTTCTTGCTATTCTTTGGAACTCTGCATTAGATGCTCATAACTTTCCTTATCTCCCTTGCTTTTCACTTCTCTTCTTTTCACAGCTTTTGTAAGGCTTCTGCAAACAGCCATTTTGCTTTTTTGCATTTTTTTTTCCATGATGATGGTCTTGATCCCTGTCTCCTGTACAATGTCACGAACCTCATTCCATAGTTCATCAGGCACTCTATCAGATCTAGTCCCTTAAATCTATTTTTCACTTCCACTGTATAATCATAAGGGTTTTGCTTTAGGTCATACCTGAATGATCTAGCAGTTTTCCCTACTTTCTTCAATTTACATCTGAATTTGGTAATAAGGAGTTCATGATCTGAGCTACAGTCAGCTCCTGGTCTTGTTTTTGTTGACTGTATAGATCTTCTCCATCTTTGGCTGCAAAGAATATAATCAATCTGATTTCAGTGTTGACCATCTGGTGATGTCCATGTGCAGAGTCTTCTCTTGTTTTTTTTGGAAGAGGGTGTTTGCTATGACCAGTGCATTTTCTTGCTAAAACTCTTTTAGTCTTTTCCTGCTTCATTCCACATTCCAAGGCCAAATTTTCCTGTTACTCCAGGTGTTTCTTGACTTCCTACTTTTGCATTGCAGTCCCCTAGAATGAAAAATACATCTTTTTTGGGTGTTAGTTTTAAAAGGTCTTGTAGGTCTTCATAGTACCGTTCAAGTTCAGCTTCTTCAGCGCTACTGGTTGGGGCATAGACTTGGATAACTGTGATACTGAATGGTTTGCCTTGGAGACAAACAGAGATCATACTGTCATTTTTGAGATTGCATCCAAGTACTGTATGTTGGACTCTTTTCTTGACCACTATGGCTACTCCACTTCTTCTGAGGGATTCCTGCCCACAGTAGTAGATATAATGGTCATCTGAGTTAAATTCACCCATTCCAGTCCATTTTAGTTCGCTGATTCGTAGAATGTCGATGTTCACTCTTGCCATCTCTTGTTTGACCACTTCCAATTTGCCTTGATTCATGGACCTGACATTCCAGGTTCCTATGCAATATTGCTCTTTACAGCATTGGATCTTGCTTCTACCACCTGTCACATGCACAACTGGGTACTGTTTTTGCTTTGGCTCCATCCCTTCATTCTTTCTGGAGTTATTTCTCTACTGATCTCCAGTAGCATATTGGGCACCTACTGACCTGGGGAGTTCCTCTTTCAGTATCCTCTCATGTTGCCTTTTCATACTATTCATGGGGTTCTCAAGGCAAGAATACTGAAGTGTTCTGCTATTCCCTTCTCCAGTGGACTGTCAGACCTCTCCAGCATTACCCACCCATCTTGGGTTGCCCCATGGGCATGGCTTAGTATCATTGAGTTAGACAGGGCTGTGGTCCTAGTGTGATTAAATTGACTAGTTTTCTGTGAGTATGGTTTCAGTGTGTCTGCCCTCTGATGTCCTCTTGTAACACCTACCATCTTACTTGGGTTTCTCTTACCTTGGGTGTGGGGTGTCTCTTCACGGCTGATCCAGGAAAGCACAGCAACTGCTTTTTATCTTGGATAAGGGGCATCTCCTCACTTCTCCCCTTCCACTGCTCCTTGGATTTGGGGTTGCTCCTCCTGGCCAACACCCCTGGCCTTGGGAACAGGGTGGCTCCTTCCAGCCGCCGCCCCTGGCCTCGGAGGCGGGGTGGTTCCTCTGGGCCGTTCCTGGGCCATCACAGCCTGGCACTTTTGGCTGCTGCCCCTGACCCTGGACGGGGTAACTCCTCTTGGCTGCCGCCCTTCGGGCATGAAGTCTTCCAAGCTTCTGCCCCTGACCTCGGACGTGGGGTAGTTCCTCTCGGCCGCGCTTAGTGCGCCGGTCAAAGAATCCACCTGCAATGCAAGAGACCACTCAGGTATGACCTAAATTAAATCCCTTAAGATGATACAGTGTAAGTGACAAATAGATTCAAGGGATTAGATCTGATAGACAGAGTGCCTGAAGAATTATGGACCGAGGTTCCTGACATTGTAAAAGAGACAGGGATCAAGATCATCCCCAAGAAAAAGAAATGCAAAAAAGGCACACTAGTTGTCTGAGGAGACCTTATAAAAAGCTGAGAAAAGAAAAGATGAAAAAGGCAAAGGAGAAAAGGAATGATATACTCATATGACTTCAGAGTTTCAAGAATAGCAAGGAGAGATAAGAAAACTTTCCTCAGAGATCAATAAAAAGAAATAGAGGAAAACAATGGAATGGAAAGACTAGAGCTCTCTTCAAGAAAATTAGAGATACCAATGGAAAACTTTTTGCAAAGATGAGTTCAATAAAGGACAGAAATGGTATGGACATATGAGAAACAGAAGATATTAAGAACAGGTGGTGAGAATACACAGAAGACCTGTACAAAAAAGAAGAAAATCTTCATAACCCATATAACCATGATGCTGTAATCACTCACCTAGATTCAGACATCCTGGAATGCAAAGTAAAGTGGACCTTAGGAAGTGTTGCTACTAACAAAGCTCGTGGAGGTGATGGAATTCCAGCTAAATATTTCAAATCCTAAAAGATGATGCTGTTAAAGTGCTGCACACAGTTCAGTTCAGTAGCTCAGTCGTGTCTGACTCTTTGCAACCCCATGAACCCCACCATGCCAGGCCTCCCTGTCCACCACCAACTCCCGAGACTACTAAAACTTGTGTCCATTGAGTCAGTGATGCCATCCAACCATCTCATCCTCGGTCATACCCTTCTTCTCTCACTTTCAATCTTTCCTTGCATCAGCGTATTTTCAAATGAGTCAGTTCTTTGCATCAGGTAGCTAGGTTATTGGAGTTTCAGCTACAACATCAGTCCCTTCAATGAATATTCAGAACTATTTCCTTTCAGATGGATGGTTTGGATGTACTTGCAGTCCAAGGGACTCTAAACAGTCTTCTCCAACACCACAGTTCAAAAGGATCAATTCTTCAGTGCTCTGCTTTCTTTCCAGTCCAACCCTCACATCCATACATGACTACTGGAAAAACGATAGCTTTCACTAGACGGACCTTTGTTGGCAAAGTAATATCTCTGCTTTTTAATGTGGTGTTTAGTTTGGTCATAACCTTACTTCCAAGCAATAAGAACCTTTTAATTTCATGGCTGCTGTCACCATCTGCAGTGATTTTGGAGCTCCCCAAAATAAAGTCTGACACTGTTTTCACTGTTTCCCCATCTATTTACCATGAAGTGATGGGAACAGAACTGATCACCAAAGAACTGGTGCTTTTGAACTGTGGTGTTGGATAAGACTCTTGAGAGTCCCTTGGGCTGCAAGGAGATCCAACCAGTCCATCCTAAAGGAAATTGTTCCTGATTATTCAATGGAAGGACAGATGGTGGCACTGAAACTCCAATGATTTGGCCACCTATTTTGAAGAACTGTCATTTGAAAAGACCCTAATGCTGGAAAAATTGAAGGCAGGAGGAGAAGGAGTTGACAGAAGATGACATGGTTGGATGGAATCACTGACTCAATGGACATGAGTTTGAGTAGACTCTGAGAATTGATAATGGACAGGGAGACCTGACTTGTTGCAGCCCAAGAGGTCACAAATATTGGGACACAACTGAGTGACTGAACTGAACTGATCCATATATATATATATATATATATATTCTGTGTATTCTTACCACCTCCTCTTAATATCTTCTGCTTCTCTTAGGTCCATCCCATTTCTGTCCTTTTTTGAGCCTATCTTTGCATGAAATGTTTCCTTGGTATCTCTGATTTTCTTAATGAGATCTCTAGTCTTTTCCATTCTATTGTTTTCCTGTTTCTTTGCATTGATCATGGAGGAACACTTTCTTATCTCTCCTTGCAATTATTTGGAACTCTGCATTCAAATGAGTATACCTTTCCTTTTCTCCTTTGCTTTTCACTTTTTCTTTCTAAGCTATGTGTAAGGCCTCCTCTGAAAGCCATTTTGCTCTTTTGCATTTCCTTTTCTTGGGGATAATCTTGATCCCTGTCTCCTATACAATGTCACAAATCTCTGTCCATAGTTCATCAGACACTCTTTCAGATCTAATCCCTTGAATCTATTGCTGCACTCACTATGCCAGCATATTTGGAAAACTCAGCAGTGGCCACAGGACTAGAAAAGGTGTGTTTTCATTCCAATCCCAAAGAAAGGCAATGCCAAAGAGTGCTCAAACTACCACACAATTTCACCCATCTCACACACTAGCAAGTAATGCTCAAAATTTTCCAACCCAGACTTCAACAGTACATGAACTATGAACTTCCACTTTTTCAAGCTGGTTTTAGAAAAGGCAGAGGAATTAGAGATCAAATTGCCAACATCTGCTGGATTATTGAAAAAGCAAGAGAGATCTAGAAAACATCTATTTCTGCTTTATTGACTTCACCAAAGCCTTTGACTGTTTGGATCACAACAAACTATGGAAAATTATTAACTAAATGGGAATAACAGTCCACCTGATCTGACTCCTGAGAAAATTGTATGCAGGTCAAAAAAGCAACAGTTAGAACTGGACATGAAACAACAGATTGTTTCCAGATCGGGAAAGGAGTACCTAAAGGCTGCATATTCTCCTTGCTTATGTTGCTGGGAGGGATTGCAAGCAGGAGGAAAAGGGGATGACAGAGGATGAGATGGCTGGATGGCATCACCAACTCGATGGACGTGAGTTTGAGTGAACTCTGGAAGTTGGTGATAGACAGGGAGGCCTGGCATGCTGCAATTCATAGGGTCACAAAGAGTCAGACACAGCTGAGCAACTGAACTGAACTAAACTGAATGATTGACCTGAACTGAATTGAATGTCAGCAAATGACAGCAGTAATTAAGCCCTCCTAGTGGCATGGTCTGATAAAGTGAGATTTAATGCTGAGATTGTAGGGAGCCAGGATAGAGTTATTAGAATGGGATAGTAAGGAACAATGATGCTTCTAGCTCAAGTCCTAGTGGGAATTGGACCATGGTGGCATAAAGTAGCCGTCTGTTTAGAAGATGCTGTGAAGTTAACATCTTCAGGCAAAAGTTAAATTTCAGTCAGATGCAAAAAATTATGAGTTAGAAAAGATTGAAGATATAAGACATTTTGCTGGAGACTGATTATGGAGTAAAATGCTGGAAGAATCAATCATTGTGACTTTTATTCCACATTCCTGGGAACACCCCCTGAAAATATAACAGGTGGAAGCAACTGGATTTCTCAGGAATAAGGAACATAAAGTGAACACCAGCTACAAAGTCGGTACCAATGGTCCTGACAGTGAAATTAAAATAGGATAATGTAATGGACACTTAGCAGTAGGTAGAATAAACAAATGTTTTGCCTTTTCTCTGCTTGCAATTTGTTCAAGAAACTCTAAAACATTTAGTGCTAAGTTTGTATTTTAACTGCATTCCTTGTTCCATATATAAACAGCCTTTTTATCATTTTCTCCGTATTCCAAACGTCTTAGCATTATATTTTTAAATATATAAACGTCATATGGCTTTTTCCCAACTTAATTAGAATGGACCATTATGTCACTTATCACAGATAATTACACAACTTAATCTTTTAAATTATTTTAAAAGATTGTTATTTCAGGAAATCAGATGTTATACTGTGTTTATAAAATAGATGAGAAATATGAATGATGAGAGACTTAGCAGGTTTTATTGTATTGAGCTGAATCTTCTGTTCTCTTATTATTATTCAAAAGAAGCAAGGGTGAATTCATCCAAGACAGTTCATAAACTGAATGCTTTTAGCCCTCTATAATCTTTCAGATCTGTTTCAATATAAAACAAATGTACCATGCAGGTAAAATCACATTGTAGAAAGAAAATATAGGAGACAATAAGCTTCAGGACTGAAACACATAGTTTTAAGTACTGCTTTATACTTATTAGTGCTGCAGTGAAAAGGGATGAACCATTTCTCAAATATGCTTCCTGCTGTTTAGAAACACCCTGGGGTGGATCCACAGGACAAATGGATATCATGGGGAATGGCTGAGTGTGCTTTACCTACACTACTCTACAGATGGTTTATTACTTAAATAATAGGGTAGCTTTAATTTTGCTGCTCTAACTGGATTGATTCGATTAAAAAAATACTTTATGGCCTAAAATCTTGGATTATTGTAGCTAAATGTCTGCTGTACTTATCTCTTACTTGCTATGCACAATGGTTCTGATCTGATTATCGGGTGCCTTCTAATTAGAAGACTGGCTTTGATTGTGTATTGGAAGCTTGTTGATTTTCAGGGTAATCTCTGTTTATACTATTAATGACTTGCTTGCTGTATTCAGGAAGAGACACTGATATGTCTAGGAATAGGAAATTTAAAAAAATAAAGAAAACTGAACATTCTTTATTTCCTCAGCTTGTTTAGGGACTATTTCAAGTGTCATTATCAATTTTTTTTTAATGATTTCTGTCACTTTTATTTTTTTATTTTTAAATATAAATTTATTTATTTTAACTGGAGGCTAATTACTTTACAATATTGTATTGGTTTTGCCATACATCAACATGAATCCTCCATAGGTGTACACGTGTTCCCCATCGTGAACCCCTCCCCCTTCTCCCTCCCCATACTATCCCACTGGGTCATTCCAATGCACCAGCCCTGAGCATCCTGAATCATGCATCAAATCTAGTCTGGCATTGTTTCACATATGATATTATACATGTTTCAATGCCATTCAAGGAATAAATTTGTTGTAGAAAATAAATGAAGAAGGAAAACAGAAGATAAAAAGAAAGTAAATTAAATTTATTTTCAATCTTTTTTTCATATTTTCCTTTAACTTACATTTTATTTACTTTCTTAAATATGTAAAAGTGAGTATTAATAAGGTAGGGTAAAAGAATTATGCTCTTATCTTCTGTAAAAACAAAGTGCAAAGCTGTGACTTTTCTCCTTAGGGATTTTCTTTACGAGAAACAGAGATTATGTGGAGAATCCAAAGAAATAAGAGGCTAGTGGTACTGGTTAGCAGACTACAATTTTACTGCTTTCAAAGAGATGCTAAAATTACAGTTCTCTGAAGCTAATATTCCTTTAATGCTTTTCAAAAAATATAATAAAAGTATATAAGTCATGATCATTAAATGAACTATAAGAGAGATAGTAAATTAAAAGAAAATTAATTCACTTTAATATTCTAGCAGTATGCAACTTTTTTCTTCCATGTAAAATATGCTTAAGCAAAGTTACTCATGAATAAAAGACATTTAATAAATAAATTTGTTCACAGTTTTGTATAATGAAGGGAATACACAGTAAAAGGATGAATTTCCTAGGTAGGTACCTAATCTGTTGATAATGCCAACCACAATCATTTATAATATCGTGACTCCAACTGGATTTTTTCCTTGTTTACAATGTAACAGTCATTGAAGCAGAGCCTGGATATAAAATAATGAACAAAACCCGAACTTTTCCTCAAATAAAACAAACTTATTTTCCTTAAATAAAAACAAAAATTTTAAGCACTCTACAGATAAAAATTATTAATGTTTAAATTATTTTTTTATTTGTCAAATATGCCTGAATTGGTTTAATTTAATATAATTTCACATAAATCTTAATAATTCTTATTTGTGAATTGTATTTTCTATGGTTTGTTTATTTAGTAACCATTATTCAAATTTGAAGTAATACATCAATTTTGTTTTTGTTATTGATGATAATGCTGATATTAAATAGTGATAAAGTTCAATGCACTTGATTTTTTTAAAAATAAAGTAAAAACTTTTGGAAACATGGTTTTGAGAACAAATATTTTGTTATTCCATAGTAAGAGTTCCACAGATGTCTATAGAAGTAAACTACTATATTAATAAAGTTCAATAAAAAATCAATAAAAATAAAAATTTAATAAATATGGATCTCTGTAAAATTCAAAATGCAGAGGAGCAATAATAAAATTATAGCCATAGTGTACCATTTATTAGAATGAAAATAAAAGAAAAAATTAGATAAATTACAGAATTGAAAGACAAAAATCTAAAAGTCTTATAGAAAATTGTACATAGCATTATGAAAACAAATAGAGATTAATAATATATTTTACATTTTAAATCTTCCAAATTCCTGTTCATCATTATGAGTCAACAAATAAGTTATTCATTTAATAAATAATTTCTTTATTCTTTAACAGATATTGAATTTTTGCATTATGCTGCTTACAAAGAACTACTTAGACATAATCTCTAGCACTGAATAGATAGTTATTTCTAAAACACAAATGAAAAAGTCTAATGTAAAAATATAGAAAAACTGAGATAAGATCGCACATAGAAGGATAACATATTCTGTC
Organism: Capricornis sumatraensis; assembly: GCF_032405125.1. Classification (NCBI taxonomy): domain Eukaryota; kingdom Metazoa; phylum Chordata; class Mammalia; order Artiodactyla; family Bovidae; genus Capricornis; species Capricornis sumatraensis. The sequence goes on from NC_091069.1 coordinate 119,407,553, forward strand.
CATTTCTGACTATAAACTTAACTTTGTCATGTGACATTGTAGCTCTACATTAAGAGATAGATTATGGTGTATAATTTGTTTTAGCCAATATGACATTAATAAATATTATATAAGAAAAGGGTTAAGAAATTCTTGGACACTGGGACTTATCCTGTTTGTGCTATTGAAACATTGAAACCATCATGTGAAAAAATGCCCAAATTAGCTTACTTATTGGAAAAGACCCCGAGTCTGGGAAAGATTGAAAGAAAAGGGAGAAAAGGACAGCAGAGGATGAGATGGTTAGATAGCATCACCAAATCAATGGACATTAATCTGAGCAAACTCTGGGAGATAATGAAAGGCAGGAAAGCCTGGCGTGTTGCAGTCCATGGGGTTTTAAACAGTTGGGACACGACTCAGAGACTGAACAACAGCAACAAAGCTTCCTGGAGGATGAAAGGCCACTTGGTAGCAAACTAAGATGCCCCAGCCATAAGATATAATCATCTAACTGCTAGATAACACTTCAGTTGACATGAGAAATCCCAACAGAAAGATCGGCTAGGCAGGGCATACCATCAACAACTAATCCAAAGAAGTATAAAAATGTAAACAGCTTAAGGCGATATCTTTTGGACTGCTTGTTACATGAGAGTAATAGAGCATTTTTATGAAAGTATTCAAATTTTGCTTATTAAATTTTATAGCATTAAGAAAGGAAATATTCATCCAATACAAATTATTCTTTTTAACTCTAAAGTGAGTTCAAAACAAAAACAAAAACATCAAAAAAAATAAAGTGAGTTCAAATTTATTGAAAAGTTCTCAAAACTGATCATAGTGTATGTGTATCCTTCATCCAGCTTACTGTATCAGTAACAACTTTTGTATGCATAGTACTATTAACAAAACCATAAAATTAGAATGGGCACAATACTATGAACTATTTATAAAGATTTTTTTTCATAATTTTGCCAAATTTTCTCTGAATTCCATTTTAAAATTTCAGATCAGTATTTCCCTGTCTTTCCCCAGCATGATAATTTTGAAGAGTTCTGGCCAGTAATATAGATCTTAATTTGGGGTTTGTCTGATGCCTTTTTCAGGGTTATATTGAGATTATGTATTTTTTCACTAATGTCAAAATATTATTGTGATCTACTTGGTACTTCACCAAGGGGTCCATGATATGTCTTATTATTTATGTTGCTAACTTGAAATATTTCATTACATGGGTGTATTATATGCAGAATACATCATGAGAAACACTGGGCTGGAAGAAGCACAAGCTGGAATAAAGATTGCCGGGAAAAATATCAATCACCTCAGATGTGCAGATGACACCACCCTTATGGCAGAAAGTGAAGAGGAACTAAAAAGCCTCCTGATGAAAGTGAAAGTGGACAGTGAAAAAGTTGGCTTAAAGCTCAACATTCAGAAAACTAAGATCATGGTATCTGGTCCCATCACTTCATGAAAAATAGATGGGGAAACAGTGGAAACAGTGTCAGACTTTTTTTTTTTTTTTTTGTCTCTAAAATCATTGCATATGGTGATTGCAGCAATGAAATTAAAAGATGCTTACTCCTTGGAAGGAAAGTTATAACCAACCTAGATAGCATATTCAAAAGCAGAGACATTACTTTGCCAACAAAGGTCTGTCTAGTCAAGGCTATGGTTTTTCCAGTAGTCATGTATGGATGTGAGAGTTGGACAGTGAAGAAAGCTGAATGCCGAAGAATTGATACTTCTGAACTGTGGTGTTGGAGAAGACTCTTGAGAGTCCCTTGGACTGCAAGGAGATCCAACCTGTCCATTCTAAAGATCAGTCCTGGGTGATTTTTGGATGGAATGATGCTAAAGCTGAAGCTCCAGTACTTTGGCCACATCATGCAAAGAGTTGACTCATTGGAAAGTCTCTGATGCTGGGAGGGATTGGGGGCAGGAGGAGAAGGGGACAACAGAGGATGAGATGGCTGGATGGCATCACTGACTCGATGAACGTGAATCTGAGTGAACTCCGGGAGTTGGAGATGAACAGGGAGGCTCAGCAAGCTGTAATTCAAGTGGTCACAAAGAGTTGGACACGATTGAGGGACTGAACTGAACTGAGCTGATCCAAACTACTCCACTTGTTAAGCTCTAAGTAAAATAAAATATTGAATTTTAAAGTACCAAAATTATATTTGTATTAGAATATATTTTATAGTGGTAATTCACAATGAAATACACAGAGAATTCTCAGTTGTTCAAAGTTCATTGGAAAAGTTCTAGTTTTAATGAGAAAATGTGGTGACAAAGCAGTATGTATTTTCAAAAGAATATCTGTGAGGGTGCCATTCTATTGCATTAATGCATTTAATATTTTGAGTATATCATTTAGTGAAAGTGAAGTCGCTTAGTCGTGCCCAACTCTTTGCAACCCCATGGACAGTAGCCTGCACCAAGCTCCTCCATCCGTGGGGTTTTCTAGGCAAGAGTACTGGAGTGGGTTGCCATTTCCTTCTCCAGGGCATCTTCCTAACCCAGGGATTGAACCCAGGTCTCCTGCATTGTAGACAGAAGCTTTACCATCTGAGCCACCAGGGAAGTCTAGTATGTCATTTACTTTCTTATTAAAAAAAAACACATTTTTCTTGTGAGGAATCAATATGCAGTAGTTAAAAGTTGGTAAGTTAAGCTTCATTAAATAAAGCTGTGGGGACAGCCACTCCAAAATCCCATTGTCTACAATAATATTTCTCAACCTTTTATTCATTATCATTCTCTTAAGGAGAAACATTAAATTAAATTTAAATTATTTCTATCCATATTAAATGTGATACAAGCACACATTTATTTTTCCTTTAGCAGCAGTGGGTTGTTTGTGTTTCTTCTTGAGTGATTTATTCTGGAGCCCAAATTGAAGGAGTAGACCTTATCTGTTAAAAACTGTTGCTGAATCAAAAAGGATGAGAAGTTTTAAAACCCTTAATTATTCTTAAACTGTGTGCTTAGGCTGGCATCTTGCACTTCTGTTTAAGTGTCGAGAGCCACTTGGCCAGAACAAGTTAAATGGCCAAGCGTGAACAGATGAGATGGGGAAAAATCATCTTCCCATAGAAAATCTATGCAAGTCATGATGATGAGATGAGGGTAAGGAATCATGACAAGGATGATGGGCAAATGAAAAAATGGAAACATGAGTACCATCCACACAAAAGCAGGGATGTTGAAAGCAGGCCAACAATGTTTGATTTCTGTTTCCTTAACTAGTTGAAGGATCTATAAAAACACTTAGCTCCTTTATAATTTATTTCCCTCATCTGCAAAAAGGGAAAACTAAAGGTCTTATACCATAGGAGAGTTGGGAATACACAGAAGAACTGTATGAAAAAGATCTTCACGACCCAGATAATCATGATGATGTGATTACTCACCTAGAGCCAGACATCCTGGAATGTGAAGTCAAGTGGGCCTTAGGAAACATCACTATAAACAAAGCTAGTGGAGGTATTGGAAATCCAATTGAGCCATTTCAAATCCTAAAAGATGATGCTGTGAAAGTGCTACACTCAATATGCCAGCAAATATGGAAAACTCAGCAACGGCTACAAGACTGGAAAAGGTCAATTTTCATTCCAATCCTAAAGAAAGGCAATGCCAAAGAATGCTCAAACTATCACACAATTGCACTGATCTCACATGCTAGTAAAATAATGCTCAAAATTCCCCAAGCCAGACTTCAGCAATAGGTGAATCATGAACTTCCAGATGTTCAAGCTGGTTTTAGAAAAGGAAGAGGAACCAGAGATCAAATTGCCAACATCTGCTGGATCATCAAAAAAGCAAGAGTTCCGAAACACATCTATTTCTGCATTATTGGCTATGGAAAAGCCTTTTGATTGTGTGGATCACAATAAACTGTGGAAAATTCTGAAAGAGATAGGAAAACCAGACAATTTGACCTGCCTCTTGAAAAATGTGTAGGCAGGTCATGAAGTAACAGTTAGAACTGGACATGGAACAACAGACTGGTTCCAAATAGGAAAAGGAATATGTCAAGGGTGCATAATGTCACCCTGCTTATTCAACTTATACTCAGAGTACATCATGAGAAATGCAGGGGTGGATGAAGCACAAGCTGGAATCAAGATTGCAGGGATAAATATCAGTAACCTCAGATATGCAGATGACACCAACTTTATGGCAGAAAGTGAAGAAGAGCTAAAGAGCCTCTCGATGAAAGTGAAAGAGGAGAGAGTAACAATTGACTTAAAGCTCAACATTCAGAAAATTAAGATGATGGCATCCAGTCCCATCATTTCATGGCAAATAAATTGGGAAACAGTGGAAATAGTAGCTGACTTTATTTTTGGGGGGCTCCAAAATCACTGCAGATGGTGACTGTAGCCATGAAATTAAAAGGCACGTACTCCTTGGAAAAAAATTTATAACCAACTTAGACAGCATATTAAAAAGCAGAAATATTACTTTGTCAACAAAGGTCTGTCTAGTCAAGGCTGTGGTTTTTCCAGTAGTCATGTATGGATGTGAGAGTTGCAGTATACAGAAAGCTGAGTGCCAAAGAATTGATGCTTTTGAACTGTGGTGTTGGGGACGACTCTTGAGAGTCCCTTGGACTGCAAGAAGATCCAACCAGTTCATCCTAAAGGAGATCAGTCCTGAATATTCATTGGAAGGACTGATGTTGAAGCTGAATTTTTGGCCATCTGATATGAAGAGCTGACTCATTTGTAAAGGCCCTGATGCTGGGAAAGATTTAAGGCAGGGGGGCAAGGAGATGACAGAGGATGAGATTATTGGATGACATCTCCGACTCAATGGACATAAGTTTGGGTAAAATCCAGGAGTTGGTGATGGACAGGGAGGCCTGTCGTGCTGTGGTCCATGGGGTCACAAAAGATCACACAGGACTGAGTCATTGTACTGAACTGAACTGAACTGACACCATAGAGGGCTTGAGAATTAACTGGTTTAATTAAATAAAACAAGTAGATTACTTTATTGAATAGTAGAGTTCTATATGCAAGTCTTTGTTAGATAAATCATATAGACACACAAATATACACTAAATGCACAATTGACTAGCTTCTTTTAGCAACAGATTTAATTCTTTTAGTGGAACTGTCAGCCTATCAATTTTATGCATTAACTTATAAACAAAATTATTTGTTCTCAGATTTTATCTGATTGAAGTATCCATAAAACCAACCCCATAATAATTTCAAAAACTCTAAGTTAATTTTATTTTCCAAGGTGTCATACAATTACTACTGTTTGCAAGAAAATTGCAAAATTGAAATTCACATTATTTTCATATTCTTTCATCAAAGCATTATGCCCACATTTCAGTACATAAGTTTCTATAAACAGCAAAGCTTCTATTACCCTATACTAGTCTGTTGACAGATAAGGATATTATTCTGGCTATGATCTCTCTTCTGAACACAATCAACCACCCACATGATATCTCCCTTTGGTTATCCACCAGCCACTCCACACTGAATGTGACCAAGATTGAACACTCAATATTCTTTCCCAAACATGATCATGATTCAAAGCTCTCTAATTCAGTGAAGAAAACAATCATCTTTCTAGCTGTGTAAGATTTAACTTGCCCTTAGTTCAGTCAGTTCAGTCTCTCAGTTGTGTCTGACTCTGTGACCCCATGAATCGCCATCCGCCAGGCCTCCCTGTCCATCACCAACTCCCGGAGTTCACTCAGACTCACGTTCATTGAGTCAGTGATGCCATCCAGCCATCTCATCCTCTGTCGCCCTCTTCTCCTCCTGACCCCAATCCCTCCAAGCATCAGAGTCTTTTCCAATGAGTCAACTCTTCACATGAGGTGGCCAAAGTACTAGAGTTTCAGCTTTAGCATCATTCCTTCCAAAGAACACCCAGGGCTGATTTCCTTCAGAATGGACAGGTTGGATCTCCTTGCAGTCCAAGGGACTTTCAAGAGTCTTCTCCAACACCACAGTTCAAAAGCATCTAACTTGCCCTTGATTTTTACAAACATGAAGATGTTTTGTATCTCCCCTTTTCTGCTGTTTTCTAGGGTTTCCTTGTGGCTCAGCTGGTAAAGAATCTGCCTACAATGCGGGAGACCTGGGTTCATCCATGGGGTGAGAAGATCCCCTGGAGAAGGGAACCATTACCCACTCCAATATTCTGGGATGGAAAATTCCATGAACTGTATAGCCCATGGGGTTGCAAAGAGTCGGACAAGACTGAGAGGCTTTCACTTTCACTTTTTTGCTTAGATCTTTCTTACTTCTAGGCCCTATCACTTTTTTCCTTTACAGCATCTAAAGTCTGTCCATTCTCAGTTGTATTTAGGCCTGGCCACTTCATCTCACACTTCAGTTCAGTTCAATTGCTCAGTCATGTAGAACTGCACTCTAATCTTAACTAACTGGCTTTGTGATAGCCTCAGTTCAGTTCACTTGCTCAGTAGTATCTGACTCTTTGCTATCCCATGGACTGTCGCACACCAGGCTTCCCTGTCCATCACCAACTACAGGAGCTTGCTAAAACGCATGTCCATCGAGTCAGAGATGCCATCCAATTATCTCATCCTCTGTTTTCCCCTTCTCCTCCTGCCTTTAACCTTTCCCAGCATCAGGGTTTTTTCCAAGTAGTCAGTTCTTCACATCAGGTGGTCAAGTACTAGAGTTTCAGCCTCAGCATCAGTTCTTCCAATGAATATTCAGGACTGATCTCCTTTAGGATTGACTGATTGGATCTCCCTGCAGTCCAAGGGACTCTAAAAATTCTTCTCCAACACCACAATTCAAAAGCATCAGTTCTTCAGCACTCAGCTTTCTTTATAGTCCAGCTCTCACATCCATATATAGAGCAATCTCACACATAGATGATTGTGATATTTAATGACTAATATTCCCACTTCTCTACTAGATATCCATGTATACAATATGCACAAATATTTCAAACACTTAATCCAGCCTATTTATTTTTTTAAATTTATATTTAGCTATCTGTTCTGATTTCAAATCACTGTTAGCATGGCCAATAAAGATATGGCCTACATCTCCACATTTATTTCCTATCATGTTCCTTCACACGCTATCAAATGAGTAACAACATCAATCTTACTTACCTCACTATAAGTGCCAAGCCAGGTGCTACACCCCACCTCCATTCTCTACTTCCCATCAACCTTACACCTCAATTCTAATATACTTACCTCAGACTTTAAAGACCTGCATGATTAGGTGAGGTCCCTAATTATCATCTTTCATATGGTCATTAATTACACAGCACTTGTCAAGGTGATGACTTTATTAATACCTGTATTTATTGCCAGTTTCAAGTTTTTCAAGAATAGGAGTTTGGTTTGTATGTTGTTGTTGACCTTTATTCCCCTACATCAAGCATAAGGACTATTGCATTGTAGGCAGTTAGAGAATATTTAATTAGTTACTAATCAATAACCAAAATTTCAAGAGTGTCATGTAAATTAGAAAATATACAGAAAAAGAATCAGTGAAAAGCTACACATAAGCTGGCCATTAGTAGTGCAATTTATTATTGAGGCTACTTGAAATTCATAAGATCATGCATTCATGAATCATGAATCATGTATTCAGTTCTAGAAGAGAATAAAACTGAAAAATGTCAAGAGAATGTGCATCAACAGGATACCTAGATATGTTTCAGTTCAGTTCAGTTCAGTTCTGTTGCTCAGTCGTGTCTGACTCTTTGCAACCCCATGAATCGCAGCACGCCAGGCCTTCTTGTCCATCACCATCATCCGGTTTTCACTCAAACTCACGTCCATCGAGTCAGTGATGCCATCCAGCCATCTCATCCTCGGTTGTCCCCTTCTCCTCCTGCCCCCAATCCCTCCCAGCATCAGAGTCTTTTCCAAAGAGTCAACTCTTCGCATGAGGTGGCCAAAGTACTGGAGTTTCAGCTTTAGCATCAATCTTTCCAAAGAACACCCAGAACTGATCTCCTTTAGAATGAACTGGTTGGATTTCCTTGCAGTCCAAGGGACTCTCAAGAGTCTTCTCCAACACCACAGTTCAAAACCATCAATTCTTCGACGCTCAGCTTTCTTCACAGTTCAACTCTCACATCCATAGATGACTACTGGAAAAACCATAGCCTTGACTAGACGGACCTTTGTTGGCAAAGGAATGTCTCTGCTTTGGAATATACTATCTAGGTTTGTCATAACTTTCCTTCCAAGGAGTAAGCGTCTTTTAATTTCATGGCTGCAATCACCATATGCAGTGATTTTGGAGCCCCCAAAAATAAAGTCTGACACTGTTTCTACTCTTTCCCCAACTATTTCACATGAAGTGATGGGACCAGATGTCATGATCTTCGTTTTCTGAATGTTCAGCTTTAAGCCAACTTTTTCACTCTCCTCTTTCACTTTCATCAAGAGGCTTTTTAGTTCCTCTTCACTTTCTGCCATAAGGGTGGTGTCATCTGCACATCTGAGGTGATTGATATTTCTCCCAGCAATGTTTATTCCAGCTTGTGCTTCTTCCAGTCCAGCATTTCTCATGATGTACTCTGCATATAAGTTAAATAAGCAGGGTGACAACATACAGCCTTGACGTACTCCTTTTCCTATTTGAAACCAGTCTGTTGTTCCATGTCCAGTTCTAACTGTTGCTTCCTGATCTGCATACAAGTTTCTCAAGAGGCAGGTCAGGTGGTCTGGTATTCCTAACTCTTTCAGATTTTTCCATAGTTTCTTGTGATCCACACAGTCAAAGGCTTTGGCATAGTCAATAAAGCAGAAATAAGCTACCTCATTTATTACTCCTTGCTTCATTCATCCTAGGGCCAACCTATTCATAAAGCAGGAAATAAAATTACTGGAGTTGATAGAGACCCAATCTTTGTGCTACTTACAAAGGTGAAAATCAAGTGTAAGAAAATTTGAGATTTCTAGTTTCAAGCCCTAAAAATCATGGTGAGATTAATCTAAAAGGAGATTTTACTCTTCGCTATGAATTTTACCAAACTATTTATCGCATATCTTCTTTGAAGTATCTACTCAAAGAAGATATTTGTGAGACAATTTAGCATCAAGATAAAAATCTATTTTTCTATATCTATTATGAAAATAAACAGTAAACAGTTATTTTATTAAAATTGTATGCTATATAGTTAATAATATGTTCGTGACTTTTAATTGATTTCCACATCCTCTCTTCGACTCTCAGCTCACTAAAAATCTAATATTAGGTTTCTCCTCCCAAACGGCCCTTTTCACCTGAAAAAAATCTCATATATGATGCTATATCTTTGATTTATGCTTTTGAGTCATTTATTTTCTTCTTACACTGAAAGTGTATTCAATTTCAACTGCTTGTCAAAATCTATGAATTATATTCTAACAGAAATTCATATAGATATTTTCCAGGAAAGTGCTGAAAAATATACTAGAATAATTACTAGAACTGTTGACTTAGACTATTTAACATAGGCAATGTATGATATCACTGTTATTTCATAAGATAACTAGTAGACTGTAGTAATGATAAATCACCTTTGGAATGGAATGCATTACCAAAAGTATGTGTCTGGAAAAACAAATAATATGTTTGTTTATACATATCAATATATGGTGAGATATAGGTATTTTAATCATTATTTAGTGAGTGAAATTACAAGAAAATATCTTAACAAGGATGGCAATGAATATGTGGTATGCAGTTTTTAGAGGGGTCTTCTCCATGTTTCTTTGTATTAGGCATTTAGAAAGAGTGGTTGAATATTTTTACCAAGTCAAAAATAATGTGCTACAAATAAAGACAAAAATTTAAAACCCAAAATTGGTGAGCTACCTTTGAATGAAATTAAATAAACTGCCTATTCATTTCTGTAAAACTGCATTCCTTTTTTTAAAATATAAATTTATTTATTTTAATTGGAGGTTAATTACTTTACAATATTGTATTGGTTTTGCCATACATCAACATGAATCCACCACAGGTATACACGTGTTCCCCATCCTGAACCCCCCTCTCTCCTCCCTCCCTGTGCATCCCTCTGGGTCGTCTCAGTGCACCAGCCCCAAGCATCCAGTATCATGCATTGAACCTGGACTGGCAATTTGTTTCATATATGATATTATACATATTTCAATGCCATTCTCCCAAATCATCCTTTTGGACTCTGTAAAACTGCATTCTAATCTTAGCTAACTGGTGTTGGGATAGTCTCCATTCAGTTCAGTACATTGACTCAGCCGTGTCAACTCATTGTGACCCCATGGACTGCAGCACACTATGCTTCCCTGTGTATCACCAAATTCTTGCTCAAACTCATGTCCATTGAGTCGGTGATGCCATCCAACCATCTCATCCGCCTGTTGTCCCCTTCTCTTCCTGCCTTCAATTATCTCCCCCAGCACCAGGGTCTTTTCCAATGAGTCAGTTTCCACATCAGGTTGCCAAAGTATTGGAGGTTCAGCTTCAGCATCAGTCCTTCCAATGAATATTATTGATTTCCTTTAGGATTAATTGGTTTGATCTCCTTGCTGTCTAAGGGACTCTCAAGAGCCTTCTTCAACACCATAGTTCAAAAGCATCAATTCTTCAGTGCTCAGCTTTCTTTATAGTCCAAACTCTCACATCCATGCACAACTACTGGAAAAACCATAGCTCTGACTAGATGGACCTTTTTCAGCAAGGTAATGTCTCTGCTTTTCTATATGCTGTATAGGTTGGTCATAGCTCTTCTTCCAAGGAGCAAGCATCTTTTAATTTCATGGCTGCAATCACCATCCACAGTGATATTGGAGTCCAAGATAATAAGTTTGTCACTGTTTCCATTGTTTCCCCATCTATTTGCCATGAAGTGATTGGATAGGATGCCATGATCTCAGTTTATTGAATGTTGAGTTTTAAGCCACCTTTTTTACTCTCCTCTCACTTTCATGAAGAGGGTCTCCATTTCCTCTTCACTTTCAGCCATAAGGATGGTATCATCTGTGTATCTGAGTTTATTGATATTTCTCCTGGCAATCTTAATTCCATCTTGTGCTTTATCCAGCCCAGCATTTTGCATGATGTATTCTGTATATAAGTTAAATAAGCAGAGTGACAGTATACAACCTGATGTCCTCCTTTCCAATTTGGAACCAAACTGTTGTTTCATGGTCAGTTCTAACTGTTGCTTCTTGTCCTGCATACAGCTTTCTCAGGTGGCAGGTAAGGTGCTCTGGCATTCCCATCTCTTTAAAAATTTTCCACAGCTTGTTGTGATCCAAGCAGTCAAAGGCTTTGGCATAATAATAATAATAATAATAATAATAATAATAAAATAAGCAGTAGATATTTATCTGGAACTATCATACTTTTTCAATGATCCAACGGATGTTGGCATTTGATCTCTGGTTCCTCTGCCTTTTCTGAATACAGCTTGAACATCTTGAATTCATGGTTCACTTACTGGAGAAGACTGACTGGGAGAATTTTGAGCATTACTTTGCTAGCATGTGAGATGAATTTAAAAATGTGGTAGTTTGAACATTCTTTGGCATTGCCCTTCATTGGAATTGGAATGAAAACTGGTGTTTTCCATTTCTGCGGCCATTGCTCAGTTTTCCATTATTTTCCAGGAGAAAAGAGAAATGACCCTATAAGAGACTGACCCAGACACGCCTGTGAGTGTCCACAAGACTCCAGGAGAGGTGTGGGTCAAAAGTGGCCTGCTGCAGGGTCAGAGGCCCCTGAGTGTGGCAGTGTATGCACAGGATGTTTTTAAGGAGGCCTCCATCATCTTAATTACCTCCACCATAGTCTGATATCAGGTCAAGCAATATTAATGGAACACAGCCCCACTGATCCACAGAAAATTGGATTAAAGATTTACTGATCATGGTCCCGCCCATCAGAACAAGACCCGGTTTCCCTCACAATGAATATCTACCATCAGGAAGCTTCCCTAAGTCTCTTATCCTTCAGAGGGCAGACAGAATGAAAACCATGATCACAGAAAACTAATCAAACTCATAACAAGGACCACAGTCTTGTCCAACTGAATGAAACAATGAACCATGCCATGTAAGGCCACTTAAGAAGGATGGGTTTTAGTGAAGAATTCTGATAAACATGGACCACTTAAGATGAGAATGGCAAATCACTTTAGTATCCTTGTCTTGAGAACCCCATGAACATTATGAAAAGGTTAAAAGATATAACACTAAAAGATAAACTCCTCATGTTGGTAGGTGCCCAATATGCTACTGGAGATCAGTGGAGAAATAACTCCAGAATGAGTGAGGAGACAGAACCAAAGCAAAAACAATGTCCAGTTGTGGATGTCACTGGTAATATGAGTAAAGCCAAATATTGTAATGGGTAATATTGCGTAGGAGCCTGGATTGATAGGTCCATGAATCAAGGCAAATTAGAAGTGCTCAACCAGGAGATGGCAAGAGTGAACATCAACATTTTAGGAATAGTGAACTAGAATTGACTTGAATGGGTGAATTTAATTGAGATGGCCATTATATCTACTACTGTTGACAAGAATCCCTTAGAAGAAATGAAGTAGCCATCACAGTCAACAAAAGAGTCCAAAATGCCATACTTGGATGCAATCTCAAAAATGACAGAATGATCTCTTTTCATTTTTAACAGTCATCCAAGTCTATGCCCCAATGAGTATTCCTGAAGAAACTGAAGTTGAACCATTCTATGAAGACCTACAAGAACTTCTAGAATTAACACCCAAAAAAGATGTCCTTTTTATCATAGGGGACTGCAATGCAAATGTAGGAAGTCAAGAGACACCTGGAGTAACAGGCAAACTTGTCCTTGGACTACAAAAGAAAGCAGGGCTAAGGCTAATATAGTTTTGCCAAGAGAACACTCTGGTCATTGCAAACACCCTCTTCCAGCAACACAAGAGAAGACTACACATGAACATCAGCAGAGGGTCAACACTGATATCAGATTGATTATACTATTTATAGCCAAAAGTGGAGAAGATCTATCACTTCAGTTTAGTCACTCAGTCGTGTCTGACTCTGCAGCCCCATGAACTGCAGCACACCAGGCCTCCCTGTCCATCACCAACTGCTAGAATCTACCCAAACCCATGTCAATTGAGTCGGTAATGGCATCCAACCATCTCATCCTCTGTTGTCCACTTCTCCTCCTGCCCTCAATCTTTCACAGCATCAGGGTCTTTTCAAATGAGTCAGTTTTCCACATCAGGTGGCCAAAGTATAGAAGTTTGAGCTTCAACATCAGTCCTTCCAATGAGCACTCAGGACTGATCTCCTTTAGGATGAACTGATTGAGTCTCCTTGCAGCCCAAGGGATTCTCAAAGTCTTCTCAATCACGAAAGTTCAAAACCATTAATTATTTGGCACTCAGCTTTCTTTGTAGTCCAACACTCACATCCACACATGACTACTGGATAAGCTCTATAAAGTTAGCAAAAAATAAAAATAAAAACTGGGAGCTGACTGTAATTCAGCTCATGAACTCCTTATTGCCAAATTCAGACCTAAATTAAAGAAAGTAGGGAAAACCACTAGACCATTCAGGTATGATCTAAATCAAATCCCTTAGGATTACACAGTGGAAATGATAAATAAATTCATGGGGTTAGATCTGATAGACAGAGTGCCTGAAAAACTATGGACAGAGGTTCATGACATTGTATAGGAGGCTGTGATCAAGACCATCTCCAAGGAAAAGAAACACAAAAAGGGAAAATGATTGTCTACAGAGTCCTTACAAATAACTGAGGAAAGAAGAGAAGCTAAAGACAAAGCAAAAAAGGAAAGATATATCCATTTGAATTCAGAGTTCCAAAGAATAGCAAACAGAGATACAAAAGCCTTCCTCAGTGATCAGTGCAAAGAAATAGAAGAAAACAATAAAGTGGGAAAGGCTAGAGATCTCTTCAACAAAATTAGAGATATCAAAGGAACATTTCATGCAAAGATGGGCACAATAAGGGGCAGAAATTTTATGGACCTAAAAGAAGCAGATGATATTAAGAAGAGGTGGCAAGAATACACAGAATAACTATAAAAAAATCTTCATAACCTAGATAACCACGATGGTGTGATCACTCCCCTAGAGCCAGACATCCTGGAATGTGAAGTCAAGGTGGTCCTAGGAAGCAATACTATAAACAAACCTTGTGGAGGTGATGGAATTCTAGTTGAGCTGTTTCAGATCCTAAAAGGTGATATGACAGCTTACCACCAATCATTCAGAGACTTGCATGTGGGATATCTCTGTGAAGTTCAAATGGAACTTCCAGAAATTTAAAGTATAATAAAAGCAATATTTAGAGACATAAATCTCAAGTTTAAGCCCTTTGCTAGCTATTAATAGTCTAATTTTAGAGAATTTCACACCATAGGTTCTTATTTTTTTCTCTGTAAAATGAAAACTAATCAGAATTTAACATACAGAACTATGAAAAAATAAACTAACATGACATGTATGTATGATCTATGAAAATTGTGAGGTTTACAAATTATCACAAGTAGTTATTGTTTATTATTATTATTATTATCAATATTTTGTTTTATTATCTTTCTAGGGTAAAAATGGGCATACTTGGGATATATTATGTTTTATTCCAGACTACCACAAAAAGTATTACAATGAAGTGAATCATACAATTTTGTTTTCCTAATGAATATAAAAGTTATTTTTAGGCTAAACTGTATGCTGTTAAATGTGTAAAAGCAGTATGCCTATAAAGAAAGCACATTAAACATTTTAAAATACCTTTGGGGGCTTTTCTGGCAGTTCAGTGGTTAAGCTTCTGCAGGGGGCACAGGTTCAACCCCTGTTCAGGGAACTAAGGTTCCACATGCCACACTGAAATGATAATAAATAAATAAATAAAATGTGTCTTATAAAGAAGGAAAGTTTTTCTAAGTTAAAATAAAGTATAAAATTAAAATAAAAAATAAAAATGCTAAAATACTTCATTGTTAAAAGATAATAAATATCACCTGAGCCTTCAGGGAGATGGAACTTTTCTGCTGGTGGAGGGTCTTGCCTCCATGTCCATGTCTGCTGTCTAATCAGGGTCGTGGCTGCAGAAACATGGGTAGCAGTTTTTAAATAAGACAACATTGATATTAGCTGAATCCACTGTCTCTTTCAGGGATGATTTCTCTGTAGCATGCACTGCTGTCTGTTAGCATTTTATTCATAGTAGAACTTCTTTCAAAATTGGAATCAATTCTCTCAAACCCTGCCACTGGTTTATCAACTAAGTGTACGTAATATTCTGAATTATTTGCTGTGATTTCAATAACATTCATAGCATCTTCACCAGGAGTAGATTCCAAGTCAAGAAACCACTTTCTTCACCCATCCATGAGAAATAAGTCCTCACTTGTTAAATTTGGCAGTGATTCAGTCCCATCCTCAGGCCCCACTTCTCATTCCAGCTCTTTAGCTGTTTCCACCATGTCTTCAGTTATTTCCTCCACTCTAATCTTGAATATTTCAAAATCATCCATGAGGGTTGAAATTGACTTCTTCTGAAGTTCTGTTGATATTTGATTTGACCTCTTCCTTTGTATCATGAACATTCTTAATGACATCTAGAGTGGCAAATTCCTTCCAGAAACTTTTCAGTTTACTCTGCCAAGATCCATTAGAGGAATCCCTCTCTATGGCACCTATAGTCTTAAAAAATGTATTTCTTAAAAAACAAAACTTGAAGGTAACAATTACTCCTCTACTAATGGGCTGCAGAATGAACATTGTGTTAGCAGGCATGAAAACAGCATTAATCTCATCGTGCATCTCCCTCAGAGCTGTTGGGTGACTAGGTACATTCTTAGTAAGAAATAATATTTGTCAAAGATAAGGTGTCCATAGGTGCGTGGATTTATCTTTGGGCTTTATATTTTGTTCCATTAACCTATATTTCCATCTTTGTGCCAGTATCATACTGTCTTGATGACTGTGGCTTTGTAGTAGAGCCTGAAGTCAGGCAGGTTGATTCCTCCAGTTCCATTCTTCTTTCTCAAGATTGCTTTGGCTATTCGAGATTTTTTGTATTTCCATACAAATTGTGAAATTATTTGTTCTAGCTCTGTGAAAAATACCGTTGGTAGCTTGATAAGGATTGCATTGAATCTATAGATTGCTTTGGGTAGTATACTCATTTGCACTATATTGATTCTTCCAATCCATGAACATGGTATATTTCTCCATCTATTAGTGTCCTCTTTGATTTCTTTCACCAGTGTTTTATAGCTTTTTTTTTTTTTATAGGTCTTTAGTTTCTTCAGGTAGATATATTCTTAAGTATTTTATTCTTTTCCTTGCAATGGTGAATGGAATTGTTTCCTTAATTTCTCTTTCTATTTTCTCATTATTAGTGTATAGGAATGCAAGGGATTTCTGTGTTGATTTTATATCCTGCAACTTTACTATAGTCAATGGTTAGCTCTAGTAATTTTCTGGTGGTGTCTTTAGGGTTTTCTACGTAGAGGATCATGTCATCTGCAAACAGTGAGAGTTTTACTTCTTCTTTTCCAATTTGGATTCTTTTATTTCTTTTTCTGCTCTGATTGCTGTTGCCAAAACTTCCAGAACTATGTTGAATAGTAGCAGTGAAAGTGGATACCCTTGTCTTGTTCCTGACTTTAGGGGAAATGCTTTCAATTTTTCACCACTGAGGATAATGTTTGCTATGGGTTTGTCATAGATAGCTTTTATTATGTTGAGGTATGTTCCTTCTATTCCTGCTTTCTGAAGAGTTTTTATCATAAATGGATGTTGAATTTTGTTAAAGGCTTTCTCTGCATCTATTGAGATAATCATATGGATTTTATTTTTCAATTTGTTAATGTGGTGAATTACATTGATTGATTTGCGGATATTGAAGAATCCTTGCATCCCTGGGATAAAGCCCACTTGGTCATGGTGTATAACCTTCTTAATGTGTTGTTGGATTCTGATTGCTAGAATTTTGGTAAGGATTTTTGCATCTGTGTTCATCAGTGATATTGGGCTGTAATTTTCTTTTTTTTGTGGCATCTCTGGCAGGTTTTGGTACTAGGGTATGGGTGGCCTCATACAATGAGTTTGGAAGTTCACTCTCCTCTGCAATTTTCTGGAAGAGTTTGAGTAAGATAGGTGTTAGCTCTTCTATAAATTTTTGGGAGAATTCAGCTGTGAAGCCATCTGGACCTGGGCTTTTGTTTGCTGGAAATTTTCTGATAACAGTTTCAATTTCTGTGCTTGTGATGGGTCTGTTAACATTTTCTATCTCTTCCTGGTTCAGTTTTGGAAAGTTGTACTTTTCTAAGAATTTGTCCATTTCTTCCACGTTATCCATTTTAATGGCATATAATTGCTGTAGTAGTCTCTTATGATCCTTTGTATTTCTGTGTTTTCTGTTGTGATCTCTCCATTTTCATTTCTAAGTTTATTGATTTGATTTTTCTCCCTTTGCTTCTTGATGAGTCTGGCTAATGGTTTGTCAATTTTATTTATCTTTTCAAAGAACCAGCTTTTGGCTTTGTGGATTTTTGTTACTGTCTCTTTTGTTTCTTTTGCATTTATTTCTGCCCTAACTGTTAAGATTTCTTTCCTTCTACTGCCCTGGAGTTCTTCAATTCTTCCTTTTCTAGTTGCTTTAGGTGTCAGTTCAGTTCAGTCACTCAGTCATGTCCTACTCTTTGTGAACCCATGAATCGCAGCATGCCAGGCCTCCCTGTCATCACCAACTCCCGGAGTTCATTCAGACTCACGTCCATCGAATCAGTGATGCCATCCAGCCATCTCATCCTCTGTCAGCCCCTTCTCCTCCTGCCCCCAATCCCTCCCAGCATCAGAGTTTTTTCCAAAGAGTCAACACTTCTCATGAGGTGGCCAAAGTATTGGAGTTTCAGGTTCAGCATCATTCCCTCCAAAGAAATCTCAGGGCTGATCTCCTTCAGAATGGACTGGTTAGATCTCCTTGCAGTCCAAGGGACTCTCAAGAGTCTTCTCGAACATCACAGTTCAAAACCATCAATCCTTCAACACTCATCTTTCTTCACAGTCCAACTCTCACATCCATACATGACCACTAGAAAAACCATAGCCTTGACTAGATGGACCTTTGTTGGCAAAGTAATGTCTCTGCTTTTGAATATGCTATCTAGGTTGGTCATAACTTTTTTCCCAAGGAGTAAGCATCTTATATTTCATGACTGAAATCATCTGCTGTAGTAATTTTGGAGCCCCCCCAAAATAAAGTCTGACACTGTTTCCACTGTTTCCCCATCTATTTCCCATGAAGTGATGGGACCAGATGCCAAGTTAGGTTATTTATTTGACTTTTTTCTTGTTTCTTGAGGTATGCTTGTATTGCTATGAACTTTTCCCTTAGCACTGCTTTTACAGTATCCCACAGGTTTTGGGTTGTTTTGTTTTCATTTTCATTCATTTCTATGCATATTTTTATTTCTTTTTTGATTTCTTCTGTGATTTGTTGGTTATCAGCAATGTGTTGTTCAGCCTCCATATGTTGCCATTTTTAATAGTTTTTCTCCTTTATTGAAATCTAATCTTACTGCATTGTGATCACAAAAGATACTTGGAATAACTTGTTTTTTTTTTTTTTTTTTTTTTTTAATTTACCAAGGCTAGATTTATGGCCCAGGGTGTGATCTATCCTGGAGAAGGTTCTTTGATAAAGGCAGTAAGAATATACAATGGAGAAAAGACAATCTCTTTTAACAAGTGGTGCTGGGAAAACTGGTCAACCACTTGCAAAAGAATGAAACTAGAGCACTTTCTTACACCATACACAAAAATAAACTCAAAATGGATTAAAGATCTAAACATAAGACCAGAAACTATAAATCTCCTAGAGGAGAAAATAAGCAAAGCACTCTCTAACATAAATCACAACAGGAACCTCTATGACACACTTCCCAGAATATTGGAAATAAAAGGAAAAATAAACAAATGGGACCTAATTAAAATTAAAAGCTTCTGCATAACAAAGAAAACTATAAGCAAGGTGAAAAGAGCCTTCAGAATGGGAGAAAATAATAGCAAATGAAACAACTGACAAAGAACTAGTCTCAAAAATATACAAGCAACTCCTGCAGCTCAATTCCAGAAAAATAAAAAAATATATATATATAAATTCCAAACAAAAAATGGGCCAAAGAACTAAACAGACATTTCCCCAAAGACATAAAGATGGCTAACAAACACATGAAAAGATGCTCAACATCATTCATTATCAGAGGAATGCAAATCAAAACCACAATGAGGTACCATTTCATGCCAGTCAGAATGGCTGTGATCCAAAAGTCTACATTCAATAAATGCTGGAGAGGGTGTGGAGAAAAGGGAACCCTCTTACACTGTTGGTGGGAATGTAAACTAGTATAACCACTATGGAGAACAGTGTTGAGATTCCTTTAAAAACTGGAAATTGAACTGCTGGGCATACACACTGAGGAAACCAGAATTGAAAGAAACACGTGTACCCCAATGTTCATCGCAGCACTGTTTATAATAGCAAGGACATGGAAGCAACCTAGATGTCCATCAGCAGATGAATGAATGAGAAATCTGTGGTACATATACACAATGGAGCATTACTCAGCCATTAAAAAGAATACATTTGAATCAGTTCTGATGAGGTGGATGAAACTGGAGTCTATTATACGGAGTGAATTAAATCAGAAAGAAAAACACCAATACAGTATACTAATGCATATACATGGAATTTAGAAAGATGGTAACGATAACCCTGTATGCGAGACAGCAAAAGAGACACAGATGTATAGAACAGTATTTTGGATTCTGTGGGAGATGGAGAGGGTGGGACGACTTGGAGGAATGGCACTGAAACATGTGTAATATCATTTAAGAAACAAATCACCAGTCAAGGTTCGATACAGGATGCTTGGGGCTGGTGCACTGGAATGACCTGGAGGGATGGTACTGGGAGGTAGGTGGGAGGAGGTTTCAGGATGAGGAACACGTGTACACCTGTGGCAAATTCATGTTGATGTGTGGCAGAATCAATACAATATTGTAAAGTAAAATAAATTAATTTATATTAAAGTAAAGGGGGGGGGGAGCATTTGGAAAAGTATCTTTTTCAGAGGAGTGAGTTTTAAAGTGAAAATGTTAGTCCCTCAGTCATGTCCAGCTTTTTGTGACCCCCACAGTCTGTAGCACACCAGGATCCTCTGTCCATGGAATTCTGCAGGCAAGAATACTGGAGTGGGTTTTCATTCTCTTCTCAAGGGGATCTTCCCTGCCTAGAGACTGAGCCCAGGTCGCCTGCATTACAAGCAGATTCTTTATAGTCTGAACCACCAGGGAGACCCAATAGGTGTTAAGAGTGAGTTTAAAATATTTAGCAAACCATCTTATAAACAGATGCACTTTCATCTAGGTTTTGTTGTTCAATATATGCAACACAGGCATGGTAGACTTAGCATAACTCTTAAGAACCCTAGGATTTTCAGAATGGTAAATAAGTATTGACTTCCACTTAAAATCATCACCTGCATAAGTCCCTAACAAGAGAATCTGCCTGTCCTTTGAAGCTTTGAAATAAGACATTGATTTTTTTTTTTTTTTTTTTTTTTTCTCTTCTGGAAGTTCGAGGTGGCATCTTCTTCCAATATGAGGTTGTTTCATTCACATTGAAAATCTCTTGTTTGGGATATACATGCCTGTGTGCTGAGTTGTTTCAGTCATGTTTGACTCTTTGCAACCGTATGGACTGTAGCCCACCAGGATCCTCTGTCCATGGAATCTTCCAGGAAAGAATACTGGAGTGGATTGCCATGTCCTTCTCCAGGTTTCATGTAGCCACCTTCATTAATTTGCCTTTCCTGGTCTCTGAGGTGGTAAAGAATCTTCCTGTAATGCAGGAGACCTGGGTTTTATCCCTGAGTTGGGAAAACCCTGTCTTATTAATATCTCAGTATTCCAGATAACATTGAAGGTTCTACATTGACCTTTTCTGTTTCACCTTGTACTTTTCTGTTATGGAGACAACTTCTTTTTTAAACCTTATGAACTCACCTCTGCTGGCTTCAATTATTTCTTCCGCAGCTTCCTCACTTCTCTCAACCTTCATAGAACTAAAGAGATTTAGGGCCTTGCTCTGATTTAGGCTTTGGCTCGAGACAATTTTATGTCATGGCTAGTTTGATCCTCTATCCAGATCACTAAAATATTCTCCACATCAGCCATAAGGCTGTTTCACATTTCTGTGTTCACTGGAGTAGTGCGCCTAATTTCCTTCAAGAACTTTTGCTTCCCATTCACAATTAGCCTAACTCATACAGGATGCCAACTTTCAGCCTATGTTGATTTTGAACATACCTCCCTCATTGTGCATAATTTAGCTTTTAATGTAAACTGAGCAATACATGACTCTTCCTGTCACTTGAACACTTAAGAGTCCATTGAAGAATTATTTATTATTGTTGTTCAGTCAGTACGTCATATCTGACTCTTTGTGATCTCATGTACTGCAGCATGCAAGGCTCCTCTGTCCTTCACTATCTCTCAGAGTGTGCTCAAAGTCATGGCCATTGAGTCCATGATGTTATCTAATCATCTCATCCTCTGTTATTCCCTTCTCATTTTTCCTTCAATCTTTCCCAGCATCAAGGTCTTTTCCAATGACTCAGCTCTTCACATCAGGTGGCCAAAGTACTGGAGCTTCAGCGTCAGCAACAGTGTTTCCAATAAATATTCAGCAATGGTTTCCTTTCGGATTGACTGGCTTGATCTCCTTGCTATCCAAGGGGCTGTCAAGAGTCTTCTCCAACACCACAATTTAAAAACATCAATTCTTCAGCACTCAGCTTTCATTATGGTCCAACTATCATATCTGTACATGAATACTGGAAAAACCATAGCTTTGACTATATGGACTTTGGTTCACAAAGTGATGTCTCTACTTTTCAATATGCTGTCTAGCATTGTTATAGTATTCCTTCCAAGGATCAGGTTTCTTTTAATTTCATGGATGCAGTCTCCATCAACAGTGATTTTGGAGTTCTGGAAAAGAAAACCTTTCACTATTTCCACTTTTCCCCCTTCTATTTGCCATGAGATGGTGGGACTGGATGCCATGATCTTAGGTTTATTTATTTATTTGCAATGTTGACTTCTAAGTCAGTTCTTTCACTCTCTTGTACCCTCATCAAGAGGCTCTTTAGTTACTCTTCACTTTAAGCCATTAGGATGGTACTGCATATCTGAGGTTATTGGTATTCTCCCAGCAGTCTTTATTCCAGCTTGCGACTCATCCATGAGGCCAAATTTCAATATTGCTGTGTCTCAGGGAATAAGGAGGCTTGAGGTGGTGGAGAGAGACAACGAATGAACAATCAGTGGAGCAGTCAGAACACATACAATATTTATTGATTATGTCCTTTTACATGGGCACAAATTGTGCCTCCTTAATAGTAATATGAAGATCTGATTACAGGTTTCTGTATTAAATATAATAATAATAATGAGAAAATTTGAGGTATTGTCAGAATTACAAAAACATGACCCAGAGACACAAAGTGAAAAAATGCTGTTGGAAAAATGGTTCTGGTAGTCTTGTTTGACACAGGGTTGTCACAAACAACCCGAAAAAAAAAAAATCTATAAAACAAAGTACAATAAAACATGCTAGGTCTATAGTTATATATATATATATATATATATATATATATATATATATATATATATATATATATATATACACATACATACACACACTCTAATGACTGTGGACCAGCAAAACTTATTTTATCAGAAATAGTGATTTTGCATGACTGGGTATGACTTCAATTTTTAAGACTGACATCATTATTTTATCACAAATTATTAATAGCTAATGCTAAGAAGTCTTGTGGTGATGCGTGAAGTTTCAGAGAAAATGGAGGAGTCCATGGCCCATAGTGAACTATTCAAGATCAACTTCTTCCTGTATCTTTTTCTCTCATGTTTTTTTACATGAAGAATTAGAGTTCTCAGAGTGAAGAAACTAATTTGTTTAGGAACTTAAGTCTGAACCCAAGATTCCCTGGATTTGATAAATTTGATTGATCTTATATTTGCACATTTTGCAAAAATAATTGTGTAAGAAATTACAGTTTTATGTAGAAAGCATAGAAGATCTAAAGAGCATATTGACGAAAGTGAAAGAGAAGAGTGAACAAGTTGGCTTAAAACTCAACATTCAGAAAACTAAGATTGTGGTATCAGGTCCCATCACTTCATGGCACATAGATGGGAAAACAATGGAAACAGTGACAGACTTTAGTTTTGGGGGCTCCAAAATCACTGAAGACAGTGACTGAAGCCATGAAATTGAAAGATGCTTGTTCCTTGGAAGAAAAGCTTTGACCAACCTAGACAGCATATTAAAAAGCAAAGATATTACTTTGCCGACAAAGTTCTGTCTAGTCAAAGCTATGGTTTTTTCCAGGATTCATGTATGGAAATGAGAGTTGGACTATAAAGAATGCTGAGCGCCGAAAAATTGATGCTTTTGAACTTTAGTGTTGGAGAAGACTCTTGAGGTTCCCTTGGACTGCAAGGAGATCCAACCAGTCAATCCTAAAGAACATCAGTCCTGAGTATTCTTTGGAAGGACTGATGCTGAAGCTGAAACTCCAAACCTTTGGCTACCTGATGTGAAGAACTGACTCATTGGAAAGGAACTTGATGCTGGAAAAGACTGAAAGCAGGAGGAGAAAGGGTCAACAGAGGATGAGTTGGTTGGATGGCATCACTGACTCAATTTATATGAGTTTAAGTAAGCTCTGGGTTTAGTGATGGATAGGGAAGCCTGGGATGCTGCAGTCCATGGGGTCTCAAGGAGTTGGACTGGACTGAGTGACTGAATTGCCTGACTGATACAGACCAAAAACCATTAAGGAAAGCATACAAAATTGCCTGTTAAATGTATCAATTATGTGTCTTTTTCACAATTATTCAAACATTTTGGGGTTTACAACAAAGATTTAGAATATAGGTTTTGACAAAGCATACAATTTAAATTTTTATTTCTTTGAAGAGGTAACAAAATGTTGAATGTGACTTTACTGTTGATTTTCTTCATACATATGTAATGTCTGATCTTGATATTAATATGGGGGTGATGGTTTAGTTGTTAAGTCATATCCGACTATTTGAGATCCAATGAACTGTTGCCCACCAGGCTCCTCTGTCCATGAGATTTCCTAGGCAAGAATACTGTTTCCCTCTCCAGGGGATCTTCCTGACCCAGGTGTTGAGCCTGCATCTCCTGTGTTGGCAAACAGGTTCATTACCACTGAGCCTCCGGGAAGTCCACTGATATTACAATAAAAGCCAAAGTTGTAGCTTGAAATTGAAATAAGAAGTAATAAAAATGAATTCTAAAAGAAAGTTAGAAGTAGATATAAAACCTTTAAAGTCAATTAGATAGATAAGATATTCATAAAAGGACAGGGAGATAAGGACAGAATGTTCACATGATCACAGACAAAATACAGACACACAAACACACACATCATGACACTTTTAACCATTCAGTTCAGTTCATTTCAGTCACTCAGCTGTGTCTGACTCTTTGCGATCCCATGAACTGCAGCACGCCACGCCTCCCTGTCCATCACCAACTCCCAGAGGCTACCCAAACTCGTGTCTATTGAGTCGGTGATGTCATCCAACCATCTCATCCTCTGGCATCCCCTTCTTCTCTCGCCTTCAATCTTTCCCAGGATCAGGGTCTTTTCAAATGAGCCAACTCTTCGCATCAGGTGGCCAAAGTGTTGGAGTCTCAGCTTCAACATCATTCCTTCCAAAGAACACTCAGGACTGATCTCCTTTAGATGGACTGGTTGGATCTCCTTGTAGTCCAAGGAACTCTCAAGAGTCTTCTCTAACACCACAATTCAAAAGCATCAATTCTTCTGTTCTCAGCTTGCTTTATAATCCAACTCTCACATCTATACATGACCACTGGAAAAACCATAACCTTGACTAGACAGACCTTGTTGACAAAGTAACATTTCTGCTTTCTAATACACTATCTAAGTTGGCCATGACTTTCCTTCCAAGGAGTAAGCGTCTTTTCATTTCATGGCTGCAATCACCATCTGCAGTGATTTTGGAGGCCCCAAAAATAAAAAGTCTGACTCTGTTTTCACTGTTTCCCCATCTATTTCTCAATAAGTGATGGGTCCAGATGCCATGATCTTAGTTTTCTGAATGTTGAGCTTTAAGCTAATTTTTTTCACTCTCCACTTTGAATTTCATCAAGAGGCTTTTTAGTTCTTCTTCACTTTCTGCCATATGAGTGGTGTCATCTGCATATCTGAGGTTATTGATATTTTTCCCAGCAATCTTGATTCCAGCTTGTGCTTCTTCCAGCCCAGCGTTTCTCATGATGTACTCTACATTTAAGTTAAATGAGCAGGGTGACAATATACAGCCCTGATGCACTCTTTTTTCCTATTTGGAACCAATCTGGTGTTCCATATCCAGTTCTAACTGCTGCTTCCAAGGGAACATTTTATGCAAAGATGGACTCAATAAAGGACGGAGATGGTATGGACCTAACAGAAGCAGAAGGTATAAGAAGAGGTGACAAGAATACACAGAACTAAACAAAAAATATCCTCATGACCCAGATAACCACGATGGTGTGATAATTCACCTAGAAGCTGGACATCCTGGAGCGCAAAGTCAAGTGGGCCTTAGGAAGCATCACTATGAACAAAGCTAGTTGAGGTGATGGAATTCCAGCTGAGCTGTTTCAAATCCTAAAAGATGATGGTATTAAAGAGCTATACTCAATATGCCAACAAATTTGGAAAACTCAAAAATGAAAAGGTCACTTTTCATTCCAATCCCAAAGAAAGGCAATGCCAAAGAATATACAATCTACCACATAGCTGCACTCATCTCGCATGCTAGCAAAGTAATGTTCAAAATTCTCCAAGTGATGCTTCAACAATATGTGAACTGAAAACTTCCAGATGTTCAAGATGGATTTACAAAAGGCAGAGGAACACAGATCAAATTGTCAGCATTCATTGGATCATATAAAATGTAAGAGAGTTCCCCCCCCAAAAAATATATATATTTCTGTTTTATTCACTGCACCAAAGCCTTTGACTGTGTAGATAACAATAAACTGTGGAAAATTTTTCAAGTGATGGGAATACCAGACCACCTTACCTGCCTCCTGAGAAATGTATATGTATATCAAGAAGAAGCAGTTAGAAATGGACATGAAACAATACACTGGCTCCAAAATGGAAAAGGAGTATATCAAGGCTGTATATTGTCACCCTGTGAATTTAACTTATATGCAAAATACATGATGGGAAATTCCAGTCTGGATGAAGCACAAGGTGGAATCAAGATTTCTGGGAGAACTATCAATAACCTCAAATATGCAGATGACATCACCCTTATGGCAGAAATCAAATAGGAATTAAAGAGCCTCTTGATGAGACTGAAAGTGGACAGTGAAAAAGTTGGCTTAAAAGTCAATATTCAAAATCTGAAATCATGGCATCCTATCACATCACTTCATGGCAAATTGATGGGGAAATACTGAAAATAGTGACAGACTTTAGTTTCTTGGTCTCTGAAATTATGGCAGATGGTGACTGCAGCCATGAAATTAAAAGACACTAGCTTCTTGGAAGAAAATCTAAGACACAACATAGACAGCATATTAAAAAGCAGAGACATTCCTTTGCCAACAAAGGTCAATATAGTCAAGGCTATGGTTTTTCCTGTAGTCATGTATGGATGTAAGATTTGGACCATAAAGAAAGCTGAGCGCAGAAGAATTAATGCTTTTGAACTGTGGTGTTGGAGAAGACTCTTGAGGTTCCCTTGGACTGCAAGGAGTTTCAACCAGTTAATCCTAAAGGAAATAAGTTCTGAATATTCACTGAAAGGATTGTTGCTGAAGCTCCAAAACCTTGACCACCTAATGGGAAGAATTTACTCATTGGAATAGACCTTGATGCTAGGAAAGATTGAAGCAGGAGGAGAAGGGGATGGCAAGGATGAGATGTTTGGATGGCATCACTGCCTAGATGGACATGAGTTTTAGCAAGCTTCAGGTGTTGGTGACGGACAAGGAAGCCTGGCATGCTGTGGTCCATGGGGTCTCCAAGAGTCAGACATAACTGAGTGACAGAACTAACTTCCACTGAAAATCTCTGCAATGTAATTATACAAGGCACTGTTTCAAATGTTTTACTTAAGTTTTAAACATTTAAATGTATATAATATTTCATTTCCTTTCTTAATACCAATAGTTCTGTTTCATTAATACCAATTCTTCTCAATTTTCACAGACTAGGACTTACTTTGATAAAAATTGTTGTCACAAGATCTTCAGAACTTAGAAGAAACTTTATGAGTTCAAAAATGATTCAAGGAAAACTATATAAAAGTTTAGAAACAGATACTCATTTTAATACATTTAATATAAGTGAAACGAAGAGCAAGCAATCTAAGGAAGTAGATATAATCAATATATCTAAGCACAGAAAAGTCTGAAAAACTGTATTAATGGTACTTTATGCAAATGAGAAATTAATGAATGAAAAAAATTGCAATTTTTGAATATAGGAATTGTTGTCTCTGTTATACTGAATTCTAAAGATATACATTAGTGTGTGTTAGGTTGCTTCAGTTGTGTTTGACTCTTTGCAATCCTATGGACTATAGCCTGCCAGGCTCCTCTGTCCATGAGATTTTCCTGGCAAGAATACTGAAGTGGGTAGCCATTTCCTCGTCCGGGTGTCTTTCCAACACAGGTATCAAACCTACCCCTCTTATGTCTCCAGCATTGGCAGTTTTTTTTTTTTTTTTTTTTTAACCAAAGTTCTCCTAAGCAAAAAGATTTAAACAAAATTAATTTCTTGGTATTGCATACAAAGATGAAAATCAGTGAGAGTTTTAAAAATATAGAGAACATGTTAGCTTTTAGAAATATGGGTTTCTTTGATGAACTACTAATTAAAAGACACTTAGTCCTTGGAAGAAAAGGTTATGACCAACCTAAATAACATATTAAAAAGCAGAGACATTACTTTGCCAACAAAGGTCTGTCTAGTCAAGGCTATGGCTTTTCCAGTGGTTATGTATGGATGTGAGAGTTGGACTATGAAGAAGCTGAGCACCGAAGAATTGCTGCTTTTGAACTGTGGTGTTGGAGAAGACTCTTGAGAGTCCCTTGGACTGCAAGGAGATCCAACCTGTCCATTCTAAAGGAAATCAGCCCTGGGTGTTCTTTGGAAGGACTGGCGCTAAAGCTGAAACTCCAATACTTTGGCCACCTCATGCAAAGAGTTGACTCATTGGAAAAGACTCATGCTGGGAGGGATTAAGGGCAGGAGAAAAAGGGGATGCCAGAGGATGAGATGGCTGGATGGCATCACTGACTCGAAGGAAGTGAGTCTGGGTGAACTCCGGGAGTTGGTGATGGACAGGGAGGCCTGGCATGCTGAAATTCATGGAGTCACGCAGAATCGGACACGACTGAGCAACTGAACTGAACCGAACTGAATGAACTACTAGAATTTTACTTTTTCAGATAAAGACTGTAATTTCACTTCAGATTTCTTACAGCAAATAGTGTAGTGACTGTATTTGGTCTTTCTTCTTTCCCTCTCATTCTCTATGATCTAATGTTACTCAGACATCAAAGTAATCTTTGAATGACTTGTCATGTTATCTAATTCTGTTAATCAAATCACTCTGATGGATTTCCATTTCACATAGATTAAGCACCAATCTTTGTACAATAGATACAAGTTGCTAAGTTATCTGTCCTCTACAAGGAGCCAATTCACAAAGTTATACTGAGAAATCTTGGGGTCCATTCTATTAGGAAATTCAAAGTATATGCACAGGTGCTAAGTCACTTCAGTCCCTCCAGACTCTTTGCAACACTATGGATCATAGCCTTCCAGGCTCCTCTGTCCATGGGATACTCCAGGCAAGAATACAGGAGTATGTTATGCCCTCCTCTGAGGAATTTTCCTGACCCAGTCTCCTGCATTGTCAGGCGTATTTTATACCACTATTGCCACCTGGGACGTCCTTAAATTACGTCAGTTCAGTTCAGTCATTCAGTCATGTCCAGTGCTTTGCGACTTCATGGACTGCAGTGTTCCAGGCTTCCCTGTCCATCATCAACTCCAAGAGCTTGCTCAGATTCATGTCCATTGAGTCGAGGATGCCATCCAATCGTATCATGCTCTGTTGTCCCGTTTTCCTCCTGCCTTCAATCTTTCCCAGCATTAGGGACTTTTCAAATCAGTCAGTTCTTCACATCAGATGGCCAAAGTATTGGAGTTTCAGCTTCAACATCAGTCCTTCAAATGTATGTTCAGGACTGACATTTAGGATTGACTGATTTGATCTCCTTGCCATCCAAGGGACTCTCTAGAGTCTTCTCCAACACCGTAGTTCAAAATCATCAGTTCTTCAGAGCTCAGCTTTCTTTGTAGTCCACCTCTCACATCCATACATGACTACTGGAAAAACAAACAAACAAACAAACAAACAAAAACATAGCTTTGACTAGATGGACCTTTGTCGGCAAAGTAATGTCTCCGTTTTTTAATATGCTGTCAAGGTTGGTAAAAGCTTTTCTTCCAAGGAGCAAGCATCTTTTAATTTCATGGCTGCAGTCACCATCTGCAGTGATTTTGGAGCCCAAGAAAATAAAATATGTCACTCTTTTCACTGAAATTTCCCCATTTATTTGCCGTGAAGTGGTGGGACTCAGTTCAGTTCAGTTCAGTCGCTCAGTCCTGTCCGACTCTTTGTGACCCCATGAATCACAACACGCCAGGCCTCCTTGTCCATCACTATCTTCCGGAGTTCATTCAGACTCATGTCCGTTGAGTTAGTGATGCAATCCAGCCATCTCATCTTCTGTCGTCCTCTTCTCCTCCTGCCCCCAATCCCTCCCAGGATCAGAATCTTTTCCAATGAGTCAACTCTTCGCATGAGGTGGCCAGAGTACTGGAGCTTCAGCTTTAGCATCATTCCTTCCAATGAAATCCCAGGGCTGATCTCCTTCAGAATGGACTGGTTAGATCTCCTTGCAGTCCAAGGAACTCTCAAGAGTCTTCTCCAACACCACAGTTCAAAAGCATCAATTCTTCTGTGCTCAGCCTTCTTCACAGTCCAACTCTCACATCCATACATGACCGCAGGAGAAACCATAGCCTTGACTAGGCGGACCTTAGTTGGCAAAGTAATGTCTCTGCTTTTGAATATGCTATCTAGATTGGTCATAACTTTTCTTCCAAGGAGTAAGTGTCTTTTAATTTCATGGCTGCAGTCACCATCTGCAGTGATTTTGAAGCCCCCCAAAATAAAATCTGACACTGTATCCACTGTTTCGCCATCTATTTCCCATGAAGTGATGGAACCAGATGCCATGATCTTCGTTTTCTGAAAGTTGAGCTTTAAAACAACTTTTTTGCTCTCCTCTTTCACTTTCATCAAAAGCTTTTTAGCTCCTCCTCACTTTCTACCATAAGGGTGGTGTCATCTGCATATCTGAGGTTATTGATATTTCTCCAGGCAATCCTGATTACAACTTGTGCTTCTTCCAGTCCAGCGTTTCTCATGATGTACTCTGCATATAAGTTAAATAAGCAGGGTGACAATATACTAGATGCCATAATCTTAGTTTTTGGAATGTTGAATTTTAAACCAACTTTTTCAGTCCTCTGTTTCATTCTCATCAATATCTTCTTTAGTCTCAAATTACATACTATATTATTATTTACTGTAGTCACCTTGCTGTATATTAATTCTTGAGAATATATTTATTTTATAACTGAAAGTCTGAAACCTCTGACCAACAGTTTCACCTTTTCCCAACAAAACTTGTTGTATGCTATGTATATTTATACACATATTAAAAAATACAATGGATATTGTTTTCTTTCTAGATTAGAGTTTGTCTCAACAAATAATTTTCATTATACTTATGATTATCAAGTTAGACAGTTCTTCTAAATGTTTATGTGTGCATAAACATTTTATTGAGCACATTCTTAGAGTCATACCAAATTTATTTGTTTGGAATATATTTACATTTATTAATTTTATCTCTGAATATATGCTAATTCAGAATCTTTAAAGAAATAGATATGATGCTATAATTTCAGTTTTAATAGTAAAAATTTCACAAATAAGCAATGATTCCTAATGCAAACCAAACTTTGATGGGAAGCTTATATATGCATATTTATATGGGCTTCCCTGGTGGCTCAGATGGTAAAGAATCTAATTGCAATGGAGAAGACTCAGGTTAGATTCTTGGGTCAGGAAGATATTCTGGAGAAGAAAATGGCAATCCACTCCACTATTCTTGCCTGGAGAACCCCTATGGATAGAGGAGCCTGGCAGGCTACAGTCAATGGAGTCACAAAAAGTCACATACAACTGAGCATCTAACATTTCACTTCATATATATATATATATATATATATATATATATACTTATCAGCAGTCATACCAGAAAACTCTGGATAGCTTCCCCAGGCTGAGTCCAGTGATGATTATAAACATTCCTTCCTTTATATGAAAAGGAAATCTTCGTAGAACAGAAAAAAAAAAAAAGTTGCTTGTTACTAGCTCAGCAGTTAGCATTTAGTTATTTTGAATTTTTTTTTCTTGTAATTAGACCTAGAATTGAGTGATTACTAATCATGGGACATGAATTATGTAACTTCATGACAAAAGACTAATGGTACCTGTTAACTCCTTTCTCACAGAAACCTACTCTGTTTTGAAACATTGAAAAAAAAAAAAGTTTGCTATTTGCCATATGTAGTATTTTCCATGGTAATATTAGATAATGTATATAATTGAAACAGAACAGAATGTTCTTATGTGTTGTTAAAATTTGAGTTTATTACTCTCTCCTTCTTTCTAATTAGATTTCTTCAGACAACTGAAACCCGATGTTTGAATTATAGTTGACAAAACGTTATTTTATGAAGCTAAAAGATTATTATTAGAGTACAAAAATAACAAATCTCAACATCTTAACTAGTTAATAAGCATTCATTTCAAGAAATGGATATACATTTGTCCAAAGCTTTCATTTTATAGTATGTCTCAAGCACAGATGTATCAAAATAATTTATGTAAATTCCCTTTTTTCCTTTAAGTTATAAATGATTATAAGAAGTCAAATTATAATTTTAAAACTTCTAAAGAGTGAATACACTGAACACCAACTTAAACATGTAGCAGAGCAAAACTAGCCCACTATCAAATGATTAAACTTAAGTACTTTAAAATAATATTTCTTCTCCAAATATATCAAAATAAATACTTATTTTTCCAGAATTTATGGTACTCAAAAATAATCAGAAATAAAAATTGATATAATAACTGTGTAAATAACAAAATATTCTTCAAAAGGATTTTTGCAGACTGCACAGTATCTCCAAATGGCTTTCAAGTTATGAATCACTGTGTTTTTCAGTGCTTAATCCCTCAGTTGTGTCTGACTCTGCAACCCCCTGGACTGTAGCCCACTAGGCTTCCTCTGTCCATGGGATTCTCCAAGCAAGAATCCTTAGTGGATTGCCATGTCTTTCTCCAGGGACTCTTCCAGGGATCAAACTTGCATCCCCTGCATTAGCAAGCAGATGCTTTACAACTTACCCAACAGGGAAGACCAGGCAGAGAATGCCAGGCATGTGTAAATCAATAAGTCATTTTACTCTTCTTTAGCATCATGCTCCATCCCCAATCACCATAATCATTATTGCCACTTTAATCACAGCTCTTTATATTTTCAAAAGCTGATATTTTTATGGTACACAGTTTTATCTTTTTCCTCAAAAGACTTCCTCTGGACGAAACTACCACTTCATACTCAGTACCAGAAGTCAGACTTATACTTACATGAAAGATGATTAGTCTCCAGGAAAAATATATATAATAAACCTGAGAAAGTCAGCATTTTGGAATAGTTATGAAAAGAAACCATCCTTAAGTTTTGTAACCCATAGGAAAATGCAGTATCTTCAATAAAAGAGGGAGATATTGCTTTCAGAATAAGTTTGTAAAAGTATGACACTTCTCAAAGTAAAGGCAGAGGAACATAGATCAAATTGCTAACATCTACTGGATCATCAAAAAAGCAAGAAAGTTCCAGAAAAGCATCTATTTCTGCTTTATTGACTATGCCAAAGCCTTTCACTGTGTGGATCACAATAAACTATGGAAAATACTGAAAGAGATGGGAATACCAGACAACCTGACCTGCCTCCTGGGAAATCTGTATGCAGGTCAGGAAGCAACAGTTAGAACTGGACATGGAACAACAGATTGGTTCCACACTGGGAAAAGAAGTATGTGAAGGCTATATATTGTCACCCTGCTTATTTAACATATATGCAGAGTACATCATGAGAAATGTTGGGCTGCATGAAGCACAAGCTGGAATCAAGATTACTGGGAGAAATATTAATAACCTCAGATATGCAGATGACACCATAAAATATGACAGAAAGTGAAGAAGAAATAAAGAGCCTCTTGATGAAAGTGAAAGAGGAGACTGAAAATGTTGGCTTAAAGCTCAACATTCAGAAAACTAAGATCATGGTATCTGGTCTCATCACTTCATGGAAAATAGACGGAGAAACAGTGGAAATAGTGGAAGACTATTTTTTGGGGGGTTCCAAAATCACTGCAGGGTGTGACTGCAGTCATAAAATTAAAAGACGCTTGCTATGCCAAAAGACTCTTGCTATGCCAAAAGACGCTTGCTATGACTATGTGGTCTTGTGATCCACACAGTCAAAGGCTTTGGGAGAAAAGCTATGACTAATCTAGACAGCATATTAAAAAGTGGAGACTTTACTTTGCCAACAAAGTTCTGTCTAGTCAAGGCTATGGTTTTTCTGGTAGTCATGTATGTATGTGAGAGTTGGACTATAAAGAATGCTGAGCGCAGAAGAATTGATGCTTTTGAACTATGGTGTTGGAGAAGACTCTTGAGAGTCCATTGCACTGCAAGGATATCTAAGCAGTCCATCCTAAAGGAAATCAGTCCTGAATATTCATTGGAAGGGCTGATGTTGAAGTTGAAACTCCTAAACTTTGGCAACCTGATATGAAGAACTGACTCATTTGAAAAGACCCTGATGCTGAGAAAGATTGAAGGCCAGAGGAGAAGGGGATGACAGAAGATGAGATGGTTTGATGGCATCACTGATTCAATGGACATGAGTTTGCATGAGCTCACCAACTTGGGAGTTGGTGATGGACAGGGAGGCCTGCTGCAATCCATGGCGCTGCAAAGACTCGGACGTGACTGAGCGACTGAATTGAACTGAACTGAGAAGAGGAAGTTTAAATTCGACATCTCTCAGTTTTCTCCTATGATGTTTTTGATGAAATTCTATTTTTTTCTTAAGCAGATTTATGTGACATAATGCTTTTTTACATCCATTGAAAATAAATATTTCTTTGCTCCATACATTTTTATATTGCCTGGTTACTTTGTTAAGCCAAATGACGTAAAATCTATTAAATATTAAAATAGTTTGTCATTTTATACAGAAAAGATGAAAACTCTAATTCAAAAAGATACATGCACCCCAATGTTCATAGTAGCCATATTTAACATGAGCAATACATGAAGCAACCTAAAAGTCCATAGACAGATGAATGCATAAAAAGGAGATAAAGAGATGGTTTACATATAAGGATTGCTGTTGTTCAGTCGTGTCTGGTTCTTTGTGACCCCATGGACTGCAGCATGCCAGGCTTCCCTGTCCTTCACTATTTCCCAGAGTTTGCTCAAACTCATGTCCATTGAGTCAGTGATGGTAAACAACTATCTTATCCTCTGTCTCTCCCTTTCCCTCCTGCCTTCAATCTTTCCCTTCATTAGGATCTTTTCCATCGAATCAGCTTTTCACATCAGGTAGCCAAAGTATTGGAGCTTCAGCATCAGTCCTTCCATAGAATATTCAGGGTAATTACATTTAGGATTAATTAGTTTAATCACTTTGCTGTCCGAGGGACTCTCAGGAATCTTGTCCAGGGCCACAATTCAAAAGCATCAATTCTTTGGCATTTAACATTTACTATGGTCCATCTCTTACATTCATACACGACTACTGGAAAAAAACATAACTTTGACTATACAGACCTTTGTTGGCAAAATTATGTCTCTGATTTTTAATATACTCTCTAGGTTTGTCATAACTTTTCTTCCATGGAGAAAGCATCTTTATTTTCATGGCTGCAGTCACCGTCCACAGTGATTTTGCAGCCCAAGAAAATAAAGACTATCACTGTTTCTCTTTTCCCCCATATATTTGCCATGAAGTGATGGGACCAGAGGCCATGATCTTAGTTTTTTGAAAGTTGAGTTTTAAGCCAAGTTTTTCACTCTCCTCTTTCACCTTCATCAATAGGCTGTTTAGTTTTTTTTTTTTTTCTTTGTTTGCTGCCATAAGGATGGTATCATCTACATGTCTGACATCATTGGTATTTATCCCAGATATCCTGACTCCAGCTTGAGCTTCATCCAGCCAGGCATTTCACATGATGTACTGATGTCCAACTGGTTTTAAAAAAGGCAGAGGAACCAGAGATCAAATTGCCAATATCCGCTAGATCATGGAAAAAGCAAGAGAGTTCCAGAAAAATATCTATTTCTGCTTTATTGACTATGCCAAAGCCTTTGAATGTGGGGATCACAATAAACTATGGACAATTGTGAAAGAGATGGTAATACCAGACCACCTGACCTGCCTCTTGAAAAACCTGTATGCATATCAGGAAGCAGCAGTTAGAACTGGACATGGAACAACAGACTGGTTCCAAATAGCAAAAGGAGTAGGTCAAGGTTATATGTTTTCACCCTGCTTATTTAACTTCTATGAAGAGTGCATCATGAGAAACACTGGACTGGAAACACAAGCTGGAATCAAGATTTCCAGGAGAAATATCAATAACCTCAGATATGCAGATGACACCACCCTTATGGCAGAAAGTGAAGAGGAACTAAAAAGCCTCTTGATGAAGGTAAAACTGGAGAGTGAAAAAGTTGGCCTAAAGCTCAACATTCAGAAAACGAAGATCATGGCATCTGGTCCCATCACTTCATGGGAAATAGATGGGGAAACAGTGGAAACAGTGGCTGACTTTATTTTTTGGGTTCCAAAATCACTGCAGATGGTGACTGCAGCCATGAAATTAAAAGATGCTTACTCCTTGGAAGAAAAGTTATGACAAACCTAGATAGTATATTCAAAAGCAGAGACATTGCTAAGGTCCATCTAGTCAAGGCAATGGTTTTTCCTGTGGTCATGTATGGATGTGAGAGTTGGACTGTGAAGAAGGCTGAGTGCTGAAGAATTGATGCTTTTGAACGGTGGTGTTGGAGAAGACGCTTGAGAGTCCCTTGGACTGCAAGGAGATCCAACCAGTCCTTTCTGAAGGAGATTAATCCTGGGATTTCTTTGGGAGGAATGATGCTGAAGCTGAAACTCCAGTACTTTGGCCACCTCATGTGAAGAGTTGTCTCATTGGAAAAGACACTGATGCTGGGGGGAATTGGGGACAGGAGGAAAAGGGGATGACACAGAATGAGATGGCTAGAGGGCATCACTGACTCGATGGACGTGAGTCTGAGTGAACTCCAAGAGTTGGTGATGGACAGGGAGTCCTGGCATGCTGTAGTTCATGGAGTCTCAAAGAGTCGGACAGGAATGTGTGACTGAACAGAACTGAAATCTGCATAGAAACTAAATAAACAGAGTGACAATATACAGCCTCATCATACTTGTTTCCCAATTTTGAACCTGTTTGTTGTTCCATGACCAGTTCTAATCATTGATTATTGACCTGCATATAGATTTTTCAGGAGGCAAGTTAAGTGGCCTGGTATTCCAATGTTTAAGAATTTTCCAGTTTTTTGTGATTCACATGGTCAAAGTCAATGAAGCAGAAGTAGATATTTTCCTGAAATTCCCTTGCTTTTTCTATGATCCAATGGATGTTGGAAATTTCATCTCTGATTTCTCTGCCTATTCTAAACCCAGCTTTTTTCATCTGGAAGTTCTTGGTTCACATACTGTTGAAGTCTGACTTGCAGGATTTCAAGTGTGACCTTGCTAGCATGTGAACTGAGTGTAACATTCTTTGGTATTGCCTTCTTTGGGATTGGAATGAAAACTGATCTTTTCCATTCCTATAGTCACTGCTGAGCTTTCCAAATAAGCTGTCATACTGAGTGTAAGACTTTAATAGAATCACCTTTTAAGATGGAAATATCTCAGCTGGACATCTATAACCTCCAATAGCTTTGTTTGAAGTTATGCAGTCTATTCACACTAGGACCACAGCCTTGTCTAACTCAATGAAACCAAGCTATGCCTGCGGGGCAACCCAAGACTGGTGGATCATGGTGGAGAGGTCTGACAGAATATGGTCCACTGGAGAGGGGAATGGCAAGACACTTCAGTATTCTTGCCTTGAGAACCCATGAACAGTAGGAAAAGGCAAAATGATAGAATACCAAAAGAGGAACTCCCCAGGTCATTAGATGCCTACATGCTACTGGGGATCAGTGGAGAAATAACTCCAGAAAGAATAAAGGGATGGAGCCAAAGCAAAAACAATACCCAGTTGTGGCTGTGACTGGTGATAGAATAAGATCCAATGCTATAAAGAGCAATATTGCATAGGAACCTGGAATGTCAGGTCCATGAATCAAGGCAAATTGGAAGTGGTCAAACAAGAGATGGCAAGGGTGAACACTGACATTCTAGGAATCAGCGAACTAGAATGGACTGGAATGGGTGAATTTACCTCAGATGACCATTATATCTACTACTGTGGGCCAGAATCCATCAGAAGAAATGGAGTAGCCATCATGGTCAACAAAAGAGTCTGAAATGCAGTAGTTGGATGCAATCTCAAAAACAACAGAATGATCTCTGTTCGTCTCCAAGGCAAACCATTCCATATCACAGTTATCCAAGTATATGCCCCAACCAGTAACACTGAAAAAACTGAAGTTGAACGGTTTTATGAAGACCTACAAGACCTTTAAGAACTAACATCCAAAAAAGATGTCCTTTTCATTCTAGGGGACTGGAATGCAAAAGTAGTAAGCCAGGAAACACCTGGAGTAACAGGCAAACTTGGCTTTGGAATGTGGAATGAAGCAGGGCAAAGACCAATAGAGCTTTGCCAAGAAAATGCACTGGTCATAGCAAACACCCTCTTCCAACAACACAAGAGAAGACTCTACACATGGATATCACCAGATGGTCAACACCGAAATCAGATTGATTACAGTCTTTGCAGCCAAAGATGGAGAAGCTCTATACAGTCAACAAAAACAAGACCAGGAGCTGACTATGGCTTAGATCATGAACTCCTTATTGCCAAATTCAGACTCAAATTGAAGAAAGTAGGGAAAACCGCTAGACCATTCAGGTATGACCTAAATCAAATCCCTTATGATTATACAGTGGAAGTGAGAAATAGATTTAAGGGCCTAGATCTGATAGATAGTGTGTCTGATGAACTATGGAATGAGGTTCATGACATTGTACAGGAGACAGGGATCAAGACCATCCCCATGGAAAATAAATGTAAAAAAGCAAAATGGCTGTCTGAGGAGGCCTTACAATTAGCTGTGAAAAAAAGAGAGGCAAAAAGCACAGGAGAAAAGGAAAGATATAAGCATCTGAATGCAGAGTTCCAAAGAAGAGCAAGAAGAGATAAGAAAGCCTCCTTCAGGGATCAATGCAAAGAAATAAAGGAAAACAACAGAATGGGAAAGACTAGAGATCTCTTCAAGAAAATTAGAGATACCAAGGGAACACTTCTTGCAAAGATGGGCTCAATAAAAGACAGAAATAGTCTGGACCTAACAGAAGCAGAAGATATTAAGAAGAGATGGCAAGAATGCATGGAAGAACTGTACAAAAAAGATCTTCATGACCCAGATAATCATGATGATGTGATCACTAATCTAGAGCCAGACATCTTGTTAAGTCAAGTGGGCCTTAGAAAGCATTGCTACGAACAAATCTAGTGGAGGTGATGGAATTCCAGTTGAGCTATTTCAAATCCTAAAGAGGATGCTGTGAAAGTGCTGCATTCAATATGCCAGCAAATTTGGAAAACTCTGCAGTGGTCACAGGACTGGAAAAGGTCCGTTTTCATTCCAATTCCAAAGAAAGGCAATGCAAAAGAATGCTCAAACTACTGCACAATTGCACTCATCTCACATGTTAGTAAAGAAATGCGCAAAATTCTCTAAGCCAGGCTTCAGCAGTACATTAACCATGAAATCCCTAATGTTCAAGCTGGTTTCAGAAAAGGCAGAGGAACCAGAGATCAAATTGCCAACATTCGTTGGATCATGGAAAAAGCAAGAGAGTTCCAGAAAAACATCTATTTCTGCTTTATTGACTATGCCAAATCCTTTGACTGTGTGGATCACAATAAACTGTGGAAAATTCTGAAAGAGATGGGAATACCAGACCACCTGACCTGCCTCTTGAGAAATCTGTATGCAGGTCAGGAAGCAGCAGTTAGAACTGGACATGGAAAGAGACTGGTTCCAAATAGGAAAGGAGTATGTCAAGGCTGTATATCGTCATCCTGCTTTTTTAACTTATATGCAGAGTACATCATGAGAAACGCTGGACTGGAAGAAACACAAGCTGGAATCAAGATTGCCGGGAGAAATACAAATAACCTCAGATATGCAGACGACACCACCCTTATGCCAGAAAGTGAAGAAGAATTAAAGAGCCTCTTGATGAAAGTGAAAGAAGAGAGTGAAAAAGTTGTCTTAAAGCTCAACATTCAGAAAACGAAGATCATGACATCTGGTCCCATCACTTCATGGGAAATAGTTGGGGAAACAGTAGAAACAGTGTCAGACTTTATTTTTGGGGGCTCCAAAATCACTGCAGATGGTGACTGCAGCCATGAAATTAAAAGACACTTACTCCTTGGAAGAAAAGTTATGGCCAACCTAGATAGTATATTCCAAAGCAGAGACATTACTTTGCTGACTAAGGTCCATCTAGCCAAGGCTATGGTTTTTCCTGTGGTCATGTATGGATGTGAGAGTTGGACTGTGAAGAAGGCTGAGCACCGAAGAATTGATGTTTTTGAACGGTGGTGTTGGAGAAGATGCTTGAGAGTCCCTTGGACTGCAAGGAGATCCAACCAGTCCATTCTGAAGGAGATCAGCCCTGGCTGGGATTTCTTTGGAAGGAATGATGCTAAAGCTGAAGCTCCAGTACGTTGGACACCTCATGTGAAGTGTTGACTCAGTGGAAAAGACTGTGATGCTGGGAGGTATTGGGGGCAGGAAGAGAAGGGGACGACTGAGGATGAGATGGCTGGATGGCATCACTAACTCGATGGGCGTGAGTCTGAGTGAATTCCGGGAGTTGGTGATGGACAGGGAGGCCTGGCGTGCTGTGATTCATTGGGTCACAAGGATCGGACACGACTGAGTGACTGAACTTAACTGATGCTTCCTAAGGCCCACTTGGTTTCATACTCTAGGATGTCTGGCTTAGGTGAGTAATCAAGGATGTATACCCACTTATGATGACATTATGTGAAGTATGTCAGAGGGAGAAAGAGAAATATCATATGATGCTATTGATACGATAATGCACTTGTTTACAAAACAGGAATAGACTCACAGACTTAGAAAACAAGTTTATGGTTATTAAAGGAGAAATGGAGTGGAGTCTGCAGTCAGTTGGGTGGATCTGGGTCTTGGTGTCCAGAGAATGCTTATTCAGGCCTGGGAGAAGTATGACAGCCACAACTGGTATATGCATGAAGTGCCTAGAGTGGCAGACACCAGCAGGCAGAGGTTCATTTTGGTGCCACAATTTTTTTTTTTTTTAAT
The DNA here is from genome assembly GCF_032405125.1 of Capricornis sumatraensis. Lineage (NCBI taxonomy): Eukaryota > Metazoa > Chordata > Mammalia > Artiodactyla > Bovidae > Capricornis > Capricornis sumatraensis. The sequence goes on from NC_091069.1 coordinate 119,448,480, forward strand.
TTTTTGCTTACTGGGACTGCTTGTCAGTGTATAAAATGGCTTCATACATAAATAATATTATCACATAAATACCATCTATTTCTAGATGATTTCTTCTGTCTCACTGATCAAATTATTTATTTCTATTGAAATATACTATTGAATTGATTTTAGTGTCTTTATAGCCCTTCTGTATGTGAAATTTTTCCCATTAGTAGTCTTCTTTTTAGACATCCTGCAGATATCTTTCTATAAAAATTTCAGGTAATTTGTTCAAGTAAAAAATGCTGGTATGATTCTAATTAAATTTTAATATTTTCATATCAGAGATAATTTTTAATTTCAGAGGATGGATATTTTTATCATATTAAAATTTTACATGCTAAATTTTTACATGTCATGTTTCTTTTTTGTTTTATTCCAGTTTTACACATCAGATCACTCTATTATTACTACTTTTTTTTTTTCTGTCTCATTTTCATTGTTTGTTCACCCATCTTAAAATCCATGGCTAATCATTATAATCACTCTAATGCATTTAATTTCTGTTCTATCTCTGTCTACTCTTCCATTATCTCATTTCCTTATTCCCCTTGGCATAACCTCCAGCCTGATTACATCTATCTTTCCAGTTTATCTGACCCTATATTGTTATTGTTGTCTGGTACTGGAATAAAGAGGACATTCATACCAATGATTCTCTATATAAATTTGATGACCTCCATGAATGACAAGAAGGCTTTTTATATTCTCAGGCAATCCTATACCATATTCTTTTCTTATTTTCCTGACTCATTCCTTGCAATTCTCAGTAAAAATGTCTTCCCACTTACTCAGAGTAAATGAGTCCAAAGTCCTTGCAATAGCCTCCAAGATTCTGCTTCATTTCTGAACTCATCCTCTAAAGTGTTCCCTCTTTACACACTCTGCTCCAGAAAATCAGACCTCTCTAATGTTCCTCAAACACACTGCTCCATGCATACTTGACTATTCTGTCAAGCCTGAGTAGCATTCATCAAGATGTGTGCTTGATTAGCTTCTTCAATTGTTCTGACGTTTTGTACACATTTAATCCTGATTTTGCTATTCAGTTTTGAAAAGTATTCTCTACAGGTAATATGCAGAATTGTAAGATGGTTCCCCAGAGTTCTTTCTCCCTTACGTACATTGCCTCTATTATCTCTTCACCTTGGGTGTAGACCAGACTTTTTAATATGATTTTTCTCCTGTGATTGAAGAGAAGCATTAGTAGCTCAGTCTTGTCTAACTCTTTGCGACCCTATGGACTGTAACGAACCAGGCTCCACTGCCCATTGGGTTGCTGCTGCTGCTGCTGCTAAGTCACTTCAGCCATGTCCGACTCTGTGTGATCCCATAGACGGCAGCCCACCAGGCTCCCCTGTCCCTGGGATTCTCCAGGCAAGAACACTGGAGTAGGTTGCTATTTCTTTCTTCAGTGCATGATAGTGAAAAGTGAAAGAGAAGTCACTCAGTCGTGTCCGACTCTTAGCGACCCCATGGACTGCAGCCTACTAAGCTCCTCCATCCATGGGATTTTCCAGGCAGGAGTACTGGAGTGGGGTGCCATTGCCTTCTCTGCCCATGGGGTTAAGTTAGATTAAACAGCAGTGGTAAAGGAATTGTGTAGATGTAATTAAATTTTATATCCAGTTAGCATCAAAGAATCAACAATGGGGTTATAGTGTATAGAACCAATCTAATCTTGTGAGCTCTTTAAACTGAGTCTACTGGTTTCGAACAGGAAAAGGAGTACGTCAAGGTTGTATACTGTCACCCTGCTTATTTAACTTATATGCAGAGTACATCTTGAGAAATGCTGGACTGGGAGAAACACAAACTGGAATCAAGATTGCTGGGAGAAATATCAATAACCTCAGATATGCAGACGATACCACCCTTATGGCAGAAAGTGAATAGGAACTAAAAAGCCTCTTGATGAAAGTAAAAGAGGAGAGTGAAAAAGTTGGCTTAAAGCTCAACATACAGAAAACGAAGATCATGGCATCCGGTCCCATCACTTCGTGGGAAATAGATGGGGAAACAGTGGCAAGAGTGTCAGACTTTATTTTTGGGGCTCCAAAATCACTGGAGATGGTAATTGCAGCCATGAAATTAAAAGACACTTACTCCTTGGAAGAAAAGTTATGACCAACCTACATAGCACATTCAAAAGCAGAGACATTACTTTGACGACTAAGGTCCGTCTAGTCAAGGCTATGGTTTTTCCTGTGGTCATGTATGGATGTGACAGTTGGACTGTGAAGAAGGCTGAGCGCTGAAGAATTGATGCTTTTGAACTGCGGTGCTGGAGAAGACTAGAGTCCCTTGGACTGCAAGGAGATCCAACCAGTCCATTCTGAAGGAGATCAGCCCTGGGATTTCTTTGGAAGGACTGATGCTAAAGCTGAAACTCCAATACTTTGGCCACCTCATGTGAAGGGTTGACTCAGTGGAAAAGACTCTGAAGCTGGGAGGGACTGGGGGCAGGAGGAGAAGGGGACAACAGAGGATGAGATCGCTGGGCATCACTAACTTGATGGACGTGAGTCTGAGTGAATTCCGGGAGTTGGTGATGGACAGGGAGGCCTGGCGTGCTGCAATTCATGGGATTGCAAAGAGTCAAACACGACTGAGTGGCTGAACTGAACTGAACTAAATCTTTCTCTTTGGGGCTTCCCTGGTGGATCAGGTGGTAAAAAATCTGCCTGCAATCCAGGAGACCTGGATTTGATCCCTGGGTATGATCCCTGTGTCAGGAAGTTCACCTGGAAAAGGAAATGGAAACCCATTCCAGTGTTCTTGCCTGGAAAATCCCATGGACAGAGAAGCCTGGCAGGCTACAGTCCATGGGGTCCCAAAGAGTCAGACACAATTAGCGACTAACCATTTCATTTTCAATCTTTCTTTGAAGAGAGAGATTTGAAACCATAGATAATCTAGTGAGACTAAAGAACACTTCCATGTTGTAGAAAAATATATTTGGACCTGAAGTCCTCAATCTTAAAAGTTGCAGAGAACTGAACTAGGCCAATAATTAATGAACTTGGAAGAGAAATCAAGTTTCAAATGACACTGCAGCCCAACTGACACCTTGGATGTAGTCTTCTATGACTCATATCAGATGACCCAGCTAAGCCATGTTCACAATCAAAATGTTTGTGCTGTTCTTAGCCACTAAGTTTATGGTATTTTGTTATTTGTCAACAGAAAACTAAAACAGTATCACTTTCATTTCTCCTTAATTTAATATAGTTTTCCATAGAACTTCTCACATTTTCCACATTGAGTTTTGAATTCTTGAATAATTTCGTCCAATCCCAAATATAAACTCCTCAAAAACAACAATATTTCTTGAGGATTTTTCACTGGTGTGTTTCAGAATTTCTAAATAGATGAAAATTCTATTATCAACTTAATTATTTTCCAATTATATTGGATTATGATAACAAAATATAGTACATAACATCTTTAAATATTTTAAGTTTTTTTTTTTATTTTTTAGCAAAGACTATCACTAATTTTTATAAGTACATCATGCACAGTGAGAAAATAGAATGTATGGATGGTAGATTTCTGTGTTTTCTTTGTTTTGGATTGGCTTGTCTTATTTCTCCTCTGTATTGAAGCTTTTATTGTGTGTTAATGTAAGATGATAAAAGAGCTTTTTCTTTGATTTTCCGTGTATGTGAAATCTAATTAGTAAGTTTTTTTTCAACTATAATTACTAATCACTTAAACCTACTCTTCTGTGAGGTAATGCTATGTTACTCTTGAGAACTGAGTCAAGGTATACACCCACATAGAAAAATTTAAGCTTATAGAATCAGGAGACAACTAAGATTACTTGTCCAATAACTTCCCAATTCTGGCTGCACATTGAAATAACCATCTGAATCATATCTCTCTGTGTGTGTCAATCTCAGGGTTTGCTCCAGATAACTCTGAATGAAGATTGAAAATCAGTGAAATAATCAACTTCCTATATACAAGAGTTTGGGAAACTGAGATAACTAGAGATTAAGATTTCACTCACTGTTACCCAATAAGTAAAAAGCATATCTATAACTAAAGCTAAATTTCTCTGAAATCACAATTAAACCTGAAGAAACAAAATATGAATATAAAGCATGATGGTACAGCTCATGCCTGAAAAGATTTCACTTTACAAGCTAACCTTCTGAAATTTTTTATTTTGTTTCCAAATTAACTGAGTAATATAATATGCTGGTCCTTATTCAACAAGGAGTTAAAATTATTTTCTAGAACTGGCACAGTGCAAATGAGTGGTTGTGTGTAATTATGTAACATATGGAATTACTGAATCCATTCTTGACTATGTTACTTTGTATTCCTTGTAATGCTACTCATTATTCTATGTGACTTTAATTGTGTTCTTAGGTGGATGTATTAAAGATTAATGATGCATTTAGCCTAAGTCAAGACTTAACAGAGATGTAGTTAAAAAAAAAAAAAAAAAGAGGATAGAAGCTATAATAGTTAAAGATTTTTCTTTTTCCCTTTGGAAGGACTATATTCTGAGTATTTTATGTGAAAAAAATTAAGTGGTTATAGTCAGTCTCTTACTGGTGTGTTATCCCATATTCTTGCCATATAACTGACATTATAACTCTGCCATCCTACTTGGAAATATATAGTGAGCCGGTGTGCAGTGAGAGCCATTATCCAACTCAATAGGTTGGGTTTAATTGAGTAGGGTATGCACATATTTTCATTGCCTTAGCAGGAAAAAATACAGCTCTCTATTTCATATCAAATGAGATGTTAATCTTTTCATAAAGAAATATGAACTTAAGTCACAAGACTTTTTTATGTAACTGATTAAAATATATTGACAGGCTTTAGATAAACATATGGCTACAATTTAACTAATGAAGGGAATAGCTAAATTACTGAGAGGAGATCAGATACTATTTTCATGGGTTAAAAGTTGGACTTATAACACCAATAATTATAATGATGATAAATACTTTTATTGCACTACTTGTAGTGCTATTAAAATAATGACACCTACAGCAGAAGCAAATATACCTGGCAAGAATATGCCAGGCATTCTTGTCAATTCTTTATATATACTTATCAATTTATTTAAATGTTCACTATAATCCTATATAATAAGTCATCACTATTTTTTATGCCCATTTTACAAGACTATGAACATGTGACACAGGAGATTAAATAACTTAGAAACTGAAAGTGAAGTTGCTCAGTGGTGTCGAATTCTTTGGGACCCCATGGACTGTATGTAGCCCATCAGGCTCCTCAGTCCATGGAATTTTCCAGGCAAGAGTACTGGAGTGTGTTACCATTTCCTTCTCCAGGGGATTTTCCCAGCCCAGGGATTGAACCCGTGTCTCTTGCATTGCAGGTAAATGCTTTACCTTCTGATCCACCAGGGAAGCAAGATCATAATCTTGTAAATTGAACATTTGGGACTTAAATAACACATTGAGGCTAAAGAATCTTTAGCATTGTGTGTGTGTGTTTACAGTTTAATGGAACTATAATTTATATACCAAACAGCTCACTCATTTAATTTGTACAAATTCATGTTTTTTAGGGTATTTACAAAATGTACATACATTGCCACAATCAATTTTAGAACATTTTAATCACCCCCCAAAAGTAACTCCATACCATTTAATAGCCATCTCTCCTTTCCTCCCAAACCATTAGGCTGTCAGTTCAGTTCAGTTCAGTCGCTCAGTCGGGTCTGACTCTTTGTGACCCCACGAATTACAGCATGCCAAGCTTCCCTGTCCATCATCATCTCCCGGAGTTCACACAGACTCACGTCCATCGAGTCCGCGATGTCATCCAGCCATCTCATCCTTGGTTGTCCCCTTTTCCTTCTGCCCCCAATCCCTCCCAGCTTCAGAGTCTTTTCCAGTGAGTCAACTCTTCGCATGAGGTGGCCAAAGTACTGGAGTTTCAGCTTTAGCATCAGTCCTTCCAAAGAAATCCCTGGGTTGATCTTCAGAATGGACTGGTTGGATCTCTTTGCAGTCCAAGGGACTCTCAAGAGTCTTCTCCGACACCACAGTTCAAAAGCATCAATTCTTTGGTGCTCAGCCTTCTTCACAGTCCAACTCTCACATCCATACATGACCACAGGAAAAACCATAGCCTTGACTAGATGGACCTTAGTTGGCAAAGTAATGTCTCTGCTTTTGAATGTACTATCTAGGTTGGTCATAACTTTTCTTCCAAGGAGTAAGTGTCTTTTAATTTCATAGCTGCAGTCACCATCTGCAGTGATTTTGGGGCCCAAAAAAATAATGTCTGGCACTATTTCTACTGTTTCCCCATCTATTTCACATGAAGTGATGGGACCAGATGCCATGATCTTCGTTTTCTGAATGTTGAGTTTTAAGCCAACTTTTTCACTCTCCTCTTTCACTTTCATCAAGAGGCTTTTTAGCTCCTCTTCACTTTCTGGCATAAGGGTGGTGTCATCTGCATATCTGAGGTTATCGATATTTCTCCCGGCAATCTTGATTCCAGCTTGTGTTTCTTCCAGTCCAGCATTTCTCATGATGTACTCTGCATATCTCAAATCTAATTTCTGACTCTTATAACTTTGCTTATTTTGAAATTTCAAATAATGTTACAATATGTGGTACTTTTCAACTGTTTTCTTTTACTTAGCATAATGTTATCAAGACCCATCTATATTATAGAATAAGTTGGCACTTCACTCATTTTTATTTATGTGTAATATTCCACTGGGCTTCCCAGGAGGGGCTAATAGTAAAGAAACTGCTTACCAATGCAGGGGCCATAAGAAACAGAGGTTTGATCCCTGGGTCAGGGAGATTCCCTGGAGGAGGACATGGCAATCCACTCCAGTATTCTTGCCTGGAGAATCCCATGGACAGAGGGGTCTGGCAGGCTACAGTCCATGTAGCTGCAAAGAGTCAGGCATGACTGAAGTGACTAAGCACAAAATATTTCGTTGTATGAATATACTATTTTGTATTTATCCATCCATCAGTGTAAAAATATTAGGTTTATTGGCACTTTTGACTATGACAAATAATGTTGCTATGAATTAACATTCATAATGCCATAGTCTTTAAAGCCCAAACAATATTGTCTAGCGTTTATATACTGTTTAAATTAGATAGGAGGATTATTTTTCTGATTCATTGTTTTAAGGAAAAAAATGCAATACAAAGTTGTGGGTGGGACTACAATATCAGACAAGTCACCAAAATTTTCCTATTAGCTTTCTTATCTGAAAAGAGGAGATTCTACTTAAAAATTCTACTCAGAATAGGATGGTTCTATATGTGGGACCAAGGAAAAACTGACTGTTTCAAAACTGGGAAAAGAGTACAACAAGGCTATATATGGTCACTCTGCTTATTTTCTTTCAATGTAGAGTACATTATAGGAAATGCTAGACTGGGTGAATCACAAACTAGAATCAAGATTGTGGGGAGAAATATCAACAACCTCAGATATGCAGATGATACCACTCTAAAAGCAGAAAGTGAAAGTAAAGAGGAACTAAACAGTCTCCTGATGAAGTTGAAAGAGGAGAGTGTAAAAGCTGTTTTTTTTTTTATATAAATGTATTTATTTTAATTGGAAGCTAATTATTTTACAATATTGTATTGGTTTTGCCATACATTGACATGAATCTTGTCCCATCAATTCATAGAAAATAGAAGGAGAAAAAGGGAAAACAGTGACAGATTTTCTTTTTTTTTTTTTTTCCTGTGCTCTTTATTATTTATTTATTTTACTTTACAATACTGTCTTGGTTTTGCCATACATTGACATGAAAATGCCACGGGTGTACATGAGTTCCCAATCCTGAACCTCGCTCCCACCACCCTCCCCATATCATCTCTTTGGGTCATCCCAGTGCACCAGCCCCAAGCATCCTGTATCCTGTATCGAACCTAGGCTGGCAATTCATTTCTTACATGATAGTATACATGTTTCAATGCCATTCTCCCAAATCATCCTACCCTCTTCCTCTCCCACAAAGTCCAAAAGACTGTTCTATACATCTGTGTCTCTTTTGCTGTCTTGCATACAGGATTATCATTACCATCTTTCTATATTTCATATATATGTGTTAATTTACTGTATTGGTGTTTTTCTTTCTGGCTTACTTCACTCTGTATAATCAGCTCCAGTTTCATCCACCTCATTAGAACTGATTCAAATGTATCCTTTTTAATGGCTGAGTAATACTCCATTGTGTATGTGTACCACAGCTTTCTTATGCATTCATCTGCTGATGGACATCTAGGTTGCTTCCATGTCCTGGTTATTAGAAACAGTGCTGTGATGAACATTAGGGTACACGTGTCCCTTTCAATTCTGTTTTCCTCAGTGTGTATGCCCAGCAGTGGGATTGCTGGGTCATAAGGCAGTTCTATTTCCAATTTTTTAATGGATCTCCACAGTGTTCTCCATAGTGGCTGTACTAGTTTGCATTCCCTCCAACAGGGTAAGAGGGTTCCCTTTTCTCCACACCTTCTCCAGCATTTATTGCTTATAGACGTTTGGATTGCAGGCATTCTGACTGGCGTGAAATGGTACCGCATTGTGGTCTTCATTTGCATTTCTCTGATAATGAGTGATGTTGAGCATCTTTTTATGTGTTTGTTAGCCATCTGTATGGAGAAATATACCATGTTCATGGATCAGAAGAATCAATATAGTGAAAATGAGTATACTACCCAAACCAATCTACAGTTTCAATGCAATCCCTATCAAGCTACCAGCAGTATTTTTCACAGAACTAGAACAAATAATTTCACAATTTGTATGGAAATACCAAAAACCTTGAATAGCCAAAGCAATCTTGAGAAAGAAGAATGGAACTGGAGGAATCAACCTGCCTGACTTCAGGAGCTACTACAAAGCCACAGTCATCAAGACAGTATGGTACTGGCACAAAGACAGAAATATAGATCAATGGAACAAAATAGAAAGCCCAGAGATAAATCCACACACCTATGGACAACTTATCTTTGACAAAGGAGGGAAGAATATACAATGGATTAAAGACAATCTCTTTAACAAGTGGTTCTGGGAAAAGTGGTCAACCACTTGTAAAGGAATGAAACTAGATCACTTTCTAACACCACACACAAAAATAAACTCAAAATGGATTAAAGATCTAAATGTAAGACCAGAAACTATAAATGTCCTAGAGGAGAACATAGGCAAAACACTCTCTAACATAAATCACAGCAGGATCCTCTATGATCCACCTCCCAGGTTACTGGAAATAAAATCAAAAATAAACAAATGGGATCTAATTAAAATTAAAAGCTTCTGCACAACAAAGGAAACTATAAGCAAGGTGAAAAGACAGCCTTCTGAATGGGAGAAAATAATAGCAAATGAAACAACTGACAAACAACTGATCTCAAAAATGTACAAACAACTTATGCAGCTCAATTCCAGAAAAATAAATGACCCAATCAAAAAATGGGCCAAAGAACTAAAAATAATTTTTCTTGGACTCTAAAATTAATGCAGACAGTTACTGCAGCTATAAAATTAAAAGACACTGGCTCCTTGGAAGGAAAGCTATGACACAGTATATGTCATAGCATATGTCAAAGCAGAGACATCACTTTGCTGACAAAAGTCCAATGATCATATATGGATGTGAGAGTTAGACAGTAAAGAAGGCTAGGCAGAAAAGACTTGATGTTTTTGAATTTGGGTGCTGGGAGGGGAGCAAGGAAATCAAATGAGTCAATTCTAAAGAAAATCAACCCAAAATCTCCGTTGAAAAGCCTGTTGCTGAAACTGCAATACTTTGATCACCTGAGTGAAGAACCAACTCATTGGAAAAGACACTGATGATGGAAAGGATTGAAGGCAAAAGGATAAAGTGATGTCAGAAGATAAGATTTTTATATAGTATCACTGACTCGATGGACATGAATCTGAGCAAAACCTGGGGGATAGTAGAGGACAGAAGAGGCTGGAGTGCTACAGTCCATTAGGTCTTAAAGAGGTGAACATAACTTAACAAATGAACAACAACAGAACGCTTCTAACTTTACAGAAGATTGACAAAGTTTATCTTTTTTTTTTTTTCTCCATAAACCTATACAGAGTCTAGAGAATGTATTGGATGCTCAATGAATTTTTGCTAAATAAACAAACTGATTAATGGAAAATACATTTACTAGCATAAATAAATTAATTTGCTCATCAAGAATTAATAAATTTCTTCAATTTCATCCTCTTCTGGATGACATGACTGCCCCCCCTCCCTATCCCCGCCCGCTCCGCAATGGGTTTTATCAGTTCAGTTCAGTCTCTCAGTCGTGTCTGGCTCTTTGTGACCACATGAATTGCAGCACGCCAGGCCTCCCTGTCCATCACCAGCTCCCGGAGTTCACTCGAACTCACGTCCATCGAGTCGGTGATGCATTCCAGCCATCTCATCCTCTGCCGTCCCCTTCTCCTTCTGCCCCCAATCCCTCCCAGCATCAGACTGTTTTCCAGTGAGTCAACTCTTCACATGAGGTGGCCAAAGTACTGGAGTTTCAGCTTTAGCATCATTCCTTCCAAAGAACACTCAGGGCTGATCTCCTTTAGGATGGGCTGGTTGGATCTCCTTGCAGTCCAAGGGACTCTCAAGAGTCTTCTCCAACACCACAGTTCAAAAGCTAGACACCAAAGAACATAGGCTAGCTACAGAAACTAGTCCAATCACATATAGATAGCAGTAAAATATTTTTCAGATGTCCTTTCCCTGAAGTGAACAAGTTCAGAACACTCTGATAGCAAGTATTTGAATGCCTTGAGTCTTTTATATAACATTTGAATTTCTTCTAATCACACAGACCACAGCCTGATCTAACTCAATGAAACCAAACCATGCTGCATGAGGATACCTAAGATGGACGGCTCATGGTGGAGAGGTCTGACAGAATGTGTTTCACTGAAGAAACAAATGGCAAACCACTTCAGTATTCTTGCCTTGAGAACCCCATGAACAGTATGAAAAGGCAAAATGATAGGATACTGAAAGAGGAACTCCCCAGGTGAGTAGGTGCCCAATATGCTACTGGAGATCACTGGAGAAAAAACTCCAGAAGGAATGAAGGGATGAAGCCAAAGAAAAAAATAATACCCAGTTGTGGATGTGACTGGTGATAGAAACAAGGTCCGAAGCTGTAAAAGCAATATTGCATAAGAACCTGCAATGTTGGGTCCATGAATCAAGGCAAATTGGAAGTGGTCAAACAAGAGATGGCAAGAGTGAATATTGATATTCTAGGAATCAGCGAACTAAAATGGACTGGAATGGGTGAATTTAACTCAGATGACCATTATATCTACTACTGTGGGCAAGAATCTTTTAGAAGAAATGGAATAGCCATCATAGTCAACAAAAGATTCCAAAATGTAATACTTGGATGAAATAAAAAAGTGACAGAATAATCTCTGCTCATTTTCAAGGCAAACCATTCAATATCACAGTAATCCAACCTATGCCCCAACCAGTAACACTGAAGAAGCTGAAGTTGAACGGTTCTAGGGAGACATACAAGATCTTTTTAGAACTAACACCCTAAAAAGATGTCCTTTTCATTATAAGGGACTGGAATGCAAAAGTAGGAAGTAAAGAAACACCTGGAGTAACAGGAAAATTTGGCCTTGGAGTACAGAATGAAGCAGGGCAAAAGCTAATAGAGTTTTGTCAAGAGAATGCACTGGTAATACCAAACAACCTGCTCCAAGAAAACAAGAGAAGACTCTACACATGTACATCACCAAATGGTCAACACCAAAATCAGATTGATTATATTCTTTGCAGCCAAAAATAGAGAAACTCTATACAGTCAGCAAAAACAAGACTTGGAGCTTTCTGTGGCTCAGATCATGAACCCCTTATTGCCAAATTCATACTTAAATTGAAGAAAGTAGGGAAAACCACTAGATCATTCAGGTATGACCTAAATCAAAGCCCTTATGATTATACAGTGGAAGTGAGAGATAGATTTGAAGTACTAGATCTGATAGAGAGAGTGCCTGATAAACTATAGAGTGAGGTTTGTGACATTGTATAGGAGACAGGGAAGAAGACCATCCCCATGGGAAAGAAATGCAGAAAAAGCAAAATGACTGTCTGAGGAGGCCTTAACAATCGCTGTGAAAAGAAGAGAAGTGAAAAGCAGAGGAGAAAAGGAAAGATATAAGCATCTGAATTCAGAGTTCCAAAGAATAATAAAAAGACATAAGAAAACCTTCCTCAGGGATCAATGCAAAGAAACAGAAGAAAACAACAGAATAGGAAAGACTATAGATTTCATCAAGCAAATTTGAGATACTAAGGGAATATTTCATGCAAAGATGGGCTCCATAAAGGATAGAAATGGTATAGACATAACAGAAGCAGAAGATATTAAGAAGAGGTGGCAAGAATACACAGAACTGTACAAAAAAGAGCTTCATGACCCAGATAATCATGATGGTGTGATCACTCACCTAGAGCCAGACATCCTGGAATGTGAAGTCAAGTGGGTCTTAGAAAGCATCACTACGAACAAAGCTAGTGGAAGTGATGGAATTCCAGTGGGTCTATTTCAAATCCTGAAATATGATGCTGTGAAAGTGCTGCACTCAATAGCCAGCAAATTTGGAAAACTCAGCAGTGGCCACAGGACTGAAAAAGGCCAATTTTCATTCCAATTCCAAAGAAAGGCAATGTCAAAGAATGCTCAAACTATTGTACAATTGCACTCATCTCACATGCTAGTAAAGTAATGCTCAAAATTCTCCAGACCAGGCTTCAGCAAATGTGAACTATGAACTTCCAGATGTTCAAGTTTGTTTTAGAAAAGCAGAGGAACCAGAGATCAAATTGCCAACATCTGCTGGACCATAAAAAAAGCAAGAGAATTCCAGAAAAGCATCTATTTCTGCTTTATTGACTATGCCAAAGCCTTTGACTTTGTGGATCACAATAAACTGTGGAAAATTCTGAAAGAGATGGGAATGCCAGACCACCTGACTTGCCTCTTGAGAAATCTGTATGCAGGTCAGGAAGCAACAGTTAGAACTGGACATGGAACAACAGACTGGTTCCAATTAAGAAAAGGAGTATGCCAAGGCTGTATATTGTTATCCTGCTTTTTTAACTTCTATGCAGAGTACATCATGAGAAATGCTGGGCTGGAAGAAACACAAGCTGGAATCAAGATTTCTGGGAGAAATATCAATAACCTCAGATATGCAGATGACACCACCCTTATGGCAGAAATTGAAGAAGAACTAAGGAGCCTCTTGATGAACGTGAAAGAGGAGAGTGAAAGACTTGGCTTAAAGCTCAACATTCAGAAAACGAAGATTATGGCATCTGGTCCCATCACTTCATGGGAAATAGATGGGGAAACAGTGGAAACAGTGCCAGACTATATTTCTTGGGGCTCCAAAATCACTGCATATGGTGATTGCAGCAATGAAATTAAAAGATGCTTACTCCTTGGAAGGAAAGTTATGACCAACCTAGACAGCATATTCCAAAGCAGAGACATTACTTTGCCAACAAAGTTTTCTCTAGTGAAGGCTATGGTTTTTCCAGTAGTCATGTATGGATGTGAGTGTTGGACTGTAAAGAAAGCTGAGAGCCGGAGAATTGATGCTTTTGAATGTCGTGTTGCAGAAGACATTTGAGAGTCCCTTGGACTGCAAGGTGATCAAACGACACCATCCTAAAGGAGATCACTTTTGGGTGTTCATCAGAAGGACTGATGCTGAAGCTGAAACTTCAAAACGTTGGCCATCTCATGCAAAGAGTTGACTCATTGGAAAAGACCCTGATGCTGGGAGGAATTGGGGGCAGGATGAGAAGGGGACAGCAGAGGATGAGATGGCTGGATGGTATCACCAACTTGATGGACATTAGTTTGGGTAAACTCCGGGAGTTGGTAATGGACAGGGAGGCCTGGGGTGCTGCAATTAATGGGGACACAGATAGTCGGACACAATTGAGTGACTGAACTGAACTCTACTTAAGAGGGTTTGCAATGCTTCAGATTGTCTTCCGCTTAGGAATATAGACTTTCAATGAATTCATCCATTTCCTTAGCAGATGGGCATTGTTCAGACAGATTGTTAGAAACTCCAGCAGATCCTAGAATTGGTCTAAGACTCCAAATTCCAGTTTCCTATGGCTATAGGTCGACTCGGGCATCTATACCCTCAGTAACATTATAAAAGAGATCTCAAATTGGTTTTTGATGTAACATTTCAGTTTTTTGCTACCTCTTTAACTTTATTTTTTCTTTCCTGTAGCCCAGATCCCTTGCTTGAACCTTTGATAATCTTCTAGATCTTATCAGATTCATTTCTCTGAAAATATTTCTAAGATTTCCTCTTTCCTGCCAGGGTCCAGTCCCGGTGGATCAGGGAATTTGAAGGTGGGAACAGAGTCGGTGTCCTTGGAAATAACTTATTTAATTACAGATAGAGAGGGATTAGAAAATTAGCAGAGAAAAAGAGGCTGAATAACTTGGTTCACATGGAATACCACTCACCACCTATGTAGGCCACAGGCATCTTCCCATTCTTCCAAAGGAGAGGAGGCACTGAGGCCCCCCACCCCGGTCCGATCTTAGAAGCCCAGGAAAAATTAATAGGCTTGGTGGATACCCATGCACCAGATGGGAATTCAGCCAAAATATAGTAGGAGAGAAAAAGAGGCTGAATAACTTGGTTTATGTGGGATACCAATACAATTCCAGGACAAGGAATTTGCACCATCTATGTTAGGCCACCAGTGCCACTTGAATATCGGAAGGTGCCCCTCCTTGGGCTCCTTCTCACATGGGCTTGAAAACCAGGGCAAGTAAGTAGACGTGGCAAGCACCCATGGTCCAGATGGGAATTCAGCCAGAGAAATGGGGAGCAAGAAAGAACGACATGAGGGGATCAGTCTTTCTGGAAACTGATCTGATTTCTTTATTTTGGGGTTTGCTTATATACCTTTTGTTACACATAGGGATGAATACAGAGTCACGTGGTGGTCAGCAGTCCTGACCTTTATCAAAATCAGGTGCTTCACATAAAAAGGTCTTAGGGATTTTACATCATCTTCTGGCCATGAGACCTGCTGACATTTTATGATCCTTTCTTTCTGATAACCAAAAAAATTTATTTCTTCCATGTTTGTTTTTTCTTAAACCAGGCACCACCCTCTAAATAAAATTACATTCCTATAGGGTGAGGGTGTAGTGAGTTACACCCTCAAGAAAGGAATTTATTTAACCCAAGGTTAACATGATTAATCTTAAAGGTTAATACTTAAATCTCCTATATGCTTAAGGGTTAATACTTATTTCTCCTATATGCTAGTTATATTCATTTTAAGGGCAGGGAACATGGAGGTTTAGCAGCAAACATCAGCCCAACAAATGAAAATCCTTTCACCAATGTTCCCCTTAAGATCTATTTAGTCTTAAGATAGTGATAAACTTACATTTTTACATAGCAAGGACACAGTGATTTATAACAAAGTACAGTGATCTATTACAAAAGAGTAAATTCATTAACTCAAAAAGTCTAGTAATGCTAACCTTAAAATCTACTATATTTCCTTTTCTATATTCCAAATACATTAATTAATATATTCCCAGGTGCCTAAAGATATGGAGGCCTGGCGGCAATCATTGACTCAACAATGAGAAAAGCCCTATGCTGAGAGAGAGGGAGAGGGCGGGATGATTTGGGAGAATGGCATTCTATCATGTATACTATCATGTAAGAATTGAATCGCCAGTCTATGTCTGACGCAGGATACAGCATGCTTGGGGCTGGTGCATGGGGATCACCCACAGAGATGTTATGGGGAGGGAGGTGGGAGGGGGTTTCATGTTTGGGAACACATGTAAGAATTAAAGATTTTAAAATTTAATAAAAAAAAAAAAGGAAAAAAAAAAAAAAAAGACTCTCAAAATACTCCAAAACTCTCTGTGCTGTTTATGGTTGAGAGGTAGTAAACAATCATGTGCATAGTGGCAGGAGTATGGATAATCCTGTCAGACAAGCTAGTCTGTCAGCAGAGAGGTTCGACCTGAGACACCCTTGTCACACCCAGGGCAGGGAATTAGCAGCAATTATGGGCACAACAAATGAAAGGCTCAGAGGTTAAAGCATCTGCCTGCAATGTGGGAGACCTGGGTTAGATCCCTGGGTTGGGAAGATCCCCTGGAGAAAGAAATGGCAACCCACTCCAGTATTCTTGCCTGGTGAATCCCATGTACGGAGGAGCCTGGTGGGCTACAGTCCATGGAGCCACAAAGAGTCGGATAGGACTGGGCGACTTCACTTCACTTCACTTCAACCAACCCACAATACTGACAATTTCCCAAAAGAATTTGCCTTTAGTAAGTCTAAAACATCTCGTGCCTCTCAGGTTGGGAGGCTGTAAACAATCACATGTGGCCAGACGAACCTATACAGGTGGGCTAGATAACTTTCAGAGGAGTCCGTAAGCTGAAACACTCTTGTCATGCCCAGGAATTTTTATTGCCTTGGAGCTGCACGTTTACTACTTCTCCGAGAGAAACGGTTATGGGGGAGAGCCCCCCGTAAAGTCAGAGGTGTAGGTGAGAGCATAAAACAGACTCTGTTTTGGGGGTAGATGCTCGGGAACAGGGGGTTTCCTGAGGCTTGATCATGCCTTTGCATATGCCAAGCTTCCTTCCTCATGACCTTTGCCATGGGCAGAGTTCCTCACGCTGGCCCCCAGCACTTTCCCACACACTAAATGAAACAAGGACCTTCTCTTTGCATGACACCATGCCCTCTGCTGCTTTATATTTGCCTTCAGTCCTGGGGAGACCTCCTGCCATTCCACCAGACAAGAAAAGATTAGACAAATTTGGCATGCATCATGCAACTTCTCTTCTCCGGAAGAGTGTATTCTACACTTGTGTTAACTTTAATCTGGTCCCACTCATTCCTGAGTGAATTGCTTCTCTTCCATGTTATGTGACTGAAATTCTGCCATTCTTCTTAGCTGAGTCATAACAAATGTTCTTACATTTTCCTTTATTTCCAATCAAATGGATGGATGAGATGCTCACTCATATTCAAGAGTCTATTCCAAAATATATTTTATATTCCATAAGACATATCTAAAAATTAACTAGCTAGATTTTTAGGCTATTTCACTATATGATCACTAAGCACTCTTATTTGTTCCTATATTTGCCAGAAAAAATATTGTTTATTAAGAAAATATTATATTATATTTAATATCCCATATTTTACAGTGAAACATTATCTCAAACTTGAGAATTTTATCCTGAGCATTCTTCTTGTGAGTCCTGGTAATATCATCAGTAGTTACTTTTGCAAATATATAAAAAAACAAAATTGAAATCAAATAAATTATTTTATGTTTTGTTATGTGATTTTCAACTCTCTTGGAGTCTCAGATTCCTCATCAGAAAGAGAGAGAGAAAAAAAAAAAAAAACCTTAAAATCAGTTAATGTGACAATTCAAGTGAATGCATGTAAGTAACTAGCATAGTTTTTGAAAATAAATAGTATCCAATTATATATACACATAATGATATCTGTATCATTATTATGCAAAGATATTTTATTAAGATATAAATTATAGCATTATTTTCTAACAGTGTTACTCAGTAGAGTGTCAAGTGAGAATTATTTACTTAAAATTTTTAATCTAATTTTTAACTACTCACCTCCAGTTATTAGCATACTCCTTTCAGAAGAACAAAATACAAACAATGGTTATTTGGTGCTCTGAAGGTGATGTTCCAGGTGGTACTGTTATTTAGTTGCATTATTTTTTTCCTGCCCTCTTGTAAGATATAAGTCTTGCCCTTCTATAATGTCTGCAGATTATTAATTTAAAACTGATTTATTCACCCTTTTCAAAGTTCTGTGCATCACAAATGTACACAATAAACTTTAAGTCTACCTGGTGATATTTTCAATGCAATCTTCATAACGATATAAAGAAAAAGAAGCAAGCCAAGCAGGCAGAGGTTCTATGGGAAAGAAATCAAAAGCAGTGTTTCTAAGCTTTGACAGATTTCAGCATATATCTCACAGCTTTTGTTGTTATTTTGAAGCAGCATAGTGCCAAAATATGCTTCCAATTTTTGAAAAGCTACTATGCAGAAATATATTGAACTAATGGTATAAAAGATTTGTATCTCACTGTACACACTCTGTTCTCCTTGGCTGTTAAGTGGTGCTGAGACTCCAGGGTTGTATATTTTTCAAATAAATTGACAGAGCTATTGTGGCAACGGGATTTGACAGAACAACACATTCATTACTTTGCTGATTCAAGTTGCATTTTTGTGCTAAGCTTGTTTTCTTGAACTCTTTCACTGAGTCAGTAAGATTATAAAGTCAATAGAAATAACCAAATAAAAGATGCTTTAGTATATTCAAAAGGGCTAAAAAAAATAATCTCATATGATTTTTTTTTCTTTTTTTCTTTCAAGATAGAGATGCCTGTGTTCAAAACTGCTATTGACTAGCCAAAAGTTCAGATTTGTCACTCTGGGTTCCTTCCTCCTGTGATGTTATTAGATCTTCAGAAGGCTTTCTGACCTTCTCACTTGATTCAGTCTTTATTTTCAAGTGTTAGAAATACAAGTTTCTCAGGGTTACTTCTAAAATAGCAAAGCCAGATTAACAAATTCCCAAGAATTTAAGGGGTATGTATATGTATGTATAAATGTTGACTTTTTCAGCACTTTGATATTTTAATTTTTTTCTCTTTGATTTCTTGATTCTATATTACAAAGAGAAGTTATCTTGAAATTGGTCATGCAGTGCTCTCATCAGCTTCTTAGTGATTCTTTTCAGCACAGTTAAACTTCAGTTCCAGGGTCAATTTGTTCCCATTTCTCAAGGAAATGGGAATATTTCAGAAGAATTATGGCAGTTTATGTTATGGCTGCAATGCACGATACCCCAGTTCAATTCCTGGGTCGGAAAGATCCACTGGAGAAGGGATAGGCTACCCACTCCAGTATTCTTGGGCTTTCTTTGTGGCTCAGCTTGTGAAGAACCCATCAGCATTGCAGGAGACCTGGGTTCAGTCTCTGGGTTAGGAAGATCCCCTGTAGAAGGGAAAGGCTACCACTCCAGGATTCTGGCCTGGAGAATTCCATGGACTCTATAGTCCATGGGGTCATAGTCAGACACGACTGAGTGACTTTGACTTACTTATGTTATGGCTACAATAAATCATCATATATTATAGTTGTCTCCTCCACCTGGTGGGGATTTAAGTATCTAAAACATAGCTCAAGGATATGGCTCAGAATATTATCTACAGCCCATGAGGAGGAACTAAATGTTCTTGATTTTATTTAATGATTAAACTATTTTGGAGCTTCCCAGATGGCTCAGTCAGTAAAGAATCTTCCTGCAATGCAGGAGAATTGGGTTCGATCCCTGGGTCAGGAGGATGCCCTGGAGAAGGGAATGACAACCCACTCCAGTATTCTTGCCTGGAAAATTCCATGAAGAGAGGAGCCTGGTGGACTACAGTTCATGAGGTCGCAAAGAGTCAGACAGACTGAGCAATTAACACTCTGATTTTTTTTTTCACTTTAATTATTATTTTGTCCTATTTGACTGCTTTTTATTTGTCCCTGCTCTTTTTCACTTCTCTGATTGAACTAGTTCGTTGACTGCAGTTTTTGTTTTTTGTTTTTTTTTTTTCCCACAAAGAAGAGGTAGGCAGAGGACATGGGTGGGGGTATCCCGGGAAGACCCTATAGGTCCTGCTCCATTTCATCATTAGTCTATCTCTTATTTTCCCAGAGAAGACTGAGGAGATGAGAATGGGCTATTAAGTGACATCCCACATTTAATCCTTAGCTCTTCAAAAATCATTTGAAATGTAAGCACCTCATCTGCCATAGCTAAAATGTTCATATCATGATGGTGTGTGTGTGTGTTTGCTCATAAAGCAAAGTGAAGTGAAAGTCATTCAGTCATGTCCAACTTTTTGCAACCCCATGGACTACAGAGTCTATGGAATTCTCTAGGCTGGAAAACTGAAGTGGGTAGCCTTTCCCCTCTCCAGGGGATCTTCCCAACCCAGGGATGGAACCCAGGTCTCCAACATTTCAGGTGGGTTCTTTACCAGCTGAGCCACAAGGAAAGCCCAACATTCATATCATGATGGTATGTGTGTTTGCTCATGCTTTCTTTGAAAGTTAACATGAGCAAAATTCAATAAACCTAGGTTGCTGCTTCTGCTAAGTCGCTTCAGTCATGTCCGACTCTGTGTGACCCCATAGACGGCAGCCTACCAGACTCCCCCGTCCCTGGGATTCTCCAGGCAATAACACTGGAGTGGGTTGCCATTTCCTTCTCCAATGCAATAAAGTGAAAAGTGAAAGTGAAGTCGCTCAGTCATGCCCGACTCTTAGCGACCCCATGGACTGCAGCCTACCAGGCTCCTCCATCCATGGGATTTTCCAGGCAAGAGTACTGGAGTGGGTTGCCATTTCCTTCTCCGAAACCTAGGTTAGAGACATGAAATATCTGCTTCTTTCAAGAAAAGAATATTCAGTCCACTGAAAAACGTTTGTTTGTGTTAGTTGCTCAGTTGTGTCCGACTCTTTGTGACCCCATGGATTGCAGCCCATCAGATTCCCCTGTCCATGGGATTGCCAAGCAAGAATACTGGAGTGGGTTGCCATTCAGTTCGCCAGAGGGTGTTCCTGACCTAGGGATTCAACCCAGGCCTCTGGCATTATAGGCAGACTCTTTACTGTGTGAGCTACAGGGAAGTCCCTTATTTATGTAAAGTGCACAATTAATAGAGCTAAGGTAACAAATATAAGCAAGAATATTCCAGAAAAAACAACACAGTTTGATTTCAGTTATAAAGAGTATTATAACAAATCTACAAAGAAAATTGGCTGAGATATGCTGCTCAGCATTCAGGAAAATCACTTCTATTTCCAGCAAACAGCTGTGTGGTATTTGGAATATATTTAAACACTCGAAGCTTCTGTCTCCTCATCTGAAAATTGCTATTAATAATTAATATATATATCACATGAGATTGTTATAAGGATCTATAAGTTAAAAGGGCTTCAGATCAGTTCAGTCACTCAGTCATGTTCAACTGTTTGTGGCCCCATGAACCGCAGCACACCAGGCCTCCCTGTCTATCACTAACTCCCAGAGTTTACCCAAACTCATGTCTGTTGAGTTGGTGATGCCTTCCAACCATCTCATCCTCTCTCTTTGCCTTCTCCTCCTGCCCTCAATCTTTCCTAGCATCAAAGTCATTTCAAATGAGTCAACTTCATATCAGGGCACCAAACACATTGGAGTTTCAGTTTCAACATTAGACCTTCCAATGAATACCCAGGACTGGTCTCTATTAGGATGGACTGCTTGGATCTCCTTGCAGTCCAAGGAAATCTCAAGAGTCTTCTCCAACACCACAGTTCAAAAGCATCAAATCTCCAGCGCTCAGCTTTCTTTATAGTCCAACTTTCACATCCATGCATGACTACTGGCAAAAACATCGCCTTGACTAGGCATAATTTTGGTGACAAAGTAATGTCTCTGGTTTTGAATATGCTATCTAGCTCGGTCATAATTTTCCTTCCAAGGAGTAAGCGTCTTTTCATTTCATGGCTGCAGTCACCATCTGCATTGATTTTGGAGCCCCCAAAACTGCAGTCTGACACTGTTTCCACTGTTTCCCCATCTATTTCCCATGAAGTGATTGGACTGGACCCCATGGTCTTAGTTTTCTGAATGTTGAGTTTTAAGCCAACTTTTTCACTCTCCCCTTTCACATTCATTAAGAGGCTCTTTAGTTCTTCTTCACTTTCTGCCATAAGGGTGGTGTCATCTGCATATCTGAGGTTATTGATATTTCTCCTGGCTGGATTCCAAATTGGAATCTCTTGATTCAAGCTTGTGCTTCTTCCAGTCCAGGGTTTCTCATGATGTACTCTGAATATAAGTTAAATAAACAGAGGGACAATATACAGCCTGACATACTCCTTTCCTGATTTGGAACCAGTCTGTTTTTGCATATACAGTTCTAACTGTTGCTTCCTGACCTGCATATAGGTTTCTCAAGAGGCAGGTTAGGTGGTCTGATATCCCCATCTCTTCCAGAATTTTCCACAGTTTATTGTGATCCACACAGTAAGGCTTTGGCATAGTCAATAAAGCAGAAACAGATGCTTTTCTGGAACTCTCTTGTTTTTCAATGATCCAGCGGACGTTGGCAATTTGATCTCTGGTTCCTCTCCTTTTCTAAAACAAGCTTGAACATCTTGAATTTCACGGTTCACATTTGCTGAAGCCTGGTTTGGAGAAATTTGAGCATGACTTTACTAGCGTGTGAGATAAGTGCAATTGTGTGGTAGTTTGAGGATTCTTTGGCATTGCCTTTCTTTGGTATGGAATGAAAACTGACTTTTCCAGTCCTGTGGCCACTACTGTGTTTTCCAAATTTGCTGACATATCCAGTGCAGCACTGGTTCAGCATTATCTTTTAGGATTTGAAATAGCTCAACTGGAATTACATCACCTCCACTAGCTTTGTTCTTAGTGATGCTCCCTAAAGCCCACTTGATTTCGCATTGCAGGATGTCTGGCTCTAGGTAAGTGATCACACCATCATGATTATCTGGGTCATGAAGATCTTTTTTATCCAGTTCTGTGTATTCTTGCCACCTCTTCTTAACATCTTCTGCTTCTGTTAGGTCCATACAATTTCTGTCCTTTATTGAACCCATCTTTGCATAAAATGTTCCGTTGATATCTCTAATTTTCTTGAAGAAATCTCTACTCTTTCCCATTCTTTTATTTTCCTCTATTTCTTTTCATTGATCTTGCTATTCTCTGGGACTCCGCATTCAAATGAGTATATCTTTCCTTTTCTCCTTTGCTTTCACATTGGTTCTTTTCACAGCTATTTGTAAGGCCTCATCAAACAGCCATTTTGCTTTTTTGTGTTTCTTTTTCTTGGTGATGGTCTTGCTCCCTGTCTCCTGAAGTGTCATGAACCTCTGCCCATTAATCATAAGGAATTTGGTTTAGGTTATACCTTAGTTTTCTGAAGGTTGAGTTTTAAGCCAACTTTTTCATTCTCCCTTTTCACATTCATCAATAAGCTCTTTAGTTCTCCTTCACTTTCTGCCATAAGGGTGGTGTCATCTGCATATCTGAGGTTATTTGTATTTCTCCTGGCTGGATTCCAACCTGGAATCTCTTGATTCCAGCTTGTGCTTCTTCCAGGCCTGACCATTATACCTGAATGGTCTAGTGATTTTACCCACTTTCTTCAATTTAAGTCTGAATTTGGCAATAATGAGTTCATGGTCTGAGCCACGGTCAGCTCCTGGTCTTGTTTTTTGCTGACTATATAGAGCTTCTCCATCTTTGGCTGAAAATAATATAATCAATCTGATTTTGGTGTTGGCCATCTGATGATGTCCATGTGTAG
This sequence comes from Capricornis sumatraensis, assembly GCF_032405125.1. Taxonomy (NCBI): domain Eukaryota; kingdom Metazoa; phylum Chordata; class Mammalia; order Artiodactyla; family Bovidae; genus Capricornis; species Capricornis sumatraensis. The sequence continues at coordinate 119,471,980 of NC_091069.1, forward strand.
AGTCTTTTCTTGTGTTGTTGGAAGAGGGTGTTTGCTATGACCAGTGTGTTCTCTTGGCAAAACTCTATTAGCCTTTGCCCTGCTTCATTCTGTACTCCAAGGCCAAATTTGCCTGTTAGTCTAGGTGTTTCTTGACTTCCTACTTTTGCATTCCAGTCCCTATAATGAAAAGGACATCTTTTTTGGGTGTTAGTTTTAAAAGATCTTGTAGGTCTTCATAGAACCGTTCAACTTCAGCTTCTTCAGCATTACTGTTCAAGGCGTAGACTTGGATTCCCGTGATATTTAATGATTTGCTTTGGAAATGAACAGATATCATTTTGTCATTTCGGATATTGCATCTAAGTATTGCACTTTGGACTCTTGTTTACTATGCTGGCTACTCCATTTCTTCCTAGAGATTCTTGCCCACAGTAGTAGATATAATGGTCATCTGAATTAAATTTACCCATTCTAGTCCATTTTAGTTCACTGATTCGTAGAATGTCGACATTCACTCTTGCCATCACCTATTTGACCACTTCCAATTTGCCTTGATTCATGGATCTAACATTCCAAGTTCCTATGCAATATTGCTCTTTACAGTAGGAAGTTGCTATTAGCCTCATTATAGAGCCACTCTGTGGCAATTCACAAACTGGAGAACAATTATATCAAGAAGATCTTGCACTGCTGAGAAAGTTCTAAGCCCCACAACAGACTTCCCAATCTGGCAATCCAGCAAAGGGACTGAGTATTCCTAGGCAATCTGACTTTGAAGGTCAGTGGGATTTTATTACAGAACTTTCACAGGAGTGGGGAAACAGAGACTCTTGGAAGGCACAAACAAAAGCTTCTGTGCAACAAAACCCAGGAGAAAGGAGAAGAGACCCCACAGGAGACTGAACCAGACTTGCTGATGTGTGTTTAGGAGTCTTTGGCAGAGGTCTGGGTCAACAGTGGAGTCAGAGGCACTGACTATAACAGTCATAAGAGGTGTAGGGTGCTGGTATAAGTCCTAAAGGAGAAGGTCATCATTACCCCCACCATAATTTAGTCACAGGCTAAATTACAGGAAGGGAATAGATCCCCACTCATAAGCTAAAAATTGGATTAAAGACTACCTGAACAGGGCCTTGCCCACTAGAACAAGACCCAATTTTTCCCACAGCCAGTCCCTCCCATCACAAAACTTCCACAAACCTCTTATCCTCATCCATCAGAGGGTGGACAGAATGAAAACTACAATCACAGGAAACTAAGAAAAATGAAACTGATCACAATGGTTCACAGACTTATCTAACTCAATGATACTATAAGCCAGGCCATGTAGGGCCACCCAAGATGCACAGGTCATGATGAACAGTTCTGACAAAACATGGTCCACTGGAGAAGGGAATGGCAAACCACTTCAGTATTCTTGCCTTGAGAACCCCATGAACAGTATGAAAAGGCAAAAAGATAGGAAAGTGAAAGATGAATCCCCCAGGATGGTAAGTGTCCAATATGCTACTGGAGAAGAGTGGAACAATAACTCCAGAAGGAATGAAGAGGCTGAGCCAAAGTAGAACAACACCCAGTGGTGGATGTGTCTGGTGGTGAAAGTAAAGTCCAATACTGTAGAGGACAACAATGCATAGGAACCTGGAATGTTAGGCCAAATGATCAAAGTAAACTGGTAGTGGTCAAACGGGAGATAGCGAGAGTGAACATTGATATTCTAGGATTCAGTAAACTAAAATGCTCAGGAAGAGGCAAATTTAATTCAGATGAACATTATATCTACTACTGTCCACAAGAATCCTGTAGAAGAAATGGATTAACCACCAGAGTCAACAAAAGTTCAAAATGCAGTTCAGTTCAGTCCAGTTCAGTCACTCAGTGATGTCTGAATATTTGAGACCCCATGGACTGCAGTATGCCAGGCTTTCCTCTCCATCACCAACACCCAGAGCTTACTCAGACTTATGTCAATCAAATTGGTGATGCCATCCAACCATCTCATTCTCTGTCATCCCATTCTCCTCCAGCCTACAATCTTTCCCAACTTCAAGGTGTTTTCAAATGAGTCAGTTATTTGCATCAGGTGGCCAAAGTATTGAAATTTCAGCTTCAGCATCTCTCCTATCAATGAATATTCAGGACTGATTTCATTTAGGATGGAATGGTTGCATCTCCTCACAGTCCAAGGAGCTCTCAAGAATCTTCTCCAACACCAGAGTTCAAAAGCATCAATTCTTTGACGTTCAGCTTCCTTTAGAGTCCAACTCTCACATCCATACATGACTACTGGAAAAGCCAAAGTTTGACTAGTCAAACCTTTGTTGGCAAAATAATGACTGCTTTTTAATATGCTGTTTAGTTTGGTCATAACTTTCCTTCCAAGGAGCAAGCGTGTTTTAGTTTCATGGCTGCAGTCACCATCTGCAGTGATTTTGGAGCCCATTCCCCTCCCCACCCAACCCCACCAAAAAAAAAGTCTGATCATGTTTCTGTTGTTTCCCCATCTACTTGCCATGAAGTGATGAGACCGGATGCCATTATCTTAATTTTCTGAATGTTGAGTTTTAAGCCAACTTTTTCACTCTCCTCTTTCACTTTCATCAAGAGGCTCTTTAGTTCTTCTTCACTTATTGCCATAAGAGTGGTGACATCTGCATATCTTAGGTTATTGATATTTCTCCCAGAAATCTTGATTCCAGCTTGTGCTTCATACAGCCCAGCATTTCTCATGATGTACTCTGCAAATAAGTTAAATAAGTAGGGTGAAAGTATGCAGCCTTGAGGTACTCCTTTCCCAATTTGGGACCAGTGTATTGTTCCATGTACATTTCTAACTGTTGCTTCTTGACCTACATACAGATTTTTCAAGAGGCAGGTCAGGTGGTCTGTCATTCCCATCTGTTGAAGTATTATCCACAGTTTGTTGTGATTCAACCAAAGGCTTTGGGGAAGTCAATAAAACAGAAGTTTCTGTTTCATGGGGATCTCTCTTCCTTTTTCTATGATCCAACGGCTGCTGGCAATTTGATCCCTGGTTTCTCTGTCTTTTCTAAAACCAACTTGAACGTCTGGAAGTTCACATTTCATGTACTGTTGAAGCCTGGCTTGGAGAATTTTGAGCATTGCTTTGCTACCGTGTGAGATGAGTGCAACTGTGCAGTAGTTTACACATTCTTTGGTGATGCCTTTCTATGGGATTGGAATGAAAACTGAACTTTTCCAGTCCTGTGGCCACTGTTGAGTTTTCCAAGTTTGTTTACATATTGAGTGCAGCACTTTCACAGCATCCTCTTTCAGGATTTGAAATAACTGGAATTCCATCGCCTCCATTAGCTTTACTCGTAGTGATGATATGTAAGGCCCAATTGACTTCAACCACATTTCAGGATGTCTGGCTTTAGGTGAGTGATCACACGATCATGGTTATCTGAGTCATGAAGTAATTTTCTGTATATTTCTTTTGTGTATTCTTGACACCTATATTTAATATCTTCTGTTTCTGTTAGGTCCACCGTTAATGTCCTTTATTGTGCCCATCTTTGCATGAAGTGTTCCCTTGGTATCTCGAATTTTCTTGAAGAAATCTCTAGTGTTTCCCATTCTATTGTTTTACCCTATTTCTTTGCATTGATCACTGAGGAAGGCTTTCTTATCTCTCCTTGCTATTTTTTGGAACTCTGCATTCAAATGGCTATATCTATTCTTTTCTCTTTTGCCTTTCACATCTTTTCTTTTCTCAGCTATTGGTAAGGCCCCCTTGGACAATCATTTTCCTTTTTTCCAGGGGATGGTCTTGATCACTGCCTCTTGTACAATGTCAGGAACTTCCATCCATAGTTCTTCAGACACTCTATCAGATCTAATCCCTTGAATCCATTTGTCACTTTCACTGTATATATAAGAGATTTGATTTAGGTCATACTGAAAAGTTATGTTATTTAGGTCACACCTGAAAGGTAGGTCATACCTGAAAGTTATTTTATTTAGGTCATACCTGAAAGTTATGTAATTTAGATCATATCTGAAAGGTAGATCACACCTGAAAGTAGTGGTTTTCCCTACTTTATTTCATTTAAGTCTGAACTTGGCAATAAGGAGTTTATGATCTAAGCCACAGTCAACTCCCATTCTTGTTTTGGCTGACTCTATATAGCTTCTCCATATTTGGCTGCAAAGAATATAATCAATCTTATTTCAGTATTGACCATCTGATGATGTCCATGTGTAGTCTTCTTTCGTATTTTTGGTAGAGGGTGTTTGCTATGACCAGTGCTTTTTTTTTTCTTTTTTTGGCAAAACTCTATTAGCCTTTGCCCTGCTCATTTTATACTCCAAGGACAAATTTGCCTGTTACATCAGGTATCTCTTGATTTCCTAATTTTGCATTCCAGTCTCTTATATTGAAAGTGACAACTTTCAAGGTGTTAGTTCTAGAAGGCTTTGTAGGTCTTTACAGAACTGTTCAACTTCATCTTCTACGCCATTTCTTCTAACGGATTTTTGTTCACCATAGTGCATATAATGGTCATCTGAGTTAAATTTGCCTATTCCAGCCCCTTTTATTTTGGTCATTCCTAAAATGTTGATGATCACTCTTGCCATCTCCTATTTGACCACTTCCAATTTACTTTGATTCATGGACCTAACAGAAGAGGTTCCTATGCAGTATTGCTCTTTACAACATCAGACTTTACGTCCATCACCAATCATATCCACAACTATGTGCTGTTTTTTCTTTGGCTCCTTCTCTTCATTCATTTTGGAGTTATTTCTCCACTGATCTCCAGTAGCATATTGGGCACATAGCGACCTGGGAAATTCATCTTTCACTGTCCTATCTTTTTGCCTTTTCATACTGTTCATGAGGTTCTCAAGGTAAGAATACTGAAGCGGTTTGCCATTCCTTCTCCAGTGTACCATATTTTGTTAGAACTCTCCACCGTAACCCATCTGTCTTGGGTGGCCCTACACAGCATGGCCCATAGTTTCATTGAGTTAGACAAGGCTGTGGTCCTTGCAATCAGATTGGTTAGTTTTGTGTGATTGTAGTTTTCATTCTTTCCATCCTCTGATGGATTAGGATAAGAAACATATGGAAGCTTCCTGATGGGAGAGACTGATTTTGTGGGAAACCATGTCTTATTCTGGTGGACGGGGCCATGCTCAGTTCAGTTCAGTTCAGGCACTCGGTTGTGTCCGACTCTTTACGACCCCATGAATTGCAGCACGCCAAGCCTCCCTGTCCATCACCATCTCCCGAAGATCACTCAAACTCACATCCACCAAGTCCGTGATGCCATCCAGCCATCTCATCCTCTGTCGCCCCTTTTCCTCCTTCCCCCATTCCCTCCCAGCATCAGAGTCTTTCCCAATGAGGCAACCTTCTCATGAGGTGGCCAAAGTACTGGAGTTTCAGCTTCAGCATCATTCCTTCCAAAGAACACCCAGGAATGATCTCCTTTAGAATGGACTGGATGGATCTCCTTCAGTCCATGGGACTCACAAAAGTCTTCTCCAACACCACAGTTCAAAAGAGTCAATTCGTTGGCACTCAGATTTCTTCACAGTCCAACTCTCACATCCATACATGACTACTGGAAATACCATAGCCTTCACTAGACGGACCTTATTCGGCAAAGTAATGTCTCTGTTTTTGAATATGCTATCAAGGTTGGTCATAACTTTTCTTCCAAGGAGTAAGTGTCTTTTAATTTCATGGCTGCAGTCACCATCTGCAGTGACTTTGGAGTCCAAAAACATAAAGTCTGATGCTGTTTCCACTGTTTCCCCATCTATTTCCCATGAAGTGATGGACCGGATGCCATGATCTTCGTTTTCTGAATGTTGAGCTTTAAGCCAACTTTTTCACTCTCCACTTTCACTTTCATCAAGAGGCTTTTTAGTTCCTCTTCACTTTCTGCCATAAGGGTGGTGTCATCTGCATATCTGAGGTTATTGATATTTCTCCCAGCAATCTTGATTCCAGCTTGTGCTTCTTCCAGCCCAGTGTTTCTCATGATATACTCTGCATATAAGTTAAATAAGCAGGGTGACAATATACAGCCTTGACGTACTCCTTTTCCTATTTGGAACCAGTCTGTTTTTCCATGTCCAATTATAATTGTTGCTTCCTGACCTGCATATAGGTTTCTCAAGTACAGGTCGAGTGGTCTGGTATTCCCATCTCTTTCAGAATTTTCCACAGTTTATTGTGATCCTACAGTCAAAGGCGTTGGCATAGTCAATAAAGCAGAAATATATGCTTTTCTGGAACTCTCTTGCTTTTTCCATGATCCAGCAAATGTTGGCAATTTGATCTCTGGTTCCTCTGCCTCTTCTAAAACCAGCTAGAACATCTGGAAGTTCATGGTTCACATATTGCTGAAGCATGGTTTGGAGAATTTTGAGCATTACTTTACTAGTGTGTGAGATGAGTATAATTATGCGGTAGTTTGAGCATTCTTTGACATTGCCTTTCTTTGGGATTACAATGAAAACTTACATTTTCCTGTTCTTGTGGCCACTGCAGACTTTTCCAAATTTGCTGGCATATTGAGTGCAGAACTTTCACAGCATCATCTTTCAGGATTTGAAATAGCTCAACTGGAATTCCATCACCTCCACTATCTTTGTTGGTAGTGATGCTTTCTAAGGCCAGCTTGACTTCACATTCCAGGATGTCTGGCTCTAGGTGAGTGATCACACCATCGTGATTATCTTGGTCTTGAAGATCTTTTTTGTACAGTTCTTCTGTGTATTCTTTCCACCTCTTCTTAATATCTTCTGCTTCTGTTAGGTCCAGACCATTTCTGCCCTTTATCGAGCCCATCTTTGCATGAAATGTTCCCTTGGCTTCTCTAATTTTCTTGAAGAGATCTCTAGTCTTTGTAAATCATTAATCCAGTTTTTTGTTGATGGGTGAGGCTGTGTTCCTTCCCTGTTGTTTGACCTGAGGTCAAACTATGGTAGAAGTAATGAAGATATTGGAGATCTCCTTTAAAAGGTCCTATGGATGCACTGCTGCACTCAGTGCCCCCATCCTACAGTAGGCCATCACCAATGCACACTTCTGCCAGAGACTCCTGGATACTCACAGGCAAGTCTGAGTCAGTCTCTTGTATGGTCACTGCTCCTTTCTCCCTTGGTCCTGGTGCATGCAAGATTTTGTTTGTGTCCTTCAACAGTCTGTTTCCCCAGTCCTGTGTAAGTTCTAGTGGCTCTTTGGAGGGGTTAATGGTGCCACCTCCAAGAGGGCTTGTGCCCCCTCCTAGAGTGCTTATGTTGTACCCAGGTCTGCTGCACTCAGAACTGTTGCCCCTACTGTAGTCCACTGTTGACCAGTACCTCTGCATCAGACACTCCGACACAGTTCTGGCTCTGTATCTGTGAGGTCTCTTGGTCCTGGTCGCACAAGATTTGTTTGAGCCCTCCAATCATCTCTGGAGGATATGGAGTTTGATTCTAAAAGTGATTTTGCCCCTCCTACAGTCTTTTTGGTGCTTCCCCTTTGCCCTTGGATGTGGAGTATGTTTTTCTGGTGGGACTCAACATTCTCTTGTTGATTGCTCAGCAGAATGCTCTAATTTTTGAGTTCTTGCAAAAGATGAGTGCACATACTTCTACTCTGTTATCTTGAAGAGCAAAGTGCAATTCCAGAGTGCAATTTCAGAAACAACAGAATGGTCTTTGTTCATTTCCAAGCCAAACCATTCAATTTTACTGTAATCCAAGTCTATGCCCCAAGCACAAATGCTGAAGAGTCTGAAACATTCCATGAAGGCCTATAAGACCATCTAGACCTAACTAACACACACACACACACGAATAGATATCCTTTACATCATACGGGAATATGGGACTGGAAGACAAAAGTAGGAAGTCAAGACACACCTGGAGTAACAGGCAAGTTTTGCCTTGGAGTACAAAATGAAGCAAAGCGAAGACTAACAGTGTTTTACCAAGAGAACACACTGGGCATAGCAAACACCATCACTGAACAACACAAGAGACATCTCTACACTGGAGCATCATCAGATGTTCAATGCCAAAATCCCACTGATTATATTATTTGTAGCTGAAGATGGAGAAGCTCTATAGAGTCAGCAAAATAAGACCAGGAGCAGACTGTGACTCAGATCATGAGGTCCTTATCACAAAACTCAGACTTAAATTGAAGAAAGTAGGGCAAACCATTAGACCATTCAGGAATACCTAAATCAAATCCCTTATGAATATATACAGGAAGTCAAAAATAAATTCAAGGGATTAGAAATAATAGAATACCTGAAGAACTATGGATGGAAGTTTGTAGCAATGTACAGAACATTTTGATCAAAGAATCCCCCCAAAAAAATAAATGCAAAAGGGCAAAATGGCTGTCTGAGGTTGCCTTACAAATTGCAGAGGAAAGAAGAAAAGTGAAACGCAAAGGAAAAAAATAAAGATATACCCATCTGAATGTAGAGTTCCAAAGAATAACAAGGAGAGATTAAAAAAAGCCTTTTTAGGATAACAATGTAAAGAAATAAAGGAAATCAATAGAATGGGAAAGACTAGCAATCTCTTCAAGAAAATTAGGTATACTAAGACACGTTTCATGTAAAGATGGACACAAAGGAAAGAAACGGTATGGACCTAGCAGAAGCAGAAGATATTAGGAAGAGGCAGTAAGAATACACAGAAGAAATACACAAAAAACATTTTGACTTGACTAGCCATGATGATGTGGTCACTCACTGAGAGCTAGGCAGACTGGAGTGTGAAGTCAAGTGGGCCTTAGGAAGCATCACCACGAACAAAGCCAGTGGAGGTGATGGAATTCCAGCTGAGCTATCTCAAATCCTAAAAGATAATGCTGCTGAAGTAAGTGCTTAATATGCCAGCAAATTTGGAAAAAACAGCAGTGGCCACAAGATTGGAAAATTTCAGTTTTCATTTCAATCCCAATGAACATCAATGCCAAAGAAAGTTCAAACTACCACGTAATTGCACTCATTTCACATGCTAGCAAAATAATGCTCAAAATCCTTCAAGATAGGCTTCAACAGTATGTGAACTGTGCACTCCAGATGTACAAGCCAGTTTTAGAAAAGGCAGTAGAATCAGAGATTAAGTTGCCAACATCCACTGGATCATAGAAAAAGCAAGACAATTCCAGAGAAAATCTACCTCTCCTTCATTGACTACACTAATGACTTTGACTATGTGGCTCACAACAGAATATGGAAACTTCTTAAAGAGATGGAAATACCAGAACACTGTACCTGCCTCTGAGAAAATTGCATATAGGTCAAGAAGCAATAGTTAGAACCAAAGGTGGAACAATGGACTAGTTCAAATTTGGAAAGGAGTATGTCAAGGGTGTATATTGTCACCTTGTGTATTTAACTTATATGCAGAGTACATCATGTGAAATGCTAGGTTTGATGAAGTCCAAGCTGGAATCAAGATTGTTGGGAGAAATATCAATAACCTCAGATATGCAGATGATGCCACCCTAATACAGAAAGCAAAGAACCACCAAAGAACGTCTTAACAAAGGTGAAAGAAGAGAGTGAAAAATCTGGCTTAAATCTCAACATTCAAAAGCTAAGAACATGGCATCTGGTCCTATTAAGCCATGGCAAATAAATGGGGAAGCAATGGAAACAGTGATGAATTTTATTTTTATGGGCTCCAAAATCACTTTGGATATTGACTGCAGCCATGAAAGAAAAGTTATGTTCCTTGGAAGCATAACTTGGAAGAAAAGTTATGACCAACCTAGGCAGCATATTAAAGAGCAGAGACATAGTAATTTCCCAACAAAGGTCCATTTAGTCAAGGTTATGGTTTTTCCAGTAGTTATGTATGGATGTGAGAGTTGGACTGTAAAGAAAGCTGAGCACTGAAGAATTGGAGAAGACTGTTGAGAGTCCCGTGAACAGCAAGGAGATCCAACCAGTCCATCCTAGAGGAGATCAGTCCTGAGTATTAATTGGAAGGACTAATGTTGAAGCTGAAACTCCAATATTTTGGTCACTTGATATGAAGAACTGACTCGTTTGAAAAAACCCTGATGCTGGGAAAGATTGAAGGTGGCAGGAGAAAGGGACGACAGAGGATGAGATGGTTGGATGGCATCACGGACCCAATGGACATGTATTTGAGTAAATTCTGGGAGTTGGTGATGGACAGTGAGGCCTGTAGTGCTGCTATTCATGGGGTCACAAATAGTCAGACACGACTGAGTGACTAAACAACAAATGTAGTTAATCCTTGAAAAAAATTTTGGAAAGCTATAAACTACATGAACTAAAGGAAAAATAAAGACTCAGCAGCCTCCTTTCAAAAATCTGTAAAGAAAAAATATATGAGAATAGAAGTAGTTAAATTCCTTAATTTGAAGCCTACCTGCTTCAGGTACTTTTTAATACATATTCAACTTTAACAACTATATTACCAGTTTATGAGAATCAAGAGAGAAATAAGGAAATGACTTGCTGAAGATGAAATGTCATATATAGATAGAATTAAAAAAGCAATAACAATAATTCATAAACTTCATAGAGTGTTGTGCAGTGCTTTCCAAACAGTATTTTTCTGTATTCTTATGAGTAATATGGTGTTATTCACAACATGTTTAAATGAGGAAACCACTGTTTCCAAAAGATTAAAATATCCAAGATCAATAAGCAGTATAGATGTAGGAGAACTAGAATTCAAAACTGGTTTGAGGATCATAGCTCCGTTGGTAAAGAATTCACCTGAAATGCAGGATGCCCAGGTTTGATTCTGGGTCAGGAATATCCCCTGGAGAAAGGATAATCTATCCATTAGAGTATTCTTCGCTTTCCCTTGTATCTCAGCTGCTAACTAATCGGCCTGCAACATGGGAGACCTGGGTTTGATCCCTGAGTTGTGAAAATCCCCTGGAGAAGGAAATGGCTACCCACTCCAATAACCTGGCCTGGAGAATTCCATGGACTGCATAGTCCATGGGGTCACCAAGTGTTGGACACGACTGGGCGACTTCTGTTTGTTTTATTATGAGACTCTCTACCTCAGTCAGTTCAGTCCCTCAGTGGTGTCTGACTCTTTGCAACCCCATGGAATGCAGCACACCAGGCCTCCCTATCCATCATGAACTTCCGGAGTTTATTCAAACTCATGTCCATTAAGTTGGTGATGCTATCCAACCATCTCATCTTCTGTTGTCCCCTTCTCCACTTGCCTTCAATGTTTCCCCACATCAGGGTCTTTTTGAATGTTCAGCTCTTCCTATCAGGTGGCCAAAGTATTGAAGTTTCAGCTTCAACATCAATCCTTCCAATGAACATTCAGGATTAACTTCCTCTAGTATGAACTGGTTGGAACTCCTTGTAGTCTAAGGGACTCTCAACAGTCTTCTCCAACACCACAGTTCAAAAGCATCAATTCTTTGGTGCTCAGCTTTCTTTATAGTCCAACTCTCACATCCATACATGACCAGTGGAAAAACCATAGCCTTGACTAGCTGGAACTTTGTTGTCAAAGTAATGTCTCTGCTTTTTAATATGTTATCTAGGTTGTTCATAACTTTTCTTCCAAGGAGTGTATGTATGTGTATATGTGTATATATATATATATATATATATATACACACACACACACACACACACACACACACACATATATATTTCATGGCTGCAGTCACCATCTGCAGTGATTATGGAGCCCCCAAAAATAGTCTGCCACTGTTTCCACTGTTTCTCCATCTATTTGCCATGAGGTGATAGGACTGTCTGCCGCGATCTTTGTTTTCTGAATGCTGAGCTTTAACCCAACCTTTTCATTCTCCTCCTTCACTTTCATCCAGAGGCTCCTTAGTTTATAGTCACATTCTGCCATAAGGGAGCACGTAGTTTTAACTTTTATACTATACTATGCAAAGTAAACTTCTCATTTCAAATATATTAAGACAAATATCTAAATATCCCCTTAGTTAAAGATGTTGTTTTATTGGTCACTAATTTATATCTATTTCTTTTATGATCCCTTGGAACTGTAGCCACCAGGGAAGTCAACTGGAAAAGGGAATGGCAAAGCTCTTCAGTATTCTTGCCTTGAGAACCCCGTGAACACTATGAAAAGGCAAGAAGATAGGACACTGAAAGATGAACTCCCCAGATTGGTTCTAAAGATCAGTGGAGAAATAACTCCAGAAAGAATGAAGGAATCTAATTAAAGCAAAAACAACACCCAGTTGAGGATGGGACTGATGACAGAAGCAAGGTCCAATGCTGTACAGAGCAGTATTGTATAGGAACCTGGAATGTTAGGTCCAGGAGTCAAGGTGAATTGGAAGTGGTCAAACAGGAGATGGCAAGAGTGAATGTCTACATTCTAGGAATCAGCGAACTAAATAGAGGAAAACAATAGATTGGGGAAAACTAGAGATATTTTCAAGAAAATTAGAGATAGCAAAGGAGCATTTCATGCAAAGATGGGCTCAATAAGGGAGAGAAATGGTATGGACCTAACAGAAACAGAAGATATTAAGAAGAGGTGGCATTAAACAGAAGATATTAAGAAGAAATGGGCGAATTTAACTCAGATGACCACTATATCTACCACTGTGGGCAGGAATCCCTTAGGAGAAATGGAGGAGCCATCATAGTCAACAAAGTGTCTGAAATGCAGTACTTGGATGCAATCTCAAAAACGATAGAATGATCTCTATTTGTTTCCAAGGCAAACCATTCAATATCATGGGAATCCAACTCTATGCCCCAATCAGTAATGCTGAAGAAGCTGAAGTTGAATGGTTTTATGAAGACCTACAAATTATTTTAGAACTAACACCCAAAAAAAAAATGTCCTTTTCATATAGAGGACTGGAATGTAAATGTAGGAAGTCAAGAAACACCAGGACTAACAGGCAAATTTGGCCTTGGAGTACAGAAAGAAGCAGGGCAAAGGCTAATAGAGTTTCATCAAGAAAATGCACTGGGCATAGCAAACACCCTCTTCCAACAACACAAGAGAAAACTCTACCCATTAACATCACCAGATGGTCAACACTGAAATCAGATTGATTAGATTCTTTGCAGCCAAAGATTCCATAGCTCTATACAGTCAGCAAAAACAAGACTGAGAGCAGACTGTGGCTCAGATCATGACCTCCTTAATGACAAATTCAGACTTAAATTGAAGAAAGTTTGGAAAACCACTAGACCATTCAATTATGACCTAAATCAAATCCCTTATGATTATACAGTGAAAGTGAGAAATAGATTTAAGGGACTAGATCTGATAGACAGAGTGCCTTATGGACTATGGATGGAGGTTCATGACATTGTACAAGAGGCAGGAATCAAGACCATCCCCAAGGAAACAAACGAACAAACAAAAAAATCAAAATGGCTGTCTGAAGAGGCCTTAGATATAGCTGTGAAAAGTAAAGGAGAAAAGGAAAGATATACCCATTTGAATGAGGAATTCCAGACAATAGCAAGGAGAGATAAGAATGCCTTCCTCAGTGATCAATGCAAAGAAACAGAGGAAAACAATAGAATGGGAAAGACTAGAGATCTTTTCTAGAAAATAAGAGATAGCAAGGGAGCATTTCATGCAAAGATGGGCTCAATAAGGGACAGAAATAGTATGGACTTAACAGAAACAGAAGATATTAAGAAGAGGTGGCAAGAATACACAGAAGAGCTGTACCAAAAAAAAAAAATCTTCAAGACCCAGATAATCATGATGGTGTGATCATTCACACTCACCTAGAATCAGACATCCTGGAATATGAAGTCAAGTGGGCATTAGAAAGCATTGAAATGAAGTGAAGTCGCTCAGTCGTGTCGACTCTTTGCGACCCCAGGGACTGTAGCCTACCAGGCTCCTCTCTCCATGGGATTTTCCAGGCAATCATCCCGGAGTGGATTGCCATTTCCTTCTCCAGGGGATCTTCCCAACCCAGAGATCGAACCTGGGTCTCCCGCATTGTAGACAGATGCTTTACCGTCTGAACCATCAGGGAAGTACAAAGCTAGTGGAGGTGATGTAATTCCACTTGAGCTATTTCAAATCCTAAAGAGGATGCTGTGAAAGTGCTGCTTTCAATATGCCAGCAAATTTGGAAAACTCAGCAATGGCTACAGGACTGGAAAAGATCAGTTTTCATTTCAGTTCCAAAGAAAGGCAATGCCAAAGAATGTTCAAACCACTGCACAATGGCACTGATCTCACACACTAGTAAAATAATGCTCAAAATTCTCCAAGCCAGGCTTCAGCAATATGTGAACCATGAACTTCCAGATGTTAAAGCTGTTTTTTTTCTAGAAAAGGCAGAGGAACCAGAGATCAAATTGCCAACATACACTGGATCATAGAAAAAGCAAGAAAGTTCCAGGAAAATATCTATTTCTCCTTTATTGACTATGCCAAAGCCTTTGACTGTGTGGATCACAATAAACTGGGAAATTCTGAAAGAGATGGGAAAACCAGACCATCTGACGTGCTTCTTGAGAAACCTGTATGCAGGTCAGGAAGCAACAGTTAGAACTTGACATGGAACTACAGACTGGTTCCAAATAGGAAAAAGAGTATGTCAAGGCTGTATATTGTCACCCTGCTTATTTAACCTATATGCAGAGTACATCATGAGAAATGCTTGGCTGGTGGAAGCATAAGCTGAAATCAAGATTGCTGGGAGAAATATCAATAACCTCAGATATGCTGATGACATCACTCTTATGGCAGGAAGTGAAGAAGATCTAAATAGCCTCTTGATGAAAGTGAAAGAGGAGAGTGAAAATTTATCTTACAGCTAAATATTCAGAAAACTAAGATCATGGTATCCAGTCCCATTACTTCATGGCAGTAGGTGGGGAAACTGGAAACATTGGCTGACTTTTTTTTTTTTGGGGGGGACTCCATAATCACTGCAGATGGTTACTGCAGCCATGAAATTAAAAGACGCTTACTCCTTGGAAGGGAAATTATGAACAAACTAGATAGCGTATTAAAAAGCAGAGACATTACTTTGTCAACAAAGGTCCGTCTAGTCAAAGCTATGCTTTTCCAGCAGTCATGTATGAATGTGAGAGTTGGACTATAAAGAAAGCTGAGCACTGAAGAATTGGAGAAGACTCTTGGAGTCAAGTTCCTTGGACTGCAAGGAGATCCAACCAGTCCATCCTTAAGGAGATTAGTCCTGGCTGTTCATTGGAAGTATTGATGATGAACCTGAAACTCCAATAATTTGGCCATGTGATGTGAAGAGCTGACTCGTTTGAAAAGACTCTGATGCTTGGAAAGATTGAGCGCAGGAGGAGATGGGGACTGCAGAGGATGAGATGGTTGGATGGCATCACCAACACAATCGACATGGATTTTTGTAGACTCCAGCAGTTGGTGATGGACAGGGAGGCCTGGCTTGCCGCGGTTCACTGGGTCACAAAGAGTTGGACATGACTGAGCTACTGAACTGAACTGAACTGGAAATGTAGCCCATCAGGCTTTTTTTTTTTTGTAAATTGGGCTTCCTTGGTAAGAATACTGTATTGAATTGGCCATTTCCTTCTTTAAGGGATCTTTCCAACCCAGGGGTCAAATCTGTGTCTCCTAGCATGCAGTTTTTTGTTCCACTGAATCCCCTAACACAATAAGCTTCAGTGTTTATGCTGTTTTGCATGGAATCTAGGTGGTTTTAGGGTAATAACAGGGACCCTTAAAAGAGGAAAGTTTCTCTGACTTTTAGATGAAGAAAGTCAGACAGGTTCAAATTGTGAAGAGAATGTGTGGTCCTTGCTGCTTTGAAGATAATAAGTAATGTAAGTGGCCTCTAGAAACAGAACTTTACCTGGATCACAGTGCACAAGTAAATCAAAACTTCAGATTTAAGAAAATGAATTATTCTGATAATTTGAATGAGTTTGGAAGTAGATTTTTCCCCAGAGTCTCCAGATTGTTAATGTTTAGATCAAAATGTCAAAGAAGAATAATATTCAGCTAATGAGAGTGTGTTAAATTTGAACTAAATTAGAAATGGTACACTCTGTTCTCCTTCGCAGCTGCCATTTTAGAAAAAGAAAAAAAAAAAAAAAAAGCCAAGACATAAACTAAAACTGAAAAATAAAGCCAGATAATTACATGGTCACAGGAAAAGCCACATCAGGTCCTCGGAGCACCCAAGGTCTCTTTTGGTGACATATTCCAAACATGCTAGGAAAGCGACAACATAACAATCAAAAAGAATGTGTATCTATGCAAGGTCACATTCAGAGGCTTAGAAGAACCAGATTAACAGTTATGAAGAATGTGAGAAAATGGTAATAAACTTTTTCATCTTGAAATCTATAAAGTTGATCCTTCATCTACCAGAGGTGAGAACACATCTAACTAGGTCATAAAGCACAGCAAGCTTCAGGAAAAAGTGAGAATGAGATACCACTAAAAGACAATTTATCAGCAAGTTAGGCCTTCAGCCCTCAGCACATTATGTAATTCAACCTCTCACATGACTTATTGTAGACATGACAATGATTGCAGTTACTTTGCATTAAGTATTTTTTTTTTTTTTTAACTATGGGAACTACACAAATAAAAAAAAAATGCTTATGAGAAGCAGGATTTCAGTCAATGTTAGGTCAAATTTCCTGCATTTGTACAGTCTAGAGTGCTTTAGCATTTTCATCCATTAAATAAGCTTCTGAGTGATAACCTGCACTCCCTTGTTCAACTTGCCCTTGATTGATGTGTAAATTCTCTGTAATTCTAATTATTTGCCCAAAGGGTTTATATTAGGTGTGTGAGAAGTGACTCAAGCCCCAATATTTATGGGAGAAAGCCAAAAAGTACTGGGAGCTCCTACAAATTAAAGAAAGATGACACAGAAAAACATCTGGCTCATTAAATTTGAAGAGCAAGATTGTCTCTTCCCCAGTAATTACCCTGAAGTAAACTGTTTGAATGGCGTCAGTCAGTTCAGTTCAGTTCAGTTCAGTCACTCAGACGTGTCTGACTCTTTGCGACCCCATGAATCGCAGCACACCAGGCCTCTCTGTCCATCACCAACTGCCGGAGTTCACTCAGACTCACGTCCGTCGAGTCAGTGATGCCATCCAGCCATCTCATTCTCTGTCGTCCCCTTCTCCTCCTGCCCCCAATCCCTCCCAGCATCAGAGTCTTTTCCAAAGAGTCAACTCTTCACATGAGGTGGCCAAAGTACTGGAGCTTCAGCTTTAGCATCAGTCCTTCCAAAGAAATACCTGGGCTGATCTCCTTTAGGATGGACTGGTTGAATCTCCTTGCAGTCCAAGGGACTCTCAAGAGTCTTCTTCAACACCACGGTTCAAAAGCATAAATTCTTCAGCGCTCAGCCTTCTTCACAGTCCAACTCTCACATCCATATATGACTACTGGAAAAACAATAGCCTTGACTAGATGGACCTTAGTCGGCAAAGTTATGTCTCTGCTTTGGAATATGCTATCTAGGTTGCTCATAACTTTTCTTCCAAGGAGTAAGCATCTTTTAATTTCATGGCTGCAGTCACCATCTGCAGTGATTTTGGAGCCCAAAAACATAAAGTCTGACAATGTTTCCACCGTTTCCCCATCTATTGCCCATGAAGTGATGGGACCGGATGCCATGATCTTCGTTTTCTGAATGGTGACCTTTAAGGCAACTTTTTCATTCTCCTCTTTTACTTTCATCAAGAGGCTTTAGAGTACTTCTTCACTTTCTGCCATAAGGGTGGTGTCATCTGCATATCTGAGGTTATTGATATTTCTCCCAGCAATCTTGATTCCAGTTTGTGTTTCTTCCAGTCCAGCGTTTCTCATGATGTACTCTGCATATAAGTTAAATAAGCAGGGTGACAATATACAGCCTTGACGTACTCCTTTTCCTATTTGGAAGTAGGGAGTGCTTTGATTCAAAAGGTTGTCTCTGGGATGTTATTAATCAAGTGACATAGTGTTACAGTCAAGAAGAGTGAATAAGCTCAATATTCTGTAGATTGTACTTATAGTCAACACTCATGTAGTACAGTTCACAAAATTAAACAAAATTAAAAGGTCATTTTTCCTCTCTCTCACATTAAAAATTGTACTCAGAATAGAACTGCCATATGACCCAGCATTCCCACTGCTGGACGTACACACCCAGGAAACCAGAATTGAAAGAGAAATGTGTACCCCAATGTTCATTGCAGCATTGTTTACAATAGCCAGGACATGGAAGGAACCTAGATGTCCATTGGCATATGAATGGATAAGAAAATTGTGGTACGCATACACAATAAAATATTACTCAGCCATTAAAAAGAATGCATTTGAATCAGTTCTAATGAGATGGATGAAACTGGAGCCTATTATACAAAGTGAAGTAAGTCAGAAAGAAAAACACCAATACATTATACTAATGCATATATATGGAATTTAGAAAGATGGTAATGATGATCCGATATACGAGACAGCAAAAAAACAAAAACAAAAAAAACGCGCAGATATAAAGAATAGTCTTTTGGACTCTGTGGGAGAGTGTGAGGGTGTGATGATTTGAGAGAGTATTGTTGAAATGTGTATATTATCATACGTGAAATGGATCACCTGTCTAGGTTTGATGCATGAGACATGATGCTCATGGTTGTTGCACCGGGGTGACCCTGGGCGTTGGGATGGGGAGGGAGGTGGGAGGGGGCTTCTGGATGGGGAACACATGTGCACCTGTGGATGACTCATGTTGATGTTTAGCAAAAACCACTACAATATTGTAAAGTAATTAGCCTCTAATTAAAATAAATTAATTAATTTAAAATAAAAAAAAATCATTCTGGAATAGGATCAGAATATATATGGCCTTAGAATATATAACGTCCAAACATTATGTCATTACTTTAAGTTTCTGAGCAATAAGCCATATTATTTTATATGTCCATTTATCATTAAAACGCTGATGGGGTGAAAGGGAGGTAACAGGGTGGTTCAGGATGGGGGAACACATGTACACCCAGGGTTGATTCATGTCAATGTATGGCAAAACCCACCACAATATTGTATAATCAGCCTCCAATTAAAATAAATAATTTTAAAAAAGAAAAGAAGATGTTGTTATTTTTAATTTGTGCCAGAATCTTGGTGCTTAGAAATGATCATGCCAATTCCATAAAAGATTTTATTATAAAAGTCATTGCTATAATATCACCATACACTGTAGAACTAATGGGTGGCCCAAAGATTGTTCAGGATTTTCTATAACTTTTTGGTCAAACTAATATAATTTATATAGTTTATTTTTTAATACAAAAGTCTTTTAATAACTAGCCCATCAGCTCATTTCTTCACTAGGTATCATTTAATAGTTTCAAGATAGCCTTCCTGCTGCTGCTGCTGCTGCTGCTAATTTGCTTCAGTTGTGTCCAACTCTGTGCAACCCCATAGACGGCAGCCCACCAGGCTCCCCCATCCCTGGGATTTTCCAGGCAAGAATACTGGAGTGGGTTGTCATTTCCTTCTCCAACAAGATGGCCTTAAGAGATAAGAAAATAAAGCACAAATACAGACAAACCCATAATTACAGGATAACATGACAAGATCTTAGGTGCTGTAGCACACGTGTTGTAGAAATGCTTCTCCCTCTTCCAGTGTGAACAATGCACACAGGAATCAGAGCACATCTTTGGGAAATGCCATTGGCAGTGCCATACTTGCATTTTATTAGATTCTTTCTTATGATCTGAACACTCATAAGAATGAGTCTAATCAATTAATCTTGTAAGAGATGTAGTAAAATTAGCATTCAATATTATAAAACAACAAGTAAACATGTAAAATATAAAACAAATAAATCAGGCATTTATGCCATTTAATAATATGAAAAATTTATCAACAGACTCCTTTGTTAGCTTCGATTTTTACAAATTGTTTAAAAATAAAACTGCAAGTGTAAAAACGGTGCTCCAAAACACCTGTGGTCCTAGGTCACTGAATTTAGGCATTCCTGCTATCACAGTTGCCAGTTTGTTCTCATGGAAAATAAAGGAGTTTAAAGGAAAAGATTACCCTATTGAACTTGCATCCAAGAGACTCTGTTTGCAAAATTAGAGTTGTTTTCTGTTTATCTTCCAAACAGAATAGAATCTCCCAGAGACCAAAGGTCATATTAGGGATATCAGTGGTGTTATCCCTAGCTTCTAGTATGATGCCTGGCTCACAGAAAGTGTGTGCATGCTCAGTCACTAAGTCACGTCTGACACTTTGTAACCCAAACCTCAACATTCAGAAAACTAATATCATGGCATCTGGTCCCATCACTTCATGGGAAATAGATGGGGAAACAGTGGAAACAGTGTCAGGCTTTATTTTGGGGGGTGGGGGGCTCCAAAATCACTGCAAATGGTGATTTAGCCATGAAATTAAAAGATGCTACTCCTTGGAAGAAAAGTTATGACCAACCTAGATAGCATATTCAAAAGCAGAGACATTATTTTGCCAACAAATGTCCATCTGGTCAAGGCTATGTTTTTTTCAGTAGTCATATATGAATGTGAGAGTTGGACTGTGAAGAAAGCTGAGCGCTGAAGAATTGATGCTTTCGAACTATTGTGCTGGAGAAGACTCTTGAGAGTCACTTGGACTGCAAGGAGATCCAACCAGTCCATTCTGAAGGAGATCAGCCCTGGGATTTCTTTGGAAGGACTGATGTTGAAGCTGAAACTCCAATACTTTGGCCACCTCATGCGAAGAGTTGACTCATTGGAAAAGACTCTGATGCTGGGAGGGACTGGGGGCAGGAGGAGAAGGGGACGACAGAGGATGAGATGGCTGGATGGCATCACTGACTTGATGGACGTGAGTTTGAGTGAACTCCAGGAGTTGGCGATGGGCAGAGAGGCCTGGCATGCTCCAGCTCATGGCGTCGCGAAGAGTCAGACATGACTAAGTGACTGAACTGAACTGAACCCAGTGGACTGAAGCCCGCCAGACTCCTCTGTCCAAAGGTTTTCCCAAGTGAAAATACTGGAGTAGGTTTCCTTTTCCCACTCCAGAGGATCTTCTGGACTCATTGCTCAAACTCACATCTCCATCTCTTGCCTTGGCAGGCAGATCCTTTACCATTAAGCCACGTGGGAAGCCTTCCTGACCTATAGAGTAATTGTGAGTATACAGTAGCTAACTGAATAAATTTTATGAGGATCTGTAGACAAAATCACTGGGGGGAAAAAAAAATAACTATTGAGCAGAACATCATGTCCATGTTATCAGTCTCAGAGGAGAATTCCAACCACATTGAGGATAGTAAAGTTCATCACTGTGCCAACCTCCAGAAACAGAAATCCAAACACTTCTGCTCACTGTATCCTGGCATCAAAGTTGGCAAGGAAAACATAATACTTTCAAGTCCTGATGAAACAATGGTTAACTTACATACAGATGCTTCATGGTGAGCATGGTTACTGGTTTCTTCTGGGTCTCTCCTGGCAGGGCATTTGCTTGTGTAAAACACTTTTGTACAATAGCAATAAGATTGAGAATCTTTCCATGAAGGACAGACAACAGCAGTGGGGTTGGCATGGTGACATGAGATCACACATGTAAGCAGGACAAAAGGATACTCATTGAGCTTGAAGCAGTGAACCATATTCCTCCACAAGATAATAAGCTCCACACAGGATTTATGGCTTTTTTATCTCTTGATAAAGAAGCATCCCAAACCCTTGGTCCATCCTTAAGCACCCAAATGAGTGGTAGAAATATTGTGTTTGAGACTGCTTTTACTAACAACAACCAAAATGATTTTTAATAGGTTATAGGCTAGAATTAGGGTTGGAGCTAGATAGATGGTGCTTATGAAATTGTTTTCTTGAAAAGCTAAAATTATTTGGAATAATAAACTCATGAGAACTAAAAGAATTTTCCCCTTAGGTCACCTTTCATTATGTTTTTCAAAGCACTTATTACTGGAAAGGACAACTCAGTCATATTCAGTAGCCAAAAGAGTCCTAGCTGAATAGATCAACAGAGATATATAGAGAGGTATGGATATTACACATTTGGAACAAGTCAGGTAATGCTACAATTTTAAGTTACATTCATCAATTTCTCTAGTACATTTGATAATGTAAAAATTTAAAACAAAGGAATAAGAAAGCATCTTGATTAGAATTCAAGCCATAAATCTTTAAGCATGTCCACCATCTGCTGCAGCATATTAGAGAACATACCAATAAGAAGCTACATCCCTACATATCTTTCATTGTGGTGTAGTTCTAAAGAAGGTAAAACACATTTCATGATTAGGTACATTAAATAAAAGCATATTTTAAAATTGTTTCTGTTCTGTAACTCCATCTAAAATTTTATTTTCTTTAACAACCTATTAAATAATTCACAATATCATCTATTTTCTTTCAGTTTACTGAAATATAAATTTGCATTTTATTTCTAAACCCTTGCTTTATTCTTAATGCTCTACATAGATAAATACCTTCAATGTTCACCAACTGCAATCTTGCTGAATATTTTCTAATCAGCTAACATATTCCTCAAAACAGCATAGGAGTACAACATTTCCTGAGACCTGGCAAAGATGAGTATACATATCATTTTAAATGTTTTAGAATTGAGAAACTTGAAATTGAGTAGTAGAAACAATTTCTTAGAACTCTGCACAAGTTTGTGTGTGGTAATGAAGAAAGAGGGAGATAATAT
Source organism: Capricornis sumatraensis (assembly GCF_032405125.1). NCBI lineage: Eukaryota > Metazoa > Chordata > Mammalia > Artiodactyla > Bovidae > Capricornis > Capricornis sumatraensis. Next base: position 119,494,639 of record NC_091069.1, read on the forward strand.
AAAGACAAAGCATATGTATCATTTAGTTTTTATTTCTCCAGTTAAACGTTATCAATGTTATGGCATTTGTAATTACATTAAAAAAAACCACCGGAAAACACAATTCAGTTAATCATTAGCTCAGGAATTAGAGCATAAGAATGAGAGCATCTGGATCACCAAGATAAGGCTAAGAAGACAGAAGGCTAAGAGGAAGGGTTCCTACACCTTTCTCATAACATGCCCTCATTTAATTTTCTGGCTACTAACAAACCAAGCAAGAAATTTTGAAATTGATGATCAGACCTAAGTTTGCAATGTTTCATTAACATCATTTTTTTAAAAAATATGTTTATTTATTTTAATTGGAGGTTAATTACTTCACAATATTGAATTGGTTTTGCCATACATCAACATAAATCCTCCATGGGTGTACACATGTTCCCCATCCTGAACTCCCGTCCCACCTCCCTCCACGTACGATCCCTCTGGGTCATCCCAGTGCACCATCCCTAAGCATCCTGTATCATGCATCGGACCTGGACTGGCGATTCATTTCATATATGATATTGTACATGTTTCAATACAATTCTCCCAAATCATCCCACCCTCTCCCTCTCCCACAGAGTCCAAAAGGCTGTTCTATACATCTGTGTCTCTTTTGCAGTCTTGCATACAGGGTTATCATTACCATCTTTCTAAATTCCATATATATGCTTTAGTATGTGTGGATCACAATAAATTGTGGAACATTCTGAAAGCGATGGGAATACCAGACCACCTGACCTGCCTCTTTAGAAACCGATATGCAGGTCAGGAAGCAACACTTAGAACCGGACATGGAAAAACAGACTGGTTCCAACTAGGAAAAGGAGTATGTCAAGGCTGTATATTGTCACCCTGCTTATTTAAATTATACGCAGAGTACATCATGAGAAATGCTGGACTGGAAGAAACACAAGCTGGAATCAAGATTGCTGGGAGAAATATCAATAACCTCAGATATGCAGATGACACCACCCTTATGGCAGAAAATAAAGAGGAACTTAAAAGCTTCTTGATAAAAGTGAAAGTGGAGAGTGAAAAAGTTGGTTTAAAGCTCAACATTCAGAAAATGAAGATCATGGCATCTGGTCCCATCACTTCATGGGAAATAGATGGGGAAACAGTGGAAACAGTGGAAACAGTGTCAGACTTATTTTTTTGGGCTTCAAAATCACAGCAGATGGTGACTGCAGCCATGAAATTAAAAGACACTTACTCCTTGGAAGGAAAGTTATGACCAACCTAGATAGTATATTCAAAAGCAGAGACATTCCTTTGCCAACAAAGGTCCATCTAGTCAAGGCTGTGGTTTTTCCAGTGGTCATGTATGGATGTGAGAGTTAGACTGTGAAGAAGGCTCATCTCCGAAGAATTGATGCTTTTGAACTGTGGTGTTGGAGAAGACTCTTGAGAGTCCCTTGGACTGAAAGGAGATCCAACCAGTCCATTTTGAAGGAGATCAGCCCTGGGATTTCTTTGGAGGGAATGATGCTGAAGCTGAAACTCCAGTACTTTGGCCACCTCATGTGAAGAGTTGACTCATTGGAAAAGACTCTGATGCTGGGAGGGACTGGGGGAGGAGGAGAAGGGGACGACAGAGAATGAGATGGCTGGATGGCATCACTGACTCGATGGACCTGAGTCTGAGTGAACTCCGGGAGTTGGTGATGGACAGGGAGGCCTGGCGTGCTGTGATTCATGGGGTCGCAAAGCGTCAGACACGACTGAGCAACTGAACTGAACTGAACTGATACTGTAATTGGTGTTTTCCTTTCTGATTTACTTCACGCTCTATAATAGGCTCCAGTTTCATTTGATGGCTGAGTAATACTCCATTGTGTATATGTACCACTGCTTTCTTACCCATTCATCTGCTGATGGACATCTAGGTTGCTCCCATACCCTGGCTATTATAAACAGTGCTGTGATAAACATTGGGGTACATGTGTCTCTTTCAATTCTGGTTTCCTCGGTGTGTATGCCCAGCAGTGGGATTGCTGGGTCATAATGCAGTTCTATTCTAGTTTTTTAAGGCATCTCCACAGTATTCTTCATAGTGGCTGTGCTAGTTTGCATTCCCACCAACAGTGTAAGAGGGTTTCCTTTTCTCCACACCCTCTCCAGCATTTATTGCTTGCAGACTTTTGGATTGCAGCCATTCTGACTGGCGTGAAATGGTACCTCATTGTGGTTTTGATTTGCATTTCTCTGATAATGAATGATGTTGGGCATCTTTTCATGTGTTTGTTAGCCATCTGTATATCTTCCTTGGAGAAGTGTCTATTTAGTTATTTGGCCCATTTTTTGATTGGGTCGTTTATTTTTCTGGACTTGAGCTTCATAAGTTGCTTGTATATTTTTGAGATTAGTTCTTTGTCAGTTGCTTTATTTGCTATTATTTTCTCCCATTCCGAAGGCTGTCTTTTCACCTTGCTTATAGTTTCCTTTGTTGTGCAGAAGCTTTTAATTTTAATTCAGTCCCATTTGTTTAGTTTTGCTTTTATTTCCAATATTCTGGAAGATAGGTCATAGAGGATCTTGCTGTGATTTATGTCAGAGAGTGTTTTGCCTATGCTCTTCTCTGGGAGTTTTATAGTTTCTGGTCTTACATTTAGATATTTAATCCATTTTGAGCTTATTTTTGTGTATGGTGTTAGAAAGTGTTCAAGTTTCATTTCTTTACAAGTGGTTGACCAGTTTTCCCAGCACAAATTTTTAAAGATATTGTCTTTTCTCCATTGAATATTCTTGCCTCCTTTGTCAAAGATAAGGTGTCCATAGTTGCATGGATTTATCTCTGGGCTGTCGATTTTGTTCCATTGATCTATATTTCTGTCTTTGTGCCAGTACCATACTGTCTTGATGACTGCAGCTTTGTAGTAGAGCCTGAAGTCAGGCAGGTTGATTCCTCCAGTTCCATTCTTCTTTCTCAAGATTGCTTTGGCTATTTTATACTTTTTGTATTTCCATACAAATTGTGAAATAATTTGTTCTAGCTATGTGAAAAATGCCATTGGTAGCTTGATAGGGATTGCATTGAATCTATAGATTGCATCATTTTCTAAACATTTTTACCAGTTGAAAATAATCAAAGTAGTTTTTCAAACTATTGGAATTGAAAATAAAACTATTCATTGAGAAATGCAGGTAAGAAAATTGAAACATGTATAATATCATATATGAAACGAATCGCCAGCCCAGGTTTGATGCATGATACAGGATGCTTGGGGCTGGTGCACTGGGATGACCCAGAAGGATGGTATGGGGAGGGAGGTGGGAGGGGAGTTCAGGATGGGGAACACATGTACACCTGTGGTTGATTCATGTTGATGTATGGCAAAATCAATACCATATTGCAAATTAATTCACCTCTAATTAAAATAAATAAATTTATATTAAAAAATAAAAAATAAATAGAAAATCGAAGTTGTAATCAGAAATAAGTATTTATGAAACTATACATTCCCACTAAAATGTTTTGATATAAACATATTTGGATATAAATGATTACTTATCATTAAACTTCTTCAATCCTGAATTATTTAACATACATACAACATTGCATGTTCTATAATGTGAATAAAATAGTCCCTTAAAACAGCCTTTCTCAGTGTCAGAATTTTCACACAATCAGCTTTAAAGAATGCTCACATGAAAATCTCATGAGAAAATTGTGTTTCTATAGCTGCCCACAGTGGCTGAGATCCTAACAAACTGGTTGATCATAGAGGGGTGGGGGGTGGGGGAAGATGTTCCCAATAGGAATGTGTGCATTTTCCTACATAGAAAAGTAAATAATTATATTAGAATTTGTTTATCATTTCCATTGCAATGACTGAAACTCAATGGAAACTAGGTTAAGGGAGGAAAAAAAGGTGTCTTGTTGCTTTATGTAGCTAAAGTTGAAGAAATAATATTAATATTTCTTTCAGGCAGATAGATCCAGTGGTTCAGGGCTTTCTCTTAGTCATACCAGTTCCCTCTCATGGTTTCTTTCTCAGTCTTCTTCAATTAGATGATAATATAGGCCACAGCTCACCAGGAGTATATGATTCCAGGGACTAGGAAATATCCTCCTTTCATCTTTGCATGCTGTCATTCATCCAGATTTCCTTCTGTGCTTGTGATTGGAGCAGGCACTGTCGCCAGAAGAATGGAGTTTATGAGCTGTTCTCATAGAGCTGCCTGTGGGTAGCCTCACTATAGTCTCCTAACACTGAGTTGAACTTTTCCTAGGAAGACAACATTTTAGGTAAATATTGAAGTACTAAATATTAAAGCATCTAAACACACCTGTCACCACATGCACAAAAAATTCCCAAACATCTCCCTGGGAAATTTAAATGACTGGTACTTCTTTACCAATCAGTTTTACCTTTGCTCTTGTCCTCTCTCCTTCCCGATGTGATTAACTCAAATAGCTTATCATAGAATAATTCCTACTTATGATACTATACAACACACTGCAAAAGTATTCTATGTATACAGACCACAACAATAGAAATTAAACTCAAATGTACTGTTTGGGAAAAACAATTAAGAGACAAAGAGTCTTAATCCAATGAAAAGAATCACCCCTCTGGACTGAAACAGTATATTTGTGGAAATGTGTGCTAAAACTCTATTGCACATACTGTAACAAGGTAAAGACACCCAGAGAAAGACATTTAGGAAGAAACTTGGCATCCCTGTGTCAGGGCATATGTGTGCCCTTGGACTATTGCCAGGAGAGTTCTCAGTGAGCCAAGGCATAACAAAAGGAAGAGAAACAGCATTTTCAGCTTTTCTGTAGAAGCCAGGAAAGGAGATGCAGTCTGCCAGCTAAGGTAAGGCCCATAACAAGTAATTGAGTGGGAGCACAGCTTTATAATCCACCCCAAAGGGGACTTAGACAGAAAATGCTCCTTTTGGAATCCTAATTGAAGGAATGTTGTTTCTGCCCGCCCACTTATTCATCAGATCTCACATCCATGACTTTTACAACTAGCTTGTAAACAACTCTATTGGACACAATCCATTGTCTCTCATCTCCTCAAAACAGGCTCATAGACAGTCCTTTCAGCAATTATAGACCTCTTTGATCTGAAGCACAGGTGGAGACTACATTTAATGGCCTTAGATGATTGTGTCCTAAAATTACTTTGCTGCTGCTGGGTTTTCAGTTATTTTTCCTCTCCATATGGACCTTATTTGCTCAGCTCATGTTGTATTGATTCTAGAGACAATTAGGATATGTGCACTCTATGCTTCATTCTCATAGCTCCCATCAAAATCTGTTCTTACTGATTATGCGAGCTATAATTGACCAGTGAAGAGAAATGTTGTATACATTTCCTGGGCCTTTCTATCTTCATCATAGAAGATGTATTGCCTGCTCCAGACAAAGGAACAAAGTCCATAAAGGGCATTGTCCACCCATATGATTTCTGTACATAAGAACAAGTGACAGAGTGAAAGCAGTCAAAGTGGTACCTGGTGAATGTCCATATTGATATTTTGTGTTCTGTAAGCTAAAACACATCTGATTTTGAGACCCTTCCACATGATTGGTACATGATAAAGTGAGAATGTGGCAGATACTTAGAAAAATAGACAATATCTAATGCTATACTCGGGTTGTAATACATTTTTTCCAATGATAACTGGGTACATGATCACTTGACATGTATGGTCTTTATTTCATTCACTTGTGTGCTGATGAAAAACTTGATTGACATGTAGACTATTCATTTTTCTTTTACCTTAAAATACTGTCATAGCTTTAAGACTCGGAGATTCTCCCTCTTTCTGTACCATAGCTATTGGAATTTTCACTTCCTGTGTAGAGACTAAGACATCAACTAGATGTTGATGTCTAGAAACTAGACATAGAATACGTTGTCTCTTTGTTGTTCTGTCTCTAAGTCGTGTCTGATTCTTTGCGACCCCATGAAGTACAGCATGCCACACTTCTGTGTCCTTCACTATCTCCCTCAGTTTGCTCAAACTCATATCCAGTGAGTCAGTGATTCCATTCAACCATCTCATTTTTTGTCGCCCCCTTCTCCTATTGCATTTAATAAAGATTTGGAATGACAACATGCCTAATTTTCAGAAAAAAAATTAATAGTTTCTATAACATAGCTCACAAGCCACTCTAAGGTGGTCAATAGGAAAAATCCTTCATTATGTGTAAAATTATGATATTCATGTATGTCAATACCAGTAAGGTTTGTTTAGTACCTCTTGGCAGTTGCATATGTAAAGGAAACTAAAGTAAGCTCTCTGTACCTTTGAGTCTCATAACATCAATTAGTAAGAAAATGAGGCATGCAACTTTCCTTTAATGCTCTTCAACTAAGGTAAGATCTATAGGACAAACAGGAAAACCAATCTCAGTGAGAAAAGCCTTTTTTTGAAAAAAAATTATTATATATGCCACTAGGATCTGAGGAAGATCAATATATTAATGCCAATATATTAACACATATTTTACTAAATTGGGCTTCCCTGGTGGCTCAGATGGTAAAAAATCTGCCCACAATGCAGGAAATTTGAGTTCTATTTCTGGGTTGGGAAGACCCCTCCTGTATTCTTGCCTGGAACATTCCATAGACAGAGGAGCCTGGCAGGCTAAAGTCCATGGGGTCGCAAAGAGTGGAGCACGACTGACCATGTATGTTATGTATGTACTTTATTAAACTAACAAAAAATATTGTTTGTTTTAGATTTAGTTTACAATTTTATAAATGCATATACACAGTTACCTAAAACAATTATACTTACAGTTATTCCCCAGCAAAACTGTGTTTCATTAGGATCATCAGAGAATTGCAACATGAAGCCTGCAATCATGTCAAGTCACATGCAAGTGCCCAACACAAATGGAGAGGATAACTCATTTACAGAGGGGAAAAGGAAGTTAGGAAGTGTAATGTTAGTTCCTCAGTCATGTGATTTTATGGACTGTAATTCACCAGGCTCCTCTGTCCACGGAATTAGCCAGGCAAGAACATTGTAGTGGATTGTCATTTCCTTCTCCAGGGGATCTTCCCAACCCAAGACTGGTCTCCTGCATTGTAGGCAGATTATTTATCCTCTGAGCATAGGGCTATAGTAACTAGAGTCTATGACTTTTCATTGGCTGAGTTGTGACAGTTTCTCACTGGCTGAGCTTTAGGCAGAAAAGAAAATCTTTCTTCTTGTTGGGCTCTGCTATTGTCACAAGATGTGAGAGCTCTCAGTTCTGGTTTCCCATATTCTATTTAATTGAGATTTCTGTTTATTCATTTTTACAATGTATATTTATATGTATAAGTATATATGCATGGATTTCCCTAATAGCTCAGTTGGTAGATAATCCACCTACAATGCAGGAGACTAGGGTTTAATCCCTGGGTCCATAAGATCCCCTGGTGAAGGAATTGGCAACCCACTCCAATGATCTTGCCTGGGAAATCCATATACATACATATTTATCTTTTTAAAATAAGACAGATGGTGTCATACATCATTTCAACAATTTGGGTAAGGTAATTGAGAGAACTCAGGAGACTCCTTAGGGTACACACATAAAGTCTTTGATAAAGATACATAATATTATAAAAGAAATAACCAAAGATCAGTGAAGTTTACATTTTCCAAAACAGATCTCAGAGCTTATTCTCAATTACACAGAAGATATCTCAACATCAGACTGTGATTTATAAATATGAAACACCTTAGTCTCAGGTGAGCCAAAGAATGAGTTTACTAAAGAATATTTTATCCTCTATTGGTCACCCAGCTAAAATCATGTGCAACCATCATCTATACACATTTGATAAACAATGTAAGCACGCTAGTACAAAAGGTGAGTTTTAGAATTTTCCCATCATAAATCATAAGATAATGGTCCATCTAGTCAAGGCTATGGTTTTTCCAGTAGTCATGTGAAAGTTGGACTATAAAGAAAGCTGAGCACCGAAGAATGGATGCTTTTGAACTGTTGTGTTGGAGAAGATTCTTGAGAGTCCCTTGGACTGCAAGGAAATCCAACCAGTCCATCCTAAAGGAAATCAGTCCTGAATATTCATTGCAAGAACTGATGTTGAAGCTGAAACTCCAATACTTTGGCCACCTGATGCAAAGAACTGACTCAATGGAAAAGACTCTGATGCTGGGAAAGATTGAGGGTGGGATGAAAATATAACGACAAAGGATGAGATGGTAGGATGGCATCACTGACTCAATGGACATGAGTTTGAGTAAACTCCGGGAGTTGGGGATGGACAGGGAGGCCTGGCGTACTGCAGTCTATAGGGCTGCAAGGAGTCAGAGATGACTGAGCAACTGAACTGCACTGAACTGAATGCTCTTTATCCCTGTTTTACAAGTCAGTATCATGTTCCAGATATCCTAATCAAAAAATGTTGAACAAACACAGATAGGCTGCAGGTTAACCTAGTTCTAACACAATAGTTCATTATAACATTCTGTTGACTTCTTTCCATGCCATGTTGCTTTACCTCTTTATGGTACCATATATTTTATTTTCTGTGTTTGATGCTTTGACATCTTAGGGCCCTACTACCTAGAGACATTGCTCCTCCCAGAGTTAGTAAATCCTTAACTAGCATAGCAAACAAATTGTCTCAAGCATATTTTTCATATACAAACCAATCAGTTCAGAGTTCATACCCCCAACAGTCTCTTTATGGAGCTCACACACTATTCCTTTGCCCTAATCATCTTAAGACCAGATATCAAGCAACTGGAGACAGATCTTATAACTCAGAATTTGTGGCAATTGTTAAAACTAGCTTATCCTAAGTCTCCTTACCCCACCTCATCCATTCTTTCCTTAATAAATTGCAATAAAGACTCATGTCCTTGCTTTCGCCTCACTCTCTCTCTCCCTTTGACTAACTCTGGTCTTTCCTGTTGGCCCCCTCCCCATGGTCCTCTTTTTAGAATCTGTGACTATAATGAGCTATTTTTTAAAAGGCAAACATCACTTGATTTTTTGGTCCTGTCATACACGATTGATAATAAGATTCTATATTTTAAAACAGGGCTTTCTTTGTGGCTCAGATGGTAAAGAATCCACCTGCAATGAAGGGGCACTCTTCTATTTAATAATTAATTGATGTTTTCTGGCTGAATGTACATTATTTATTTAATCAATCCTTTATAAATGGACAATTATATTGATTCAACTCCTTTGTCATTTTTACAAGTACTTCAGTGAAAGCTTTCAGTTTTCTTAATATCTGGGGCAAAAAATTCTTAAAGATTTATTCTTAACATTGTTTTCTCCTTTGTGTTACATATTGTTTGAAGAATTAGCATGATTTAAAATATCTGCTGAGATCTATTTATGGGCATAGTGCTAAGATCTATATGGCACATGTCGTGTTAGAGGTGTTTTCTAGATAAGTGAAAATATTAATAAATATATAAAACCAATTATAATGATAAGAGTAGTTGGTATTTATCAAAAACATATTTCAGTGTCAGGCAGTGAACTACTAAGAACAACAACAACAAAAAGTAGATAATGCTGTCTATGTGGCAAACAGCATGCTACATGTTAGACTTCTTTATTTCCCTATTTAATATTTAACAAAGATCTATGAGGTAAACATTCCTGCTCATATTTTATATACATAGAAACTTAAGCAGGACCTTCTTAAAATTGCAGAGTTTTAAAGAGAAGGACTGGAATTTAGTCTTCATAAGAATCCAGCAAAAAATGTATTATTATGTCCATTTTAAACTGAAAGTAAGAGAGATTCAATAAGTTTCTTAAAATCACATAATTGCTCAGTAAAAAATGGATTTCACTAACTAAGGTCTGTGGAAAACCAAAACTACTTTCTACCAATACTTATAGGTAGCTATCTTGGGCTCAATGTTCAGAGTGTATGCAATTTTAGAGCTGGAATGGTTTATCTGACTAGCTTGCTAATATCTTCTGCTTGAGTCTTAGAGCATGGAAATAATTTTGGTTACTTGACTATGTGGTTAGGCCTGACCTCTCAGGAGTATGTGGCAAGAAAACAAGAACAAAGCTAACATATGTATCACATCTGAACAGCAACGATGGGTCTGACTTGAAAAGGAGAAAAATGCAAAAGACTTGGAAGTTCATCTTTTATGACACCTGCTGTTGCAAGGAACAGAACATCCAACCAATCAGTTCAGTTCAATCACTCAGTTAAGTCCACCTCTTTGTGACTCCATGGACCACAAAATGCCAGGCTTCCCTGTCCATCATCAACTCCCAGAGCTTGCTCAAATTTATGTCCATCGAGTGAGTGATGCCATCCAACCATTTCATTCTCTGTTGTCCCCTTATCCTCCTGTCTTTAATCTTTCCCAGCATCAGGGTCTTTTCCACTGAGTCAGTTCTTTGCATCAGGTGGCCAAAGTACTGGAGCTTCAGCTTCAGCATCAGTCCTTCCAATGAATATTCAGGACTGATTTCCTTCAAGACTGACTGGGTTGCTATCTTTGCTGTCCAAGGGAATCTCAGGAATCTTCTCTAACACCACAGTTCAAAAGCATCAATTCTTCAGTGGTCAGGTTTCTTTATAGTCCAACTCTCACATTTATACATGACTACTGGAAAAACCACTAGCTATGAATGGATGGACATTTGTAAGCAAAGTAATGTATCTGCTTTTTAATATGATGTCTACATTGGTCATAGCTTTTCTTCCAAAGAGCAAGCATCTTTTGATTTCATGGCTACAGTCACCATCTGCAGTGATTTTGAAGCTCAAGAAAATAATGTCTCTCACTGTTTCCATTGTTTCCCCATCTATTTGTCATGAAGTTATGGGACTAGATGCCATGATCTTTGGTTTTTGAATGTTAAATTTTAAGCCAGGTTTTTCACTCTCCTCTTTCACTTTCATCAAGAAATTCTTTAATTCCTCTTTGCTTTCTGCCATAAGGGTGGTGTTGTCTGTATATCTGAGCTTATTGATATTTCTACCAACAATCTTGATTCCAGCTTGTGCTTCATCCAGCCCAGCATTTCTCATGATGTACTCTGCATATAAGTTAAATAACCGGGGTGACAATATACAGCCTTGACATACTTTTTTCCCAATGTGGAACCAGTCTGTTGTTTCATGTATAGTTCTAGCTGTTGCTTCTTCACCTGCATACAGATTTCTCAGGAGGCAGGTATTATGTTGTTGTTGTTTAGTCATTGAGTCATATCTGACATTTTTGTGACCCCCTGGACTATAGCCTACCAGGCTTCTCTGTCCACGGATTTTACCAGGAAATAATACTGCAGTGGGTTGCCGTTTCTTTCTCGAGGGGATCTCCCTGACCCAGGGATCAAAGGTGGATTCTTTACCACTGAGCTGCCTAGGAAGCCCAAGGAGAACTAAAACTTCCAAGTTTGGCTCAGCAGTTCAACATTACCAAAGATGTAAGAGCTTTTCCTACTTTTGTTCTGTCATCCTTGCTCTGGTAGCAAATTCTTCTTAGGGTCAGCCTATTTAGCAGCCCTGGGTGTCTCATGCAAACACAATCAGTTACTGCCAATGGAGAAGAAAATGGTGCTTTGGTCTGTGTGCCTTTGTGTGTGTATGTGTTTAAGGGAGGGAAATTTTCTAAGAATTCCTGCATCTCTCCTCTATCTTTCATTAAGAAGGATTGGGGTACAAATTCTCCTTAATTTACAATTCTGAGCAAACATGTTTCTTGGTTTTTAAGCTTATAAGATATGAAAACATGTTTACTAGGGAGAAAAACGTAGGAACAGGAAAGGCCATTGGAGAGAAAATCAGCAATTATTGTACAGATAAGTTGAGGACAAGCTAAGAGGCAAGGAGCCAAGTAAAAACAGCTAAGTGTCTGAATTAAGGTGATAGGAGTAGGTTAAAGCATGATGACAGGGTTATAGGAGTATATTGAGCAAGATAACAAAAACTTTTCAGTTCACAGGAAATGATAATGATTTTCAGACAAACAAAATGATCTAGGGCTCTAAGTTAGTTTCAAGAGTAAAACTGTTAGTAATCAGACTATGCCAGTGCCATTAACTAAAACATGGGAATCAATATCTGGGTCAGCCCTGTAGAGTTTTGCCTCACAACCAGTCCAAATGTTTATCTGTAGTTTCTAAAGCTGCTAAACTCCAGTGAAGAGGGCATGTTCTAGGCTCTCCTTTGAACCTTTTGTTTTGTACCTGCTTTCTCTAGTCTGGTATCTCAAGCGTGGTGTTGGCCCTTTGATGGGACTACATATCAAAAGTGAAATTCTTGTTTAATCTGGGAGGAAATTTTCTGTAAGTCTGATGTGCTCGTGATCTTCACTCTGTCCAGGCTCCCAAAACACATCTAGGATTCTTAGCTTGTGAGATTGAGGTCATTTCAAAAGAGATGTGCTTTGGGAAATGACTTTTAAAAGAGCAGTGAATTTGGGTTGGAGACATAGTGACATAGAGATAATCAGGGAAATCAAAAAGGTGGCAGGGTGGTGAGGTAGTTTAGACTTGTGGTTATATAGCTCGAAAAACATATGAAGCTCATTTTGTAAATTGATATTCTGTCAATATTAGGGTTGAAAACATAGACGGGTAAATTTAAAGTAGCATCATATAATACACAGAGCATTTATTTCTGAGTCAGATAGTTTTTACTATACATATTTTGGTGAATTTGGACAGTTTTTCTATACAGCTTATTTTTCTTTTATACAATTGAGTGAACTTCTATAATAGGAGAATTCTGAAAACAAAAAGCTATAATGGATATAAAATTAAATATAGGCAAAGTGAAATGACAGCCTTCTGAATGGGAGAAAATAATAGCAAATGAAGCAACTGACAAACAACTAATCTCAAAAATATACAAGCAACTTATGAAGCTCAATTCCAGAAAAATAAACGACCCAATCAAAAAATGGGCCAAATAACTAAATAGACATTTCTCCAAAGAAGACATACGGACAGCTAACAAACACATGAAAAGATGCTCAACATCACTCATTATAGAGAAATGCAAATCAAAACCACAATGAGGTACCACTTCACACCAGTCAGAATGTCTGCAATCCAAAAATCTAGAAGCAATAAATGCTGGAGAGGGTGTGGAGAAAAGGGAACCTTCCTTCACTGTTGGTAGGAATGCAAACTAGTACAGGCACTATGGAGAACAGTGTGGAGATTCCTTTAAAAATTGCAAATAGAACTGCCTTATGACCCAGCAATCCCACTGCTGGGCATACACACTGAGGAAACCAGAATTGAAAGAGACACATGTACCCCAATGTTCATCGCAGCACTGTTTATAATAGCCAGGACATGGAAACAACCTAGATGTCCATCAGCAGATGAATGGGTAAGAAAGCTTTGGTACATATACACAATGGAGTATTACTCAGCCATTAAAAAGAATATATTTGAATCAGTTCTGATGAGATGGATGAAACTGGAGCCAATTATACAGAGTGAAGTAAGCCAGAAAGAAAAACAACAATACAGTATACTAACACATATATATGGAATTTAGAAAGATGGCAATGATGACCCTGTATGGAAGACAGCAAAAAAGACACAGATGTGTATAGCGGACCTTTGGACTCAGAGGGAGAGGGAGAGGGTAGGATGATTTGGGAGAATGGCATTGAAACATGTATACTACCATGTAAGAATCGAATTGCCAGTCTATGTCCAATGCAGAATACACCATGATTGGGACTGGTGCACGGGGATGACCCAGAGAGATGTTATGGGGAGGGAGGTGGGAGGGGGGTTCATGTTTGGAAACGCATGTACACCCGTGGTGGATTCATGTCAATGTATGGCAAAAACAATAAAGTATTGTAAAGTAAAATAAAGTAAAAATAAAAATTTAAACAGAAAAAAAAAAAAAAAGCTAAACTAGTTAGTGTGAAAGGAAAAAAAAAATAAAAAATAAATAAAATAAAATAGCACAAATTATAAATAGAATAAGTTCTTTTGAGAATATGAAGTTAGAATACAGTTTATCAAAGGGATAAAAATGGAATTATATATTGGATAATTATATGTTAGATATATAATTATTCCTTATATATTAGATAAGGGCTTCCCAGGTGTCACTGGTGGTAAAGAATCTGCCTACCAGAGCAGTAGACAGAAGAGATGTGGGTTCAATACTTGGACCAGGAAGATCCCCTGGAGTAGGAAATGGCAACCCACTCCAGTATCCTTGCCTGGAAAATCTCATGGACAGAGAAGCCTGGCGGGCTACAGTCCATGGGTTCATGAAAAGTCAGACACAGCTAAAGCAACTTGGAATGCATGCATATTAGATAAAGACAATATACTTCCCACAATGACTCCTCTTCGTTGTCATGCAGAAAGAGTATATTTTCAAGTGTCCCTTGGTTATGCTTCACTTTTCAGAAATAGGAATGTGCATCTCACTCCCTTTTTGAAGTAGTTGAGGTTAATTGTAATTGAGCATTCTCAGAGCTCCTATCTTTGAATATCTACAGGGGGAATGTGCTAAAAAAAAATAAATAAATAAAAATAAAGTGTATGGTTTTACCTACATAGATGAATGGACTATGTGGAGGAAATTGATATCAAAGGCCTGCTAGATGGAGAACCATAGTATACAGCTGTAATTTTTTCTAGGTTATCATCTAAGTCAACCAGAAAAGGAGTCTATGTGCCTAAGAAGGTTGTAATTATGCAGGAAGAAGACATAAAATTGGATACTGATATTTTCTGTTGTGTAATTTTAACTTCATTTTCAGTTCAGTTCAGTTGCTCAGTCATGTCCAACTCTTTGCGACCCCATGAACCACAGCATGCCAGCCCTCCCTGTCCATCACCAACTTCCCGAGTCCACCCAAACCCATGTCCATTGAGTCGGTGATGCCATCCAAACATTTGGCAAAATGTTAATCAAGAAGATGTGAATTCAGACTTCATAATGCTTGTTTGCAAAAATAAGTGAAAGGGAACTGAGATAATTTGGGAATTATGAGTTTTTCTGGGCTGGGAAAACCAACGAATTCTATTCTCCAAGTACTAAGACCTGACTTTTCAAAAGGCCTTGAGAAACACATAAATAATTCTCAGTTAATTAAAATGGCTTGGCTGAAATAGTCAGGTTATATTGTGAACTTTTACCTATTTTAGATAGTACCAATAAATTGAGGGGGGTTGTTTATACACAAAATTTTTAATAGTGTTTTGTTATAAAGCAATGGTTAACTAAAACAGATATATATTCCCCAATGTTGACTTCAGAAGCAGCAAAAATAATGAGATAATAGATAACTGAAATACAGAGCTAAGGGCTCTGGAAATCACTACATAAGAGGGTGCTCCCATGCAGAAGAATAAGAAACTCATCAGGGAAACTTTTATGGAACAAGAAGCTTTCCAATGTTTACACAATGGGACTTCTGAAATACTATAAATTTGGCAAGTCTTAATTTTATTTCCTTTGGATTTATTGTTTATTATTATTACCTTATCCCTGTTCCACTACTTAAACTTGTGTTTCAAAGGTATTTATTTAAAACATGCATCTCAAGATGGAAAAAAAAAAAAAAAAAGCTATGTTAAGTTGGAATTGATAAAAGAATTTAATTCCCAAAGATCCTGAACTTGTAATTGAGATAATAAGTGGATGAAACTCTGATTGTATTTCTTTGGAAGGATGTAGGTAGTCTGTATGCTGACAAGAATGAACAAAGTGACACTTTAGTTGCCAGAATATTCTCATTGTCTCCCTTACATTTCCCAGCCACCCTTGAAGAATCATTCACATGACCAGTCCTGACCAATAAACTATGACCAGAAATGTCTCTTGACATTTATGGGCTAAAACAATTAGAGGTAAATGTGCCTCCTCCATTCTTTACTTCCCCTTCTGTGGTAACTGAGGAGATCATGTGTTGAGTTGACAGATTGCCAAAATGAAAGCAGCTTGGATCTTGCACTGGAATTTTTTTGCAAGAAAAAGAAATCATCATTTGTGCTTTGGGGTTTATTAATTACTATGCAGTAGTTAAATTATCCTGATTAACACAGAAGGTGGTGAAAACTGAGATTATGTCATGCTGTGAAAGACACAAAAGGAAAAATACTTAAAAACAAACAAAATGGGAAAATGTTAACACTGAATTTCATAGAGGGAATAAACAGAGATGAAGAATAAACATGATCATTGCTTTGTCATTTAGATCTACTGTAGACCTTGGAAAACAATCTCACTATTGTTCTTGGTAGAAGGCAAATTTGAAATTGAAAGAGAACTGACTGCAATGAGAAATTGGAGGCAATGAAAGTAGACTACATATTTTATAAGTCTGGTATGAACCTGAAGGATTCTTATTGTCCTCACTTCTGGAATGCACAATTAGAATAGACGTCCTCAGTAACAGGTAGATCCCCATACTGGCTCCCTGACTTGTGAAGTGAAGTCTATTACATTGGAAAAGGTCAAGCAGAAATCTCTAGAACTACTTCTACCTAAAAAAGGATAAGCCACACGCATTACTGCATTCCTAGAGGGACTGCAGAGCTTAGTTCTACCATTTAGAGACTTGAAAGGTGCAGGACTGGTGAATCCTAGTACATTCACATTCAACCTATCTATTTGGATCCTGCGGAAGGCATGGACCTTAGAGAATGACAATGGATTATAATACTTGCTTAACTAGATAGCTCTTTCAAATGCAGCTCTGTACCAGAAAAGATTTCATTACTGGAGCAAATTAACATATGCCCTGGTACCTGGCATGTAGCTGAAAAATTATTTTTCCCCCATTTCTGTTAGTAAAGATGACCAGGATTGGTTTACTGGTAAGGCCAATAATCCAACTTCACCATCCTACCTCAAGAATTCATCAGTCTTCAGCTCTACGATAATTCAGTTCACGGGGATTTTGGTTTCCTTATCCTGCAAGATATCACCTGGTCCATTACAAATATGACATTATTTTATTGGGGCCTATTTACTGAGTGACCTGAAAAGCTGATAGACCTTGGGAAAGATTGAACAGCTGTGAACAGAAAATACAAAGGAAGCAGGATTAGATAGAGAAAGTCCCAGACTGGGTCACAGAAGACAAAGTCTTGGAAGTGAAGTTACCCTGCAAAAGGAGATTCACTATGGGCAGAAATATCCAGGCATTAGTACCCTGACCATGCAGTGTCATCTGCTGAAAGATGCCTAGAAAAAGCATGGGCCCCAACTCAAAAGCTGAAGAGAGCAATGCTGGAATCTCTCAGTCAAGTCTTACACAGATGGATGGCAAACTGTTTCCTGTAGGAAGATCCAGGGGCACACAGTTCATGCCTACCACAGGCCTGAGAAGGCCAGGCAACATAAAAAAAAAATGATATCTTTTGAGATTTTATGTTCTTTACTGGGAAGAACTTTTGCTCCTAGTATTTCTATTGCTAGTTTATTGGATCATGTATCTTGTCCTAATAGGTTGACATAATGACCGTGGTGTAGGAACTTTGTGTTTTATTTCTGTTGTCAAAGGAAAATTTAATTGGCTTGTTGTTTAATTGTGAAGTTATATCCAAATCTTTTGTGACCCCATGGACTATAGTCCATCAGGCTCCCCTGTCCATGGGATTTCCCAGTCAAGAATACCAGCATGGATTGCCATTTCCTTCTCCAGGGAATATTCCTGACCCAAGTATCAAACCCATGTCTCCTGCCTTGGCAGGTGGTTTCTTTTCCACTGAGTAACCAGGGGAGCCCCAGTTGGCTTCTAGAGAAAAAAACAAAAACAAAAACAAAATTTCCCCTCACTTAATAATAACAGAGATAGGAAGAAAGAATTATGTCTTTTTATGACATTTGAAAGAAAGAATCATGGAGCAGTAAGAGCTACCATGTAGAAATAAACCTCCATTCCAGGAGACCAGAGCAGACAGATTATAATTTGCAGAGTGATGCTGTATTCTCAAAAATCACAAGCAAAGATGGCAAAGATGCTTATCATTACAAAATCTCATCTGTCAAATCTCCTCACAGATTAAAGATAAACTATTATGTTAACATTTATCACAAACCTAGACGCATTGACAAGTCAGAAAGGTCTAGCAAATCGAAGAAAGAAATAATAAGTATTATCACACTCAGGGCTTTATGTAATTCAATGATAGAGAAATTGATCTTCAGTTAAAGCAATAACAATGCAGGCTTTTCTCTAATTAGACAGCAGTAATCTTAGAGAAGAAAACAGAGATGTTTTGAGATTAAACTTTCATTATACAACTGTAAATTGTACACTATCTGTACTACTTAAAAGATTATTGTCTTAGAGGAATAGGTCTCTAAATTTTGAGTTAACCTGACTAATGCATATCATTATAGGTATTAAAACCTTTGCAAAAGGAGTTAGTGATATACACTGGCTTTTTTTTACTACTAAAAATATGCCAAGGATAATTGGAAAGTTTTATGGTAGATAGATAGATGGATATTCATTTTTGCCAATTTTATTTTGTCTTTATTTGCTAGATTTAAAAGAATGAAAACCAATAGTATGCTTGAAAACATGAGGCTCAGAATGCATCTATATCTTGCTCTAGAGAGAATATTCTTAGGAGGCATGGAGTAGAGACATTTAATCTTGATCTAATCTGAGACTAAGGTAATAAATGGCTTGAATTTAAACCTTGTGTCAGATTATCTATTTCTATTGCACTTTCACTTCTAAGGAATAACCAGCCCTTCATATTTACCAACAGAAGAACACATGCTCACCAAGGCTCTTCCTCCTCAGGGGACTCTGAACTCCAACTGTGGTCTCCCAACCTAGTGAAACTGCTTAAAACTCCCTCATCTTCTCAACATCTAGTCTGCCACTTAATAAATGGAAAATGTCTCAAGAGGAGAATAGAGTTAATTCCATGAGTTTCTTCTTAGCACTTTTCTCCAGTCTAAAATCTTATGTTCTCCAGTTTTCATTGTTTAATCAGTACTCAAATGCTTTCAAACAGGTGTACACTATATTTCCTGTTGTTTTTCATGGGAGATTTGCCCTCAGACAATCCATTCTGTCATAGCTGGAAACAGAAGTCAAGTGTTCAGTATTTAATCTGCAAATTAGTGTCTGTAATTGATAAAACACTTTCCAGGTTTGGTTAGCTGTTAGTTACATAAGAAGCCAGACTCCAGAAACAACTGGTCAACATTTCATCCATCTTCAATTCTAACTAATGATGGCTTTAGATAAAGGTTAGAAGTTTCCTTTTTCTTAAGACTGAATTTTGAAGGATTATCACTTTAAAATTTCTCTTTTTAATTAAATTATGATTCGATTTACTGTTGTTATTTTTAATTGTGAAAGTGTTTAAGCTACCTGGATTTCCTATGATATTGTAAAGATACACTACAAATTGGATGAACAGTATATACTCCATCTATCAAGAACTTTATTCATCAATCTTTAGAATGGTCCTTGACACTTGATTAGATTATAGTCTTATTATACTGTGAAAGATTTGGAGAATTCTGGTTGCCTATAATTGATTTATAATGATAAATTGTCTTACTTCTACAATTTCTCTTATTGCCTTCTGGGAACATTTCTTTCAAGGTACAAAGATCCTAAAAGGGCACAGGTGAGAATGTATTTTTCAAGTTTTGTAGTCATTGCTTTTCTACACAGAATTGAAGCTGTGATTGTGGAGACCTATAGATTTCACCTACACCTAATTTTTGTGCTGATTTCAAATGTTCACACAAACAATATTTAGAAATAAAATTTCATAAGTTGAGCTCATTTAAGTTAGCTTTCAACATACCTAACAATATAATTTTCTAAATAGAAATACAGTTTAAGTCTTAAAGATAGGGTTGAAACTGGCAGAAATTTGGCTACATACATGTGTGTACGTATGTGTTTATGCATGTATGTGCACATGTGTACATGCATACAGCTGTTCATCTAGTTTACTCAACTTACTGGTACTGCCATATACAGTGCTACATGCTGAATAGCTTCACACAACAGACATTTATTGTTAGTTCTGGAGGCTAGAAGTCTGAAATCAAGGTGTCAGCAGAGTTGCTTCTGTCTGAGTGCTCTGAGCAATACACTTTTCCATGCCTCTCTCCCAACTTCTGGTGACGTTCAGCATTCCTTGCCATCCCTTGGCTAGTAGATGCATTACTCTGATATCTGCCTGCATTTTTACCTGTCGCTCTCACAGTGTCTCCATACCTTCACATGTTCAATCGATAAGGGAACCAATCATATTAAATTAGAGTCTTACTCTACTCCAGTATTACCCCGTCTTACCTAATTACATATACAATGGCTCCATTTCCAGCTAAGGGTACATGGAGTTAGAACTTCAACTATCTTTTGGGAGGTGGGACACAATACAAACTATAATAGATGGTATGCATGCAAACTAAGTTAAATAAACAGGGTGACAATGCAAAGTGTTGTCATACTGTGCAACTGAGCAACTGAACTGAGAAGTACCACATTCCCCCCAAAAAGAAACATACATAGTTCCCAGATATTGCATCTAATCAGTACAGTTCTGTCACTCAGTCATGTCCGACTCTTTATGACCCCTTGGACTACAGTGCACAAGGCTTCCCAGTCCATCATCAACTCCTGGGGTTGATGTCATCCTCAGTCTATCCCCTTCTCTCACCTTCAGTCTTTCCCTGCATCACAGTCTTTTCCAATAAGTCAGTTCTTCGCACCAGGTGGCCAAAGTATTGGAGTTTCAGCTTCAGCATCAGTCCTTCCAATGAATATTCAGAACTGATTTCCCTTAGGGTTGACTGGTTGGAATTCCTTTCAGTCCAAGGGACTCTCAAGAGTCTTCTCCAACACCACAGATCAAAAGCATAAATTCTTTGGAGCTCAGTTTTCTTTAAGTACAACTCTCACATCCATACATGACTACTGGGAAAACCATACCTTTGACTAGATGGACCTTTGTTGGCAAAGTAATGTCTCTGCTTTTGAATAATCTATCTAGATTGGTCATAACTTTTCTTCCAAGGAGCAAGCATCTCTTAATATTATGGCTGCAGTCACAATCTGCAGTGATTTTGTAGGCCCAAAAAATAGTCTCCAACTGTTTCCATTGTTTCCCCATCTCTTTGCCATGAAATGATGGGTCCGGATGCTGTGATCTTAGTTTTCTAAATGTTGAGTTTTAAGCCAACTTTTTCACTCTCCTCTTTCACTTTCATCAAGAGGCTCTTTAGTTCTTCTTTGTTTTCTGCCAGAAGGATGATGTCATCTGCATATCTGAGGTTATCGATATATCTCCTGGCAATTTTGATTCCATCTTCTGCTTCATCCAGTCCAGCATTTCACATGGTGTACATTGCATATGTTATATAAGCAGGGTGACAATAAACTGCCTTGATGTATTCCTTTCCCGATTTGGAACCAGTCTGTTGTTCCATGTCCAGTTCTAACTGTTGCTTCTTTACTTGCATACAGACTTCTCAGGAGGCAGGTCAGATGGTCTGGTATTCCCAACTCTTGAAGAATTTTCCAGTTTGTTGTGATCCACACAGTCAAAGGCTTTGGGTTAGTCAACAAAACAGAAGTTTATGGTTTTTTTCAGGAACTCTATTGATTTTTCTATGATCCAATCGATGTTGCCAATTTGATCTCTAGTTTCTCTGCTTTTTCTAAATCCAGCTTGAACATCTGGAAATTCACAGTTCGTGTACTGTTGAAGCCTGGATTGGAGGATTTTGAGCATTATTTTGCTAGCTTGTGAGATCAGTGCAATTGTGCGGTAGTTTGGACATTCCATTCTTTGGCATTGCCTTTCTCTGGGAATGGAAAGAAAACTGACCTTTTCCAATCCTGTGGCCACTGCTGAGTTTTCCACATTTATTTGTTTACTGAATGCAGCACTTTCATAGCATCATCTTTTAGGATTTGCAATAGTTCAACTGGAATTCCATCACCTACACTAGCATTGTTCATAGTGAGTCTTCCCAAGGCTCACTTGACTTTGCATTCCAGGATTTCTGGCTCTAAGTAAGTGATCACACCATTGTGGTTATATGGCTCATAAAGATCTTTTTTGTATAGTACTTCTGCATATTCTTGCCATCTCTTCTTAGATCTTTCTGCTTCCGCTAAGCATATGCCATTTCTGTCCTTTATTTTGCCATCTTTGCATGAAATGCTCCTTTGGTATCTCTAATTTTCTTGAAAATATCTCTAGTCTTTCCCATTACATTGTTTTCCTCTATTACTTTGCATTGATCACTGAGAAAGGCTTTCTTATCTCTACTTGCTGTTTGTAACTTGCTTTTAGATGGGTATATCTTTCCTTTTCTACTTTGCTTTAGTGTCTCTTCTTTTTTCAGCTATTTATAAGACCTCCTCAGACAATTATTTTGCCTATTTTCATTTCTTTTTCTTGAGGATGGTCTTGATCCACAGTTCTTCAGGTACTCTATCCTTCAGATCTAACCTCTTGAATCTGTTTTTCACTTCCACTGTATAATCGTAAGGGATTTGATTTAGATCATACCTGAATTATTTAGTGGTTTTCCCTGCTTTCTTTAATTTCAGTCTAAATATGGCAATAAGGAGTTCATGATATGAGACACAGTCAGCTCCAGGTCTGTTTTTTACTGAGTGTATATAGCTTCTCCATCTTTGGCTGCAAAGAATATAATCAATCTGAATTAAGTATTGACCATCTGGTAATGTCCATTTGTAGAGACTTCTCTCGTGTTGTTAGAAAAGGGTGTTGGGTGTTTGCTATGATCAGTGCTTTCTCTTGGCAAAACTGCTAGCCTTTGCCCTGCTTC
This sequence comes from Capricornis sumatraensis, assembly GCF_032405125.1. Lineage (NCBI taxonomy): Eukaryota > Metazoa > Chordata > Mammalia > Artiodactyla > Bovidae > Capricornis > Capricornis sumatraensis. The sequence continues at coordinate 119,517,426 of NC_091069.1, forward strand.
ATTTTGTACTTTAAGGCAAAATTTTCCTGTTACTCTAGTAACTCTTTACTCCCTACTTTTACATTCCAATTCCGTATGAGGAAAAGGACATCTTGTTTGGGTGTTAGTTCTAGGAGATCTTGTAAGTCTTCATAGAAGCGTTTGACTTCAGTTTCTTTAGAAATACTGGTTGCAGCATAGACTTGGATTGCTGGATATTGGATGGTTTGCCTTGAACAGGTACAGAGATCATTCTCTTGAATCGTTTTTGAGATTGCACCCAAGAACTGTTCTTTCAACTCTTATTGACTATGATGGCTACTCCATTTCTTCTAAGGGATTCTTGCCCACAGTAGTAGATCTAATGGTTATCTGAGTTAAATTTGCTCATTCCAGTCCATTTTCATTCACTCATGCCTGAAAAATTGATATTCACTCTTGCCATCACCAGTTTGACCACTTCCAGTTTGCCTTGATTCATGGACCTATCATTTCAGGTTCCTATGCAATATTGTTATTTACAGCATTGGACTTTACTTCCATTGCCAGTCACTTCTACAACTGGGTATTGTTTTTGCTTTGGCTCCATCTCTTCATCCTATTTGGGGTTATTTCTCCACTCTTCTCCAGTAGCATATTGGGCATCTACTGACCTGGGGAGTTCATCTTTCAGTTTCCAATGTTTTGCCTTTTCATATTGTTCATGGGGTTCTCAAGGCAAGAAAACTAAAGTGATTTGCCATTCCCTTCTCCAGTGGACCACATTTTGTCAGAACTCTCCACTATGAATGTCTTCATTCCTACATGAAACAATGAATTCCTAAGTGTGTCCTTACATGGCACGGCTCATAGTTTCCTTGAGTTAGACAAGGTTGTGGTCTATGAGATCAGTTTGATTAGTTTTCTGTGATTGTGGTTTTCATTCTGCCTGCCTTCTCAGGCATAAGGACTTCCCTGATAGCTCAGTTGGTAAATAATCCACCTTCAATGCAGGAGACCCCAGTTGGAATCCTGGGTCAGGAAGATCCTCTGGAGAAGGGATGGGCTACCCACTCCATCATTCTTGGGCTTCGCTTGTGGCTCAGCTGGTAAAGAATTCGCCTATAATACAAGAGACCTGGGTTCAATCCCTGGGTTGGGAAGATCCCCTGGAGAATGGAAATGCTACCCACTCCAGTATTCTAGCCTAGAGAGTCCCATGGACAGTTCATGGGGTTGCAAAAAGTGGGACACGACTGAACAACTTTCACTTTCACTTTTTAAGGGCTAAGGATAAGAGGCTTATGGAAGCTTCCTGATGGGAGAGACTGACTATAGGGAAAACAGGGTCTTGTTTTGATGAGTGGAGTCATGGTCAATATATCTCTAATCCAATTTTCTGTTGATTGGCAGGGCTGTGTTCCCTCCCTGTTGTTTGACCTGAGACCAAACTACAGTGGAGATAATGAAGATAATGGTGACCTCCTTCAAAACTTACATAGGACTAGAAAGCAGACTCTTTCAGGGCACCAACAAAACCTTGTTGGCTTACCAGGACCCAGGAGAAAAGAGCAGTGACCCCACAGGAGACTGACCCAGTCTTGCCTGTGAGCAGCCAGTAGTCTCTGCCAGAGGCAGGGATTGGTGGTGGCCTGCTGCAGGGTCGGGGACATTGTAGCAATACATGCATGGGACCTTTTGAAGGAGGTCTCCATTATCCTCATCATAATCAGTAAAACTTAAAATTATTTTATTGTGACCATTCTCATTGGTTCATATAACAGAAAAAAAGAAAAACGATCAATTTTAGCACAACCTGATTCATAAACAGGCAATAATCTATCACCAGATCAAAATTGATATATCTTTAAAATATGCCATTTGTGATGGCTAATTTTACATGTCAAGTTGGCTGACCATAAAGTACCCAGATTACCTTATTTCTGGATGTGCTGTGAGAGTGTTTTGGGACCAAATTAGCATTTGAATCAGTGGACTCAATAGATTTCCTGCCCCAATTTTTTGAGCTTCATACAGGTAGAGAACCTGACAAAAACAAAAGGCTAAATGAATTGGAACATTTCATCTTCTCCTGCCCTTAGATTGGGATTTACTGCATTGACTTGCTTGGTTCTCAGACTCGGAATGAATATTACCACCATTTTTCCTGGGTCTCCAGCTTACAGATAGCAGACAATAGCCGTGTGTGTGTGTGTGTGTGTGTGTGTGTGTGTGTGTGTGTCTGTCTGTCTGTCTGTCTGTCTGTCTGCTTGGTAGCTCAGTCGGTAAAGAGTCTGCCAGCAATGCAGCAGTCCTGGGTTCAATCCCTGGATTGGGAAGATTTCCTGAAGGAGAAAATAGCAACCCACTCCAGTATTCTTGCCTGGAAAATCCCATGGACGGGGGAGCCTGGCAGGCTATATAGTCCATGGAGTCGCACAGAGTCAGATATGACTGAGCAACTAATACTTTTACTTTCATATGTGTATATACATACATATATATCCTAGGAGGTGTGTTGCTCTGGAATACTATGACTAATATACTATTAAATAATTCTACTGAATAATTTTACAAGTATGATAAAAGAAAGAAAATGGTACCTTTCTGACTTGATGGTTGATAACATTCACCAAGTAACGAAAAGCTGGAAAACCAAGTTTAGACTGAAACTGTTAATCTGGTTCTGGATATATTTAACTTCTGTTCTGTTCTCAGTACAGTGCCACTAAATGTGTAATATTTAAATCATTATTGTAATAATTCATTAATTCAACAAATATGTATTAAATATCTGCATATTATAAGTAAGAAAAATAAAGTTATAATGTAGCTCTCATATTCAAGGGTCTAATGGCAGGGAAGTAAACTGAAAGATGAATCACATAATTATGTATGAAGTTAGGCCAGTGATAAGGGCAATGAAGGAAAACCACATGGATTATAACAACATTAATAAGAGTTTTGACATTAACAGGAAGGTTTTGGAAAAGCTTTATTAATAGATGATACACACATATGCAAAGATGGAAGGTTCAATAATTAATAAGGTCATCTTTTAAGAAAAAGAAGAGGGCCTATGATAGAACAGTTTGAAACTCAAATATTTAATCATCCAGCTAAGACTGATGAACCAAAAAATGGGATAGAATAAGAAGGAATGGAAGATAGTTAAACCATGTAATCTGAGAAAGGAGAGTATTGCTAAAGGAGAGGACATTAAAGAAGAGAGTTACTGAGTTTCCTATAAGGACAAGTAAGATAAGAAATGGCATTTCCATTTATTTAGAAACATGGTAGTAATAGAGAATGGCTTTCTTGAAATGGGGCAAATAAAAGCCAAAATAGAATTCATTAAAAACCTTAGTTAAAGGAGAAGGATGGTTATAGAACAGAAGCTGATGACGTTAAATGGTACTGAGAAAGTAAAAATGAGTAGATTTTGTGATTGATTTTCTTTGGTGGAGGAGTAAAAATAAAAGACTATTGTTATGGATGACTTCTAGGTTTTTGGTTTCTTGGGATCACTACTTTCTGATAGAAGACTAGGTTTTCTTTTTTGGGCGGGATTATGAGCTTAATTTGTGACATGTTTGAGTTAACCAACTGTTGATTTCTTTAATAAGCCATTGGATAAGTAGTATTCTGATCAGAAAAGAAGCCCATCTAAGGGTATTTTCAGAAATGCTTAGTACAGAGGTGCTAACTGAAAGCAAATAATAAGAAGGGCAAGAATAGCCTGGGTCATAACTGTATGGTATGGAAAGACACATTTTATTTTAAGCTGAGGAGAGGTATTTAAATGTGAAAAATATGAATATTAAAGAAGAAATGTTTCACTCATAGCTGAGAAGATGAATGGATAATAATCATAGTATCTGTGGATGAGAACAACTGCATAAGTCATTGACCTTAAATAAGAGTCAACTCTTTTATAGTAAACTTTTGTATTTTTTAGAAGATGGATGAGAGAAATGTCTTATTGTGTCTTTCACTTTCCTAAGTTAAGATCTAAATTTATGTTTTGAGACTGAGTAGAACAGTGAGTGAATAGGAGACTGGGAGAGGAAAGACTATTTCCTATAAACTAAGAACCATGGTAGTCACTACCATGGAGGACTACAAAGGATGAAAACATATGGCCCATTATTTTTAAGGAATTTAAGAAATACAAACTTAAAAAAAAAATAAAACCTCTAAAGATAAATGCATGCTGATGAAGCAAAGAAGCAGATCTGTTTGCTTTGGGTTGAGAGAACACTATGAAATATGGGACATGAATACAGATATAATTTCATAGGAGATGAATAATAAGGGGATTCTTTGCTAGAAAAAGTTATAACCAAATGGATATAGTAGATAAGCATATGAAGTAGAAATTATATTTGTTACACTTCTGAAGACTTAGAAGTCCAAGATCAAGGCACTGGGAAATCTAGAATATGGTGAAAGGTCACTTCTTGGTTGGAAGGTTGTAGCCTTCTCATTGGATCCTCACATGGCAAGACATCAGAGAGAAAGATCATGCTCTCTAACGTCTTATTTGTTGTTGTTCAGTCAATAAGTCATGTCCAACTCTTTGAAACTCCATGAACTGCAGCATGCCAGACTTCCCTGTCCTTCACCATCTCCCAGAATTTGATCAAACTCCTGTCCATTGAGTCAGTGGTACCATCCAACTACATCATCCTCTGTCATCCCCTTCTCCTCCTGCCTTCAACCTTTCACAGAATCAGGGTCTTTTCTCTTCTTATAAGGGCACTAATGATGTTCATGAAGCTTCCATCTTCATGACCTAATTACTTATAAAATCCTCCACTTTAAACACCATCATACTGCAGTTTAAGATTACAGCATGCAAATTTGTGGAGGCTAGGAACATTTCCTCCATATTACAATTACAGAAAATATTGTCTTCTGTATGGAACTTGGACTTACTTTGGAGAAAAAAAAAGAACAAACTTGGATGGGACCTGAATACAAAAGGCTTTAAAACTTAACACTGTATTTTATTTCAAATAAAGAGTCCCATTTTTCGTTCTTGAACATAAGGAAATGATGAATTGACTATGATGTTTAACGAATGTTAGTTTAAAACTAGTTTGATGATCCAGAGAGATGATATGGGGTGGGAGGCGGGAAGGGGATTCAGGATTGGGAGCCTGTATACACCCGTGGTGGATTCATTGTCAATGTATGGCAAAACCAATACAGTATTGTAAAGTAAAATAAAGTAAAAATAAAAATAAAAAAATAAAATAAAATGCATTTATGGAATCCAAAAAAAAAAAAAACTACTTTAAAAGATATTTTCAGGTTTGGAGGGCCAGTTATTGAAACAAAACCTGAAACACTGTTACAACAATCAAAATGTGAGGCAATGGATTCCTGTGTTAGAGTGATAGCAGTAAGGAGGATACTCTGGGCTTCAACTTCGAAGACATTCTAAAGACTTAACAAAGTTTTGAAATTCTTTATTGAAGTTTTACTGCCTGGGTAATTATTTTCTTTTCCTGTTGAGTCAGTCCAAAAAAGGATCCAGAATAGGAAGATTACCTTTATTAAATAAGGAAAATTATTGAACCATTTAAGTAACAGTGCTATTATTTCCTATTGCTCTAACTATGCTGGATCATGGGAAAAGCAAGAGTGTTCCAAAAAAACATCTATTTCTGCTTTATTGACTATTACAAAGCCTTTGACTGTGTGGATCACAATAAACTGTGGAAAATGCTTCAAGAGATGGGCATACCAGACCACCTGACCTGCCTCTTGAGAAACCTATATGCCAGTCAGGAAGCAGCAGTTACAACTGGACATGGAACAACAGATTGGTTCCAAATAGGAAAAGGAGTACATCAAGGCTGTATATTGTCACCCTGCTTATTGTACTTATATGCAGAGTACATCATGAGAAACACTGGGCTGGAAGAAGCAAAAGCTGGAATCAAGATTGCCGGGAGAAATATCAATAACCTCAGATATGCAGATGACAACACCCTTATGGCAGAAAGGGAAGAGGACCTGAGAAGCCTCTTGATGGAAGTGAAAGTAGAGAGTGAAAAAGTTGGCTTAAAGCTTAACATTCAGAAAATGAGGATCACGGCATCTGGTTCCATCACTACATGGGAAATAGATGGGGAAACAGTGGAAACAGTGTCAGACTTTATTTGGGGGGGCTCCAAAATCACTGCAGATGGTGACTGCAGCCATGAAATTAAAAGACACTTACTCCTTGGAAGAAAAGTTATGAGCAACCTAGATAGCATATTCAAAAGGAGAGACATTCCTTTGCCAACAAAGGTCCATCTAGTCAAGGCTATCATTTTTCCAGTAGTCATCTATGGATGTGAAAGTTGGACTGTGAAGAAAGCTGAGCGCTGAAGAATTGATGCTTTTGAACTGTGGTGTTGGAGAAGACTCTTGAGAGTCCATTGGACTGCAAGGAGATCCAACCAGTCCATTCTGAAGGAGACCAGCCCTGGGAGTTCTTTGGAGGGAATGATGCTGAAACTCCAATACTTTGGCCACCTCATGAAAAGAGTTGACTCATTGGAAAAGACTCTGATGCTGAGAGGGATTGGGGGCAGGAGGAAAAGGGGACGATGGAGGATGAGATGGCCGGATGGCATCACTGACTCGAGGGAAGTGAGTCTGAGTGAACTTTGGGAGTTGGTGATGGACAGGGAGGCCTGGCGTGCTGCGATTCATGGGGTCGCAAAGAGTCGGACACGACTGAGCTACTGACCTGACTGAACTGATGCAAATGAGCTTTGTTTTATTTCCTGAATAAATAATGATGGGCAGAACTTATTCTGATGTATGAGAAATAGCATTCAGTATAATTTTGTAGTTGTCTCTTTTAGCACTTCTTTAGCTAAGCAACAGTAAAATGCTCTCTAGAGACATATTAAGTTGTTTCTCTGAGAAAATAATGATTGTCTTCAACAAAATCTCCTTCTTTCAACTTACAGTTTTAATTTGTTTGCATTGTTTAAGTCTCAGACCTTAAGGGACATAATCAACTTGGTATTGGAAAAAACAAAAATATTCTAAAGCATCTGTTTTCAAAAGTTAGGTTGAAAGCCATGACTATACTATATTCTGATCTGTCCTACATGAGTGATTTTCTTATCCTGTCTCTTTCAGTTTATTGAATTATGTGTTCTTTTAGGTTAAGGTCTGAGTTATCCAATATTAAAATTTCTTAATTTCTCTAGCATTATTTCTAGCATATATTTCCTGAAAATCAGTCATGTAAGAGTTACTAAATCAAAAATAATATTAAACTACACATGATTATCAAATTCATCCAAATATTTTGATGTATTGCAACAAAACGATGCTCAAATATGATTCTAAACATCTGTGAGTAATAAGATCACACATACCCTTGTTTTTGTTGTCAATCTCCGAATCCAGCTTCCTACTGTTCATTTTCAGATTTCCTTGACTTAGCTAACAAGAGCCTTTGCAGTATGTCACAGGTTCCAATGTCCTTTGCATTTTTTTTTTCTTTGCCTATATATATTTTTTTGTCTAGATGCATTCCTACTTATTCTTAAGGCTATGGTTTAGTGGAGGATATGTGTATGTGAGTGTTACAAATACATAAGAAATGTCTGTACCTTTCCTCAACTATTCTGTGAACCTTTAAAAAGTCTTAATAATAATAATAATAATTCAAGGAATCTCCCATATGTCCAGTAGTTAGCACTTGGTGCTTTCACTGCTGAGGGCCTTGGTTCAATTCCTGGTCAGATAGCTAAGATCCCACAAGTTGTGCAGTGGAGCTGAAAACAATCAGCATAAATGCCCTGATACTCTCTCCCCAAATATATTGATCTCAAGATCGTGTGCTTATGGTACAATTATCCACTGCTGCACAGATAACACTATATGGCAACTGCATGTTTTCTTAAATAAAGGAATAATTTACTGAATAATTAGAATTTACCACAGTACTTTCCTTTCTTCAGCTTGAGTGGAATTATCTTTTTGTGATAAAGATATCACTCCTTTTTTGTGATACCTCACCTTAGGCATTTAGAAGTGTAAATTAACTATAGACATGTCTTCAATCGGAAGAGAAGAAGGGAAACATTACAAGGTTAAGAAGCAAGACTTAAGGTACTCAAACCACTTTTTTCAAAAGTTTAAATTTATTTATTTTAATTGGAGGCTAATTATTTTACAATATTGTATTGGTTTTGCCATATATCAGCATGAATCCAGAGATGGTTTTGTGGATCATGTGATAGATCACTAATTTATTTGATTCACAGTTTCTAAATTTAAAATAATTTTATTGAGGTATAGTTGATTTGTAATATTGTGCTAGTTTTAAATTATTTTCTAATTTATATAAAACACAATTTGTTATGATTTATAATCACATCAAAGGAAATATTATGAAAAAATTAGAGACAATATAGATTTTCAAAAAAGCAAAATGTAGTGTACACTTAGGTGTTCTTGACATCATTTGACTTTTAAAAGAGATAGGAAAAAGCAAGGAGTAAGAATATTTTTAGTGAGAAACATGAATAGACTGCAGGTATATTTCCTTAGTTTTGCTGTCTAGAAGATGGAACTGTCAAAATAAGCTCTCACTATGTCAGACTTTAGAAGCTAAATGATTAATTCAGCCACATTTTCTCTCACATCATTTAGACAAAAGAAGTCAATTAAGTTGAACATTAAAAGCTGATGAATCAAACACTGGCATAAAATAGCAATTAGAAAATAATCAGTTAATTAAGTAAAATGACAATGGAAAAGTCATCTAATGACAGTAATATAACTAGTGCATTAACAAGAAGTGACACTGAAAAATAGAAATGCCAAATACAACAGTTATGATGACTAAAAATGTATTAGAGAGATTCATGCAGATAATTAAGTTAAAACACCTCCAGTGCTTAGGATTTTTTTTTTCTGGTATTGTAACCAAAAAAACCCTTAAATGTAGTCTGCTCTAGACATGACCTCCAAGTAAATACTCTCACATTTATAAAGCTATCCTCTGAACACTGTTGAAACTAGATAATGCAGTTTAAAAAATACCCATACCTAAATTTCATGAATATTAATATGTAAGATGCATATACATAGGCATAAGGAAAGGGTTCTTTCTTTTTTACAGGGCTTGCATTAATGGAAAAAGCCCTGACAGCCATCAAATGGCTCATAATGAGGGATAAAGCTTGTGTGTTGCTAGTTTGAAGTGAGAAATGTTAGGATGAATTGAAGTGATTAAGTTTCCAGGATTTCTCCCTTCCCAAAAGACTCTTCTGTAATATGTACATGTTTTCTGTACATATGACAAAATTCTAAATGAGTTATGACCTCATCATCAGTTGTTCTTCAGTTACTAAGTCATTTCCGACACTTTGCAATACTATGGGCTGCAGCAGGGAGGATTCCGTGTCCTTCGCTATCTCCCGGGGTTTGCACAAATTCCTGTCTATTAGATTGATTATGTCATCCAAATATCTCATCCTCTGTCATCCCCTTCCCCTCTGCCCTCAGTCTCTCCCAGCATCAGGGTATTTTCCAATGAGTGGACTCTTTGCAACAGGTGGCCAAAGTATTGGAGCTGCAGCTTCATTCCTTCCAATGAATATTCAGGGTTAATTTTCTTTAGGATTGACTGATTTGATCACCCTACAGTCCAAGGAACTCTCAATAATCTTCTCCAGCAACACAATTCAAAAGCATCAATTCTTTGGCACTCAGCCTTTTATACAGTTCAACTTGCTCATCTGTAAATGACTAGTGGAAAAACCTTAGTTTTGAAAATGCAGAACTTTGTCAGCAAAATGATGTCTCTGATTTTTAATAAGCTGTCTAGGTTTGTCATAGTTTTCCTTCCAAGGAGCAAGTGTCTTTTAATTTCATGGTTGCAGGTGGCACTTCTGAAAAATAACTCTCCTGCCAACATAGGAAACATAGGCTATGTAGTTTAGATCTCTGGTTGGGAAGATTCCATGGAGGAGGGCATGGCAATCCACACCAGTATTCTTGATTAGAGAATACCATGAATCGAGGAGCCTTGTGAGCTAAGTTCCACAGGTTCTCAAAAAGTCGGACATGACTGAATCCACACAGAAGTAGGATTGTTTGACAATATAGTAATCATGTTTTTCTTTGTGGGGGAAGGCTTCCCTGGTGGCTCAGATGCTAAATAATTTGCTTGCAATGAAAGAGACCCAGGTTTGATCCCTGAGTTTGGAAGATCCCCTTGAGAGGGGAATGCTACCCACTCCAGTATTCTTGCCTCAAGAATTCCATGGACAGAGGAGCCTGGAGGGCTACAGTCCATGAGGTTGCAAAGAGTCAGACATGACTGAGTGATTAAGACTTTTAGCATCAATAGTTAGTGCCAAATCTCAGAAAACCCTGTGAAAAGGTAAACAATGCAAAATGTAACTAATACACTTTTAGACATTAAATGACATTTATGGTATTGGTACAGACTGGTTTTACAAAGATAATTTATTTTTTAAATTGTATTGGAATATTTTATTTAAATATTTATTGGAATATTTTATTTAAATATCCAATATTTTATTTAAATATCCAATATTTATTGGAATATTTTATTTAAAACTTTGTGGTAAAGCCAAAATGAATCAGTTATACACATACAGATGTCTACTTATTCATAGATTCTTTTCCCATATTGGTCATTCCAAATATTGAGTAGAATTCCAGTGCTGTGCAGTAGGCCCTTAACTACTATATGTAAAATTTATAGCTTTTTATTTGTTGATAAGATAAAGTGTCAATTTGTAAGCCATCCACTTCTGGACTGGAAAACAAAAGTCAAACTTACTTTTTTTTAAAATATTTAAATATTTATGAATAATTGTCTCCTCCTCCTCCTGGAACGTCTTGAATGTTCATGTAATATTTTATTGATTTGGGTTATTTTTTGGTGAAAAGGATGAGATCTAGATTAAGTTATTTATAATTCGAATAGAATTTGATCTGATGATTCTGCTATCAATTTCTCCTTATTTAAAAGACTTTCATCATTAGTTATGTATCTATTTAAAGTGCTGACATGTAATATCACTATATAGCATGAAGTAACTGCCCCATTACTATGATTCTTGATTATACAAACAACGTATGAAATCAAAATTCATCCTTTTTTTTTTTCTTTACATGATATATAATGGAATCAGTTAGCACTAAAAAGCATGGCTTATTTCAGAGTAATTGAAAATTAATGAATAACCATGGGAATCAACCCTCATGAGACAGGGTAAGAAAAACAAGTCAAAAATTGCTCTTAAGTTAAATAGTGCACAGCTTATGAACCAATACATGTCACCTGTGGAAATTATTATCCTTCAGGAATATCTTCAGGTTTCCTCCTATATGGATTATACGTCCTGATATATTTGGTACTCTCTCCCCCTTTCTCTTTTTCATAAAGTTTTTTTTTTTTTTTTAAACCTGGCTCATTGATTTTTTTTATTATTCTTGAGATATGAATATTCATTTTCCTTAATAGCCATTTTTATCTGGCTTTGTTTTATAAAAATTAGTAATAAAAAATATTGGTTTTAGAAAAACCTTGCTTGTAAATGTTATTAAATATACAAATGTAAAGCAAACCCATGAATTAAAACTTACGGTGCCAAATCAAATGTGCGGGCTTGTGCATATTAAGTCGCTTCAGTCGTGTCCAACTCTGTGTGACCGCATGAACTGTAGCCCTCCAAGCTTCTCTGTCCGTGGGATTCTCCAGCCAAGAATAGTAAGTAACTGTTAATTTTCTTGCTATAATAAGGACTTAAATAAAATAACATGTCCAGATCGGGCTTCCCTAGTAGCTCAACTGGTAAAGATTCCACCAGCAATCAGTACACCTAGATTTGATTCCTGGGTCTGGAAGACCCACTTGAGAGGGGATAGGCTACCCACTCTAGCATTCTTGGGTTTCCCCGGTGGCTCAGACAGTAAAGAATCTGCCTGCAATGTGGGAGACCCGGGTTTGATCCGTGGATTGGGAAGATCCCCTGGAGAAGGGAATGGTACCCACTCAATTATTCTGGCCTGGAGAATCCATAGACAAAGGAGCCTGGTGGGCTATAGTCCGTGGGTCTCAAAGACTGAGCCACTTTAGTTTTCATGTTCACTTTATAGTCAAGGTAATTCTAGTGTTGTGGGACCTACTTCTTTCATAAGGATTACTTTTCACTTAATTTGAAAATGGACTCAGAGGTGAAGAGGGAGAATGTCCTTCCTCCTGACTGGGATGTTAATATTTATTATGGCTACTGACATAGTATGGGAAAAATGGTACCTTCTCCATCATGAATGCTTAGGGTGTTTTTGTAATAATAGAAATTTTTAAATTAGTCCATCATGTATGTTTCTATGAATATTTGAAAACACTTTATGGTTGTGTAAAGCCAATTTAAAAAAAAAAAAGAAGCAGATATCTGAGAAAACTTATCCTAAACCCAAAAATATCCAATCCTTCTTTAAATTGTTAAGGTTTTCCAAATTTTCAGATGGAGTATTTATCACTAGAATTAGGAGCAAACATTGGTATGTTTAAATATCTCAGAAAGATTTTCTCTCCCTTTTTTTTTTCTTATAGTTTTATAATTGATAGGCACCTAAATATCAGAGTATTTTCATATTTCCTTTTCCTACCAGGTTGCTCTATAAGTACACAGATCTGACTGTATTATTATTTTATCTGATGTTATATTAAAATTAATTTACAGATTGAGGAATACATAAAATAATGCTTTAAGTGTAGATCCACCTAATCTAGGGCATAAATGATATATTCTTGAAACATGAGTTGAGCAGATCTTGTTTCCTTGTGTGTCTTAAAAACATGAAAAAGTGTTTCCCATAAATATGTTGCATAAAAAGTTGCCATTATAAGTGTCAAAGCCAAAATTATGAAATAGCAATATCTGTCACCATTTTCAGATTTTATGATGTGCTATCATTCACTAAATTCCTATTTCTTATTATTTTATATATATTTTCCACTCCAACTAAGGTTCTCTGCAAGGGTTTGTTCTCTGCATTTGGTTTTAAATTATTCATATTCATATATGCACAAACACAAAACATATCTTTGAAGGGAAATCTTGTTTATATATTAATTGATAAGTAATTTAAAAGCAGAATTATTATGGTTGAAATACTGAAAAGGCCCCTGAGTTATCTTACCGTGAATCATACATTCAGTTCAGTTCACTTCAGTCGCTCAGTCGCGTCCGACTCTTTGCGACCCCATGAATCGCAGCACACCAGGCCTCCCTGTCCATCACCAACTCCCGGAGTTCACTCAGACTCACGTCCATTGAGTCAGTGATGCCATCCAGCCATCTCATCCTCTGTCGTCCCCTTCTCCTCCTGCCCCTAATCCCTCCCAGCATCAAAGTCTTTTTCAATGAGTCAACACTTTGCATGAGGTGGCCAAAGTACTGGAGTTTCAGCTTCAGCATCATTCCTTCCAAAGAAATCCCAGGGCTGATCTCCTTCAAAATGCACTGGTTCGATCTCCTTGCAGTCCGAGGGACTCTCAGGAGTCTTCTCCAACACCACAGTTCAAAAGTATCAATTCTTCGGCCCTCAGCCTTCTTCACAGTCCAGCTCTAACATCCATACATGACTACTGGAAAAACCATAGCCTTGACTAGACAGACATTAGTCGGCAAAGTAATGTCTCTGCTTTTGAATATGCTATCTAGGTTGCTCATAGCTTTTCTTCCAAGGAGAAAGCATCTTTTAATTTAATGGCTACAGTCACCATCTACAGTGACTTTGGAGCCCCCAAAAGTAAAGTCTGACACTGTTTCCACTCTTTCCCCATCTATTTCCCATGAAGTGATGGGACTGGATGCCATGATCTTCGTTTTCTGAATGTTGAGTTTTAAGCCAACTTTTTTGCTCTACTCTTTCACTTTCATCAAGAGACTTTTTAAGTTCCTCTTCACTTTCTGCCATAAGGGTGTGGTCATCTGCATATGTGAGGTTATTGATATTTCTCCTGGCAATCTTGATTCCAGCTTGTGTTTCTTCCAGTCCAGCGTTTCTCATGATGTACTCTGTACATAAAGAAATAAGGAGAGTGACAATATACAGCCTTGATGTACTCCTTTTCCTATTTAGAACCAGTCTGCTGTTCCATGTCCAGTTCTAACTGTTTCTTCCTGATCTGCATACAGATTTCTCAAGAGGCAGGTCAGGTGGTCTGTTATTCCCATCTCTCTCAGAGTTTTCCACAGTTTATTGTAATCCACACAGTCAAAGGCTTTGGTATAGCCCATAAAGCAGAAATAGATGTTTTTCTGGAACTCTCTTGCTTTTTTGATGATCCAGCAGATGTTGACAATTTCATCTCTGGTTCCTCTGCCTTTTCTAAAACCAGCTTGAACATCAGGGAGTTCACGGTTCACATAATGCTGAAGCCTGGCTTGGAGAATTTTGAGAATTACTTTACTAGCATGTTAGATTAGTGCAATTGTGTGGTAGTTTGAGTATTCTTTGGCATTGCCTTTCTTTGGGATTGGAATGAAAACTGACCTTTTCCAGTCCTGTGGCCACTGCAGCGTTTTCCAAATTTGCTGGCTATTGAGTGCTGCACTTTGACAGCATTATCTTTCAGGATTTGAAAGAGCTCAACTGGAATGCCATCACCTCCTCTAGCTTTGTTCATAGTGATGCTTTCTAAGGCCCACTTGACTTCATATTCCAGGATGTCTGGCTCTAGGTGAGTGATCACACCATCGTGATTATCTTGGTCTTGATGAGCTTTATTGTACAGTTCTTCTGTGTATTCTTGCCACCTCTTCTTAATATCTTCTGCTTCTGTTAGGTCCAGACCATTTCTGTCCTTTATCGAGCCCATCTTTGCATGAAATGTTCCCTTGGTATCTCTAATTTTCTTGAAGAGATCTCTAGTCTTTCCCATTCTGTTGTTTTCCTCTATTTCTTTGCATTGATCACTGAAGAAGGCTTTCTTATCTCTACTTACTATTCTTTGGAATTCTGCATTCAGATGCTTGTATCTTTCCTTTTCTCCTATGCTTTTTCCTTCTCTTCTTTTCACAGCTATTTGTAAGGCCTCCCCAGACAGCCATTTTTCTTTTTTACATTTCTTTTCCATGGGAATGGCTTTGATCCCTGTCTCCTGTACAATGTCACGAACCTCATTCCATAGTTCATCAGGCACTCTATCTATCAGATCTAGGCCGTTGAATCTATTTCTTACTTTCACTGTATAATCATAAATAATTTGAGTTAGTTCATACCTGAATGATCTAGTGGTTTTCCCTACTTTCTTCAATTTAAGTCTGAATTTGTTAATAAGAAGTTCATGACCTGAGCCACAGTCAGCTCCTGGTCTTGTTTTTGTTGCCTATATAGAGCTTCTCCATGTTAAAAGGTACCTTTTAGGTGAAAGTTACTATATTATATAATATATATATATATATATTACAACTGAATAGTCTATACTTCTATCTTAAAGCACTAGAAGAGCAAACTGAACATATGTAAAAGGAAAATAATAAAATTTGCACTGGAATTATGAAATAGATAAAGTTAAAACAGACAACTTCAACAAAAACACATTTTTTTTTTTTGTAAAACTGACAAAATAGGCATATTTAAGGTAGACTGCTAGAGACAAAAAAAAAAAAAAGAAATGATTTAAATTACTAAAATTAAAAAAAAAATAGAGTAAACATCATGGCCAATCTCATAGAAATGAAAAGGATTTTAAGGGATTGTTATGAACAAGTACATACAAATAAATTAGATAATTAGATTAGATTAAATGCACAAAGTAAGAATGATAGCATTAAGTCATGTCCAACTCTTGGGATCCCATGAACAATAGTCTGACAGACTTCTCTGTCCATGGGATTCTCCAGGAAATACTACTGGAGTGGGTTGTCATTTCCTTCTCCAGGGGAACTTGTCGACCCAGGAATTGAACTCAGGTCTCCCACGTTGGGAGCAGATGTTTTACCGACTGAGCTACATGGGAAACAGGAAAATGCACAAGTTGATAGAAAATCAAAAGGACCACACATGGCTAAAAAAGAAATGAAAATTTTGAATAGATATTTACATAGTAAAGGGACTTCCCAGGTGGCGCTAGTGGTAAAGGATTTGTCTTCCAATACAAGTGGAGAAGGAGATAGCAACCCAGTCCAGTATTCTTGCCTGGAGAATCCCGTGGACAGAGGAGCCTGGTGGGCTGCTTTCCATGAGGTTGCACAGTCGAACATGACTGAAGCAACTTAGCAGCAGCAGCAGTCAGTGCAGCAAGCAGAAGAAATGCATGTTCTATTCCTGGGTTGGGCAGATACCCTGGAGGAGGAAACGGCAAACCACTCCAGTATTCTTGCCTGGAGAATTCCATGGACAGAGGAGCCTAGCAGGCTACAGTCCATGGGGTCACAAAGAGGCACATATATCTCAACACACACACACACACACACACACACACACACACACACACACACACACACACACACACACACAAGAAAAAAAGCTACTTACAAAGAAAATGCCAGAACAAACTTAGTGTGGCATGGGCATAGGAGAGAGAGAGACAGACAGAGAGACAGAGAGAGAGAGATCAGTAGAATAAAATTGAATATATAAAAGTAAAACACTGTTCCTGTGATGGTTTGCAAATATGCCCAGTTTAAATTATTTTTGACAAATGTGACACAGAAAACTGAATACCCAATTGCAAATGAATGATTCCCCTACCCCACACCTTGTGTGTGTTAGTCGCTCAGTCATGTCCAACTCTCTATGCAATGCCATGGACTGTAGCCCACTGTGGGGTTCTCCAGACAAGAATACTGGGGTGAGTTGCCATGCCCTCCTCCAAGGAATCTTATCCCCAGGGATTGAACCCAGGTCACCTGCATTGCACGAGAATTCTTTACCATCTGAACCACAACATCTTACATAGAACTTAATTGAAGATGCATCACAAACCTAAATTTAAGATCTAAATCTACAAAATCTTAGAATATATAGACAATGGTTTCTTAGTTCTCCCAGCAAACGTACATGTTACCAAAAAAGATATATTTGACTTCATCAGAACAGAAAACTTTTGTGTTGTGTATACTATCATCAGTAAAGTGAGAAGAAAACCACTGAGTGCAAGAAAATATTTGCAAGTCACAAATGTGATAAGGGACTTGTATCTAGAATATATAATGAATTATTAAAACTCAGCAAAAAAAAAGACAAATGGAAACATATAACTAAAATAATGGATGAAAATTATGAATATACCCTTGTATAAAGGAGAAGTAAAAATCCCCAATAAACAGAAAACAAGAATCTCAACATCTTTTCCAACCAGGAAAATGAAAATTTGAAATGTGTTCTAAAATGTACTACCACTTGAATAATGGTAATAGTTGCATTGTCCTGTGAGGATACTAAAAATAACATTGAATCATGCACTTAATGAGTGAATTTTATGATGCTTTAATAATATCTCAATGAAAATTTAAAATAAGTGATCCATGTGAGAAAACATATTTTAAATTTAAAAACCAAATTAATCTCCAGTATTTAGACAAAGTGATTTTTTTCTTAAACAACATAGTTTAGTTCAGTTCAGTTGCTCAGTCGTGTCCGACTCTTTGTGACCCCATGAATCACAGCACGCCAGGCCTCCTTGTCCAACTCCCGGAGTTCACTTAAACTCACATCCATTGAGTTGGTGATGCCATCCAGCCATCTCACCCTCTGTCATCCCCTTTTCCTCCTGCCCCCAATCCCTCCCAGCATCAGAGTCTTTTCCAATGAGTCAACACTTCGCATGAGGTGGCCAAAATATTGGACTTTCTGCTTTAGCATCATTCCTTCCAAAGAATACCTAGGACTGATTTCTTTAGAATGGACTGGTTGCATCTCCTTGCAGTCCAAGGAACACTCAGGAGTCTTCTCCAACACCACAGTTCAAAAGCACCAATTCTTCAGAGCTCAATTTCTTCACAGTCCAACTCTCACATCCATACATGACCACTGGAAAAACCATAGCTTTGACTAGACGGACCTTTGTTGGCAAAATAATGTCTCTAATTTTCAGTATGCTATTTAGGTTGGTCATAACTTTTCTTCCAAAGAGTAAGCATCTTTTAATTTCATGGCTGCAGTCACCATCATGAACAGTATGAAAAGGCAAAATGATAGGGTACTGAAAGAGGAACTCCCCAGGTCAGTAGGTGTCAAATATGCTACTGGAGATCAGTGGAGAAAAAACTCCAGAAAGAATGAAGGGATGGAGCCAAAGCAAAAACAATACCCAGTTGTGTATGTGACGTGATAGAAGCAAGGTCCGATGCTGTAAAGAGCAATATTGCATAGGAACTTGGAATGTTAGGTCCATGGATCAAGGCAAATTGGAAGTGGTCAAACAGGAGATGGCAAGAGTGAATGTCAACATTCTAGGAATCAGCAAACTAAAATTGACTGGAATGGGTGAAATTAACTCAGAAGACCATTATATCTAGTACTGTGGGTAGGAATCCCTTAGAAGAAATGGAGTAGCCACACCATGGTCAACAAGAGTCCAAAATGCAGTACTTGGATGCAGTCTCTAAAACGACAGAATGATCTCTGTTTCATTTTCATGGCAAACCATTCAATATCATAGTAATCCAAGTCTATACCCCAACCAGTAACCCTGAAGAAGCTGAAGTTGAATGATTCTATGAAGACCTAGAAGACCTTTTAGAACTAACACCCACAAAAGATCTTTTCATTATAGGGGACTGGAATGCAAAAGTAAGAAGTCAAGAAACACCTGGAGTAACAGGTAAATTTGGCCTTGGAATACAGATTGAAGTAGGGCAAAAGCTAACAGAGTTTTGCCAAGAGAATGCACTGGTCATAGCAAACACCCTCTTCCAACAACATAAGAGAAGACTCTATACATGGACATCACCAGATGGTCAACACTGAAGTCAGATTGATTATATTCTTTGCAGCCAAAGATTGAGAAGCTCTATACAGTCATCAAAAACAAGTCCAGGATCTGACTGTGGCTCTGATCATGAGCTCCTTATTGCCATATTCAGACTTAAATTGAAGAAAGTAGGGAAAAGAACAGAGTAACAGAGAAGAAATAAGAAAGTTACAATGAAAATGTAAATATATTAGTTTTGTTGTTGTTTTTTAGTTACTAAGTCATGTCTGACTCTTCTGCAACCCCACAAACTCTAGCCCTCCAGGCTCCTCTGTCTATGGAATTTCACAGGCAAGAATATTGGGATGGGTTTCCATTTCCTTCTCCAGGGGATCTTCCTGACCCAAGGATTGATCCTGTATTTCCCGCATTGGCAGGCAGATTCTTTACCACTTAGCCACCAGGAAAGCCCACAAATAAATTAACATACAGCTTAATTTGTTATTGCATCTCATAATGATCAGTGGTTTCATGTATTTCTTAGTTCATAACATTTTTAACTATAAATATTTGGCTACCGTAATTTTTTTAGCATTTTCTAAGTATCATACTAACCTATTAAATATTAACTTTTATAAAAACAATTATTACCCAGATGTTAATATTTTAATATTAATGTAATTATTAATGTTACCTAGATAAATAAAGAATTAGTGTAAAATAAAATGCAATTTGAACCTAAACACATTGAGACAATCTGACCCAGAAATTGGTCATAGCTGTCCCTCATCCATATCATTTTGACATAAAAATTATGGTTATATAAACATGTGTATCACACATTTATTAAAATTATATGGAAATTATGATTTGTAAAACTGTAAAAAGTGAATGTTAAATCAAGGTTAAACTATCCTAATAATATTCTTATTGATAGGTAATTATATATCATCCTTTATGAGAAACAGTATTATGAACAAATCAGGCCTATGCCACAGTATATATTTTGTCATTTTACCTCAGAACTCTCTTCTGTCTTCAATTTTTTTAATTCTAGTTCTGTATGCTTTCTTGAGCCATCTTCTGAAAATTGCAAATATCTCTATTTTTCTGTTCACATTATAATAACTTCTTTGCAGTGAACCTGTAATTTGGATAGACAAAGAAAATTACAAGAAAAAATAATTGTGATATTTTCCTATTAAAAAACTAACTTCTCTACATTCTACTTTTCCTGTGTTAGCAATTTAATGAACATATAATGTCCTACAGCTCTACATATTATTATAGTAAAATAAAGGCCCATTTGTGCCATTAATTTTATTTTCATTTTGGTTAATTTAAATTTTAAAGATACTAATAAAAATAAGCTTTCAAATGTAGTCAGTTTGGGGAGTAACAGTAAAGATATTTAGTTGAAATCATAGCTTCAAATTAAAGTAATTCTATAGTCTGATGCTGTAAAGAGTAATATTGCATACAAACCTGAATACTATGTCCATGAATAAAGGCAAATTGGAAGTGGTCAAACAGGAGATGGCAAGGATGAATATTAATGTTCTAGGAATCAACAAACTAAAATGGACTGGAATGGGTTAATTTAACTCAGATGACCATCATATCTATACTGTGGGCAAGAATCCCTTAGAAGCAATGGAGTAGCCATCATAGTCAACAATAGAATCTGAAATGCAGTACTTAGGTGCAAACTCAAAAAAGACAGAATGAACTCTGTTCATTTCCAAGGCAAACCATTCAATATCATGGCAATCCAAGTCTATATCCTGACCAGTAGTGCAGAAGAAGGTGAATATGAGGGGTTCTATGAAGATGTACTCGAACTTTTGGAAATGACACCCAAAAAAAGATGTCCTTTTCATCATAGGGGGCTGGAATGCAAAAAGTAGAAAGTCAAGAAAAACCTGGAGTAACAGGCAAATTTGGCCTTGGAGTACAGAATGAAGCAGGGCAAAGGGTAAGAGTTTTGCCAAGAGAACACACGGGTCATAGAAAACACCTTTTTCCAACAACACAACAGAAGACTCTACACATGTATATCACCATATGGTCAAAACTGAAATCAGATTGATTATATTATTTGCAGTCAAAGATGGAGAAGCTCTATTCAGTCAGCAAAAACAAGACGGAACTGACTGTGGCTCAGATAATGAACTCCTAATTGCCAAATTCAGACCTAAATTGAAGAAAGTAGGGAAAATCACTAGACCATTCAGTTCAGTTCAGTTCAGTTCAGTCACTCAGTCATGTCCGACTCTTTGTGACCCCATGAATCGCAGCATGCCAGGCCTCCGTACCATTCAGTATGATCTAAATCGAATCTCTTATGATTATACAGTAGAAGTGAGAAATGGATTTAAGGGATTAGATCTGATAGACAGAACGCCTGATGAACTATGGACAGAGGTTCATGACATTGTATAGGAGACAGGGAACAAGACCAATCCCAAGAAAAGAAATGCAAAAAAGCAAAATGACTGTCTGAGGAGGCCTTATGAATAATTGTGAAAATAAGAGAAGTGAAAAGCAAAGGAGAAAAGGAAATATATACCCATTTGAATGCAGAGTTCCAAAGAATAATAAGGAGACATAAGAAAACATTCCTCAGTGACCAATGCAAAGAGTTAGAGGAAAGCAATAGAATGGGAAAGTCTAGAGATTGCTTCAAGAAAATTAGAGATATCAAGGGAACATTTCATGAAAAGATACGCTCAATAAATGAAAGAAATGGTATGGACCTAACAGAAGCAGAAGATATGAAGAAGAGGTAGCAAGAATACACAGAAGAACTATACAAAAATATCTTCATGAGATGGTGTGACCACTCACCTGGAGACAAACATCTTGGAATGCAAAATCAAGGAGCCTTAGGAAGCATCACTACAAACAAAGCTAGTGGAGGTGATAGAATTCCAGTTGAGCTATTTCAAATCCTAAAAGATGATGCCATGAAAGTGTTGCACTCAATATGCCAGCAAATTTGGAAAACTCAGTAGTGGCCACAGGACTGGAAAATATCAGTTTTCACTCCAATTCCTAAGAAAAGCACTGCCAAAGAATGCTATATTATCACACAACTGCATTCATCTCATGCACTAGTAAAGTAATGTTCAGAATTCTTCATGCCAAACTTGAACAATGAACTTCCAAATGTTCAGGCTGGTTTTATAAAAGGCAGAGGAACCAGAGATCAAATTGCCAACATCCGCTGGATCATGGAAAAAGCAAGAGAGTTCCAGAAAAACATGCATTTCTGCTTTACTGACTATACCAAAGCCTTTGACTCTGTGGATCACAATAAACTGTGGAAAATTCTGAAAGACCAGACCACTTGATCTGCCCCTTGAGAAATCTGTATGCATGTCAGGAAGCAACAGTTAGAACTGGGCATGGAAAAACAGACTGGTTTCAAATAGGAAAAGGAGTATGTCAAGGCTGTCACCTTGCTTACTTAACTTATGTGCAGATTATATCACGAGAAATGCTGGGCTGGATGAAGCCCAAGCTGGAATCAAGATTGCTGGGAGAAATATCAATAACCTCAGATATGAAGATGACACCACCGTTAAGGCAGAAAGTGAAGAAGAACTAAAGAGCTTCTTGATGAAAGTGAAAGAGGAGAGGGAAAAAGTTGGGTTAGTGAGTGAGTGAAGTCGCTCAGTTGTGTCCAACTCTTTATGACCCCAAAGACTGTAGCCTACCAGGCTCCTCTGTCCATGGGATTTTCCAGACAATAGTACTGGAGTGGGTTGGCATTTCCTTCTACAAGGGATCTTCCCAATCCAGGGCTCGAACCTGGGTCTCCCACATTGTAGACAGATGCTTTACCATCTGAGCCACCAAAGCTCAACATTTAGAAAACAAAGATCAAGGCATCCAGTCCCATCACTTCATGGCAAATAGATGGGGAAACAGTGGAAACAGTGCCAGACTTTATTTTTTGTGGGGCTTCAAAATCACTGCAAATTGTGACTGCAGCCATGAAATTAAAAGACACTTCCTCCTTGGAAGAAAAGTTATGACCAACGTAGACAGCATATTGAAAAGCAGAGATATTACTTTGCCAACAAATGTCCATTTAATCAAGACTATGGTTTTTCCAGTAATCACATATGGATGTGAGAGTTGGACTATAAAGAAAGCTGAGTGCTGAAGTATTGATGCTTTTGAACTGTGGTGTTGGAGAAGACTCTTGAGAGTCCCATGGACTGCAAGGTGGTCCAACCAGCCCATTCTAAAAGACATCAGTCCTGGGTGTTCTATAGAAGGACGGATGCTGAAGCCGAAACTCCAATACCCTGGCCACCTCATGCGAAGAGCTGACTCATTTGAAAAGACCTTGATGCTGAGAAAGATTGAAGACAGGAGGAAAAGGGGATGACAGAAGATGAGATGGTTGGATGGCATCACCGACTCAATGGACATGAATTTGAGTGAACTCTGGTAGTTGGGGATGGACAGCGAGGGCTGGCGTGCTCGGTACATGGGGTCGCAAAGAGTCCACATGGCTTAGCGACTGAACTGAACTGTACTGATACTGAGTGGATATAGTGTCAACAAATATATGTAATTGTGAATACTGTACAACTGAAAAACACCAGCATTTCATAACTTATACTTTAATGCTGTTTAAAAAGATAGGTGATAACTTTATCTTTCAAGATCAACAGGTGTTTATACAAATTATCTCAAGTAATTTCCTTTGAATATCACCTTAAAAATGTTTATGATGCATGTATTTATTTCTATAAACATAAATCAAAGTTGATTTCATCTGTTTTTTTTTTTTTTCCAATGCTTACTTGTTACTATGAAATTATCTTTTCTTATAAGGAAATGGGTAAAATACAAATTTAATTCAAGGTGGCACTGCCAAAATCTTTAGTAGCGAGAGCAATTAAGATACAAACTTTAAATATTTAGTTGGAAAATTGACGTCTCTAAGCATATTTTTGTGCTTTTAGTTATTAATGATTATTTATAACATTAGTTACTATGTGTAACCCAGAACATTGTACATTTATAAATTTATCCACTGCTCAATGGAAATATCATGGAAACAAATTAGTCAGATGGCAATTTCTCTTTGTAGATTTTACATCCTTTTATACTAATATTCTAGTTTATTTCTAGTTGGAAGGACATATATTAAGTATTGCATAAAAAGACATAATCACCATTGTGAAATCACTTAAACTTTTTCTGAAAATATTTTATTTTGCATATATTGTTGCTTGTTGTTATTGTTGTTTAGTTACTAATTCATGTCTGATTCTTTTGCAATCCCTTGGACTGTAATCTGCCAGGATTCTCTGTCTATGGATTTCTCACAGAAGAATACTGCAGTGAGTTGCTATTGCCTTCTCTAAGGGATCTTCCTAGCCCAGGAATTGAACATCTGCATTAGTGGGTGAATTCTTTAACAGTGAGTCACCAGTGAAGTCCATGTTGTTGCCTAATCTCTGAGGAATCTTAGGTGAGTTACATCAAAGTTTATGTTGCTAATAGATACTTAATCCATCCTGAGACGAACTTTGATGGTAACATTTTATTTGTTTTACGTAAATTTAAGCTACAATATTCTATTTTTAGTTGTAATACAATCATAAAGGACTAATATTAATCTGTAATAAATAATTTAATTTTTAATCATAACATTTAAAATACTTCCTAATTTAAAAACAAAATAATTTATGGATTTTGCCAATTTTTTTATAATGTTGCCACAGCATTTCTTTTTATACTTTATATAATCTTGAATAAGGTTGTTTTACTGTTTGATTTAAGGTATAATTTAGTGTTTCATTTTCTAAATTAAAGGATCAAGAATATACAGTGGAGAAAAAACAGCCTCTTCAATGTGTGGTACTGTGAACAATGGACAGCTACATGTAAAAGAATAAAATTACAACAGTTCCTTACCATCATACACAAAAATAAATTCGAAATGGATTAAAGACCTAAGTGAAGTGAAGTGAAGTGAATTTGCTCAGTCGTGTCTGGCTCTTTGTGACCCCATGGAGTGCAGCCCACCAGACTCCTCTGTCCATGGGATTTTCCAGGCAAGAGTACTGGAGTGGGTTGCCATTTCCTTCTCCTAAAGACATAAATGCCAGGCCAAATACTATAAAATCTTAGAGTAAAACACAATCAGAAGACTCTCTGACATAAATTCCAGCAAGATCTTTTTGATCCACCATATGGAGTAATGAAAATAAAAGCAAAATTAAATTAACGGGACCTAATTAAGCTCAAAAGCATTTACACAGCAAATGTAACCATAAACAAAACAGAAAAGACATCCCTCAGAAGAATGGGGGAAAATATTTGCAAACAAAGCAACTGACAAGGGATTAATCTCCAAAATATACAAACAGCTGATGTAACTCAATATCAAAATAAAACAACCCATTACACGTCTATTAGAATGTCCAAAACCTGAGACATTGATATCACCAAATGCTGGTGAGGCTATTGAACAGAAATTGTCATTCTTGCTGGGTGGTAATGTGAAATAGTGCAGCCAGTTTGAAAGACAGTTTGGTGATTTCTTCCAAAATTAAATATACTTCTAACACATCAAGGGCAATCTCATTCTTTGGTATTTACCAGAGGACTTGAAAACTGATGCCCATGGGGTAAAAAATTCACACAGATTTTCAACAGCTTTATTCATAATTGCCCAAACTTGGATGATGCCCTCTAGTACTGAATGGATCAAAAAACTATGATACTCACAGACAATGGAATATTATTCACTGCTGAAAAGAGATGGGCTATAAAGCCATAAAAAAGACATGAAGGAAAGTTAAATGCAAATTATTAAACGAAAAAGATGGAGAACAAGAGATAACCTGCCAACATCCGTTTGATCATAGGCAAAGAAAGAGAATTCCAGGAAAACAGCTAGTTCTGCTTTATTGACTACACCAAAGCCTTTGTCTGTGTGGATCACAACAAACTACCGAAAATTCTTAAAGAGATGGGAACACCAGACTACCTTACCTGCCTCCTGAGAAATCTGTACACAGATCAAGAAGCAACAGTTAGAATTGGACATGGAACAACAAACTATTTCAAAAGTGGGAGACGAGTATGTCAAGGCTGTATATTATCATCCTACTTATTTAACTTACATGCAGTGTACATCATGCAAAATATTCTGCTGGATGAAGCACAAGCTGGAATCAAGATTGCTGGGAGAAATATCATTAACTTCAGATATGCAGATGACACCACCCTTATGGCAGAAAGTGAAGAGGAACTAAAAAGCCTCTTGATGAACGTTAAATGGGAGAGTAAAAAAGTTGGCTTAAAACTCAAGATTCAAAAACAAAGATCATGTCATCCAGTCCCATCACTTCATGGCAAATTGATGGAGAAACAGTGGAAACAGGGACAGACTTAATTTCCTTGATCTCCAAAATCACTGCAAATGGTGACTGTAGCCATGAAAGTAAAAGGTACCTGCTCCTTGGAAGAAAAGCTATGACCAAGCTAGAGAGCATATTAAAAAGCAGAGATATTACTTTGCCAACATAGATCTGTCTAGTCAAAGCTATGGTTTTTCCTGTAGTCATGTATGGATGTGAGAGTTAGACTATAATGAAACCTGAGAGCCAGAGAATTGGTGCTTTTGATCTGTGGTGTTAAGAGACTCTTGAGAATCTCTTGGACTGCAAGGAGATCCAACCAATCCATCCTAAAGGAAATCAGTCCTGAATATTCATTGGAAGGACTGATGCTGAAGCTGAAGTCCCAAAGTACATGATGTGAAAAAGACTCTGATGCTGGGAAAGATTGAAGGCAGGAGGAGTAGGGGACAACAGAGGATGAAATGATTGGATGGTATCACTGACTAGATGGACATGAGTATGAAGAAGCTCTAGGGGTTGGTGATGGACAGGGAATCCTGTCATGCTTCAGTCCATGAGGCAGCAGATAGTTAGACATAACTGAGTGACTAAACTGACTAAAGTGAAGAAAGTCTATTCTAGATAGCTACATACTATATAATTCCAACTTACATTCTGGAGAGGCAAGACTGCTGCAACCATAAAAAGATCAGTGTTTATAGGACAGGGAATGAATAGATTGAGAGCCAAAGATTCTTGGGGCAGTGAAAATACTCTTAATGTTATCATAATATCAGGTGCATGTCTTTGTGTGCATGCTAAGTTGCTTCAGTTGTGTCCCACTCTTTGTGACCTTATGCACTCTAATCCACCAGGCTCCTCTGTCTATGGGATTCACCAGGAAAGAATACTGGAGTAGATTGTCATGCCCTCCTTCTTGTAATCCAAGGAATCTAACCGGTGTCTCTTACATCTCCTGTGTTGTTAGGCAACATGTCTTTATGCATTTGTTCAAACCCATAAAATGTATAAAATCAAGTAGGAATCCTATAATAAATTATGTATTTGGGTGATTATAATGTCTCATTGTGGGTTCATCCTTGATAACAAGTATACTATTTTGGTGGGAGGTGTTGATAATAAGGGAGGCTATGCATAAGTGGGGTAGAAGGAAATGGCAACCCACTCCAGTGTTCTTGCCTGGAGAATCCGATGGACAAAGGAGCCTAATGTGCTACAGTCTGTGGGGTCGCAAGTGGCAGACACAACTTAGCAACTAAACTACCACTACTAAAATTCACATTGGAGAAGGAAATGGCAACCCACTCCAATATTCTTGCCTGGAGAATTCCATGGACAGAGGAGCCTGGTGAGCTGCAATCCATGGGTTAATAGAGAGTCAGACGTGACTGAGTGACTAACACACACACACATGCATAAGTAGAAGTAGCAGATAAATTAAAAATCTCTGCTCCTATTTATTTTGTTTTGAACCTAAAACTGCTCTAAAAACAGTTGTAAAATCCACAAATATATATTCTATTGTATTCATAATTAAAACTGTGCAAAATTCCTTAAATTTATGTTGTCATTCACTTGCTTGCAATATTGTAGTTTAATGATACACGAAAAATATTTACACTTCTTATGAATCTTTGATGACCATTATTTAATCTACCACAACTCTAGAAGAGAGTTGGGGAACTTCTTACAAAGAGGAAAATAGTTTTACTATACTCACTCATCTACAGATATTTAGAAAACTAATTAAAAAAAGATATCAACATATAAGTATGTATACAAGTATATATAGCAGCTTTATTCATAATCATCAAAATCTGGAAGCAACCATGTTACCTTTCAGTTGGTAAGTGGATTAACAAACTATTTGTATCCATAAGAGTGAATAGCATTATTTATTAATATAAATAAGCTATCAAGCCACAAGAGACAGGATTGAATCTTAAATGCATGTTGCTAAGTGAAGTATCACAGTCTGAAAGAGTTATATATTGTACAATTCCAATTTTATGATATTCTGAAAATGCCAAAATATACAGATGTTAAACACATCATTAGTTTTCAAGAGTTCAGTGGAACAGGGTAAGTTTGATGAGTAGATGAAGCACAGGGGATTTTTTTTACTATGGTGAAACTTTTCTGTATGATACTATAACTGTGGATACATGGCACCATGCCTTTGTCAAAACTCATTAAACTTTATGGCATAAAGAGTGAACTTTAATGCAGGAAACTTTAAAATACATCGTTTAAGCTGTCTGGGGATTTCCAGAATAAAATGCAGAATATGACAAAACATCCTAACTATATCACAAATGTTTGAAAGGATCTCTCTGAAAGGGGTCAGGGAAATCATGCTGACCTGAAAAAATTGGGTAATAAGTGGAGTTATAAAATTAAAGTAAAAAGTGAATGATATTATAGAGTAAGAGCAAGAGGCTAAAGTGATCCAAGTGATAATGGATTAAAATCACAAATATTACTAAGAAGCTCTGAATAGCTTAATATAGATATGAGTGAGTGAGTGAAGTCGCTCAGTCGTGTCCGACTCTTTGTGACCCCATAGACTGTAGCCTACCAGGCTCCTCTGTCCATGGGATTTTCCAGACAATAGTACTGGAGTGGGTTGCCATTTCCTTTGGTTGCATATAAAATATGTATCAGTTCATTTGAGTCACTCACTCCTGTCTGACTCTTTGTGACCAAATGGACCACAGTATGCCAGCCTTCCCTGTCCATCACCAACTCCTGGAGCTTGCTCAGACTCATGTCCACAGAGTCAGTGATGTCATCCATCCATCCAAAATATGTATCCAACCAATGAAAACATGTATAGATATGTGTATATATACAGGTTATGTGTATGCCTTCCTGTTCTTACTATAGCAGAACTGATGCTTTTGAACTGAGAGACAACTGAAACTGAATTGAGCTGATTAGATGCAATAACTGGAAACTATGTCTGTTTCTTTTTGGAAGGAAGGTGGCACTTCTCAGTTCAGTCACTCTGTCAGGTGCGACTCATGACCCCGTTGATTTTAGCAGGCCAGGCTTCCCTGTCCATCACCTACTCCCGGAGCTTACTCAAACTCATGTCCAAGTCGGTAATGCCATCCAACCATCTCATCTTCTGTAGTCTCCTTCTCATCCCACCTTCAATCTTTCCCAGCATCAGGGAGTTTTCCAAGAAGTCAGTTCTTATCATCAAGTAGCCAAAGTATTGAATCTTCAGCTTCAACGTCAGCCATTTCAATGAATATTCAGGACTGATTGCCTAAGGATAGACTGGTCGGATCTCCTTGCAGTCCAAAGACTCTCAAGAGATTTCTCCAACTCCACAGTTCAAAAACATCAAGTCTTTGGCATTTGGCTTTCTTTGTAGTCCAACTCTTATATCCATACATGACTACTGGAAAAACCATAGCTTTGACTATATGGACCATCATCTAAAGCAAAGTAATATCTCTGCTTTTTAATATGCTATCTAGGTTGCTTTTACCATTTCTTCAAAAGTGCAAGAGTCTTTTAATTTCATGGCTACAGTCACAATCTGCAGTTATTTTGGAGCCCTTCAAAATAAACTCTCTCACTATTTCCATTGTTTTCCCATCCATTAGCCATGAAGTGATGGGACTGGATGCCGTGATCTTAACTTTCTGCAAGTTTGAAGCCAACATTTTCAATCTCCTCTTTAACTTTCATCAAGAGGCTCTTTAGTTCTTCTTCACTTTCTACTGTAAGGGTGCTTTCTCTGCATATCTGAGGTTATTGACATTTCTCCAAGCAATCTTGCTTTCAGTTGTGCTTCATCCAGCACAGCATTTTGCATGATGAACTCTGCATATAAGTTAAATAAGCAGAGTTAAATATATAACCTTGATGTACTCTCTTCTCAATTTGGAACCAGTCTGTCGTTTCATGCCTCATTCTAACTCTTGCTTCTTGACCTGGATACAGATTTCTCAGCAGGCAGGTAAGGTGGTCTGGTATTCCCATCTGTTTAAGAACTTCCCATAGTTTTTGTGATCCACACCGTCAAAGGCTTTGGCGTAGTCAATAAAGCAGAAGTAGATATTTTATTTTTTTCTTGCTTGCTTTTTTGAGGATCTAATGGATGTTAGCAATTTCATCTCTGCTTCCTCTGACTTTTTAAAATCCAGCTTGAACATCTGGAAATTCACTGTTCATGTATTATTGAAACCTGGCTTGAAGGATTTCGAACATTACTTTGCTAGCATGTGAGATGAGTGTAAGTGGGTGGTACTTTGAGCACTCTTTGGCATTGCCTTTCTTGGGGATTGGAATGAAAACTGACCTTTTCCGGTCTTGTGGCCACTGCTGAGTGTTCCAAATTTGTTGGCATATTGAGTGCAGTACTTTCACTGTATCATCATTTTGGATTTGAAGCAGCTCAACTGGAATTCCATCATCTCCAATATCTTTGTTTTTAGTGACGACTCCAAAGGCCCACTTGACTTTGAATTCCAGGATATCTGTCTCTAGGTGAGGGATCACATCACTGTGGTTATCTGGGTCATTAAGATCTTTTTTTGTATATTTCTTCTGTGTATTCTTGCCACTTCTTCTTAATATATTCTGCTTGTTTTAAGTCCATACCATTTCTGTCTTTTATTGTGCCCATTTTTGCATGAAATATTCCTTTGCTATTTCTAATACTCTTGAAGACCTCTCTAGTCTTTCCCATTGAATTGTTTTCCTCTATTTCTTTGCACTGATCACTGAGAAAGACTTTCTTATCTCTTTGCTATTCTTTGGAAATCTGCATTCAAATGGGTATATCTTTCCTTTTCTCTTTTGCCTTTAGCTTCTCTTATTTTCTCAGCTATTCCTAAGTACTCCTCAGACAGCCATTTTGCCTTTTTGCATTTCTTTTTTTGGGGGGATGGTCTTGATCACTGCCTCCTGTACAATGTCATCCATAGTTCTTCAGGCATTCTGTCAGATCTAATCCCTTGAATCTATTTCACACTTCCACTGTATAATCATCAGGGATTCAATTTAGGTGATATCTGAATGATCTAGTGGTTTTCCCTACTTTCTTCAATTTAAGTCTGAATTTGGCAATAAGCAGTGCATGATCTGAGCACAGTCAGCTCCCAGTCTTGTTTTTGCAGACTATATAGAGCTTTTACATCCTTGGCTGCGAAGAATATGATCAATCTGATTTTGGTATTGACCATCTGGTGATGTCCATGTGTAGAGTGTTCTCCTTTATTGTTAGAAGAGAGTGTTTGCTATGACCAGTACATTCTCTTGGAAAAACTCTGTTAGCCTTTTCCCTGTTTAATTCTGTACTCAAAGGCCAAATTTGCTTGTTACTTCAGGTATCTCTTTATTTATTACTTTTGTATTCCAGTCCCCTATTATGAAAAGGACACATTTGTTGAGTACTAGTTCTAGAAGGCCTTGTAGGTCTTCATAGAATGGTTCAACTTCAAGTTCTTCAGCATTATTTGTTAGCACATAGATTTGCATTACTGTGATAGTGAATGATTTGCCTTGGAAATGAACAGAGATAATTCTGTCATTTTTGAGACTGCACCCAAGAACTGTTCCTTGAACTTTCTTGTTAAGTATTTGGGCTACTCCATTTCTTATAAGGGATTCTTGCCCACAGTAATAGACATAATGGTAATCTGAGTTAAATTTGCCCAATCCAGTCCATTTTCATTCACTGATGCCTCAAATGTTGATAATCACTGTTACCTTCTCCTGTTTGACCACTTCCAATTTGCCTTGATTCATGGACCTAACATTCCAGGTTCCTTTCAATATTGCTATTTACAGCATTGGATTTTACTTCCATCACCAGTCACATCCACAACTGAGTGTTGCTTTTGCTGTGGCTCCATCACTTCATTTTTTCTGGAGGTATTTTTCCACTGATCTCCAGTCCCATATTGGCCACCTATCAACCTGGGGAGTTCATCATTCAGTGTCCTATCTTTTTGCCTTTAAATACTGCTCATGGGGTTTTTAAGCCAAGAAAACTGAAGTGGTTTGCTATTCCCTTCTCCAGTGAACCACGTTTAGCCAGAATTCTCCATCATAACTGGTCTATCTCGGGTGACAGGCAAATTTGGCCTTGGAACACAGAATGAAAAAGGGAAAAGGCTAATAGAATTTTGCCAAGAGACTGCACTGGTCATAGCAAACACCTTATTCCAACAACACGAGAAGACTCTACACATGGACATCACCAGATGGTCAACACGGAAATCAAATTGATCATATTCTTTGAAGCCAAAAATGGAGAAACTCTATATGGTGAGCAAAAACAAGACCAGGAGCAGACTGTGGCTCAGATCATGAACTCATTGCCAAATTCAGACTTAAATTGAAGAAAGTAGGAAAAACCACTAGACCATTCAGGTATGACCTAAATCAAATTCCTTATGATTATACAGTGGAAGTGGGAAATCAATTTAAGGGCCTAGATCTGATAGATAGAGTGCCTGATGAACTATGGAATGAGGTTCGTGACATTGTACAGGAGACAGGGATCAAGACCATCATCATGGAAAAGAAATGCAAAAAAGCAAAATGGCTGTCTGGGAAGGCCTTACAAATAGTTGTGAAAAGAAGAGAAGTGAAAAGCAAAGGAGAAAAGGAAAGATATAAGCATCTGAATGAAGAGTCCCAAAGAATAGCAAGGAGAGATAAGAAAGCCTTCTTCAGTGGTCAATGCAAAAACATAGAGGAAAACAACAGAATAGGAAAGACTAGAGATTTTTTCAAGAAAATTAGAGATACCAAGGGAACACTTCATGCAAAGATGGGCTAGGAAAAGGACAGAAATTGTATGGACCTAACAGAAGCAAAAGATATTAAGAAGAGGTGGCAAGAATGCACAGAACTGTACAAAAAAGGTCTTTATGGCCAAGATAATCATGATGGTGTGATCACTCACCTAGAGCCAGATATCCTAAGTCAAGTGGGCCTTAGGAAGCATCACTACGAACAAAGCTAGTGGAGGTGATGGCATTCCAGTGGAACGGTTTCAAATCCTGAAAGATGATGCTGTGAAAGTGCTGCACTCAATAGCCAGCAAATTTGGAAAACTCAGCAGTGGTTACAGGACTGGAAAAGTTCAGTTTTCATTCCAATCCCAAAGAAAGGCAATGCCAAAGAATGCTCAAACTACCACACAGTTGCACTCATCTCACACGCTAGTAAAGTAATGCTCAAAATTTTCCAAGCCAGGCTTCAGCAATATGTGAATCGTGAACTTCCAGAGGTTCAAGCTAGTTTTAGAAAAGGCAGAGAAACCAGAGATCAAATTTCCAACATCTGCTGGATCATCGAATAAGCAAGAGAGTTCCAGAAAAATATCTATTTCTGCTTTATTGACTATACCAAAGCCTTTGACTTCATAGATCACAATAAATTATGGAAAATTCTGGAAGACATGGGAATACCAGACTACCTGACATGCCTCTTGAGAAACCAATATACATGTCAGGAAGCAACAGTTAGAACAGGGCATGGAACAATAGACTGATTCCAAATAGGGAAAGGAGTTCATCAAGGTTGTATATTGTCACCCTGCTTATTTAACTTATATGCAGAGTATATTATGAGAAATGCTGGGCTGGAAGAAGCACAAGCTGGAATCAGGATTGCCAGGAGAAATATCAATAACCTCAGATATGCATATGACACCACCATTATGGCAGAAAGTGAAGAGGAACTAAAAAGCCTCTTGATGAAAGTCAAAGAGGAGAGTGAAAAAGTTGGCTTAAAGCTCAACATTCAGAAAACAAAGATCATGGCATCTGGTCCCATCACTTCATGCAAATAGATGGGAAACAGTGGAAACAGTGTCAGACTTTATTTTTGGGGGGCTCCAAAATCACTTCAGATGGTGATTGCAGCCATGAAATTAAAAGACGCTTTCCCCTTGGAAGGAAAGTTATGACCAACCTAGATAGCATATGCAAAAGCAGAGGTATTACTTTGCCAACAAAGGTCCATCTAGTCAAGGCTATGGTTTTTCCAGTCATCATGTATGGTTGTGAGAGTTGGACTGTGAAGAAAGCTGAGCGCTGAAGAGTTGATACTTTTGAACTGTGGTGTTAGAGAAGACTCTTGAGAGTCCCTTGGACTGCAAGGAGATCCAACCAGTCCATTCTGAAGGAGATCAGTACTGGGTGTTCTTTGGAAGGAAAGCTGCTAAAGCTGAAACTCCAATTCTTTGGCCACCTCATGTGAAGAGTTGACTCATTGGAAAAGATTCTGATGCTGGGAGGGATTGGGGGTAAGAGGAGAAAGGGACAACAGAGGATGAGATGGCTGGATGGCATCGCTGACACGATGGATGTGAATTTAGGTGAACTCTGGAAGTTGGTGACGGACAAGTAGTCCTGTCGTGCTGGAATTCATGGGGTCGCAAAGAGTCAAACACCTTTGAGTGAATGAACTGAACTGAACAAGACATGACTCATGATTTCCTTGAATTAGAGAAGGCTGTGGTCCACGTTATTAGTTTGTTAAGTTGTCTGTGTCTTTGATTTTATTTCTGTATGCCCTCTGATAGATAAGGATAAGAGGCTGATGGAAGCTTCTTGATGGGAAAGACTGACTGAGGGGTAATGGATCTTGTTCTGATGGGTCGGGCCATGCTCAGTAAATCTTTAATCCAATTTTCTGTTGATGATGGGATTCGTATTCCCTCTCTGTTTTATGACCTGAGCCCAATCTATCTTGGAGATAATGAGACTTCCTTCAAAAAGTCCTAAACATGCACTGCTATACTCAGTGCTCCTGACCCTCAGCAGGCCACCACAACCCATGCCTACGCTGGAGACTCCTGGACACTCACAGGCAAGTTTGGGTCTGCCTCTTGTGGAGTCGCTGCTCCTTTCTTCTGGTTCCTGGCACAGGAATAATATTTCTACTTGTGCCCTCCAAGATTCTGTTTCTCCATTCCTGTGTAAGTTCTGGTGGCTCTATGGTGCGGTTAATGGTGACCTCTTCCAAGAGGGCTTACACCATACCCAGGTCTGCTGCACCCAGAGTCCCTGCCCCTGTGTCAGGCCACTGCTGACCCATACCTCCACAGGAGACATTCAAACACTCAAAGGTAGGTCTGGGTCAGTCTCTGTGGAGTCTCCTGGTGCACACAATGTTTTGTTTGAGCCCTCTGATCTTCTCTGGTGGTAGTGGGGTTTGATATTGTCAGAGGAGTGTAATCTCAGTTCTGTCTCGTCTCAACAAAAATTTGCTGCAACGAACGTTAAAGCCCTTGGCACATCACAGCTCTCAGACAGTCTGTGTTATAGTTCTTAGAGAGATCAAAGTTATTTAGAAAATAAAGGAAAATACATCCTCGAGACATAAGGGCATGCTGATCCAAAGGACACGAAGAAAGGAGAGAGAGAGAATGAGTGACCATGGGAAAGAGAGACCTCCGGCCCTTTGGCTCCTCTTTTTATATGTTTTTTCCTCCCCCTAAGCCTGCCTTATGTAAATTGGGCTAGCCAGGAGTGCTGTTTTCTCTACCTGAGGTCCTCACTCTGGTCCTCAGATCTTCCTTTGTTCTATTTTCACAGGCTTTTCCCTTCCTTGTCTTTTAGCCACCACCATTCTGAACTCCTGTCTCCTATTCTAACTACATAACAATTCTAAATATAATTTCACCCCTCCTATTATCTTGCTGGGGCTTCTCCTTTTCCCTTGAACATGGGGTATATTTTTCTGGTGGGATCCAACATTCTTCTGTTGACAGTTGTTCAGCAGAGAGTTCTAATTTGGAGTTCTCACAGAAGATGAGCTCAAGTCCTTCTATTCTGCCATCTTAGATGTCCAATTATCCAATAAATGGAACCGTGTTCCTTGGAGAAAGGCTAATTGTAGGACCAGAGAAAGAAATGTACAGGATAAGATCAGAGCATCTTATATTGTTAGGAATCAAGGAAATACTCAGAGAAAGGAAGGAAGGAAGAAAGGAAAAAATGTCTCGCATACAGGGTTATCATTACCATCTTTGTAAATTCCATATATATGTGTTAGTATACTCTATTGGTGTTTTTCTTTCTGGCTTACTCTGTATAATAGGCTCCAGTTTCATCCACCTCATTAGAACTGATTCAGATGTATTCTTTTTAATGGCTGAGTAATACTTCATTGTGTATATGTACCACAGCTTTCTTATCCATTTATCTGCTGATGGACATCTAGGTTGTTTCCATGTCCTGGCTATTATAAACAGTGCTGTGATGAACACTGGGGTACACGTGTCTCTTTCAATTCTGGTTTGTTTAGAACGGACTTTTGGACTCTGTGGGAGAGGGAGAGAGGGTGGGATGATTTGGGAGAATGGCATTGAAACATGTATACTATCATGTAAGAAATGAATCACCAGTCTATGTTCGATACAGGATACAGGATGCTTGGGGCTGCTGCACAGGGATGATCCAGAGAGACGATATGGGGTGGGAGGTGGGAGGGGGATTCAGGATGGAGAACTCATGTACACCCATGGCTGATTCATGTCAATGTATGGCAAAACCAATACAGTATTGTAAAGCAAAATAAAGTAAAAATAAAAATTAAAAAAAAAAGGAAAAAATGGAAGGAAAGAAGGAAGAGAAGGAGGAACTGATGAAGGATGGTAAGAAAGGATGGAGTAAAGAAGAAAGGATGAAAGGGAGAAATGCACAATGATGTTGCTGTTCAGTCACTAAGTCCTAGCTGAGTCTTTGTGATGCCATGGACTGCAGCACGCTAGGCTTCCCTGTCCTTCACTATCTATCTCTCAGAGCTTGCTCAGACTCATGTCTATTGAGTTAATGATGTCATCCAACTATCTCATCCTCTGTTGCCCCCTTCTGTTGCATTCAATCTTTCCCAGCATCAGGATCTTTTCCAATGAGTTGGCTTTTCGCCTCAGGTGGCCAAAGAATTGGAGCACCAGCTTGAGCGCCAGTCCTTCCAATGAATATTCAGCATTGATTTCCTTTAGGATTGTCTGGTGTGATCTCCTTGCTGTACAAAGGACTCTTAAGAGTCTTCTGGGGATATGTCAAAAAGATAGTTCCATAGGAGCCAACTTAAGGAGCACCCAGTAGCTAAAGATGGAATAATTTGAGCAAAGAAAACAAAATAGATTGGATTATAAACCAAAGTAAAATGTTATCTGTACATTAATGCTGATATAAATAATTAAGTGCATAAAAATGCACTTACATTTTTTCCTCTACAAAATTCCAAATAATTTATGTAGCTAGTATGCTTTCAAGGAAGTATAGCATGAATTCCAACTTCTTATGTGTGAGCTGTTTGTAGTTATTTCTTTCCAAAGACTATAATCTGGAAATGGGGTAATAAAAGAATAACGTTGCAGTGGAAATGCCTGAAAAACTACCTCAGCCAAGTGACTAATATTAACATTATTAATAGTAACAGTGATCAGCTATACTGATAATATGCACCCTTGATATGACATGCTGAAGATATTGTACCTCTGATTTTGGTCTCAAATACCACTTTACATTTGAAAAATAAGAACAGCATTAGATAAATACCAACAAAAAATAGTCTACAAAATATCTGACTTATATTCATTGAACTTCTCAAATTCATCTTTAACAAGGAAACTGAAAAATCATCATATCCCAAAAAGCCTAAGGAGATTTGGCTATTGAATGCAATATGGCATCCTGGATAAGAATCTGGAACTGGAAGATGGCATTTGGTTAAAAAACGAGGATATCTGAATAAGGAATAGGCTTTGACTAGGAATAATATATCAGTTTTTGTTGTTCAGTTTCTAAGTCATGTCCAACTCTTTTCCAACCCCATGGACAGTAGCTCACTAGGTTCCTCTGTCCACAGGATTTCCCAAGCAAAAATACTGGAGTGGGTTGCCATTTCCTTTCTCCAGGGGCTCTTCTTAACCCAGGGATCAAACCCATGCCTCCTACCTTGCACCTACCACTGAGCCTCCAGGGAACATATCAGTATGGTTCATTAATTATAACAAATGAACCATAATAATGTATTCATAACAAGGGAAACTAGCTGTGAGTATAGGGACATTTTCTGTACTATCTTTGAAATTATTCTTGAAACCTAAAAAAATTAAATTCAAAAGCTATTAATTTAATAAATAAATTAAAATGTGGACAGAACATGAAAAATTATAAATCCACTACATAGGATTGTGAATAATCTAATTTTGTATACTCTCTCTCTCTCTCTCTCTCTCTCTCTCTCTATATATATATATATATATATATATATATATTTAAACTAATATGCTATCAATTAATATTTGTGTAAGGCAAATATAGGCAAAGAAAAGCAATTATGTGGAACAAAACATAAATGAATTCAGCTTTCATAATTTTATGCTATAATAACAAACCTCAAAAACAAAGTTTATTTCTCGCAAAAATGCTTATTTCAGCTATTGTCTGGCACCAGTGTAGCGTCATGTATTTATATTCCAGAACGTAGACTGTGGGGCTTCCCTGGTGATTCAGTCTGCCTGCAATGCAGGGGACACAGATTTGATCTCTGAGTTTGCAAGATCTTTTGGAGGAGGAAATGGCAACCCACTCCAGTATTCTTGCCTGAAAAGTCCCATGAACGGAGGAGGCTGGTGGGCTACACTCCATGCAATTGCAAAAGTGTCAGACTCGACTTAGTGACTAAATCACCACCACCACGTAGACTTCAGGTAGCCATGCCTTTCTAGCCAAATAAAATAAATGAAATAAGCCATTGATTCATGGTGTTGAGCATCTTTTCATGTACTGCACCCAGAGAAATTTTTATTTTCATCAGGAGAAAATATATAAAATATATAATTGTTAAACATAGATTATGATAGCAAAGTATCAGATACAATTCATGTTTCCATCTTTCTGAAATTAAACTAAATATGTAGAATATGGTGAATGCACATTATGGCATAATCACAGCAGTGAATAGCAATATACACAGACACACAGACACACACACACACACATAAATATATATTGAGTAAAAAGAGTAAAATGCAAAATTATAACTGTGGCATAAAGTCATTCATTAAAGTTTAAAAATACATGTATATTTGAATATAAATAAATAAATATATATATGAATGAATTATATTAAACACATTAGATTATTTGCCTGTTAAAGGGAAAGGAACAAGACTGGTGAATCAAATCAAATTAAAATAATGATGAAAAAGAAAGGAAGTAACAGGTGAAAATAGGTAAAAACTCTGCCTAAATCCATGCTAAAACCTTCATCTTCAAAATAACAAATAATAATATATCATTATTAAATTGAATTATATTATAAAATCTGTCATCTATTAATATAATGAACTTATGCCAGTACTATGAAAGAACAAAGTAATATTAAGTGAGCTTCTCATTTTCTGAGAAATGCAAAATTTGACTTAAGAATTATTTATTGAGTTGCTTCATCATTTAGCATGTTGTTGTTTAGTTGTTAAGTCGTGTCTGACTCTTGCGACCCCAGGGACTGTAGCCCTCCAGGTTCCTCTGTCCTTAGGATTTCCCAGGCAGGGATACTGGAGTGGGTTGCCATTTCCTTCTCCAGTCATTTAGCACAACTTGGTTAAAAATCTAGAAGCATAAATAGAATATTAAGCTACAGTGTTTTTTTTTTTTTTTCATTTATCTACCCTGATTTGACGTTATTAATGACACCTAGCAATGGGCAAACACTGTTTATCAATGGTAGTAGTCTACACATGCCTAGAGAAGTAGAGGAATTGTTACCAAAACGTAAAGGTTTGCATGCCCAATATACAGTGAGGCCAAACAATACTAAAACATCAGAGTTTGGAACAGAGAAATGTTTATTACAGGACCATGCAAGGAGATGGATGGATCATGCTCTAAGAGTCCCACTGTTACTGAAAGTTTTCACAAAGCCAGAAGAGGGTGCAGGATTGGGAACACATGTACACCCGTGGAGGATTCATGTTGATGTATGGCAAAACCAATACAATATTGTAAAGTAAAAATAAATAAATAATAAACATGTTAAAAAAAAAAAAAAAAAGAAAATGGTAAGTGAGGGGTGTGGTTAATTGTTGCAAATTTCTTGATGTCAGATCCTTTATTTAGTCAAATCATGGTCAAGTAACAATGTTCCTGTAAATCTGTACCAAATGAATACTATTATCTGTCCTAATAAGAAAGGGCAAGGTCCCAAGGCACATCTTTAACCCTCCAAGGTACTGGTTCTGGTTAAGGGAAGGCATAACTCAGCTGGCAGTTCCTTCCAGGCCAGGTCCCAAGACTACCTAGCTGTCATCTCTGAGGGAGCCAGACACCCAAATCAACTAGCTCTCAGGCTCTTCAAGCTGCTCAAAAGTAGGAGGAGACCAACTCCCACAGACTGTGACCCAAACAGACTTGCACTGCTATTAGGTCATAGAGACAGGGAGGCAGGAGAGTTTCACTTCTGCCTCAAGGTCTAGGCCAAGGCTAATGGATGCCTTAAGGAGGGTTCTAGATCCCTGTAGGTCACAGTCCACAACCTGTCCTTGGGCCCCCAGCTCACCCACTGGCCCAATGCCAAGTGAGCTGAAGGGCCTCGGCGAGAAGGCCAGCATCAGCCTCACACCTCTCACTCTCTGCCTCAAAGCCACCACTCCACTATTGTCTGCTTTTCCTCACTATCACTCCTTAACAGTTGGTTACTTATAGGTGGGGCCCACTCCTGCACTGTGCAATGGCTGAGCAGGGCCACTAAGGTCACTCATTGACAGTTGGTGGCCAGTGGGCAGAGCCCACTGAGGCACCGACCAATGGCTGAGCAGGAACCATTGCCTGGTATCAGAGTGAGAAGTAATGAGGGACAACAACGATTGCTCTGCTAAGGGCTGAATTCACTGTGCTGTTATAGGATTTTAAGAATAAGTACAGAGGCAAAAACTTGGGGGGAGTTCTTTTGGAAGCAGCAAGTCTGCTCTGAAGCCACATGGAGGGAATCCCTGAACCCAAACCCCTTTCTTTCAGCCTCCTCTGCACATCTGTACAAACAAATAACACCACCTACTTAATTGTGCCAGTTTCCCTTCATTCAATCAAACTCGGACCCTAGCTTTCAATTATTTCTGTCAAGAAGACAATTACTAGTGTTGATTTGGTATTTAGATTTATCAATGACCAGTTAATCTAATTGATCCACAAATCTGTCTTGCAGAATTTCAAGAATCCCTTTGATTTATATTAGTTCTCTTTGAAGGGGACAACATTTAATAAGACTGATTCAACATTCTTAAGAATTGCTGCTTGGCAACCAATTATTTAATTCCATCAATAACTTCTATATCAAAGAAAATTATGGAAAGTACAATAGGATGTGGATTCAGCAGCTTCACTAATAACAAATAATGCTGCTCAGCCAGCAGCTGGCAGCAATGAAAAAGGCTCATTTATACATGAATATGGTTGTGTGCTGAAGATGAGGTATTAAAAAAAAAAAAAAAATCCTAATATGCTGTGAATGTTGAAATGCCAGCAGTGCTCTAACGGCAACTCAGGCAAAAGCAAGCACATTTATTTCCAGTCATTTCCTTTGAGATGACTTCTCCCTCAGACAGGAAGAAAAACATTGCCTGATCCTTGAGGCAATCTTAGTTTTAACTATATCCTTCGTATGTTTAAAAATGCAGATTATTTGAAGAGGAGAACAATTATTCTGTGTATTTAATCAATGTAGACAATTAACTGAGCTAATTACCTTACCTCTACGTATTGTTAGACCTACATCTAAACTGCCTTGAGTCAATAAGCTAATAGCATACTGATCTGGGACTGAAAAATCAATAAAGCTTGGAGCATTTTGAAACTTCTATGATAATTGGATAGAATTATTGTGCAATCATTCCTAGGTCAGTAATTGGAAAATAACATTGTAAACCAACCAATCAAACAAACAAATGATGCTGTGCTGTGCTGTGCTTCCTCACTCAGTCTTGTCTGATTCTTTGCAATGCCATGGACAGTAGTGAAAGTGAAAGTTGCTCAGTCATTTCCAGCTCTTTGTGACACCATGGACTGTATAGTCTACAGAACTCTCCAGGCCAGAATACTGGAGTAGGTAACTGTTTCCATCTCCAGGGGATCTTCCCACCCCAGGAACTGAACACAGGTCTCCCGCATTACAGGCAGATTCTTTACCAGCTGAGCCACCAAGGAAGCCCAGGAATATTGGAGTGAGTTCAGTTCAGTTCAGTCATTCAGTCGTGTCTGACTCTTTGCAACCCCATAAACTGCAGCATGCCAGGCCTCCCTGTCCATCACAAACTGCCGGAGTTTACCCAAACTCATGTCCATTGAGTAAGTGATGCCATCCAACCATCTTATCCTCTGCCGTCCCCTTCTCCTCCTGCCCCCAATCCCTCCCAGCATTAGGGTCTTTTCAAATGAGTCAGCTCTTCACATCAGGTGGCCAAAGTATTGGAGTTTCAGTCTCAGCATCAGTCCTTCCAATGAACACCCAGGACTGATCTCCTTTAGGATGAACTGGTTGGATCTCCTTGCAGTCCAAGGGACTCTCAAGAGTCTTCTCCAACACCATAGTTCAAAAGCATCAATTCTTCAGTGCTCAGCTTTCTTTATAGTTCAACTCTCACATCCATACATGACTACTGGAAAAACCATAGCCTATGGAGTGAGTAGCCTATTCCTTTTCCAGGGAATCTTCCTGACCCAGGAATCAGACCAGAGTCTCTTGTGTTGTAGGAGGGTTCTTTACCAGCTGAGTTACCAGGGAAGAGTCAGGTTATTAAAAATTTTCATTTGGGTTATGATAAAGGGCCTATGGCATGGGCTAGGCTAGGTATGTTAAAATACTGCTGTAAGTTTTATCACAAATATAATTTACATGTCCCAGATTTTCACATATACTTAATATGTAGAGACTTAACACTGCTGACAACCCAAATGTCCCTTAAGAGAAGAGTAAACAAATTTTGGCATATTGATGCAGTGAAGTATACTAATCAGTAAAAATAAATCAAAGTACTAATAAACGCAGGGGCTTTCTAGGTGGTTCAGTGGTAAAGTATCTGCCTGCCAATGCAGGATACACAAGAGACATGGGTCCCATCACTGGGTCAGCAAGATGCTCTGGAGGAGGAAATGGCAACCTACTCCAATATTCTTGCCTAGAAAGTCCCATGGACAGAGGAGTCTGGTGAGCTACCGTCCATGGGTTCACAAGGAGTGGAACACAACTGAGCTACTGGGCAACAACTAATACATGCAACAATACAGGTGACTCTCAAATGCAACGTGAGTAAAAAAAGCTCAGATAAAAGTACATATTACTTGATATCATTTACATAAATAACAAAGACAACCAAATCAAATCTAAAGAAAGAGTTTATTTCAAGTTGAAAATTGACTGGAAAGAGTCATGAGGTAGCTTTTTATAGCTGAGTAATTGTTCAGAATCTTGATTTGAGTGATCGTAACATAGGTCTCTGTAACTGTCAAAACTCAAATTGAGGATTTAAAGCCTGCATCTTCACACAAATAATCTACTTAATGAGTTATACATATATTAACCTAAATTTAATGTAAAAGACTAGATATTATTTAGACTTTAAAAATGTGTAGGCCATTGATACTTAATTATAACCATTATTAATAACTGCAACTATTTTCAAATGTATTATTTTACGTAAGAATAATAATAGGAGGTAAGATCTATCTGCTGATAATGTACATAGTGTCATACTGAAAATTGGTATTTATATTGTTGATATATTAAGATAAATATTTTCACTGTGGTGTCCATTGCCTTAATCATACAGAACCAATACATTTACATGTCTAATTCAAATGAGATGGTGAGATATTTCTGGTTCTTGTTTTTCATACAAAATTGATTTTTTACAGTAATTATGCAAATATAGTTTTCTAGTAAAAAATATTATTTTTTATCCTTTAAGGAATTTTATTTAAAAAAAAACTTGTGGCAATCTCTTTAATTAATAAATCAACTGGATGCATTACCTTGTAGAGTGTCAATGCACAAAATTAGCTTCTACATTGTAATTGTGTTTAATTTAACCTCTATGAGTAGTTTTTCCAAAATGTGCTTAATTAAACACCAGTGGGTAAAGAATCCACCTGCAATGCAGGAGACACAAGAGACATGGGTTTGATCCCTGGGTAGGGAAGATACCCTGCAGGAGGAAACGACAACCCATTCCAGTATTCTTGCCTGAAAAATCCCATGGACTTTTGAAATTTATAAAATTTATTAAAACTTCTAAAATTTATAAAATTTCAAAATATGAAATTTATTAAATTCCTTTTGAGAATTGCC
The DNA here is from genome assembly GCF_032405125.1 of Capricornis sumatraensis. Classification (NCBI taxonomy): domain Eukaryota; kingdom Metazoa; phylum Chordata; class Mammalia; order Artiodactyla; family Bovidae; genus Capricornis; species Capricornis sumatraensis. The sequence continues at coordinate 119,562,048 of NC_091069.1, forward strand.
TGGCATTGCCATTTTCAGCAATATAAGGTATCTGCTATTCTGGAAAAAAATCTCATTTCAAAAATTGAGATATAATGGAAAAAAGAAAACATTCATATGTGCCCATGGAGACCTGCCCATGAATATTAATAGAGTCAATGCTTGTCATAGCCAAGAATTAAAAGCAACTTAAATGTCCAAGAGTAAGATATTAAATTTATACATTTTATAAGCAATGATACAGTGTACATAAGTGATATTATTGAAAAGAATGTAAGATTTCCATATCTATAAACAACATAGAGTGTCACTATGTTGTCTATAGAGTGTCACTATGTTGTTTATAGATATGTAAATAGGTGATCAGGGTTTAAATTAATATATGAAAATGATGAGCAGCAATCTCAAGATAATGATTGTCTAGACAGAATTCCATCAGGAAAGAAAGCAGTTTTTTTAAATACTTTATGTTTTAGACTTTTTGAAGTTTCATATATTTTATAATTTCATTAGAAGTGATTTAGTAAATCTTAAGTTGATAAATGTTGGTTTCTTTTTGTATTTGTAGCCTCTGATATTTTCTTTCAAAATTATTTACATATTTTCCAATTCATATTTTGATAAAAGTAATTTACTAAGTCAAACCAAATCAGAGCATTTGTTGATCACTTAATCACAGTTATATGCACTTTTACAGTTTTATATACACACACACAAGGGAAATTTATAGCCCAGTCTGATGGATAACAAAGAAGCATTTATAAAGTCAAACAAAAAAAATCACTGGATTGATAGCAGCAACATTTTAAAAATAATTTCTAAAATACAACATTAATCACCAATTTTTTTTTCTCAAATGTTGTAAAAGTGTAATTTAAATGTCTGTATCAAAAATAAAATATTTTCTGTGCTTAAAGAAATTTCATAGCTTTAATAAGCCATATTTCATTGTTAATTTTCAAAGAGTGATACGATGCTTGTCACCTCCAAAATTTATCTTAAAATGGGATATTTTCAGGAGTGGAGTAATTGTAGAGCTATCTCAAACATACACTTGGAAATAACATTGTTTGATTCCAGAAGAGGAGATACTTTTAAGGAGGTTTCATGAAAACATTATGTCTTTTTGTGTGTGTTTGGATAAACTGGAGAAAGAAATCTAAACATAGAAGTGACAGAAGCATTTGTAGCCAAATTTTAAAATATTACATAAGTGATGAAGAAATAAAAATCGGCAGGTTATTAGACATTTTCATCAATTTTCCTGTTATCACTTAAGTTGAAAGCAGATGACTCTTTGCAATTATAATTTTTAATGCTTTACTTTTTTCTGTCATCCTATCATGTATTAGTTTATACCATGGCAGAAAAGAAATCTTCTGTGTAATTTTGACTATGGTGTTAATATTTGACTAGAATACTGTATTTAAATTGAATAAAGTAGAGACAAAAATGTTTACTTTGCTCTTTTGTAGACATCCATTTTAATTCATGGGTATGTCTGTTACCTACTCTTTTTGCTTAACTGAATATCTGTTTGCCTAACCTTTCTTCTCTAACAAGGATTAGAAATTTGGAAAACAATCTCAGAATCAAGTGACAATTGTTCATAAGGCACTCGAGCTTGCTTTGAATGTCCTCTGAGACACAAGGTCATGTGAGACTCTTTCCAGTGGCAAACAGAAGAAAAGTTGACAAATGCTGGAGCTGTTCCTGAGGTTACTCCTAAGATCACACACCTCAAAAGATGGCCAGTCCATATTTTCTCTAAAGAATTGGCAGCAAGACAAAAGAAATAAAATGAAAGCATAATCAGTGTCTTATATAACCTGACTGGAATGCATTAATATATGAGACAAAATTATAAAGCACAGGCTGTTTTATAGTATAAAATATATCAAGACAGTTTTATATATCATCTGAAGGTATTATTTTGGAATTGTCTATTCAATGAATATTCATTATTCTTTGCATTTACTGAGGTTTATGGGGCATATCAAAAGGAAGCAAATGTACAGAACACTCTTCTACTTATTATTCTGATGAAGGAAATGGCAACCTACTCCAATATTCTTGCCTGGAAAATCGCATGGACAGAGAAGACTGGCATGCTACATATAGTCCATTGGGTTGCAAGAGTCGCACATGCCTTAGAGACTAAAACACACCTACTTTTCTAAGATTTATTTCCCCTGTTTGGTAGGTAATAAACATTATTTTAGTATTTAAATGTTTAAATTTAAATTGTATTTAAATATGTAAATTTTAAAATATTTTACGTAAAGAACATTATTTGAAACTAAAGTTGTAAAAAGGCATAATCCATTTTTCTAGTATACAGGGAACATTTGATAAAGATTAGATTGAATTAAAAAAATAAATTCTATGTATATTCATAGTGATGACCAATGCAGTTATTACTGTTATTATTCTTTGGGAAATATTGAAGACACATTTTAAATTATAAGTCCAAAAATTAATTCAATAGTATGTGACATAAGGCAACATATTCTGTAGGAATGACTTTTATAGAAAAATATTTGTAAAGTTAAGCAAAAAATGGACGTTTTATTATATCTTCTTGAGTGATAGTTTCATTATTCAAAGTTTAAATGTTTATCTTTTGTTCAGTTCAGTTCAGTTGTTCAATCGTGTCAGACTCTTTGTGACCCCATGGACTGCAGCATGCCAGGCCTCCCTGTCCATTGCCAACTCCCAGAGTTTACTCAAACTCATGTCCACTGAGTCGGTGATGCCATCCAACTATCTCATCCTCTGTCGTCCCCTTCTCCTCCTGCCTTCAATCTTCCTTCTGGCTTCAATCTTTCCCAGCATCAGGGTCTTTCCAAATGAATCAGCTCTTCACATCAGGTGGCCAAAATATTAGTTTCAGCTTCAGCATCAGTCCTTCCAAAGACTATTAAGAACTGATTTCCTTGAGGAAGGACTGGTTGGACATGCAAGATATGCAAATATACCATACTCTACCTCTGCAACATTTTACAGCTTCAAGGTTATTTCAAAATTCTTGAAATCTAAATTTCATAACACCCAGGAGTTCAAGTGACAGATATAAGTACATCCTTCTTTCTGTTGATGAGAAACTTAAACGTAGCAATGTGAGGTGATGGTTTAAGGTTGAATGCATGATTATTGTAAAAAACATAAAACAAAACCGAAAAGTGTGTCTTCTGATTTTGTACCATCTTAATGAGATTATGATTTAATATCTTCCTATTTACTTCAGAATTTGACAGAAGCCACTTGTCTCTTTGTAGATACTAAGTTTTAAGGGCAAATCAAAACTGAAGATTAATGATAAAGAACAGATTATTGAGAATGTTCCATTAAAAGCCACTGTGCTGTTCTATACATCTGTGTCTCTCTTGCTGTCTCGCATACAGGTTTAGCATTACCATCTTTCTAAATTCCATATATATGTGTTAGTATACTGTATTGGTAAAGTAAAATAAAGTAAAAAAAAAAAAAAGAAAACAACAAAACAAAACAAAACAAAAAAGCCACTGTGCTTTCTATCAGTTAATTCAACGAAACAACTCATCAATATCACTAAAAAATGTGTTCTGTTGCAATGTGGGCTACAATAAACATGATATTATTGTATTTTGATACATTTTAACATTTTGTGTAATTATTATAATTGCATTTATATTAATCACCATAGTCATTCCAAATTTTGAAGAAGTAAGTTAAATCAATTAGAAAACAGGAATATGATTCTTATATTGGTAGCATTATCCTTATCATCGATTAGAAACAATCATTCCTTTTATTAATGAGAAAACATTTTTCTACTTGTATTTTGCAACTATAGATTTAAGTCCGATGTCCTTTTACAATACTAGAACACTATATACATTTAAAATGTTGATGTCTTTCATGTGTCTCATAAGAAGTAAATAGAAATTTGGCAATGTTAGAAATTTGGCAATGTTTTTAATTTACTTACCTTGTGACTGTTAAATTCAACTTTCTTTAACCACCAATAAACCAATATTGCCATTAAAATACCACTTATATCACTAAAATATAATTTATTAATTTAATATATTAATATTAATAAACTTCTTATTAATTACAAATTAATTTATTCATATAGAAATACTTTGACATATTAAAAAGTCTAATATATCAGATTCTAAGAAATTTAAACACCTTTAAAGGCAGATAAAACACAAACTATCACAGTTACAGAACTTATTACCTCACATTAAACCAGAATAAATGCCCTACTATTAAGATATAATACTGAAGTTTAAGTGTATATTTTAACCCTTGTTTTAAACAGAGACACAACAAAACATTTTGTTTTCTGTTTTGTCAGCTATAACCACTAAGCAGACAGGAATTTTATCTGATACTATGTTTATAGTTTTCCATGGTTGTGGTGCTCTTTCATGTTCAAAACAAAAATCACACAAAACATCATTTCAGATCAGCTAAATAAAGCCTGAAGTTGTTCACCAAACGAAGTTTTACTAGAAGATAAGGTTTTGTTTTATTGCATAAGTTTACTTAATCTGATATATAGGATCATTTAGAAACGTTTATTTCTGTGTTAAAACATTTTGAAGTTACTATTTTTCATATAATTTTATTTTCTCAAAACATCTATCAAATTGATACAGTATTTAAATGTGTCACATATAACCTACCTAATCTCTGTTTTAGTGTATATTAATCTAATGTATTGTATTATTTTAAATACAGGCATGCATATTTATCCATAAGCATGTAATTTAAGTTCTCTATGTATTTCCATCATATTTACATATTTAATGTGCATTATAGCATAGATAATATCCAACTCTCATCAATATTTATCATCCTTTTTAGAATATATTTGGAAGTGAAATACTAGATTTCTTGAATTACAGTGGCTCAGACAGTATAGAATCCGCCTGCAAAGCAGGAAGCTCGGGTTCAGTCCTTGGGCCAGGAAGATCCATTGGCTCCTCACTTCAGTATTCTTGCTTGGAGAATTCAATGGGCGGAGGAGCCTGGCAGGCTACAGTCCACAGGGTCATAAAGAATTGGACACAACTGAGCAAATACCTTAGCACCTTGCTTCTTATAGAGAGGATGACTGTTTTATGTAGATAAGCAAGTATATAACTCCTCCAGCTTTGAAAGTAATAATAATAATAATAATAATAATAATAAAATAAAACTCAATGATCATTAAACTATTTTATTCAAAGTACAGCTCCTTGAAAACTCTTGATTGTGAAATGAACACTACTAATTATGAAAATAATGTGTTCAGCATATTTAACTATTCCTGAATCACTCATTTTGTGCTCTCCTAGTTATCTTATATAAACGAATTAATAATATTTAAAAGAATAATCCCCACAAAAATCCCATTGCTACTAGAGGGGAGAAAAAAAAATGTATTACAGAATATACCTGCAAGAAATTTGTAACCAACCAAGATTAGGTCATTCATAAGACATGGTACAAATGACTAGCATTTCAATTTTTTTATTTATCAAAAAATTAAGTGTATATTTGTATATGTAGGCAGCAAGTGTTATTGAATATTAGATTGTGGATCCAGAGTTCAGCATAGGTTTCTTCATTTTGATTTAACTAGCTTCTCCAGTGTTTTTCTATCTTTGCTGTTTGGCTTTGGAGACTTTCTAAGAAAATCAGCTTGCCTGATCTAAGTTTTGAGAGTAACTCTGTAATCTTGGTGATTACCATGAATCTAAACATAATTTGAGGACTTTTCAGGGATGAATATTTCATTCCAAACCTGATATAGTTTGTGCAGCAATCTCTGGCTCTTCACTGGACCCTAGTGTCAGATTAGCTTGGCCAAGGTCCTTCTGGATCAATGATTGTGCAACAGAGTCCACCAGCAAGTAGCAGGAGGTCACAGTGACTTTACTACAGTGTATCATTACAGCAGATTTGATGTTTCTTGATAGAGGAAAAACACAGAGAATAATTTACTTATAGCCACATTGAAATCAATTAGTCTTACAAAAGCACTCAGTGTCAATTGCTAAGAAGGGTGGTTAAGACTAAGTCCTTAAAGATCCCTATGTCTTTGAAATTAGTTTACTGAATGCTATCTTAAATATCTTACAGAGTGGATGTTGGCATGTATACACAAGGGTTTGGAAACTTTTTCATCACTTTTTTAGTCATTTAGAATATGATTCAAATTGCTAAGGTTTCCCTCAGATGGATTTAAAACCTAGATAAAGGTTTTACATGTAATTTGATGACGACTGATGAAATCATAAATATGTTAAATTTTTAAGAGTGTTATTGTTGTTGTTTTTCTTGGAAAGTCACTGAAAGATTATGAGTGGATGATTAACCAAAAGGTAAAACTACTGCAAATGGCTATTATTCCAACAGAATTAGTCACGGTTGTGCTGAAGGTCAAGATACTTGTAAATAGTAAGATTATTTTATTCACTTTATACTAACCAGATCCTACTTTCTTTCTAAACCCCAATAGGTTTTGTTGTTGTTGTTGTTGTTATTGTTGTTCTTTTGTTCCCACCAAAACTTTCCTAGGTTTTTTTGTTTCCTATTCAGAGCCCAGTAAGACTAAATATGCTCCTGAGTATCCTATTTTTCCCTTATTTAACAAAGGAATCTTTATTGAACGTTGATAATAGAAGGTATACATTGATTTTTTGTTAACTTCTGTACAAGCTTTTTTGTGGTTTAACATGGTTGGGATCATTGTAAAAGGAAAATATTCAAATATTCTCTGGATAACTTGGAAGTCAGGAATGGTAAAGTACCTATATATTAACAGTCTAACTATGCTTCATGTGAATTAGAAAATATACAGAATTTCAAAAAATTAGAAAAACATAAATTTTCTTACTCATGTACCCCAGTGATGATTTTCATTATTTTGTAATATAGACTAAGTCATCAGTATAACATCTGATTTGGAAGCCTTTTGCAAATATGGGAATTAATGTTGGGTAGGGAAGGCATAATTAGTTATGGGAAAACTTTACCGTGTATTTTTGGTTTCAGATTTCAGATGTGTGTAATCAAGTAAACTACAAACTATATGACAAAATCAACATCTAACTGATGTTGAGAAGGAGAAGGAAATGGTAACCCACTCCAGTATTCTTGCCTGGGAAACCCCATGGACAGAGGAGCCTGGTGGGCTGCTGTCCATGGGGTTGCAGAGTAAGATATGATTGAAGCGACTTAGCATCCATGCATTGGGGAAGGAAATTTAAACCCACTCCAGTATTCTTGCCTGGAGAATCCCAGGGATGGAGGAACCTGGAGGGCTGCCATCTATGGGGTCGCACAGAGTCAGACAGGACTGAAGTGACTTAGTAGAATCAGCAGCAGCAAGTAGAGGTCACATTATGCATTATAGAGCCATAGGGTGGACTAATCTTGATTGGCATGTGAATTTCTTCACAAAATTTCACACTTGCATTTATCTTCATGCTGATGGAACAGTCTAACTCAAGATTAAGGTATAAAACTATAATGTCTCAGGGAATCTATTTATTAAACTAATTATTAATACAAAATGGAGATAGTGGAATAAATATCAATAATAATAAAACTGTAACTATCTCTAGAGGTAATAACTTCTATATAGATGGAATAGGCCATGTAGAATTATATAAATTATTCTCTGCATATTCATATAACGTATCTTCTAATTCTCATATATACCTTAAAGGATAATTGCTATTAACATTTTTTCAAATGAACAGAAGAAGTCTACCAAAGAGTAATTAAACTGTTGAAAATTTAAGAACATATATGAATGAGAGTTTGGATTTAAATATAAGGCTTTTTAATCTAAAGCTCTTGATTATTCTACTGTAGAGACTGAATGATTAAATGTGTCAGAGTAATTTCTGTGTCCTGGGAATTGTAGTCAAGATAAAGGCCCTTGCTTTAATTATACTCATGAAAGTAAAGGAATATTTCAGGAAACAAAATCTCATCACCTAAATCTAAAGGGTTAAAATAGTAACTTTACTGCCAACAAGATAGGTGAATATAGTGGTGGGTAGGGAACAGCATATATCTCAAGAAAATGAAGAACATCTGATAAGAGATAAGACCTAGATATTTAAAAGGTCATAAAACAGGAATGCTGTTGGCAGGAGATGGATTTGGAAGTTACAGTGAAAATGAAAAGTACAACCAGCAAGAATCTACCACAAAAAACAAAGGAAAAACAATGTTGAAAGGGAAGATGGTGCTGAAATCTCAAATAATAAAAAAGGACTAAGCTGAAATGAGAACACAGAAGACACTGTTATATTTTAATACACAGAAAGTGTCAGACTGTCTTCAAAGAGGTAATATATAGTTAGAATGAAGGACTGAGAGCTAAAGAGTGAATATATGATAAGGAGAGGGGGCAACCAAGATTGAATCACCAAAATCAAAGCAAATTCATTATACACAATTTCAAATAAAATGCTCTATGACTTTTGTAGCATTTCACACACAAGAGCTGCCAAGAGACTGAATTTTTAAGTGATATTCTTAACATATGAATTTTGAATGTCACCTTACATATTTTGACCTTTAGAATTATTTTATCACATTCTTTATGCTACCCACTATTTCTACAAGATTGATGGTTTTCTTTTAATCCTAACATGGTTACATTTATAACATTGTTCAACTAAAATATCATTGTGTTTGCAAGACTTTCTCTTTCCAAATCTATTTATCCCTGCATCTGTGAAAATATTGAAAGTACTAGATGCTAAAATATGGAAGCATAAGACAGAAAGAGTGATATTTAGAATTTACTTTGAGTGAAGCAGAGGGTAGAAGATGAACTCGATTACTAAACTCTTTAAGAATTCAGATTTGAAAGAAAAACTAGATTCCATTAATTCAATATGTTAATTTCCTCTCATAAAATACTACCAAGGAGTCTCTGTCTGCACATACTATACAGTATTATGTTTGTACATTGTATTACACAGACTCAGCTCTAAGTGTGTAAAATTGAGTTATTTGTTAACCATCAGCTGAATATAATTTTGATATTAAATGAGAGAAAGACACTGTACTAGGAACAGAGCGATTTTTAAAATTTATTTATTTAATTTTTTATTTTTACAGATTTCCTCAACTAAAAAATAGTCACAACCTAGAAGTTAAGAGTTATGTTTTATTTGGTGGGAATTTTTAGGATTTCAAGCCTGGGTGACAACATCTCAAGTAACACTGAGAAAATTGTTCTGAGGAGGTGGGTGAGGAGTCAGGTTATATAGAAGTTTGCAATAATCAAAAGATTCATGCTAAGTAAGGAAAACCAGATACCTCAAATTAAAGAATTTATTGTTTTTCCATGTATGGCAAGATACAAGAGTCTGGGCTTACTGAAATCATTTCTTTCATATGAATCTCATCCATCTGGGGCCAGCATACTTCAATTTGATTTTTCACATCCCTTGGTTTGCTGTAGGAAGTGAAGGATGGCTGCTGCCTGTGTTTTCATTTCCACTCCCAGCTCCTAAGAACAGTGAGGAGTGACTATGGCTGTCAGATAGCAGGCATTGTTCTGGATACCCCTGGGCTCAGAAATTCACATGGAATCACTGACGGTTGTGACATCCTTGTTTACTGATATGGCAGGGGATACTCCATTTCAACACATGATAGATATTTAACAGCAGATGCAATACAAACTCAAGCTCCCTAGTTTTAACTGGTTGAAAGTATAAAAAGCCAACCCTAATAGGAAAAACCACTCTATTTCTTTGGACTTTTTTCCCCCAAGGTGAGATCACATAGAAATGAATATAGTATTTAACATGTCCAGGAGTGTGTAATTTCCTTAGTTCTGACTCACCACAGCAAAGCTTTGAAATGGTGGACCAGTGTTACAGCTCTGTTACAGCTTAGTTTTACTTGGCAAGCAAACGATAGTACACTCTTGAGGCATGAGGGCTGGCTGACCCAAAAGGAAAGGCCTCAATCCATCTTGGCTTCCTCCTTTTATATGTTGGTCTGCTCTCCTCTTGAGCTTTCCCTAGGAAAACTGGGCTGGTAAAGAACAGGGGTATGTTTGTTTCACCTGAAGTTCTCACTCCAGTCGGGCTTTCTTTTGTTCCGTTTTCACAGGCTTTTCCCTTTCTTTGTCTTTTTAGTTCAGTTCAGTTCAGTCACTCAGTCGTGTCCGACTTTTGTGACCCCATGAATGGCAGCACCCCAGGCCTCCCTGTCCATCACCAACTCCTGGAGATTAACCAAACTCACGTCCATCGAGTCGGTGATGCCATCCAGCCATCTCATCCTCTGTTGTCCCCTTCTCCTCCTGCCCCCAATCCCTCCCAGCATCATGGCTTTTGTAATGAGTTACCTCTTCGCATGAGGTGGCCAAAGTATTGGAGTTTCAGCCTCAGCATCAGTCCTTCCAATGAATACCCAGGACTGGTCTCCTTTAGGATGGAATGGTTGGATCTCCTTGCAATCCAAGGGACTCTCAAGAGTCTTCCCAACACCACAGTTCAAAAACACCAATTCTTTGGCGCTCAGCTTTCTTCACAGTCCAAATTTCACATCCATACATGACTACTGGAAAAACCATAGCCTTGACTAGAAAGACCTTTGTTGGCAAAGTAGTATCTCTGCTTTTTAACATGTTATCTAGGTTGGTCATAACTTTCCTTCCAAAGAGCAAGCATCTTTTAATTTCATGGCTTCAGTCACCGTCTGCAGTGATGTTGGAGCCCCCCACCCCCCCAAAAAAAAGTCTGACACTGTTTCCACTGTTTCCCCATCTGTTTTCCATAACGTGATGGAACCATATGCCATGATCTTAGTTTTCTGAATGTTGAGCTTTAAGCAAACTATTTCACTCTCCTCTTTCACTTGCATCGAAAGGCTCTTTAGTTCCTCTTCACTTTCTACCATAAGGGTGGTGTCATCTGCATATCTGAGGTTATTGATATTTCTCCCGGCAATCTTGATTCCAGCTTTTTCTTCTTCCAGCCCGGGGTTTCTCATGACGTCCTCTGCATATAACTTAAATAAGCAGGGTGACAAGTTACAGACTTGACATACTCCTTTTCCTATTTCCTATTCCTGAAACCACTCTGTTGTTCCATGTCCAGTTCTAACTGTTTGTTCCTGACCTGAATATAGGTTTCTCAAGAAGCAGGTCAGGTGGTGTGGTATGCCCAACTCTTTCAGAATTTTCCAGTTTATTGTGATCAGACAGTCAAAGGCTTTGGCATAGTCAATAAAGCAGAAATAGATGTTTTTCTGGAACTCTCTTGCTTTTTCCATGATCCAGCAGATGTTGGCAATTTGATCTCTGGTTCCTCTGCCTTTTCTAAAACTAGCTTGAACATCTGGAATTTCATTGTTCATGTATTGCTGAAGCCTGGCTTGGAGAACTTTGAGCATTACTTTACTAGCTTGTGAGATGAGTGCAATTGTGCAGTAGTTTGAGCATTCTTTGGCATTGCCTTTCTTTGGGATTGGAATGAAAACTGAACTTTTCCAGTCCTGTGACCACTGCTGGGTTTTCAAAATTTGCTGGCATATTAAGTGCAGCACTTTCACAGCATCATCTTTCAGGATTTGAAATAGCTGATCTGAAATTCCATCACCTCCACTAGCTTTGTTCGTAGTGGTGCTTTCTAAAGCCCACTTGACTTCACATTCCAGGATGTCTGGCTCTAGGTGAGTGATCACACCGTTGTGATTATCTGGGTTGTGAAGATCTTTTTTTGTACAGTTCTTCTGTGTATTCTTGCCACCTCTTCTTAATATCTTCTGCTTCTGTTGGGTGCATACCATTTCTGTCCTTTATTGAGCCCATCTTTGCATGAAATGTTCCCTTGGTATCTCTAATTTTCTTCCAGAGAGCTCTAGTCTTTCCCATTCTGCTTTTTTTTTTTTTTTTCCCTTCTATTTCTTTGCATTGATTGCTGAGGAAGGCTTTATTATCTCTTTTTGCAATTCTTTGGAACTCTGCATTCAAATGGGAATATCTTTTAGCCACAGCCATTTTGCACTCATTTTTCCTTTCTAACTACTTAAAAATCTGATAAAAGTGGTTGCAAAAATAATCTTTCCTTAGCAAAGACTTGGCTTTAAAGTAGCAAAGTTATTTCTACAAGCAATACATTTTATTTAAATATGTAAAAATTATACATTTTTTATGTCCCATTTCTATTTTTATTGGAGGATAATTGCTTTACAATAATATTATTTATTTATTTACTTTGGTTTTGCCAATACAAGTAGTTTTATTCAGAACAGCAAAAAAATGCAATATAGCACATGCAAGTGTGGTGAGCCACTTGCAAGTTCCATAAAGTCAAGGAGAGAAAACTGATACAGAAGAGGATGTTGGGAAGGACTATTATAAACAAAAAGTCAATTGGAGAAAACTGGGAGTTCATAGTATAGTGGCTTTTCTTGGTTGACTCTTGACCTTCTCTCATTGGCTGAGCTGGATAATAGATTTCTTCCTGCTGCTGGTGGTAAGAAGGTAGTGTCACTTCCTGCCAGAAATGCAAAAGAGATCTCTTCCTATTGATCTGCACTGACCTCAAGTTGTACCTACATGAAAACTCCTCTTTCAGCTTCCCTGTTACATTTTAGCAAGATTTCTCTAAAATTTATAATTTCCCTTAATTAATCATACTTTTGAACTCTTTCTATCTCTAACATTCCTTTCTTCTATTGTTTTTGTTACAATGTCTGTCTTATTATATTGCCCATTTTGCATGCTGTTTGCTTTATCCATTGGAGCTTTTAGTATTCTAATTATGATTGTTTTAAAATTTTGGTCTGATAACCAATAACCCTACCATGTGTAGTTCTGATGGTTGTTTTAGCTCTTCTTCTTTTTTTTTTTTTTGCATGACTTGTAATTTTTTTTTTTTTTTTTAATTTTAGCTGGACTTGATGTAGTAGAAAAATAAATAAATAAATAAACTTCTATATGTAGGCTTTGGAACTGTGGTGGTAAGCTATGGGGGCAGAGAATGTGTTCTGTGGTACAATGCTTGGGTCTCTGCTTTTAGTGAACCTAGGCCTCTGGACTGTGAAGCTCAGAGTGTCTTTCTTTTATTTTTTATTTTTTTTTTCTCCTCCATTAGATTGAACATGATGGCTATGGTAGGCAGGAAGTGGGTATTTTTTACCCTGAATCAATTAGCCTCCAATATTACTCCAATAGTTTAGGCACCGATTAACTAGCTTTGCCTTAGGGCAGGTTTTATTAAGAAGAACAAAGACTGTGGTACATTTACAAATGGTGTTCCCTCCCCACCAGTGCCTCAAGCACAGGGTATTTTTCCTCACATATTTACTGTGAGAACCTTGTCATGCCTCTGAAGATCCATCTCACAAAACTGAGAAGGCTGCCAAATGAATCAGTCTCCCTGGGACTCTTAACTCTCTAAGTTCTTTACACTGTGCCTGTAGCAATTCATCAATTACATCTGAGATTTTCCTAACCATGTTATCGGGTCCTGTGTCTACTAAGTCATGATTCCCTATATTTACCTATATTTCTCTGCTATTTTGGGGACAGTTCTTTGATCTGTGTCTTCCCCTTTCTTGTAGAAAAGAAGTGTCCATTTTTCAATCTATTCATCTTTTTGTTTGTTGTTAAGACAGTAGGTAACTTCCAAGCTCCTAACAAGAAGAACTCTCAATTTAAATTTCAAATATCAGAGTATATTTTGGTTTAAATTCATATATTTTAAATGTAACTGTATATTCTATTTATTATAGCATGATGCCTTTGGTGTTCTTGATACTTCATAATGTGACAAAATATTTTAAATAGTTTCTGTCCAGGGTTTGTGATTTTCTTCTTCAAAACTATGGGATTCTGTTTATTACACACTAATTTAAGTAGAACCCTTAATATTTTATACATCTTGATTTTGTATTATATATATATATATATATATATACACACACACATATATAATTTTGTATTATAAACCTTAATAGTGTATTATAACTTTAATATATAAGCCAAGTAAATACTGATATCTTTTATTTTTTGTGATCCTTGTATTGTCAATACTTAATGCAAGACCTGTCACATAGCAAATATGCACTAAATGTTTGTTCAGTAATCAATTATTAAAGAGATAGTTAATATGTACTATTCTGATTAAAACTTTTCTACTGTGACAGAATTAAAATGTGTGTCAATCCTAAGTTTAAATTTTAACTTCACATGTAGAATATACTTACATATTATTTAACCAAATATGCTGTTTCAAAGTATTTCTACTCTTAGTAAGGTAAAATGTTATTAAACGTGTATCAAACAAGGCTGAAAACACAGCTTCTTCTGTTCATTTCTTATGCTTTTCATCTCCACTAGGCTTATTAGGCTTATTCACAGCTCATCTTCTAGCTTTGTATGTCTGTCAAATGTCTTGCTACTTGTGGGAATCTCAGAATACTCAAGGTCCCTCCATGTGTTGCTGAGTGTTTGAGTTGAAGCACAAGAGTTTGTAGTCAGAAACAGCAGGCATATGGACTAGTTAGTTATAAACCTGATCCCTACTGATCTGAGACTCAATCTTGGGTGACCAAGTTAGGCAGTCTCCATTTATAGAAAGAAGGGAACAGAAAAAATGAAAGTATATTTCACTAAGGGGAGATATATTGTCACAGATGGAGGCACAGGAAAGGGTGAGTTAGCAAAAGGAAACATAGGTGGTTGGGTGGAAATGGGAATAGAGGAGAGAAAAGACATTTTACCAGAATATTCCTAAAAACAAACAGGAAACAATTAAAGATTAACTTACAGTTATGTGTATTTGGAATGTAGATCTCTCAAAGTTCGCTTTCAGTCTTGGAAAACATCAATTAGAGTGGGGAAGAACGGGGAAAAATAAAATAAAATTTGGTCACATCCTGATGACATGGGAAAATCATAACCTATTTGAAAAATGAGATGGCAGAAATATCAAGTGGACTCCATCTGTCTTTCTCTGCTCTTATTCAATCCATGCAGACATACCTTCTATCCATTATAGTGTGTTAAAGCAAAAGATTGGCAATATTCATGAGTGATTCACATGTAGTTTTCTCACTTATTTGATTTATATAAAGTTATGACTATTATACACCCATAATAGTAAGCCAGGAAGGACAGCAATAATAAAATTTATCAAGTATTTTCACAATTTTTTTTTTATTGAAGTATCAATGATTTCATGGCAGAAAGTGAAGAAGAACTAAGGAGCCTCTTGATGAAAGTGAAAGAGAAGAATGAAAAAGTTGGCTTAAAACTCAACATTCAGTAAACTAAGATCATGGCATTCAGTCCCCTCACTTCATGGTAAATAGGTAGGGAAACAATGGAAAGAGTGATATATTTTATTTTCTTGGGCTCCAAAATCACTGCAGATCGTGATTGCAGCCATGAAATTAAAAGACACTTACTCCTTGGAAGGAAAGTTATGACCAACCGAGATAGCATATTAAAAGGCAGAGATATTACTTTGCCAAAAAGGTCCATCTAGTCAAGGCTATGGTTTTTCCTGTGGTCATGTATGGATGTGAGAGTTGGACTGTGAAGAAAGCTGAGCACTGAAGAATTGATGCTTTTGAACTGTGGTGTTGGAGAAGACTCTTGAGAGTCCCTTGGACAGCAAGGAGATCCAACCACTCCATTCTAAAGGAGATCAGTCCTGGGTGTTCTTTAAAAGGAAAGCTGCTAATGCTGAAACTCCAGTACTTTGGCCACCTCATGCGAAGAGCTGACTCATTGGAAAAGAGTCTGATGCTGGGAGAGATTGGGGCAGGAGGAGAAGGGGACAAAGAGGATGAGATGGCTGGATGGCATCACTGACTCGATGGACGTGAGTCTGAGTGAACTCCGGGAGTTGGTGATGGACAGGGAGGTCTGGCTTGCTGCGATTCATGGGGTCACAAAGAGTCACACACAACTGAGTGACTAAACTGAACGTAACTGAATGATTAGCAATATTGAGCATCTTTCCCTGTGCATGTTAACCATTTGTAGATCTTCTTTAGAAAAATGTATATTCAGATCTTCATATTGTTAATTGGGTTGCTTGTTTTCTCTATATTGAATTGCATGAGCTGTTTACATATTTTGGATGTTAAACCGTCATCAGCCACATCACTTGCAAATGTGGTCTCCCATTCAGTGGATTGTCTTTTCCTTTTGTGAATGATTTATTTTTTTATGAAAAATTTTAAATTTAATTAGTTCCCATTTGTTTACTTTTTCCTTAAGAGACAAATGTGCCCGGGTCCAGCCCCAGTGGATCCAGGGAATTTGAAGCGGGGACAGAATTGGTGATTAAAGAGGGATTAATTAGAAATTTAAAGGGAGATTAGGGAAGAATGATATAGTGAAAAAATAGAAGAGAAAAGAGGCTGATATTCCTTGGTTTACACGGAAAGCTAATAAAGCAGCCTCCTGTGCCACAAACAATCACATGCAGAGCTGTAAGAAGTCGGACACACTTGTCAGGCAAGTTAGAAAACTATCAGAGGGGTTTGAGCTGAGACACTCCTTTTACACCCAGGAGACTTATTAACTAGAGCTATAAGTTAATTTTCTTTAGAGAAAGGTGGTCGGGGATAGCCCCCCGTTAATGTCAGAATAGTATAGCAAACAGTAAACAGACAGATTTTGGTTTCACTATAGATGCTCGGGCTGAGGACCCCTTGAGACCTGACTCGCCTTTGCGTTTTGTCAGGCCCCTTTCCTCATGACCTTTTCCATGGGCAGGATTCCCCATGCTGGCTCCTGGCACAAATGGGAACTAAAATGTTTAAAAACTTTTAAAAATATCAAAGAGTGTTTTGCTATGTTCACTTCTAGGAGTTTAATGATTTCAGGACTTATATTAGGTTTTGAACGCATTTTGACCATTTGTATATGGGGTTAGAAAATTTTAATTTCATTGTGCTATACAAACCGTGGAAACAGTGTCAGACTTTATGTTTTTGGGCTCCAAAATCACTGCAGATGATGACTGAAGCCATGAAATTAAAAGATGCTTACTCCTTGGAAGGAAAGTTATGACCAACCTAGATACCATATTCAAAACCAGAGACATTACTTTGCCGACTAAGGTCCGTCTTGTCAAGGCTATAGTTTTTCCTGTGGTCATGTATGGATGTGAGAGTTGGACTGTGAAGAAGGCTGAGTGCCAAAGAATTTATGCTTTTGAACTGTGGAGAAGAGTTGTGCTGGAGAAGACTCTTTAGAGTCTCTTGGACTGTAAGGAGATCCAGCCAGTCCATTCTGAAGAAGATCAGCCCTGGGATTTCTTTGGAAGGAATGATGCTAAAGCTGAAACTCCAGTACTTTGGCCATCTCATGCAAAGAGTTGACTCATTGGAAAAGACTCGGATGCTGGGATGGATTGGGGACAGGAGGAGAAAGGGACAACAGAGGATGAGGTGGCTGGATGGCATTACTGACACGATGGACGTGAGTCTGAGTGAACTCCGGGAGTTGGTGATGGATAGGGAGGCCTGGAGCGCTGCGATTAATGGGGCCGCAAAGAGTCGGACACTGAACCGAACTTTAGGGAATATTTCATGCGAAGATGGGCTCGATAAAAGACGGAAATGGTATGGACCTAACAGAAGCAGAAGATATTAATAAGAGGTGGCAAGAATACACAGAAGAACTATATAAAAAAGAGGTTCAAGACCAAGAAAATCACGATGGTGTGATCACTTGCCTAGAGCCAAATTTCCTGGAATGTGAAGTCAAGTGGGCCTTAGAAAGCATAACTATGAACAAAGCTAGTGGAGGTGATGGAATTCCAGTGGAGCTATTTCAAATCCTGAAAGATGATGCTGTGAAAGTGCTGCACTCAATATGCCAGAAAGTTTGGAAAACTCAGCAGTGACCACAGAACTGGAAAAGTTCAGTTTTCATTCCAATCCCAAAGAAAGGCAATGCCAAAGAATGCTCAAACTACCGCACAATTGCACTCATCTCGCCTGCTAGTAAGATAATGCTCAAAATTCTCCAAGCCAGGCTTCAGCATTATGTAAACTGTGAACCTCCTGATGTTCAAGCTAGTTTTAGAAAAGGCAGAGGAACCAGAGATCAAATTCCCAACATCCACTGGATCATGGAAAAAGCAAGAAAGTTCCAGAAAAACCTCTATTTCTGCTTTATTGACTATGCCAAAGCCTTTGACAGTGTGGATCACAAAAAAACTGTGGAAAATTCTGAAAGAGATGGGAATACCAGACCACCTGACCTGCCTCTTGAGAAATCTATATGCAGGTCAAGAAGCCATAGTTAGAACTGGACATGGGAAAAGAGATTGGTTCCAAATAGGAAAAGGGGTATGTCAAGGCTGTAAATTGTCACCCTGCTTATTTAAGTTATATGCAGAGGACATCATGAGAAACTCTGGGCTGTAAGAAGCACAAGCTGGAATTAAGATTTCTGGGAAAAATTTCAATAACCTCAGATATGCAGATGACACCAGCCTTATGGCAGAAAGTGAAGAGGAACTAAAAAGCCTCTTGATGAAAGTCAAAGTGGAGAGTGAAAAAGTTGGCTTAAAGCTTCAGTAAATGAAGATCAATGGCATCTGGTCCCATCACTTCATGGGAAATAGATGGGGAAAGAGTAGAAACAGTGTCAGACTATCTCTGGGGGCTCCAAAATCACTGAAGATGGTGGCTGGAGCAAGGAAATTAGAAGACTCTTACTCCTTGAAAGAAAATTTATGGCTAACCTAGGTAGCATATTGAAAAGCAGAGACATTACTTTGCCACAAAGATCCATCTAGTCAAGGCTATGTTTTTTCCAGTGGTCAGGTATGGATGTGAGAGTTGAACTATAAAGAAAGCTGAGCACCAAAGAGTTGATGCGTTTGAACTGTGGTGTTGGAGAAGAGTCTTGAGAGTCACTTGGACTACAAGGAGATGCAGCCAGTCCATTCTGAAGGATAACAGCCCTGGGATTTCTTTGGAAGGACTGATGCTAAAGCTGAAACTGCAGTACTTTGGCCACCTCATACCAAGAGTTGACTCATTGGAAAAGACTCTGATGCTGGGAGGGATTGGGGGCAGGAGGAGAAGGGGATGATAGAGGATGAAATGGCTGAATGGCATCACTAACTCGATGGACGTGAGTCTGAGTGAACTCTGGGAGTTGGTGATGGACAGGGAGGCCTAGCGTGCTGCAATTCATGGGGTCACAAAGAGTTGGACATGATTGAGTGACTGAACTGAATTGAACTGATGCCAAGATCGTGGAACAGGTTAACCTGCTTGCATGTGGTGTTTTATATTGTCAGCAATGATGTTAAATTTGCATAAATACTATCTGAATATGGCAGACTCTGTAATAGATGACTGTTAATTGAAATTGCTATCTCAGCACTGAAGATTGGTGCAGATGATGAAGAAGAGTGTTTTAAGATCATTAATTTGATGGCAGGTAAGTAAAACATATTGAATTCAACAATGACTATAGGTTATTCAATCTGACAACTTGGAGCTAGTATTTTAGCATTTTCAAGACAATTAATGTCAGTAAATTGGTTTTATAAATTGGTTATATTGAAACTTAACATTTCCTTTAGTTTTTTTCCTGAATCTAATTATAAATAATGACAGTGTCTGATGAAAACTACAAAAGTAAATATTTGGGCGGAGTGATGATGTCCCCCCAAATGCCTTATAATTAAATCCTATAATTTTTGCAGCTAATAAAAACATGTTTTCCTATGACAACAAAGTTTAAGCTTCACCAAGAAATATAAATATTATGTTTTCTGAATTAATATAAGATTACTTCAAAAATATTTGTGACAAAAGGTGCACTGATTCAACAAAAGTCATGGGCTACGCAGTCCATGGAATTCTCCAGGCCAGAGTCCTGGATTTGGTAGCCTTTCCTTTCTCCAGGGGATCGCCCCAACCCAGTGATTGAACCCAGGTCTCCTGCATTGCAAGTGGATTCTTTAGCAGCTGAGCCAAAAAGGAAGCCCACAAAAGTCATGAATATATCTCAAAGGTAGTTGTGAAAATTATCTAAAAGTTTCTTTCAACGTTCATGTTTCTAAGCTTTAAATCTTCTGTTTCCAATTTATTAGATCTGAGGCAGGACACACAAATTGAATATTTATACATACATATTCTGCTAGGAAATTTAGGTTGTATTTTTAATATAAATTTTTAAAACATATGGTTCTACCTTTCTAGAATATAACAATGTATACAGGTTTTATTTTCTATTGGTGTACATTACATTGGGACTGAAAAGTAAAGACTTTACACTATAGAAAATATAGATGGTAATACTGTACTATCATTATGTAAAGTGATAAATCTTGCTACTTTGGCAGTTATATTTTAATATATAAATGTATCAAAGTGAAACATTGTAAACCTTAACCTTACTTAATGTTACACATCAAATTTATTCAATAAAAATTAATTAACAAGTAAATATTTAAAGTCTGTCCAAATTGAGAATTCTATGTTTAACTTTTGTTATCACCATAAAAATTTGGAAAATTTATTGGTTCTCAAATAGTATTCCTTAAAAGACAAGGAATATGTGACCTCAGTATAACAAAGACTTACTCGAATGGTGATTGATGTTATTTCTATAAGATTTTCTACTGTTTCTTAAGCACACTAGAAGTCCCAAGAAGAAGTCAAATATAAATGGTGCATCCAAGGCCTTTTAAATGCCACGGATTTATACTTCATCTAAACTTTTATGTAAGTAATCATTTTTTTAAATTTTGTTTGATTTTGGAATTTAATAGTTGGATTTTATTTCTTCTAGAATCCAACCAGTCAATCCTAAAGGAAATCAGTCCTGAATATTCATTGGAAGGATTGATGCTGAAGCTAAAACTTCAATACTTTCATGAGCTGATGCAAAGAGCTGAGTCTTTGGAAAAGACCCTGATGCTGGGAAAGACTGAAGGCGGGAGGAGAAGAGAACGACAGAGGATGAGATGGTTGGATGGCATCAATGACTCAATGAACATGAGTTTGGGTAGGCTCTGAGTTGGTGATGGACAGGGAGGCTGGGCATACTGCACGCTATGGGGTCGCAGATTCGGATACAACTGAATAACTGAACTTAACTGAACTGTTCTTCATTTGGTTCTAAAATTTTCTTTAAATGTTTAGCTTCTTTGATGAGCTAACAAGCAATTATAAAGTAATAAAACATCTAACCTTGTATCAATTAATCCATGAAATTTCTATGTGGAATACAAGGAATTTTTATTACAGAAAATGTACAAAATATTAACTGGGTTTAGTTCTATTCCCCTTCACTAAAACATCAGTGTCTGCTTTCTTTATGCAAGGTAACATAGTATATTTTGTTAGAAATATGGGGTCAAATTCATCCTTTAATTAGAAATTCTGATATCAAGCACATCTTTTTATAAATGCAGAAGGTTTTAATAAGTGTTAAATGTGCTAAAACCATGCTAAAAGTGTTAAAAGCATGTGATAGTACATCATGGAAAATGAACTCACAATAACTGTTACAATGATGCCCTATAAAACAAAATTCCAAATATCTTGCTAGATGTATTTAATAATATTGTAATGATTTTTCTAAATTATTTATTATGATTTCTCTAATAGAGTAAGGCTGGTATAAAGAAAAGCTCTGGAATTACTAAATAAGTCATATATATATATCTTTCTGTATACTAATACTTAACAATTTGCTATTCTGTTCTTTAGAATTTGCAGGTGGAAAATAACACTATCTGAAAATAATGAAGAGTTTTCACCTCATATCCATCTTGTGCACCTGTTCTGTTTGTTTGTTTTGTTGTTCAGAGATTTAGAATAATGAAAAATATATTTCATAATGGATTATTTATGACTTTAATGGAAATGCTTAACACATTTTGGCCATAATTTGATGTTTAATGTCAGATTTTGGTAACACATTTTTCTTCAGGCTGGAAAAGAAAGGATTATCACCAATAAAGGAGTTCATAATTTTTTAAAAAATTGACAGTGCATTAAATTTTAGTTGATTTTTTTTTTTTTAATCTACAGATATTACCATGTGGCTCTTGGAAATCCTTTTCCAGGCTCCACTGCCACGAAATTTTCCAGGTAAATTAATATAGAGAATTATTATATATTCTAATGTAGTAATATATATTTGGAGAAGGCAATGGCACCCCACTCCAGTACTCTTGCTTGGAAAATTCCATGGATGGAGGAGCCTGGTAGGCTGCAGTCCATGGGGTTCCTAAGAGTCAGACATGATTGAGTGACTTCACTTTCACTTTCCACTTTCATGCATTGGAGAAGGAAATGGCAACCCACTCCAGTGTTCTTGCGTGGAGAATCCCAGGGATGGGGGAGCTTCATGGGCTGCCGCCTATGGGGTCACACAGAGTCGAACACAACTGAAGAGACTCAGCAGCAGCAGCAGCAGTAATATATTGGCTCTTATATCATTCAGTTCAGTTCAGTTCAGTTGCTAGGTCATGTCTGAGCCTTTGCGACCCCATGAATCACAGCACGCTAGGCCTCCCTGTCCATCACCAAATCCCAGAGTTCACTCAGACTCACGTCCAACAAGTCAATGATGCCATCCAGCCATCTCATCTTCTGTCGTCCCATTTTCCTCCTGCCCCCAATCCCTCCCAATATCAGGGTTTTTTCTAATGAGTCAACTCTTCACATGAGGTGGCTAAAGTACTGGAGTTTCAGCTTTAGCATCATTCCTTCCAAAGAAATCCCAGGGCTGATCTCCTTCAGAATGGACTGGTTGGATCTCCTTGCAGTCCAAGGGACTCTCAAGAGTCTTCTCCAACACCACAGTTCAAAAGCATTAATTTGTTGGTGCTCAGCCTTCTCTCACATCCATACATGTCCACAGGAAAAACCATAGCCTTGATTAGATGGACCTTAGTCAGAAAAGTAATGTCTCTGCTTTTGAATATGCTTTCTAGGTTGGTCATAAATTTTCTTCCAAGGAGTAAGCATCTTTTAATTTCATGGCTGCAATCACCATCTGAAATGATTTTGGAGCCCACCCAAAATAAAGTCTGACACTGTTTCCACTGTTTCCCCATCTGTTTCCCATGAAGTGATGGGACCAGACGCCATGATCTTCATTTTTTGAATGCTAAGCTTTAAGCCAACTTTTTTGCTCTCCTCTTTCACTTTCATCAAGAGGCTTTTTAGTTCCTCTTCATTTTCTGCCATAAGGGTGGTGTCATCTGCATATCTGAGGTTATTGATATTTCTCCCCACAATCTTGATTCCAGCTTGTGCTTCTTCCAGTCCCATGTTTCTCATGATGTACTCTGCATATAATTTTAAAAAGCTGGGTGACAATATACAGCCTTGACGTACTTCTTTTCCTATTTGGAACCAATCTGTTGTTCCATGTCCAGTTCTAACTGTGGCTTCTTGATTTGCATACAGCTTTCTCAAGAGGCAGTTCAGGTGGTCTAGTATTCCCATATCTTTCAGAATTTTCCACAGTTTATTGTGGTCCACGCAGTCAAAGGCTTTGGCATAGTCAATAAAGCAGAAATCAATGTTTTTCTGGAACTCTCTTGCTTTTTCCATGATCCAGCGGATGTTGGGAATTTGATCTCTGGTTCCTCTGCCTTTTCTAAAGCCAGCTTGAACATCAGGAAGTTCATGGCTCACGTATTGCTGAAGCCTGGCTTGGAGAATTTTGAGCATTACTTTACTAGCATGTGAGATGAGTGCAATTGTGTGGTAGTTTGAACAGTCTTCGGCATTGCCTTTCTTTGGAATTGAAATGAAAACTGACCTTTTACAGTCCTGTGGCCACGGCTGAGTTTTCCAAACTTTCTGGCATATTGAGTGCAGAACTTTCACAGCATCACCTTTCAGGATTTGAAACAGCTCCACTGGAATTCCATCACCTCCACTAGCTTTGTTCACACTGATGCTTTCTAAGGCCCACTTGACTTCACATTCCAGGATGTCTGGCTTTAGATGAGTGATCACACCATCATGATTATCTGTGTTGTGAAGATCTTTTTTGTACAGTTTTTCTGTGTATTCCTTATGAGCCCCTAAATGATATTCCACTCATTTCACATGCTAGTAAAATAATGCTCCAAATTCTCCAAGTCAGGCTTCAGCAATATGCGAACCATGAACTCCAGATGTTCAAGCTGGTTTTAGAAAAGGCAGAGGAACCAGAGATCAAATTGCCAACATCTGCTGGATCATCAAAAAAGCAAGACAGTTCCAGAAAAACATCTATTTATTCTTTATAGACTATGCCAAAGACTTTGACTGTGTGGATCACAATATATTGTGGAAAATTCTGAAAGAGATGGGAACACCAGACCACCTGACCTGCTTCTTGAGAAACCTATATGCAGGTCAGGAAGCCAAAGTTGGAACTGGACATGGAACAACAGACTGGTTCCAACTAAGTAAAGGAGTACTTCAAGGCTGTATATTGTCACCCTGTTTATTTAACTTATATGCAGAGGACATCATGAGAAATGCTGTGCTGGAAGAAGCACAAGCTGGAATCAAGATTGTGGGGAGAAATATCAATAAGCTCAGATATGCAGGTGACACCACCCTTATGGCAGAAAGTGAAGAGGAACTCAAAAGCCTCTTGATGAAAGTGAAAGTGGAGAGTGAAAAAGTCGGCTTAAAGCTCAACATTTAGAAACTAAGACCATGGCATCTGGTCCCACCATTTCATGGGTAATAGATGGGGAAAGAGTGGAAACAGTGTGAAAATTTATTTTCGGGGGCTTCAAAATCCTGCAGATGGTGATTGCAGCCATGAAATCAAAAGATGCTTACTCCTTGGAAGGAAAGTTATGACCAACCTAGAAAGCATATTCAAAAGCAGAGACATTACTTTGCCAATAAAGGTCAGTCTGGTCAAGGCTATCCAGCAGTCATGTATGGATGTGAGAGTTGAACTGTGAAGAAACCTGAGTGAGGCAGAATTGATGCTTTTGAACTGTGGTGTTGGAGAAGACTCTTAAGAGTCCCATGGACTGCAAGGAGATCCAACCTGTCCATTCTAAAGTAAATAAGTCCTGGGTGTTCTTTGGAAGGAATCATGCTAAAGCTGAAATTCCAGTACTTCGGCCACCTCATGCAAAGAGTTGACTCATTGGAAAAGACTCTGATGCTGGGAGGGATTGGGGTCTGGAGTAAAAGGGGATGACAGAGGATTAGATGGCTGGATGGCATCACCGAGTCAATGGATGTAAGTCTGAGTGAACTCCAGGATTTGGCAATGGACACGGAGGCATGGCGTGCTGCAATTCATGGGGGTCACAAAGAGTCGGATGAGACTGAGTGACTGAACTGAACTGAACTGAAATGATATTCCAATTTTCTTCACTTAAGACTCCTTAACAGAGAATATAGGCAAGACACTCTCTGACATAAATCACAGCAGGATCCTTTATGACCTACCTCCCAGAATATTGGAATTAAAAGCAAAAGTAAACCAATGGAACCTAATTAAAACTAGAAGTTTCTGCACAACAAAGGAAACTATAAGCAAGGTGAAAACACAGCCTTCAGAATGTGACAAAAGCATAGCAAATGAAGCAACTAACAAACAACTAATCTCAAAAATATACAAGCAACTTATGCAGCTCAATTCCAGAAAAATAAACTACCCAGTCAAAAAATGGACCAAAGAACTAAACAGACATTTCTCCAAAGAAGATATGCATATGGCTAACAAACACATGGAGAGATGCTCAACATCACTCATTATCAGAGAAATGCAAATCGAAACCACAGTGAGGTATCATTTCACGCCAGTCAGAATGGCTGCGATCCAAAAGTCTACAAGCAATAAATGCTGGAGATGGTGTGGAGAAAAGGGAACCCTCTTACACTGTTGGTGGGAATGCAAACTAGTACAGCCTCTATGAAGAACAGTGTGGAGATACCTTAAAACCTGAAAATAAAACTGCCTTATGACCCAGCAATACAGGATGCTTGTGGCTGGTGAACTAGGACGACCCAGAGGGATGGTATGGGGATGAAGGTGGGAGGGGGATTCAGGATGGGGAACACGTGTACATCTGTGGCAGATTCATGTTGATGTATAGCAAAATCAATAAAATACTGTAAAAAAAAAAAAAAAAAGACTCCTTAACAGTCATCAGGTAAGGGAAGGGTGTTAATATGTTTTCAAAGAGAAACAAATATCAGAAATTCAGATTAGTCCTTTTGGGGTTTGCTATGGCTTGTTCAAAACCAAAAACCTATCATTCATTAAAATATGTTATTGTGAGTCTTAAGATTATTTATATATACATGAACATATATATATGTGTATGTAAGTTTGTGTATGTATGTGCATGTAGAGATTAATATAGCCATATATGACTGTATGCATATAATTTATGTATATATATAAAGAGAAAATTATATAGAAATATGAGTATACACAGAGTTATTGGTAAACTGTTTGATCACAATTCCAGACATGGTATTTCTGTTGCTCAGTTACTAAGTCGTGTCTTACTTTTTGTGACCACACAGTGAATTTTGCCAGGCTTCTCTGTCCTCTACTTCCCTTATGACTCAGCTGGTAAAGAATCCACCTGCAATGAGGGAGACTTGGGTTTGATCCCTGAGTTGGGAAGGTTCTCTAGAGAAGGGAAAGGCTGCCCACTCCAATATTCTGCCCTGGAGATTTCCATGGATTCTGTGGGCCGTGGGTCACAGAGTTGGACACGACTGAGTGACTATCCCAGAGTTTGCTCAAATTCATGTCCATTGAGTCTGTGGTGCTATCTAAAAATTGAATCCCCTGCTGCCTCCTTTGTCTTTTGCCTTCAATCTTTCCAAGTATCAAAGTCTTTTCCAATGAGTTGGCTCTTCACATCACATAGCTGAAATATTGGAGCTTCAGCTTCAGTATCAGTCATTCCAATGAATATTCAAGGTTGATTTCCTTTAGGATTGATTGGTTTGATCTTCCTGTAGCATAAGGTACTCTCAAGAGTCTTCTAAAGCATCACAACTCAGAAGTATCAGTTCTTCAGAACTCAGCCTTCAAAGTGATGTCTCTGCTTTTTAATAAGCTGTCTAGGTTTGTCAAAGCTTTACTTCCAAGGAGCAAGCTTCTTTTAATTCCATGGCTGTGGTCACCATCTGTGATGATTTTGGAGCTGACTTTAAAAAAAAAAAAATTGTCATTGTTTCCACTCCCCTTCTATTTGTCATAAAGTGATTAGATCAGATGCCATGATATTAGTCTCTTTTAATGTTGAGTTTTATGCCAGCTTTTTCACTTTCCTATTTCACCCTCAATAGAAGTTCTCTAGTTCCTCTTCACTCTCTGCCACTAAAGTGGTATCATCTGCACATCTGAGATTGCCGATATTTCTCAAGGCAACCAACTTCTGATTAATCAATTCCAACTTCTGATTAATCGAGCCTAGCATTTCACACGATTCAGTATGCATAGAATTTAAATAAGCAAGATGACAATATACAGCCTTGTCCTATTCCTTTCACAACTTTGAACCAGTTCATTGTTCCATCTCCAGTTCTAATTGTTGCTTCCTGACTTGATATAAGTGTTTCAGAAGACAAGTAAGGCAGCTTGAAATTCCCATATCTTTAAGAATTTTCACAGTTTGTTGTGATCCACACAGTGAAAAGATTTAGTGTAGTCAATGAAGGAGAAGTAGGTTTTTTGTTTGTTTGTTTGTTTGTTTTGTTTTTTAATGGAATCCAACTTGCTCTTTTTATATTCCAACTAAATGTTGACAGTTGATCTCTGGTTCCTCTGTCTTTTCTAAACCCAGCTTGTACATCTTGAAGTTCTCAGTTCACATACTGTTGAAGCCTAGCTTGAAGGATTTTGAGCATAAATTTATTAGCAGGTGAAATGAGCACAGTTGTATGGTAGTTTGAACATTCTTGGCATTATCCATCTTTTAAGAACTAGTGGTAACATAACTACTGCTGTCAAAACCTTAATATCAGATAAAATGACATTGCAAATCTATATTTCAACTTAAATCTTTGCACATGTAGTTTTATCGGTAATTTCTTCCCAATTCCATAGCTGCAGTTAAATTCCACTCATGTATTAAAATTCATCTTTATAAGATGTTCTTTCAACTTCATAGAAGATGTCATGTCCCTATTATGTTATAAAATCTCTTAGCCTTCAGTAACCATTTTCCTGACCACATATCATTTTATAATTCATTTTAAAATGATAAAATGAATTATTTGTAGGATTATGTAATAAACATTTTAATTACTGATTATTATCAACAGTTCCAAAAATAATGTTTACAGAAAAACAATTATTTAGGAATTTTGCTTGTTTTGTGCAAAATTATAAACCCTAAATCTATTGTGCTAAGTCACGTGAGTACTGCCTGCTCTTTGTGAGCCATGAACTGTAGCTCACCAGACAATTTTGTCCCTGGGATTTTCCCAGAAAGAATACTGCAGTGGGTTGCCATTTCTTCCTTCAGCGGATCTTCCCAACCCAGGGATTAAATTTGAGTCTCCTTCATCTCCTGCATAGGCAGGAACGTTCTTTGCCACTATTACCAGCCAGGAAGCCCTAAAATAGACATCAGTTCAGTTCAGTTCAGTCGCTCAGTCATGTCCGACTCTTTGCAACCCCGTGAATCGCAGCACTCCAGGCCTCCCTGTCCATCAACAACTCCCGGAGTTTACTCAAACTCATGTGCATCGAGTCAGTGATGCCATCCAGTCATTTCATCCTCTGTCATCCCCTTCTCCTCCTGCTCCCCATACCTCCCAGAATCACAGTCTTTTCCAATGAATCAACGAGTCAGCACTTCGCATGAGCTGGCCAAAGAGTTTCAGCTTTAGCATCAATCCTTCCAATGAACACCCAGAACTGATCTCCTTTAGGATGGACTGGTTGGATCTCCTTGCAGTCCAAGGGACTCTCAAGAATATTCTCCAACACCACAGTTCAAAAGCATCAATACTTTGGCGCTCAGCTTTCTTCACAGTCCAACCCCCACATCCATACATGATCACTGGAAAAACCATAGCCTTGATGAGATGGACCTTTGTTGGCAAAGTAACGTCTCTGCTATTGAATATGCTATCTAGGGTGGTTATAAATTTTCTTCCAAGGAGTAAGCATCTTTTAATTTCATGGCTGCAATTCACCATCTGCAGTGATTTTGGAGCCCCCCAAAATAAAGTCTGACACTGTTTCCACTGTTTCCCCATCTATTTCCCATGAAGTGATGGGACCGGATGCCATGATCTTCGTTTTCTGAATGTTGAGCTTTAAGCCAACTTTATCACTCTCCACTTTCACTTTCATCAAGAGGCTTTTGAGTTCCTCTTCACTTTCTGCCATAAGGGTGGTCTCGTATGCATATCTGAGGTTATTGATATTTCTCCCCACAATCTTGATTCTGGCTTCTGCTTCTTCCAGCCCAGTGTTTCTCATGATGTCCTCTGCATATAAGTTAAATAAACAGGGTGACAATACACAGACTTGACGTACTCCTTTTCCTATTCGGAACCAGTCTGTTGTCCCATGTCCAGTTCTAACTGTGGCTTCCTGACCTACATGTAGGTTTCTCAAGAGGCATGTCAGGTGGTCTAGTATGCCCATCTCTTTCAGAATTTTCCACAGGTCATTGTGATCCACACAGTCAAAGGCTTTGGCATAGTCAATAAAGCAGAAATAAATGTTTTTCTGGAACCCTCTGGCTTTTTCCATAATCCAGCAGATGTTGGCAATTTGATCTCTGGTTCCTCTGCCCTTTTCTAAAGCCAGCTTGAACATCTCTAAGTTCACAGTTGACATATTGCTGAAGCCTGACTTGGAGAATTTTGAGCAATTTTTACTAGCGTGTGAGATGAGTGCAATTGTGTGATCGTTTGAGCATTCTTTGGCACTGCCTTTCTTTGGAATTGAAATGAAAACTGACTTTTTCCAGTCCTGGGGCCACTGCTGAGTTTTCCAAATTTGCTGGCATATTGAGTGCAGCACTTACACAGCATCATCTTTCAGGATTTGAAATAGCTCCACTGGAATTCCATCACCTCCACTAGCTTTGTTCGTAGTGACACTTTCTAAGGCCTACTTGACTTAACATTCCAGGATATCTGGCTGTAGGTGAGTGACCACACCATCATGATTATCTTGGTAGTAAAGATCTTTTTTGTACAGTTCTTCTGTGTACTCTTGCCACCTCTTCTTAGTTTCTGGAATAAATTATGGATATAATTAATACAAAGCATCACATTAGGGCAGGAATACATAACATACCTAATTTATATTAGTAACTAATAGTTTAGCATGTTGATGCCAAACAGTCTTATTGTTTAAGATTAAGAAAAATCACATGGATAATATTGTTTGATTTCCCTGGTGACTCAGTAGGTAAAGTGTCTGCCTGCAACACAGAAGACCCAGGTTTTATCTCTGGGTCAGAAAAATCCCTTTGAGAAGGAAATGGCAACCCACTCCAGTACTCCTGTCTGGAAAATCCCATGGACAGAGGAGCCTGGTAGACTACAGTCCATGGGGTGGCAAAGAGTTGGATATGACTGAGCGACTTTACTTCACTTTAAAGAAACATGCATATCACATAAAAAATAATTAAAAATCTTAAGGAAAATTTCCATAAACTATTTAATGGGATTTGCATTTCAAAATGTTTATTACATTCTAAGTATTACTTTTCTTAGATTATATATGCGTATATGTGCATTTATATTCAGACTCATATATTCTGTTCAGTTCAGTCGCTCAGTCATGTCCGACTCTTTGCGACCCCATGAATCGCAGCACGCCAGGCCTCCCTGTCCATCACCAACTCCCGGAGCTTACTCAAACTCATGTGCATCGAGTCAGTGATGTCATCCAGTCATCTCATCCTATGTTGTCCCCTTCTCCTCCTGCCCCCAATCCCTCTCAGTATCAGAGTCTTTTCCAATGAGTCAACTCTTCGCATGAGGTGGCCAAAGTACTGGAGTTTCAGCTTTAGCATCATTCCTTCCAAAGAAATCTCAGGGTTGATCTCCTTCAGAATGGAGTGGTTGGATCTCCTTGCAGTCCAAGAGACTCTCAAGAGTCTTCTCCAACACCACAGTTGAAAAACATCAATTCTTCGGTGCTCAGTCTTCTTCACAGTCCAACTTTCACATCCATACATGACCACAGGAAAAATCATCTTACAAAAAACCATCATACAAAAAACATCTTCACAAGCCAGATAGTCACGATGGTGCGATCACTTATCTAGAGCCAGACATCCTGGAATGTGAAGTCAAGTGGGCCTTAGAAAGCATCATTACAAACAAAGCTAGTGGAGGTGATGGAATTCCAGTTAAACTATTTCAAATCCTGAAAGATGATGCTGTGAAAGTGCTGCACTCAATATGCCAGCAAATTTGGAAAACTCAGCGGTGGCCACAGGACTGGAAAACGTCAGTTTTCATTTCAATCCCAAAGAAAGACAATGCCAAAGAATGCTCAAACTACAGCACAATTGCACTCATATCACATGCTAATAAAGTAATGATCAAAATTCTTTAAGCCAGGCTTCAGCAATAAATGAACTATAAACTTCCTGATGGTCAAGCTGGTTTTAGAAAAAGCAGAGGAACCAGAGATCAAATTGCCAACATCTGCTAGATCATCAAAAAAGCATAGAGTTCCAGAAAAAACATCTATTTCTGCTTTATGTACTATGCCCAATCCTTTGACTGTGTGGACTCATATATTAGGTAAAGACTAATTTAAGAGCATAAACTCAATGAATTTTAACATACTGGCTCTTAACTGAAATAATTTCTGTACCCTGAAGACACTACCATCATTCACTAGCTTTTCCTAAAAAATGAAATGTTTATCTACAGATGATGTTATCAACTTGCCCTCAAACCTAAATGCTTGCACTGTAGTTTATCATAAGCCCTGAAAAAGATTTCATGCAGGTTTTCTATCTGCTGATAGTAATCACCTGATCTCTGGAGAAAGAATAGTTGTATTAGCAAAAGCCAAGTAGACATCCCTTGAAACACCTCCTACCTACTAAAATATTAAGTCAAAGACATTATCTCATTCTTGAATGAATTGCAAGTACCAGTATCCATCAAGGACTTTGGGATGAAAGAATGATTGTTCCTACCTCATCTGCACTAACTCACCTATCTGGACTGTGCAGAAAAGAAATAGATATTAGAGAATAAAAGTAAAATGTCTAACTAAACTAATGTGATTGATATCAGTTAAATATAGTATCTTTATATCCTATATTAAATATATGATCTTTAGAGACACATTCAAGTCTAAATATAGTATCTCCACTGCAGCATATAACACACCATGTAATATCTAATATTTTTTTAATTAATCAAGAGTGTGTGTTGTCACTGTATCTATTAATAAAGGCCATCAGAAGCACTTTGCTTCAGGTGTCAATAGCAGTAGCATAATTTAATTCTACTTCAGAGAAATATCCACTGTCCTCCCTACTGTCACATCTGTTCTCCATATAAGCTAAACAACATTGATCATCCAGAAAACCATACTTGTCCATCATATCAATGTCATCTTTTGAGACACATGCATTCCAGAGGATCAAAAATAAATCACACATGATTTTAATATCTTTAGAACATGAAGTTTTGCATTTGTTTTATTTCCCTGGCTATGTTCCAGTGTCTCCTGGTTTATAGTTTATGAGAATTTGAATAGAACTCATATCGTACTGTGGTGTGGTGTGAAAATTGTATAAATCTTAAGTATTTTGAATTGGCTCAAAGTATTTTTCAAATATACTATATCCTTCTAATTTTCTGTCTGCTTATTCTATTAATTTTTGAGAGTTTCATACTGAAATTCAAACTAAAAAGCTCAATTTAACTCCTTATAAGTTGCAATATAAAATGGAACTATATATAACTTTTTATGTAGTTTTCAAGTCTCCTATAAATGTATTATCATACTTTCATGACTAAAAAAATATTAAAAAATGAAAGTTTTCAACAATTAAAAAATAAGTCATGCATGATTTCAGTAACTGGTAATTTTTAATAAAAAATTTAGCTGTTCAAAAATAGAAAACAAAAAAAGAAAACTATAGGCCAATATCACTGATGAACATAGATGTAAAAATCCTCAACAAAATTCTAGCAATAAGAATCCAACAACACATTAAAAAGATCATACACCATGACCAAGTGGGCTTTATCCCAGGGATGCAAGGATTCTTCAATATCCGCAAATCAATCAATGTAATTCACCACATTAACAAATTGAAAAATAAAAGCCATATGATTATCTCAATAGATGCAGAGAAGGCCTTTGACAAAATTCAACATCCGTTTATGATAAAAACTCTCCAGAAAGCAGGAATAGAAGGAACATACCTCAACATAATAAAAGCTACATATGACAAATCCACAGCAAACATTATCCTCAATGGTGAAAATTGAAAGCATTTCCACTAAAGTCAGGAACAGGACAAGGGTGCCCACTTTCATCACTACTATTCAACATAATTCTGGAAGTTTTGGCCACAGCAATCAGAGCAGAAAAAGAAATAAAAGGAATCCAAATTGGAAAAGAAGAAGTAAAACTCTCACTGTTTGCAGATGACATGATCCTCTACATAGAAAATCCTAAAGACTCCACCAGAAAATTACTAGAGCTAATCAATGAATATAGTAAAGTTGCAGGATATAAAATCAACACACAGAAATCCCTTGCAGTCCTATACACTAATAATGAGAGTGGAGAAAAAGAAATTAAGGAAACAATTCCATTCACCATTGCAACAAAAAGAATAAAATACTTAGAAATATATCTACCTAAAGAAACTAAAGACCTATATAGAAAGCTATAAAACACTGATGAAAGCAATCAAAGAGGACACTAATAGATGGAGAAATATACCAAGTTCATGGATCAGAAGAATCAATATACTGAATATCAGTATACTACCCACAGCAATCTACAGATCCAATGCAATCCCTATCAAGCTACCAGCGGTATTTTTCACAGAACAAGAACAAATAATTTCAAGATTTGTATGGAAATACAAAAAACCTCGAATAGCCCAAGCAATCTTGAGAAAGAAGAATGGAACGGGAAGAATCAACTTGCCTGACTTCAGGCTCTATTACAAAGCCACAGTCATCAAGACAGTATGGTACTGGCACAAAGACAGAAATATAGATCAATGGAACAAAATAGAAAGCCCAGAGATAAATCCACACACATATGGATACCTTATCTTCGACAAAGGTGGCAAGAATATACAATGGAGTAAAGACAATCTCTTTAACAAGTGGTGCTGGGAAAACTGGTCAACCACTTGTAAAAGAATGAAACTAGAACACTTTCTAACACCACACACAAAAATAAACTCAAAATGGATTAAAGATCTAAACCTAAGACCAGAAACTATAAAACTCCTAGAGAACATAGGCAAAACACTCTCCGACAGAAATCACAGCAGGATCCTCTATATCCACCTCCCAGAATTCTGGAAATAAAAGCAAAAATAAATAAATGGGATCTAAATAAAATTAAAAGCTTCTGCACAACAAAGGAAACTAAAAGCAAGGTGAAAAGACAGCCTTCTGAATGGGAGAAAATAATAGCAAATGAAACAACTGACAAACAACTAATCTCAAAAATATACAAGCAACTTATACAGCTCAATTCCAGAAAAATAAACGACCGAATCAAAAAATGGGCCAAAGAACTAAATAGACATTTCTCCAAATAAGACATATGGATGGCTAACAAACACATGACAAGATGCTCAACATCACTCATTATCAGAGAAATGCAAATCAAGGATCACAATGCGGTACCACATCACACCAGTCAGAATGGCTGCAATCCAAAAGTCTACAAGCAATAAATGCTGGAGAGGGTGTGGAGAAAAGGGAACCCTCTTACACTGTTGGTGGGAATGCAAACTAGTACAGCCACTATGAAGAACAGTGTGGAGATTCCTTAAAACATTGCAAATAGAACTGCCTGATGACCCAGCAACCCCACTTCTGGTCATACACACCGAGGAAACCAGAATTGAGAGAGACACATGTACCCCAATGTTCATCACAGCACTGTTTATAATAGTCAGGATATGGAAGCAACCTAGATATCCATCAGCAGACGAATGGATAAGAAAGCTGTGGTACATATACATAATGGAGTATTACTCAGCAATTACAAATAATATATTTGAATCAGTTCTAATGAGATGGATGAAACTGGAGCCAATTATACAGAGTGAAGTAAGCCAGAAAGAAAAACACCAATACAGTATACTTACACATATATATGGAATTTAGAAAGATGGTAATGATGACCCTGTATGCGATACAGCAAAAGAGACACAGATGTATAAAATGGACTTTTGGACTCTGTGGGAGAGGGAGAGGGTAGGATGATTTGGGAGAATGGCATTGAAACATGTTTACTATCATGTAAGAAACGAATCGCCAGTCTATGTTCGAGGCAGGATACAGGATGCTTGGGGCTGGTGCATGGGGATGATCCAGAGAGATTATATGAGGTGGGAGGTGGGAGGGTGGTTCATGTTTGGGAACTCATGTACACCCCTGGTGGATTCATGTCAATGTATGGCAAAACCAATACAGTACTGTAAATTAAAATAAAGTAAAAATAAAAATTAAAAATATATATATAAAGCATATCAAAATAATTTTCCTGAGGTAAAGAACTTGTTACTACATCTGGCCTCTCCTAACAAAAACAAATAAATAAGTAGACCAATTTGATTCTGTGAGAAAATGTATAGTTCACCTGACATGCTAGTCTATATCATTTGTTGACTAACTTAAAATATTACCAGTTGTGACTGATGTCTAGAACAATTAATATCCCATTACAGAGTGTTCTGCTATGAAAGTCACTCTTCAGTGGGGTTCTATGAAAAGGTGCAATGATAGCTGAGGTGTCTATAGCAGATAGTAACACTTCATGGAGTCTCTGTCAGACCCATATGGTAAAATACAGTATAACATTCAGGTTTGGGGGACAAATCAATTCCATCAGTTTTAGGTAAGTATTTCATTTTTAGAAAAAAGCATCTAGTTTCCCACTGGGTCTTAGTAAAAACTGAGTACAGCCCATCAAGTTACCATGTGACCTGATCTCTTTACCATGAAGTAACAGTTTCCTGATCCATCACTCTATGAAGTTGATGTGCATGGTGACAGCAGGACCCCATCACTACTTGGTAGTGGTATAAAATAGTTCAAGCTCAAATGACTCCTGAAGGAATAAATACGTTCCATAACCAAGATGCTTAGATTCTCATTAATCATATTTTTGCTGTACCATCTTCTCTCTCTCAACTCACATTTATGGATTCTTGGGAGTCCTTTATGATCAAATGCTGAGAAAGTAAAACATCAGCCTTGATTTACACAGAGTTGTATATACGATATATAATATGCTTGCACTACCAGAAAGTGGACAACTACAATACTATAACAGCACTCAGGCATTGCCTGGAAGGAAGGCTTTGATGAAGGAAAAACCTTTCATCAGGCAGAAGAAGTCTACCTGACCAAACATTTTGCCTAGAAAGAACCAGAGATAATGTTCTATAGTGAATAGTAGTTTGTAGCTTATGAAGTGGGTAGGTGGTTAGAGTCTAGGAAAGAACAGAACTATAAAATTGGGGCCAAGTGGTTATATGGATGAGGAGGTATTCAAATAGACCCTTAGGATGAGCATAAAATGCTAAGTTTTGTACTACACAAAAGCTCAAAGAATAACCTTAGCAGAGATAATCTGAATTAACAGATGGGCAAAGTTAACTGTTCTATGGATGTCAGTCATGCTTTTGCTCAGACACATATGTCTGTGTGCAATGGAATCATGAATAGTATCCCTGGCGGAAGTGTGCTGCAGAGTGGAAGTTGGGATCACAGAATTACATGTCTGAACTTCAGCTTGATTATATACTTCAGTTGAGTTCAACCATTCAGTTGTATCTGACTCTCTGCAACTACATGGACTGCAGTACCCCAGGCTTCCCTGTCCATCACCAAGTCCCAGAGCCTCCTCAAAGTCCTGTCCATCAAGTTGGTGATGTCATCCAACCATCTTATCCTCTGTCATCCCCTTCTCCTCCTGCCTTCAATCTTTCCCAACATCCCCTATGCTCAATTACATACTAGCAAAGTGATTATAAAGAAGTCATTTAATATATGTCTCAGATTCCCTATCAGTATAATGGACATACTATTCATATATCTGTCATCAGTTCAGTTCAGTTGCTCAGTCGTGTCCGACTCTTTGCGACCCCATGAATCACAGCACACCAGGCCTCCCTGTCCATCACCAAATCCCGGAGTTCACTCAGAGTCACATCCGTCGAGTCAGTGATGCCATCCAGCCATCTCATCCTCTGTCGTCCCCTTCTCCTCTTGCCCCCAATCCCTCCCAGGATCAGAGTCTTTTCCAATGAGTCAACTCTTCACATGAGGTGGCCAAAGTAGGATTGTTTAAAAATTTAATAAGATCATATGCATACATTTAGTGGAATACCATAAAAATATTTAAGAATAAAAATATAGGAATATAGTCTTGTCTTCTTTGGTTAATTCTACTTCTTACCCGCTTAAGTGGTAAGGGTAGGAGGATTGATTTGTGGATTGAGGGCAGGAGGGGACGACAGAAGATGAGATGGTTGGATGGAATCACTGACTCAATGGACATGAGTCTGGGTAAAATCTGGGAGCTGGTGATGGACAGGAAGGCCTAGCATGTTGCGGCTCATGGGGTCTCAAAGAGTTGGAGATGACTGAGTGACGGAACTGAACCCACTTAAGTATCAAGGGCATCTTTCAAAATGATATGAAACTTTCATTAATTTCTTGTTAAATGTACAAAAGTATAATGAGAATTTGATTAAAAGGATAAATATGTAATAGGCTTTATTTAAGTAATAATGTCAACACTATTCTATAAAAAAGGTCAATAAAGAAGGCTGAGCTTTGAAGAATTGATGCTTTCGAATTGTGGTGCTGGAAAAGACTTTTGAGAGTCTCTTGAACTGCAAAGATACCAAACCAGTCAGTCTTGAAGGAATCAATCTTAAACATTTATTGTAAGGACTGTTACTGAAACTGTAGCTCCAATACTTGGCCAAAGTGTCCATTTGTTATAAAAGACCCTGCTGCTGGGAAAGATTTCACTCAAAAAGAGAAGAGGGTTCACAAGATGAGATGGTTACACAGCATCACCAATACAATGGACATGAATTTGACCAAACTCTGGGAGATAGTGAAGGACAGGGAAGACTTGCATGCTGGAGTTCATGGGGTCACAAAGAGTTGGACACAGCTTGGTGACTGAACAACAACTGGCATCTCTTACTTCTCTTTTCTACTTCATTACCCTGCAATGCTCTGTCTCCCCCATTGGTTGAACTTCAGTTGAAAGTGAAAGTGAAGTAGCTCAGTTTTGTCCAACTCTTTGCAGCTCCATGGACTGTAGCCTACCAGGCTCCTCCATCCATGGGATTTTCCAGGCAAGAATACTGGAGTGGGTTGCCATTTCCTTCTCTAGGAGATCTTCCAGATCCAGGGATTGAACCCAGCGTCTCCCTTATTACAGGCAGACACTTTCCCATCTGAGCCACCAGGAAAGTCATATTAAGTCAGTTAAGTACTTGCATTCTTTGGAAAACCTCAACAGTAATGATCTTGCTAAAGTTCTTCACACACACACACACACACACACACACACACACACACACACACTACATGGAGGAAATGGACCAAGTTAATTTTTTCCTCTTTATTAACTCTGTAACTTTTGCCATTACAGTTACTGCTCAGAGTCAGCCTTCTTTTCTTTCTTTTTTTTTTTTTTTTTTTTCCAGGAAGTGGTTGGAGATGATTCTCCAAGCTTTAGAGAACACCAGAAACACCCTGAACATTAAACAAATTGCTGAGTCCCACCCCAAGTGTTTCTGATATACTAGTTTTGGGGTGAAGCCTGAATACTGGTATTTCAAACAAGTTCTCAAGTGATCTTAATGCTTTTGATTCAGAAATATATTTGGCCCATGAATAACTGGGGGGTTAGGGCTTTGCTGGTAGCTCAAATGGTAAGGAATCCACCTGCAATGTAGAAAACCTGGGTTCAATCCCTGGTTTGGGGAGATCCCTTGGAGGAGGGCATGGCAACCCAGTCCAGTATTCTTACCTGGAAAACCCCCTGGACAGAGGAGCCTGAAGCACTACAGTCCATTGGGTTCTAAAAAGTCAGACATAACAGTGACTAAGCACAGTCACAGCTTAGGGGTCAGAAATCCATGTATAATTTTTGACCTCCCCCTAAATTTAACTGCTAATAGTCTACTGTCAGCCAGAAGCCTTACCAATAACATAAAAGTCAATTAACACATATTCTATATATGTATTATATACTCTATTCTTATAGTAAAGAAAAAAAAAATACTGAAAAAATCTTAAGGAAGAGAAACTACATTTTTAGCACTGTGCTATATTTATCAATACCATAAGTTTATGTTGCCTGTGTACAAGATGAAATGCCTGTCAGTACCTACACCAATATTGTCTTATTTGATACAAAATATTGTAGTTATTGCACAAATTATTAGCTACAAACACTAGATATCAAAAATGGAAACAGGATATATTTTTTTTAAATTTTTCTGTATATGTCTAAGCTATATGGTACATATATGTGTGTGTTCAAATTGTCACAAATCTCCTCAATTTTTTCCAATGTATTCAAAGAAAAAATCTCTTGTGTAAGTGCACTAAACAGTTCAATCTAGTTTTTCCAGGGGTAAACTGTACTTTCAGAAACATTGGTTTAGACCACAAGCCAACTTTTCAACTTCCCTACCTATATCTTGATGGTAATTTTTTTGAAACATGTAGATTATATCTTCAAGGCAAAATGGCAAAATAAATCCAGGAATATTACTCTATATATGATACTGGAAATCAAAGTTTGCAAAAGCCAAAGGTCTAATTAGTATTCTCCTTTTTAACTTAATGCCTTAATTTTTTTCAGCTTTTGTTTGTTTTTATTTTCAGTAATATAAGCTACTTTGTTTCTATAATAATTGGTTTATAGTTATTTTTGTGACTCAGATGAAAGAATACCCATCACTGAGCACCATTTTATAACATGTACATTTTAAATTTTATATTACACAAATACCAAGTATAAATACTAACGATTCTCTGAATTCAATAAATTAAATCTATCACTTCCAAGAAAAGGACATAATTTTAGCCATTTTTAAAATATTGAGTATTTAGAGTTGCTGTAGGAAAATTAGCATTTTCAAGATTCTGCTAACTGGCATGAAAATGAAGAATTTTTAATGAAATGCATTCCTAGTTATTCTCTTAGTGAATAAAATGGGATATTAATATTTTCATGAAAACTTAGGAACAAGTATATGGGCACAATATATTTCAAAAGTTATACAAACTGTTAGAAAGTATGCCTATTTTTGCGTTAAATATTAGTTTTAAAATTAGAGATAATATAAGGAGTATGATACTGGCATAAGCAAAATAATGTTCCTTTTTATACCACTCCACCACAAACACAAAATAGAAATTTTTGTATAATAATTTTGGGAATTTGTGAATATATTCTGTTACAATTTGAAAGTGAATTTAATTTATGGATGGAATTGAGGTTTTGACTTTATGCAATGTGCAAAGCTACAGACTGTGGCCAACTGCCTATGCTTCTTTTTAAAACACAGGGCATCCTTTAAGAAATGTGACACATGTCTTTGTCCATTTGCACTGGTAGCCAGATCGTCTGAATAAAGCTAAAACACTTTAGATTCTTATAAAGCTATTAGATGGACACTATACAATGAGTAAATAATATAACTTATATCAAGACATTTTTATTTTGAAAATATCAAATCACAAGTTTCCATTTTAAAATTATGTTTTATTACTAGTTTACTCATTTCACAAATACTTTTAGAATTTTTCTTCAATTCCTACACTGCACTATATATTAAGAATTCCAAGATGAGTAACTATGAACCCATCCTTTAAGGTTCTGCCAGACTAATGGGAGATAAACAAACATAAACAAACAATTGGAATTCAGGTTAATTAGTGTCTTATCAGTTTTACTACATGCTCATTTATTATCCTTAAATTTTAATCCATTGTTTAAAATTACTGTAAAAAAAAAAGTGAGAAAAGGTTTTGTATATTACTTTCCCAAAGGAATTAATTAGTATTGCAAAGTTAAAGTTGGTCATAAATTAGAAAAAAATAAACATACTATTCTCAAGAAATTTAATAATTTTAAAATATGTATTTACTTGAATTTAATGTAATAGACTTTATGATTCCTCTGTGTCTGCCTACACATATAACTTTTATTTATAATTTATTATTATAAGTTAAATATAGCAATTCATTATAATTATAGAGAAAACCAATTGTGCAAAAATATAACTAAAAATATAAACTGTTTATAAAAATGTTAATAACCATGTTATTTTCTCAAGAATAATCAAGAGAACTTCTAGATCCAGAGCATTTTTTCACTGTGTTTTACACTTACTTGATATTGAAATAAAAGTGAAATTATTTTTGAGATTTACATTCTCTGCATTGTGATTATTTTCAGTGTTCTGTGTATCATATTTTTATTACATCACAGTGAATTAAATATATACTGTAGCCTTCAAGAGAACATTGTATTATAATCAGAAGTATTCATTCAGTAAGGAGCACTGTTCTAAATCTATCATGTAGATTTTTGTCCCATTCTCAAGAACAGTAAAAGAAGTCAGTATATTGCTAACTAACATTCACTATCTCAATTAGTCATTTTTGTATGCTATTTAACAATTTACAAATTGATAATGCTGTAATCTGCAGTTATGGTTTTGTCTGTAATGTCCATCCATCCATATGTGCTTATCTGCAAAAGTGTTTTACTTCAACAACATTATATTTGTATGTACATAAATTATTAATTATTTGTGTGAGTTTTTTTTTTAACTTACCTTGCCCACAAAATTGCCAATATAGCAACCTCAATTAGAAAAGAGTAGAGATTTTAATGAATCTAATTATTTACATTGATAAATTTATATAAGCTATTGTAGATATGAGAAGTGAAGAAGTAAAGTCGCTCAGTTGTGTCTGACTCTTTGCGA
The DNA here is from genome assembly GCF_032405125.1 of Capricornis sumatraensis. Taxonomy (NCBI): domain Eukaryota; kingdom Metazoa; phylum Chordata; class Mammalia; order Artiodactyla; family Bovidae; genus Capricornis; species Capricornis sumatraensis. The sequence goes on from NC_091069.1 coordinate 119,604,227, forward strand.
TCCCATGGACAGTAGCCTACCAGGCTCCTCAGTCTATGGGATTTTCCAGGTAAGAGTACTGGCGTTGGTTGCCATTTCCTTCTCCAGGGGATCTTCCCAACCCAGGGACCGAACCTGGGTCTCCCTCATTGTAGGCAGATGCTTTACCGTCTGAGCTACCAGGAAAGCCCATTGGAGGTATAAGCAACTTCATTTGGTGAGTATTTTGATGTAAATCATTTTGTATGTACATGCATAAAACTATGTCTACATAAAAGTGAAAGTTTTAGTCACCCGGTCATGTCCAACTGTTTGTGATCCCAGGGACTGTAGCATGCCAGGCTCATCTATCCATGAAATTTTTCAAGAAAGAATACTGGAGTGGGTACCCATTCCCTTCTCCAGGGGATCTTCCCAACCCAGGGATTGAACTCAGTACTCCTGCACTGAGGGCAGATTCTTTACTATCTCAGCCATCAGGGAAGCCTCATATGTATACATACATATACATTTGCTCACAGCAGATTTTTCTCCTTTTTCCTTATTTACCAAAAAATATAAGTACATCATGTAAAACACCTAAAATCTTAATGATCATCTCTTATGATTTTACTAAATACCCACACACATTAAGACATAGAAACTAGGAGAAAAAAAAAAAAAAAAAAAAAAACTTAGAAAAAAAGCATTTCTGTTTCCCCCAGGTCTCTGACATTATTTGCTCAACATTATACCACATTTATTATTATCAATGTGGGTGATAGGCAACTCTCATAATGCAATCTGTCTTCTGTTTCTGGTTTAGTTTGTATTGCCTTTTAGACTGTTGGCTGAAAATACTCAGCTTTCTTTGATTTCCATGAATATCTTTCATTCCTCTTACCTAAGGCAACACATCTCAAAGCCTCCCTGTATACTTTAAGGCACATACATTTAGCAAAATAGTCTTTATCCTTAGTACTTTTTCTAGTTTTCTTTCTTTTTTTTTTTTAATTTCCTTACCAAAATTGGAAACTACCTCTTCATCAAATAGGCTGATTTTCTATATTTTTGTTCCTATTATTCATCCCTGCGATTCAAATTTCTGGTGTGGAAGTCACTCATTGTTTTCTTTTCCCCTAAGGCCACTTTTAGATTATCAATCACTTATCTTTTAAAAATAAGTACCATCATATTACTAATAACAACAATATTAATAATCCATATTCACTACCACCCATCCTCATTACTGTAATTTTCCTTCCCCTGGTGGAAAGCTCCAAATTCACTGAAGACTTCAGCAAAACGTCTCGTTGCATTTTCTACGTCTCTACCCTATTTACTTCTAAGCTGTATAGATGACTTGCTCCAGCTTTCAGAAAGTGCTGACGTTCTAAATAAAACATGTTGAAAAGAAGTTATTGTTATTATAAAGCTTCAGAGACAGGGTGATTTGGAGCGTTGTGGTAAGGGACAAATGGAGTTTTTGATGCTTAGTGGATCAGTGTTTGTGTATATCAGCATACAAAAGAAAAAATAATTGAATAAGAAATATAGAAGGTATTACATACATTAAACAATAAATTAGGTGATGAAATAAAAATTAATGATTTAGGAACTAAGAGACCTATTATTAAATATAGTTTTGGAAGTCTTATCTATAGCAATCAGAGAAGAAAAATAAATAAAAGTAATCTAGATCAGAAAAAAAAGTAAAACTCCCAGTGTTTATAGATGACATGATACTAATACATAGAAAATCCTAAAGATACCACTAGAAAATTATTAGAGCTTGTTGTTGTTCAGCTGCCAACAACAACATGTCCACCTTTTGGTGAATCTACGGAATGCAGCACTCCAGGTTTCCCTGTCCTTCACTATTTTCCAGAGTTTGCTCAAGCTCATGTCTATTGAGTAGGTGATCTCTCCAAACCATCTTATCCTCTGTTACCCCCTTCTCCTCTTTCCCCCAATCTTTCCTGCTATCAGGATCATTACCAAAGACCTGGCTCTTTACATCAGGTGGCCAAGTGTTGGGGTTTCAGTTTCAGCATCAGGGTTGATGTCCTTTAGAAAATGAATATAATAAAGCAGCAGGATATAAAAATAATATACAGAAAATCATTGCATTCCTATACACTAACAATGAAATATCAGAAAGAAAAATTAAGGAAACAATCTCATTCACCATTACAATAAAAAGGATAAAACATTTAGGAATAAACCTACCTAAATGAGACAAAAGATCTGTACGCATAAAATTATAAGGCACTGAAGAAAGAAATCAAGGACAACACAAACAGATGGAAGTGATACACAATATTCTTGGATTTGAAGAAACAATATTGTGAAAATAACTATACAACCAAAAGCAATCTACAGATTTAGTGCAATTCCTTTCAAACTATAATTTGATTTTTCACAGAAAAGTAAAAATAAACTGTTAGTTGCTCAGTTGTTTTCAACTCTTTACAACCCCATGGACTGTAGCCTGCCAGACTTCTCTGTGCACGGAATTCTCCAGGCAAGAATACTGGAGTGGGTAGCCATTTCCTTCTCCAAAAGTTCTTCCTGACCCAGATATTGAACCCATGTATCCTGAAGGAGGGCATGGCAACCCACTCCAGTGTTCTTGCCTGGAAAATCCCATGGACAGGGGACCCTGGTGGACTATGGTTCATAGAGTCACAAAAAGTCAGACATGACTGAAGCCACTTAGCACTTCTGCATTGCAAGTAAATTCTTTACCAATTTGAGCCAAAAAATTTCACAGTTTGTATGGAAACACATAAGACCCTGTATAGTCAAAGGAAACTTAAGAAAGAAAAATTGAACTAGAGCAATCAACCTTCCTGACTTCAAACAATACTACAAAGTGACAGTCATTAAGAGAATGTGGTACTGGCAGAAAAACAGAAATATAGATTAATGGACCAAGATAGAAATCCCAGCTATGAAAACCATGCATCTATGGGCACCTTATCTTTGACATAGGTGGCAAGACTATACAATGGAGAAAAGACACCCTCTTCATAAGTGATGCTGGGAAAACTGGACAGTTACATGTAAAAGAATGAAACGAGAGCACCTCCTAACACCATTTAGAAAAATAAGCTCAAAATGCATTAAACACTTAAAGGTAAGACCAGAGACTACAAAGCTCTTAGAGGAAAACATAGGCATATACAAGATCACAGCAAGATCCTCAGTACAATTCTCACAGCAATGACCCACCTTCTAAAATAATGGAAACGAAAACAAAAACAAACAAGTGACATTTAATTAAACTTAAAAGCTTTTGCACAGCAAAGGAAATTATTAAAAAAAAAAAAAAGTGAGAAGATAACCCTCAGAATTGGAAAAATAATAGCAAGTGAATCAACTGACAAAGGATTAATCTTCAAAATATATAAGCATCTCATGAATCTGAATACCAGAAAAACAAAGAACCCAACCAATAAGTGGGCAAAAGAGCTAAACAGACATTTCTCCAAAGAAGACATACATATGACTACTAAAAACATGAAAAGATGCTCAACATCACTCATTAGAGAAATGAAAATCAAAAGTACAATGAAGTATCATCTCACCTCTGTCAAAATGACCACCATCAAAAATTCTACAAATAAATGCTGGAGAGGGTGTGGAAAGAAAAGGAGGCCTCTTTCATTGTTGGTGGCAATGTAAATTATTACAGCCACTATGGATAACAGTACACAAATTCCTTAAGAAAACTAGAAATAAAATTAACATATGACCCAGCAATCCCACTACTTTTCATATACTCCGAGGAAACCATAATTGAAAAAGACACATATACCCCAATGTTCACTGCAGCACTGTTTACAATAGCTAGGACATAGAAGCAACCTAGATGTCCACTGATAGATGAATGAATAAAGAAGTTGTGGTAGATATATACAATGGGATAATACTCAGCCATAAAAAGGAATAAATTTGAGTCAGTTCCAATGAGGTAGATGGACCTAGAGCCTATTATACAGAGTGAAGTAAGTCAGAAAGAGAAAAACAAATATCATATATGTGTGTATATATATGGAATCTAGAGGGGCTTCCCTGGTGGCTCAGAGGTTAACGCATCTGCCTGCAATGCGGGAGACCTAGGTTATATGGTACTGATCATCCTATTTGCAAAGCAGTAATTTAGACTCAGACATGGAGAACAGACTTGTGGACATATTGGAAAAAGGAGAGAGTGGAATGAATTGACAAAGTAGCCCTGAAACATATATATCACCATATGTAAAACAGCTAGTCAGAGTAAATTTGCTGCATGATGCAGGGAGCTCGAACCTGGTGATTTGTGACAACCTAGAGGCATGGGTGGGAGTGAGATTCAAGAGTCAGGGGACATATGTCTACCTATGGCAGATTTAAGTTGATGTATGGCTGAAACCAACACAATATTGTAAAGTAATTATTCCCCAATTAAAAATAAATTTAAAAAATAAACACTGAATGGGAAAAAGGAATTTTTGAGCCATTACACAGCTATGATAAAATAAAGATAGGTTTAAAAACTAAATCAGTTAGTATTTTAATACTTAGTTTTTAAGATGATTTAGAAAGGATACTGGGAGAAGTTGGAGAAAGGGAAAATGCACAGTTTACCTCATGCTTACATCTATATAGGAGATAAAACTGTCCATCTGTAGCTCTGTTCAGTAATATATTCAGCTAGATAGCTCTCAGACTTGCTCTTGTATCAGAATCAACTGAGGAACTTATTAAATTATAGTTTTCTAGAAGTCATCATTAGAGATTTTGATACAGAGGTCTGAGAAGAGGTTAGTCATTTTCATGTTAATAACCCACTGTTATTTTAATGTACTGCAAAGTTTGAAAATCTATGGTTATATTAGGATGTGTGTGTGTGTGTGTGTGTGTGTGTGTGTGTGTGTGTGTGTGTGTGTGTGTATGTTTTAACTATTATGGTGTGAAGAGCTTGGAGAAAACTCTCTCCTAAAAGACACCTATTAAGCTGGGCAAAATTTGAACAGACCAGTTTTTGGAGTTTGACCGATGATTTGCAACAAATTAAGAATAATTTATTCATCAAAATTATAAAAACTCAGTAAGATAAGTAGGAAGCAATAGCATTTGAGCTAAGGATTGTTCTCATAACCCCATCACTCAGTCTTGAAGAGCTGTCCCAGGAGGCTCTGCAGCTACATAGCAGTTTGCATTTTTTTTTCAACATTCCTAAGAGAAGAGCTAATTCATGTGGTTTCAGCAGCTGATGGACACTGGCAAAACACATTTTTCAGAGCTTTGTGCTGTGTAAGGTTTTTATTGAGTGGATACAACTAGCTGGAATACATTTTCCCCCACCCCACCTACAATTCCTGTTACACAGGGAGGATCCAAGGGAGTGGTTTTGTGACAAGAGCTGTCTCCTCTTTCCTTACAAATATATGTTGAGGGAGAGATCCTCTGGTGGGTTTGGTGGATGAAAGGTAACTCACATCAAGCCCAGGCTCCTAGAGAAGAAGATTATTCTGGATAGAATCATCAGGCAGTGAACCTTGACTGATGACTCCATCATTTCTGGCTCTGGGTTGCAGAATAACCCACATAGAACAGTGGTAGCAACAAGATGCAAAAGAGTTCTCACCCCAATCTCTCTACATACATCCAAGTCCCACACCTTTGTGAAGTACTCCTCACCTCTTTCTGCTCCACAGCTCAGGACCTTTGTCAAGGAGAAAGTTCCAACAAACCTCAAAGACAATGGCATTTGACTTTTGCCAAAGGGCTTGACTTATTTGTTGGACTTAGATTGAATAGTGATCTACACCCCAGGGTGCTACTGAAAAACAATAGAACAATCAGATAATGATGGTGGAAGCTAACAGCTGGAGTAATAAATAAAGTGACTAATAGCCAAATTCAGTGGGGAAATAAGAGCAAGACACGTTTGTTTGTTTGTTTGTTTGTTTAAGACAACTAAAACCTTATCCTGGATGGGCAGGATACTGAATGAAAGTGTAATGCTATTTCCTCTGAGAAGTGGATATCAGAGAGAAAAGCTAAGGGGAGATCAACAATTAAACAAGTAATGAGACAGCCCTTGAAATTTGTGTGGCAGAGGATGGCTCAGCTCAACTTTCAGAGTTGTCAGTATATACTATCCAAAATATACACTGTACGACAAAATATATTAAACATACAAAGAAACAGGAAAGTATGTCCCACACACATGACAAAATAGCAAATAAGAGAAAAATTTGTATGAGGTGGTTCAAATATTGGAATTAGTAAAAAAAGTAGCTATTAGAACTAATGTGATAGTTATAATATTAATGAATATATTCGAAGATCTAAAGGAGCTTGCAATTTAAGAAATACAGGAGGTACAAAGACAATGTTTTACAAAATAGGAACTATCAATGAAAATAAATTACAAAAAAGAACTAACTGGAAATTCTGTAGTTGAATAGCACAAGTGCAAAATGGAAAATTCACTAGAAAAGCTCAACTGTAGCTTGGAGCAGGCAAAACAGAGGTCAGTAGACTTACAATGACAATAAATCAGTAGACTTACAATGACAATAAATCGGTAGACTGACAATGACTGAATGCTCTGAAGAAAAATGGGGGGAGAAAAAAGCATGAAGAAAAATTAACAGAATCTCAGAGAAATACTGTTGAATTACATACTTTAAATGGATCAATTTTATGTATGCAATTTGTAGTCATAAAACTGCTAAAAAAGGTTTAAAAGAAAAAACAACCAGTGAATAAAATTTGCCAAAAATTTGGTAAAACAGATTGAAACATTCAATTACTGGATTCAGGAATGAAAGGAAAGAAAGCTATTAAATTGTGCATAAAATCACAGTAAAACATCAAATAAAACAAGCAAAAACACCCATGAAGAATCAGGGGGTGATGTTACTATAAAAAAGTCTTTGCATCATCCATATTCTGGAACTTTTCTTCAAAAGGACTGGAACCTTAGATGAATTGAAGCCAAAACTGGCAGGTATCAAACTTGCCTTGCTCATTAATGTGCTAAACATTCATACAACTCTGACGTAAATATAATAAATATTCATCTATTTTTGGTGAAAATGGGACTGAAATACTTTCTGAGGTCAACCCAAAATATTTAAAATTATTTTTTCACTTTATTTCAAAAAATTTTCACTGTATATCATCCATTAAAAATTACTTATTGCCTGTTAAAGATATAAAATTGCTGTAAATGTATCTGAGGCTCTCAATAAAACTTGAATGGCTTTATACCTTCTGAGAAAAGAGTCCTACCCTAATTTCCTTTTATTTTTATAATGTTGTAAGAAGCCTTATTCTCATTTCTGCTTATTTTGATAATGTTTCAGCAATTGAGCTATAGTGAAATACAATATCTATTTTTCTTAACTAATTTCTTCATTTCTCTTTTCAAGCAAGGATAGAATAGACTGGAAATTTCCAGTAATTATATAAATAGTGCAAATACTATATTGCAGCCTAACTTTTATTTTATGGATTGTCTCCATATGACACTATTATCTGCACTGTAAAAAGTGGGGCATAAATTAATAAGGGGGACGTTCATCCTTTACATTCACCTCCAAAATGAAGGTATTGTGAAACTAAAGGAAACTTTATCAGGGATAATTTGAAATGATAATTACATGTAGAGGGTCTCAAAACTTTTCAAGAAAGTGCATATTTTATTACATGATAGGACATCTGTAATAACACAAAGAACAACAACCAAAACGTGATTTACAAAGAGAAAGATGAAGCACTTATATATTAAATGATCTGCCAAAGGACACATAAACTTAGTAAGGGAGAGGGTCAGGAATTGAAATTATTTTTGTTGGCTCCTAAAAAAGACATTCTCCCATCTCACTAATACACCTCTACTTACATACATATATATGGATTAAAAGTAGCACACAGTGAAATCAAAAAACATAATTTAAGATATATATCTAAGCAAATCAAATTAGCTTAAATTGTACATTTTCAAGTGTTATAAACCTGATATAATTAACAATCCATAAGTCAGTTTTAAATAACATTAACTTTAAAGAAGAACAGTACTAAACATAAGCATAAAAATACCTAAAGAATTTATGGATAGAGATAATTTTCTACTTTTACTTTGAATAACAATGAGGCTATTAAGATCATAACCCTGAGGATATTAAGATCTCCTGAAAGAAATTAGAAAGGCAATATTTAACATTAGTGAGCATTCAATCCCCTAGTTGATTACTAACTCACCATATGAATAAAGTTGAATAGTTTTTTTTTCCCCCATTTTTGGATTTTGCTATGTAATCTGGGGAGAAATTTAAATCAAGAGATTCACTGCTTTCATTGTTAGACAAATTATCTACTAAACATATTGTATTCTCTTAACCTCACAATTTTACAAATGGTGACTTGTGGTCCCTGGTCCCCTACAGTAGCCATATCAGCTAAGTGTGTAATTGCTGTTTAGGTGCTCAGTCATGTCCTGCTCTTTGTGATCCCAAGGACTATAAGCCAACAGTATCTTCTGCCCATGGGATTTCCCAGGTAAGAAAATTGGAGTGGGTTGCAATTTCCTTCTCTAGGAGATCTTCCCTACCTAGGGATCGAACCCATGTATCCTACACTGCAGGCAGATTCTTTATAGCTGAGCTACCAGGGAAGTCCTCTGCATACCAGCTAAGTTGATCAGAAGCTTGTAAAGCTTGAACTTCATTCTAAAATTTTCAACAGTGAAGTTGGTGTACATTTATTAATATGTCATTTTTAATTAGTTTTTGTATTGCTACCAAGTATTATTCATTACTTTTATTTGAAATAATACTTGCCTTTTTTGTCTGATTTACCATTTGAATTCTTGGTATTTTGAGGTCTAATTTTAGCTGAAGAAAATTAAAGTTTCCAGGGAGAAAGGTGTTAGTATTCCCAGTCCTTAAGCTAGCTTTTTTAAAAGTTTTTAAAGAGTATATAATTGCAATATTACAGCTCAAAGAAAAGAATCAAACTAGTATAATCCTGATGTCAGTACCTAACAAACTCAGAGAAATGAAAGAGAAAATAAATCATTGTTATATATGTATGAGACTGTAAGTTTATAAATAAATATGTGAAAAAGGTCACATCTGACATTATATAATTAAGAATTAAATCTTATTTGGGTTTACAGCTGAATTTATAATTGTCAAAATGATAAACCAAACCATACCAAAGTAAATAAAACAAAAACTCAGCCAAAGAATATATTTTAAAGTAGCCTAATGTTGAGAGCATTGTCAAGCACACAGATAAGCAAATTTAACTCCTCTGGCTAAATATACCTATAAGCCACAGGTTTGTGAGCTTTTAGTAAAGAAAGAAAGAAAACCCACAACATATACCATATACATGGGTAGGCACGAGAAAACATGCATGTGTACACACACAGACACACATACAGACAAGATATCATGAGACAGAATCAGTAGAAACAGAAGCTAAATCAGATTCCAAAATATGTCACTTATTAAGGTTATCAAAGAATACAAAATAAATGCTTCATCTATTTAGAGAAATTAAAAATGACTTCAAGTATCAAATTAAAATTCATGCTACAAAAATAGTAATTAGATTTTAAAATAGTATTTTAAACCTGGAAATGAATTGAAGTTAAAAAAAAAAAAAAAGAAAAAAAAACTTCCCTGAACTTTTAAATAATAGAATAGGTACAACAATACAATTAATAACAAAAAAAAGGTAAGATGTTCAAAACATACCAAAACAAAAATGAAAAGGAAATATTAAAGAGAGTAAGAGGCATGGAATTAAATATTGAGAATTTTAGTGGAAATTCATAGGAAATTTTTATTAAATAATTAATTTTCTAGACTGAACTAAATATAAATAATGATTTCCAGGAGTCTAAAATTTCTAGGGTAAATGAGAATAAATCCATACCAAAGTGCAGAACCATATTGTAGTAGGCAATCTAACAGTCTTAAAGCTGTCCATGTCTTAATCCCTGGAACCTTGAGTACATTCTCTTAAATGCAAATGTACTTTGCAAATGTGATTAGTGTTAAGGACCTCAAGGTGGAGACATTATTTTTTATTATCCTGGAGTGCATAATATGTTCAAATAAATCCTGAAAATCTGAACACCTTTCCATGCTGTAAACAACAAGCATGATGTTTCTGCCTCTGAAGATGAAGGAAGATGTCCAAGAGTCAAGGAAAGCAAACAGCCTTAGAGATGGAAAAGGCACAGAAGCAGATGCTTCCAATAGTTTTTAGAAGGAAAGCAGATCTCTGACCTTGATTTTGGCTGAGTGAGACCTGTGTTGGACTTCTATAGAATTGTAAGACACTGAATTTGTGCCGTTTTAAGCCATTTTATACTGTCATGCTCAACCGTTCAGTCGTAAGCCAATCACTTGTGATGCCATGGATTGTAGTCCTCCAGGTTCCTCTGGTCATGGGATTTCCAAGGTAGGAATGCTGGAGTGGGTTGTCATTTCCTCCTACAGAGGATCTCCCAACCCAGGATAAAACCACAGTTGCTGCATTGGCAGGAGCATTGTTTGCCGCTGAGCCACTTGGGAACCCCTTTAAGTCATTAAGTTTATGGTTATATAGTGGCCACAGGATTAGAAAACATTAATTTTCATTCCAACCCAAAGGAAAGGCAATCCCAAAGAATGCTAAGACTACCACACAATTGGACTCATCTCACATACTAGTAAAGCAATGCTAAATATTCTCCAAGTTAGGCTTCGGACAGTAGGTGAACCATGAACTTTCAGAGGTTTAAGTTAAATTTAGAAAATGCAGAGGAACCAAATATCAAATTGCCAACATCTGTTGGATCATTGAAAAAGCAAGAGAGTTCCAGAAGAAACATTGACTTCTGCTTTATTGACTATGTCAAAGCCTTGACTGTGTGGATCACAACAAACCGTTGAAAATTCTGAAAGAGATGGGAATACCAGACCACATGACCTGCCTCTTGAGTAACCTGCATGCAGGTCAGGAAGCAACAGTTAGAAGTGCACATGGAACAATAGACTGGTTCCAAATCAGGAAAGGAGTACGTCAAGGCTGTATATTGTCACCCTGCTTATTTAAGTTATATGCAGAGTACATCATGAAAAATACTGGGCTGGAGAAAGCACAAGCTGGAATCAAGACTTCCAGGAGAAATATCAATAATGTCAGATATGCAAAAGACACCAACCTTCTGGAAGAAAGAGAAGAACTAAAGAGTCTCTTAATGAATGTGAAAGATGAGAGTGAAAAAGTTGGCTTAAAACTCAACATTAAGAAAACTAAGATCATGTCATCCAGTCCCATCACATCATGACAAACACATGGGAAAACAATGGAAAGACAGACTTTATTTTTGGGAGCTCCCAAATCATTTCAGATGATGACTGTAGCCATTAAATTAAAAGACGCTTGATCCTTGGAAGAAAAGTTTTGACCAAACTAGACAGCATATTAAAAGCAGAGACATTACTTTGCCAACAAAGGTCCATCTAGCCAAAACTGTGGTTTTTCCAGTAGTCAGGTATGGATGTGAGAGGACTACAAAGACAGTTGAGGTCTGAAGAACTGATGTTTTTTGAACTGTGGTGTTGGAGAAGACTCTTGAGAGTCCCTTGGACTGCAAGGAGATCTAACCAGTCCATCCTAAAGGAGATCAGTCCTGAATATTCATTGGAAGGACTGATGCTGAAGCTGAAACTCCAATACTTCAGCCACCTGATGCGAAGAACTGACTCATTGGAAAAGACTCTGATGCTGGGAAAGATTGAAGGCTGGAAGAAAAGGGAATGCCAGAGGATGAGATGATTGGATGGTATCACTGACTCAGTGGACACGAGTTTGAGCAAACTCAGGGAGATAATAAAGGATAGGGTAACCTGTTGTGCTACAGTTCATGTAGTCACAAAGAATTGGACATGACTTGGTGACTGAAAAACAACAACATAGCTTGTTAAAGCATTGACAAAAAGTAACTTTGTCATTATGTACAGCTGTTGTACATAATGGCAAAATCTTAATTTCTGTTTAAGTTGAAGAACCAGGTAAGCATACCTACCTTTATCTTTCATATAAAATATTAAACTAGAAGACTTTGCCAGAACAAGGAAACGTAATAGACCTATAAATATAAAAGCTAAAATTGGGAACAATGGTGTATGTTGGTAGGTGATATGATTATATTCATAATCATCCATAAAGTAGACTGCTTAGTTCAGTGCATTTACCAAATTAATTTCCAATTTGTAACAAGTGCTTATGCTGTATCTCAAGAATAGCTTTCAAAAACTAACCTTGTGCTTTTTATTGAACTAAAGAGATATTTAGAAATATCCTCTACCTACATTACTATATACCCTTGATAATACAACTTTCTGCCTTTGTGCTCAGTTGCTCAGTCATGTCCAATTCTTTTGCAACCCCATGGACTTTAGCCTACTAGGTTCCTCTGTCCATGGGATTTTCCAAGCAAGAATACTGGAGTGGGTTACCATTTCCTCCTCCAAGGAATCTCCCTGACCCAGAGATCAAACCCACATCTCCTGCATCTTCTGCATTGGCAGGCAGATTCTTCACCACTGAGACCCTTGGGGAGCCAGGATAACTTCTTGAGATATATATTTTAGTTGTCCCATTGCTTATAATAGGCTCCTTTCCTTATTATAATAAAATGAAAAGGCATAAAAATCTAGGAGAAAAAAAAACTTAGAAGAACAAAATTGTTAATTTCAAATTTGCTTAGGCAACAACTGTGTGAATGAAAATGGCTATCTGATTGTCTACCTCCAGTGAATAACAGTTGCAAGACCTGGTTATTGTGAGTGGTAAGTGTGAATTCTCAGCTGAATGATTTCTAGGTAAAATGATACCTTATGGAGTGCTAAGGAATGGTTTTGGTTATTTAAGTGTGTGTGTGTGTGTGTGTGTGTGTGTGTATGTGTTTGTGAAAGAGAGACAGAGACAGAGACAGACAGAAAAGAAGAAGTTTCATTATTATCCAAATAACCACAGCACAAATATTTTATCATGAAATTCTCTCTTCTGTATTGAAATATATTCTATTTTGCTTGTGAAAATTCTATTTATAATTTAGTGAAAAATATGAATGTATAATTGTGCCTTATAAAACTGTATTGAATATCCACTATGGAGTAGAAAACACATGGGAATTGTAGATGCACTTGAGTATACAAAATTATATTTGCAAAAATACATCATGTGTAGTAGACTTATAAACATACAAGAAAATCATCTGTTATGATAAAAGCTAAATGATTTGGAGTATCAATAAAGTGTTAAGCAAATGATGGCTCGTCTTAAATGCTATTATGTAAATACAAATAATTGAAATAATTTTCGGTGTGCAATTCACTTATCTAGAATACAGCAACAAAATATTTTCCTCACTGTGGGAAATGTTAAATTGATAGAAACACATTCATCTTTTTATGAACACATGAAATTTAGCTCAATTATATAGATGGCTACTTATTTACAATGGAGTTGGATTGATTAATTTGAGACATATACTGTTATTCTCTCAATTCAATTCAGTTCAGTTCAGGAGCTCAGTCATGTCCGACTCTTTGTGACCCATGGACTGCAAGCATACCAGGCCTCTCTGTCCATCATCAACTCCCAGAGTTTACTCAGACTCATGTTCATTTAGTCGTTGATGTCATCCTACCATCTCATCTTCTGTCATCCCCTTTATCTTTAGCATTAAATTTTTCCCAGCATCAGAGCCTTTTCAAAAGAGTCAGTTATTCCTATCAGGTGTCCGAAGTATTGGAGTTTCAGCTTCAGCATCAGTCTTTCTAATGAATACCCAGGACTGATCTCCTTTAGGAGCGATTTAGGTCTTCATAGAAACATTCAACCTCAGCTTCTTCAGCCTTACTTGTTGGGGCATAGACTTGGATTACCATGATAGTGAATGGTTTGCCTTGGAAATGAACAGAGATCATTCTGTCGTTTCTGAGACTTAAGCCAAGTACTGTGTTTTGGATTCTTTTGTTGACTATGATGGCTACTCCATTTCTTCTAAGGGATTCTTCCCCACAATAGTAGATATAATGGTCAGGAATTAAATTCACCCATTCCAGTCCATTTTAGTTTGTTGATTCCTAAAATGTTGATGCTCACTCTCACCATCTCCTGTTTGACCACTTCCAATTTGCCTTGACTCATGGACCTAACATTTCAGGTCCTATGTATTATTGCCCTTACAGAATCGGACTTTGCTTCTATCACCAGTTACATCAACAACCGAATGCTGTTTTTGCTTTGGTTCCATCTCTTCATTCTTTCTGGAGTTATTTCTCCACTAATCTCCAGTAGCCTATTGGGCACCTACTGACCTGGGGAGTTCCTCTTTCAGTGTCCTATCTTTTTGTCTTTTCATACTGTTCATGGGGTTCTCAAGGCAAGAATACTGAAGTGTTTGCCGTTCCCTTCTCCAGTGGACCACATTTTGTCAGAACTCTGCATCATGACCCATCTGTCTTGGGTGGCCCTACATGGCATGGATCATAGTTTCATTGAGTTAGACAAGGCTGTGGCCCATGTGATCAGATTGGTTAGTTTACTGTGATTGTGGTTTTCAGTCATTCTGCCCTCTGATAGAGAGGGATAAGAGGGTTATGGAAGCTTCCTTATGGGAGAGACTGACTTGAGGGGGAAGCTGAATCTTGTTCTGATGGGGAGGGGGGGCATGCTCAATAAATCTTTAATCCAATTTTCTGTTGATGGGTTAAGCTGTGTTCTCTCCATGCCATGTTTACCTGGGGCCAAACTATGGTGGAGGTAACAAATGTAGTGATAACAATATACATGTCAATAGGAATAAATGGGCCCATCTCAGTAATCTGGTCAATAAACTTTGAGATTCAAATTCCACAGGGAATGTAATTATTTAAAACACTCTCAAGGGAAAAAGCATTAATTATATAAGGACAGCAAGCAAAATTAACTCTTACCAAATATGTCTAATATCCTTCATTCAGCAGTCTTCCTAAAGGTAAATTTATATACATGCATTAATACACTATTTCTAAGTAAATTTTACTTAAATTTGGTATTTTCCACGAAAAAAAAACTTTTTAGAAAATTCCAGTAACATACAGAAATTTTTGGAAACATAAATTACTGATCTAGTATTATGCATTTTATCTGATGAGCTGTGTCTTTAAAAGTGGAACACTTCCAACATCAGAAGTATTTATTTTTTTAAAAAAAGTGTTTCTCTCTGGTATCTCAAGGTTAAAATATAACAAAGCTGCCTTCTGAGAAACATTTCTGAATGTATCTGCTGAATGAACTAATTACCCACTTGTAGACATCTCAGCTAATTAAATCCAACAGAGGAATTATCAAACATAGCACTTTTGGAAGAGAAAGTGCTTCTTGGGTCTACTGAAACTCATTTCAGAAATGAAGAAAGCTAGAATCAAAGACAATTGTAAGAATAATTCTGAAAAATGAACAGTTAGCTGCATTTAGATAGCATTCTGTTATTTATATTCTGACAACATGTTGTATATTTGTATGAAAATCATTTAAGGCAAAGTACATGTTATAAAACCTCTACATTACACAGAGAAATGATCATTCTTAAACGATTGTTAACATTTAAATGTCATTATAAATGTATTTTCATACTATTCATGGTGTTCTCAAGGAAAGAATACTGATTTGCCATTCCCTTCCCCAGTGGATCACGTTTTGTCAGAACTTCCACCATAAAGAAAGCTGAATGCCAAAGAAATGATGCTCTTGAACTGTGATGACTCTTGAGAGTCCCTTGGACTGCAAGGAGATCCAACCAGTCCATCCTAAAGGAGACCAGTCCTGAATATTTATTGGAAGGACTGACGCTAAAGCTGAAACTCCAATACTTTGGCCACCTGATGCGAAGAACTGACTTACTGGAAAAGACCCTGAGGCTGGGAAAGATTGAAGGCAGGAGGAGAAGGGGACAACAGAGGATGAGAGGGTTTGATATCATCACTGACTCGATGGACATGGATTTGAGCGAACTCCTAGAGTTGATGATGGACAGGAAATCCTGGCATGCTGCATTCCATGGGGTAAAAAAGAGTTGGTCACGACTGAGCAACTGAACTGAACTGAATGTTCAGTATCCAGTCAGTTGTAATTGATGGCCCTTCTTTGTAGTTCTTATACTTTTCCTTTATGTAGTACTTGGAGTAACCAAAGTCCCCTCTGAAGTTACCATAAAATCAAGGAACATCCTAAATACAAAGACCAAGATTTCACTATGATGTCTAGAGTAGAGTTGTAGCTCTCATAAACCTTAGCATCATTTAGAAATGCATTTGAAGGCCAAAAAATTAAAAAAATCCAACTGGTAATAGCTTCAGTGAGTAGATTATTTTTCCTCACATACCAAAAAATCAAGAGGTAACAGCTAGGACTTGTGTAATGGTTCAATAATACCCTTCTTTTTTTCGCCTCCACTGTATATACTTAGTAAATTGGCCCATCCTTTGCATGGATGAAGAATTTCTACTGAAGCTTGGGACTTCAATTTCTGCTTTAAAGCAGGAAAAAGTAAAACTAAATAGAATAGTTTCTAAGAAATTTGTCCTCCATCCCAGGAAATTTCTGGGTAATTTCATTGTTTGCAATTTTTATATCATGGATACTAAAAGAAAAAAAGAAAGAAAAAAAAAAAAGAAAATGTATTTATTAGACAAATTTAAAGCCTTATGATCATACGGACTCTCACATTGCAATGGCAAAAATTAGTAGATATGTTTGAAGTATAAAATATATTCAGACACTGTTTGTTTGGAATTGTGCTGTCTGTTAGCTATGGTGTCTTACAGATTTTTTAATTGCCTACTTTGCTCCTTGGAAGCAAAGCTGTGACCAACTTAGACAGCATATTGAAAAGCAGAGACATTACTTTGTTCACCAAGGTCTGTCTTGTCAAGCTAATAAAAAGGCATTTATTGGCCAAACTTAAAGCCTTACTGTCAAAAATGATTATTTTTCCAGGATTCAGTTCTATCTTTCAGTATTTTCTTCATGCAATAGTGCCTGATATTGCATTCTTACAGATTATTTCCATTTTTATTTTTCTGTGTCTTTAGTCCTGAAGAGGTAAGAGATCAATTAACAGAGATTTGGTAAAGGATAGTTTTAGACTTTTTACACATTTCTCCCAGCATGTATGAGAACTCAGCTCCATCCACCTCTTTCTCCTAGGAGAATTTATGCTTGGTGTAGAGTTTGATAACAAATATAATTTTAAAAGATATAGTTTCTCAACCTTCTACAGAGAAGAGTAACTTATAACAGTAAACAATTACTTAGTTTTGACAATGTGCCAAGTATTATCTGCTAATTTCACTCATTTAATCCTTGCATAAACCATCTGACTTTATTTTGCAGACAATAAGCCTACAGCTCAATAGAGCTTAAGTGACCTCCCCAGGGTCACTCAGGTTTTTCTTGGGAGAGCCAGAGTTTACACCCAGGTAACCTGGCTGCAGAGTGATAGTCCTAAATACACTATAGTAGCAGTGGTTCTGTATTTCTTCAAATGATGCTGCAGGGAATTCTAAACCATCCTACATTCCCTCATTCAATCAGGCAAGCTAAAGCTATAATGAGGAATGTATGTCTCATGTGAATTATGAGAAATAATAAAGTAAAATTTGAAAGCTATTGTGTGAAAACCAAATTTTAAACATCTTTCTCCTTATATTTTCATTGGAATTAATGTGATACAAACCCCCAACTGTCTTTTAAGATATGTTAATTAAGCAAATGAATTCAGGCTCTATCAAGGGCAGTTTTGAGAGTGGAAAGGTGTAGTATTAGTAATTAACCCAGGATAATAGAAAATAAAACAGAATTACTTCCCCTACCCCTCATAAACTGGGACTTTTCACCATCCTAATTTTAAGTATTCAAATTAAGCAGAATTATTTTGTTGCAACAAAAAGAAAATTCTAATTTAAATGATGCTTCCAGGTTCTTCTGAAACAAGAAATTCATTTTTTTTAAATACATCTTTTTTATTTTATGTAGGTAACTGTCACTTGTTCAACTAATATGCCTAAATGTGACCTTGTTTCTGATTGTCTTGTCAGGCTCCTTACTGGAGTAATCATATTCATTATTCAATCTTTGGGTGGAAAATAGAAGCAAACCCATGGAACAGCACATTATGACATGAGATAATGATCTCGAGCTTTGAAATTCATGGTTTCAAGATCTCCTTAACGTTTGTTTCCTGAAAATGTTTCAGTTTTGTCCCAATGTGTATATTATAGTGTGTGGGGATTGCTCTTAGTATGACACATGGATGCGAGTTAGTATTTCTTAGAAAAGTGAATACTTGAATAGTAATTGGGCAAAATACTGTGGATTACTTAAATACATGTGTTTATGTTTTGCATAGCAGTATCATCCTCAAGAGTCAGCCAGCTGGTCTTTTGCAGTGACTCTTCTATTCCTGAAGGAAGAAAGATGTCATAAGATGTAGAGCTCAGCTCCGATCACAGTACTCTCTTGCTCAAAGACACTCAGTCAATTCCAACTTTCTACAAAGACAATCTAACTTTTTAGCCATGGTTTCACAATCCAGCCCCTTTTAACACTCTATTATCGTTAAAACATTTTCCCTATGTATTAATATTTATGAACCCAGGAAATTTTTCACAATAATTATTCCTTCATCATGACTCTTTAAAGTTTAGTTCTGTAATCAGGTTTCCAAGTTCACTGATTTTTCTTCTGCTTTGTCTAAACTACTGTTAAAATTTCCCAATGCTATTTTTACTTGAGAATTAGTGTTCTTCAATTCAAGAGGTGTGACTTGATTCTTTTTTCATATCTAACTTTTCTCACTATGTTATATTCCTACTTTCCATTAAATTATTGGTCATACTTACAAGGTGATTTTAGAGTTCTTGCTTTCTAATTACACTAATTTGTCATTTCTGGATTTGTTTCTACTGAATGATTTTCCTCCTCATTATGGTGCACATTTTTCTGATTCTTCACACTTATGGTACATTTTATTTGATGCTGGGTATTTTGATTTTGATTGTGTATTTTTGACTGTCTAAATTTTGTTGTCTTTTAAAATAACGTTATTTTATTTTATTTTTTCTTTTTTTTTTTTTTTTTAATTTTAAAATCTTTAATTCTTACATGAGTTCCCAATGTCATTTAGCCCCAGATGGCTCAGTAGTAAAGAATCTGCATGCACATGAAGGAGATGCAAGAGACAAAGGTTTGCTCCCTGGGACGATCCCCTGGAGGAGGAAATGGCAACCCACACCAATATTCTTACCTGGAAAATCCTATGGACAGAGGAGTCTGGTGGGCTACAGTCCATGGGGTCACAAAGACTCAGACATGGCTGAGCAAGGAAGTAAAGTTCAGTTACTTGCAGATCAAGTGGATCCTTTTGGAACCTCCTTTTAATGCTTTATTTGGCAGAGCGACATTGCCCCTTGGATTTAGACAGAATACGTATGGAGACCTTGCTGAATGCATCAGGTAAGTAGTAAAGTCTTTCCAGTCACACCACTTGGGACTAGGATGTTTCTCCACTCTTTGTGAGTACTGGGCTTTATTCATCTTATAGTGCCTTAGTAGCGGTTACTTCATTGCCTTATGAGATTCCCACTTGCATGTGCAATTTACCATTCCATAAAAACTCAGGCCTTTCCTTTTACAGAATCGTTTGTCTCTCTATCTGCAGATTTCTCTTCTCCTTGGTACCATGCTCCACAGCTTCTAGTTATGTCAGCCTGACTCCCAACTTTTCCCTCAAATAAGTGAGACTGCTAAGATCTTTTTGGGGTTCCCCACCTTGTTCTTCATTCTGGAAAGCACTTTGCGGGTGAAGGCCACAGCAATCATAGTGCTCATTTGTTTCCTTTCTCTTGCTGATCACTCTCCAACACTCTCTCAAAACAACTGACTCATTCCCCACCCCCCACCCCCCAGCCCCTGCCCAGGTTTCTAGTGTAAAGTGTGAGGGCAAGTTCAGAGTCAGTTATTCTTTAATGAGCAAAAGCAGCAGTCCTCAACATGATTTTAATATACAAGAGTTTCTAGCTTCAAGATCATTCCCAGTCAGGATTTTGATATTGTTTTTTCATTTTCTTGTATCTAGTGTTGTTGATGTCAGTGTGAACTTTGTTTCTTTCTTATTGTTGTTTACACAGTATTGTGTAATTTTAAATTATTCTTTTCAATCTTTAACATTAACTTCCTAACAATAGGATTTTAATAATGATTATTATTTCTGTAGTAATTACGGTCTTTTTGTTTCCTTATATATTTCACTCTCTCTCATATCCCTCTTTCTTTCCATCAGACTTCAACTGAAATATGGCCCAAGGGAGGTGTGACTGGGAGACTGAATGGGAGAGACGATGAGTCAGTCAGTGAGTTCATCTCCTATTCACTGTTTCAGATATTATCCCAGACAGTAATGGCATCTCCTTTTTGACTCCAGTTCTTGAAAATGAGCTCCTACTTCTGTGTTCTTTGCTCCTGTTCATCACTGTATTTTCCTCACTCTCTTATCTTGAAACCAGCTGTGGTACCAATGTATTTTGACCACGTCAATCAAAGATACATTTGAGTTAGTCTTGTCAGATTTTCTGATTTACACAGACCGTGTAATTAGAATATCAGACTGATTTTACATTAATATGACAAAATAATTGATGGATTAAATTTTTTTTCTTAATTTCTGTCTATATTTTGAACTGGATAAAGCCAAATACTATTTATAAAACAACTTTTCACAGCTCTTCAGAGAGTTGATTCCCCACAATGTTAAAAATAAGTCATTCTGTCATTTATCAATCAGTTATTTATTCTGAGATAATTCATTCTTTTCACTGACTACCAATGATTCTTTGCAATTTTACTAAAAAAAATCAATAACACATTTAAAATAAAATTCAATATATTTTTAATACTTGCTCTATTATTTAAGGCAATTTTAAGTAATATGAAAAGTTTTTCTTAGTAATTACTAGACGTCTAGAAAACTGAGCCTGATTAACACTGGGAACCTATTAAAATTTTATTTATATAATTATTCCAGGAAGTCTATTAAAGTTTATGGACATTATAGTCTCATATTCTAAGACAAGTATAATGCATAGTATAGAGCAACAAAAGGTATCACTTAACTTTTTACCATCTGGAATAGATAATTATTAACTGAGTGACTGAACTGAACTGAACTGAAGTGAACTAAATATTATACTTGCATGCAGCTCTTTCAAAAATAAAATAAATATAATATTACATATAAAGTTTGGGCTCCTTTGACCTCTACAAATTGCCATTTCTCTCATCTCCAGAGTTAACCACTGTGATGAAGATGGTGATACTTCTTCAAGGGCACATTCTATACTTTGATAAACACATGCATTACATCTGAATGCTATAAAAAAGGCTCCATGTTTAATTTTTTAAAAATCACATTGGAGTAGATACATGATTCAGCAATTGTTTTTCATTTACATGTATGCTTTGATAATATAAATATATTTATACTATTAAATCTAATTTGATTCTTTCATTTATAGTATATTTTATGAATCATTTATTTATGTTCATATCAATGAGTAGGTATAATGGAGCTAGCCCATAAAAGGCCTTGAAAGCCCATTATGTGTATGTCTTCTCAAATCATATTTAGTGACATTACATTGGTGGATCAAAATTGGCCATGGTGATAGTATTTACATCACGAAAATTGGCAAATGTTCCAAACCAAGATTTTCTTGTAGTTCAGATGGTGAAGAATCTGTCTTCAATGTGGGAGATCTGGGTTTGATCCTGGGGTTGGAAAGTTCCCCTGGAGAATGGAAGGGTAGTTCAATCCAGTGTTCTTGTCCAGAGAATTCCAGTGGACACAGAAGCCTCAGTTCAGTTCATTTCAGTCACTCAGTCATGTTCAACTCTTTGAGAGTCCATGAATTGCAGCACTCCAGGCCTCCCTGTCCATCACCAATTTCCAGAGTTCACTCAAACTCACATCCATTGAGTCGGTGATATCATCCAGCCATCTCACCCTCTGTCGTCCCCTTCTCCTCCTGCCCCCAATCCCTCCCAGCATCCGTCTTTTCCAATGAGTCAACTATTCACATGAGGTGGCCAAAGTATTGGAGTTTCTGCTTTAACATCATTCCTTCCAAAGAACACCCAGGACTGATCTCCTTTAGAATGGACTGGTTGGATCTCCTTGCAGTCCAAGGGACTCTCAAGAGTCTTCTCCAACACCACAGTTCAAAAGCATCAATTCTTCAGTGCTCAGCTTTCTTCACAGTCCAGCTCTCACACCCATACATGACCACTGGAAAAACCACAGCCTTGACTGGACGGACCTTTGTTGGCAAAGTAATGTCTCTGCTTTTGAATATGCTATCTAGGTTGGTCATAACTTTCCTTCCAAGGAGTAAGAGTCTTTTAATTTCATGGCTGCAGTCACCATCTGCAGTGATTTTGGAGCCCCAAAAAGTAATGTCTGCCACTGTTTCCACTGTTTCCCCATCTATTTGCCATGAAGTGATGAGACCAGATGCTAGTAGGCTACAATCCATGGGATCACAAAGACTCAGACATGACTGAGTGACTAACACTTTCACTTTCAAATATCTAGTTTGGCACAGAGGGTAAAGAATCTACCTGTCATATGGTTGATGTGGATTCGATCCCTAGGTTTAGTTGGCCCCCTGGAGGAGGGCATGTCTATCCACTCCAGTATTCTTGCCTGGAGAACCCCCATGAACAGAAGAGCCAGTCGGGCTACAGTCCATGAGGTTGCAAAGAGTGGGGCATGACTGAGAGACCGAGCACATAGTACAAACATCAACCAGCACACCACTCGGTGCACATATTGTTATAATACTGTTATTTCAAAAAATCCTGAAATAAATATTTTTATGAAGTACTCTTGTCCACATACACAATTATCATTAGGAAATGCATAGAAAATAAGCACTGAGTTGCTATATTGCCATGTTTATTAAATGATAATCGAAGTCTTAAAGTTTATTTGCAAGAAACATGGTTAAATTGCTCTATAAAGTAGGTATAATAATTTGCACACTCACCAGCAAAGTTGTAAAGCTCTTAGTCTTTCTATCTCTAGGCCATCATTAAAGATTGTCAGAGTATTATTATTATATGATTATTTTACTTGATTTACTTGATAATTTTATGATTACAACTTTGGCTGAAAATTATTTTATTCCATAGATTTTTAAGTCTAGCCTATCATATGCCAAGTTCTTACTCCATCCAATGAGATGTTTATCTTTACCTGCACCTATATGAGGGAGAAGGCAATGGCAACCCACTCCACTACTCTTGCCTGGAAAATCCCGTGGACAGAGAGGCCTGGTAGGCTGAAGTCCATGAGGTTACTACCAGTCAGGCAAGACTGAGCAACCTCACTTTCACTTTTCACTTTCCCACATTGAAGAAGGAAATGGCAACCCACTCCAAAGTTCTTACTTGCAGAATCCCAGGGACAGGGGAGCCTGGTGGGCTGCCGTCTATGAGGTCGCACAGTGTCGGACATGACTGAAGCGACTTAGCAGCAGCAGCAGCAACACCTGTATGAACTGCTTTGTCTATGTTTACTCAATAAGTCTATCTATTACTACAGTATCTATGAATACAACAACCTTTCATTCACTGTTTATTTTTCACTTTTAAAACTGCAGTGGTATCTATCGTATCGATATAATTTTAATTAAAATCTATTAATATTAAAGTCAAATTACTAAATAATTTTGAGAAAACTTACTCTATGACAAAATGAATTTTTTCACCTTGGATATGGAAATTCTTCTCTTTTAGAGCTTCTGTCAATGCCATCCATAATTTTTATATTTGTATTTATGTTACTCTAGCACATTTTTGATATATTACTGTACATTACAAACTTTATTGATGTGAATGAATTTGTTGTTATATTTTTTGTTGCCAGAATAATGCTGAATTTTTAATATTCTTCAAGAATCTCTCTGAACTCTTATATCTTTCACCTTAGATTACTATTGCAGATTCTCTTGAATTTCTGTATTATTATAAATAGGGCATATACTGATATAACATCAGAATTAACTCTTCAATCCAATTCCTTTCAATAGTAGTTTTGCTTTGTATTCTTTTTTGATCTACTACTAGGTTTAGGGTCACTGTCATAATTTTCAATGTTGAGGTCCATAGATTAGAGCAAATTTTTTTGAATATAACAATGATTGAATGATTCATCATTGAGTTTGATGCTTGATAAACTTTATTTGGTAAATAAATTTGTACTCAGTTTTGTAAATGTTAACATTAAACATTATTCAAAATATTCATGTATTGATTATGATAGTTATGATATTTCCTTTAATTTTATCTTATATACATCCATGTGTTTATCTTTTCAGGCCTCTAATGAAGCCTAGAATACACTATATAATAAGACTGTCTGGATGCTTTAATCTGAGGCTAACATTAAAGTGAGTTCTTAGTTTTTTTTTTAATATTTAGGGTCAACTTTAAAGTAATGTTGACTAGTAAGAAATGTGATGCCTATCAAAAACACATATTAAAAACTTTATGATTCATAACCTAATGTGGTTTGACCAGAGTTCATGAAAGAAGTAAACTGATGTGTTGTTCTTAAGAAGCTCCCAAGCACATATATTAAGTTACCACACATATATATGTGTATATATATATATATATATATATATATATGGACATACATACATAATATAAAAATTACCTTTTTTAAAGAATTTTACTCTTCACTCAAATTTTCTTAATTGTTTTCCTTGTGTTATTCTTACAGTGCTACCTATCAGAGAGCCATTTTCAAGGAAGATATGAGGCTTTTTACTATACTTATTTTTTTCTCTTTTTAACATCACAGATAATGACTGATACAACAGAGAACAGTCTGCTTTTCACTCTTCTGTTTTATTTTACTTCAACAGCAGTTTGCTTTATGCTGATTTTAAATTAAAAAAAAACCCTATAAACCCACTTTCTATTTTATTTCCCCATTCCACAATATTTGATGATGGCATATTAATATTCTATCAGGTTGTTTCATATTTAATATTGTACCTAGGTTAGATTGCTTTCTGGTTTCCTTTACAAAATTACACTAATTTCATAGAAAGCAGGTTGTCCTAATCTGTTTTTCTACTCTGTCTTTTCAGAAAGAGTATTTAGAAAATATGCTCCTTGATAATTTAGCATAATCTCTTTGTAATATTGATAGTGCTTTATCTTGAGTGGAATGATTTTTATTACCAAATAACATTCCTTAAGGGATATTGTATTTTTTGATATTGTTTTCCTTTGAGTAGTTTAATTAACTTATTTTCCCCAGATAATTTCCATTTTCATCTTATAATTTATTTGAATAAATTTATTGATAATGTAACCATAATTTTTCCCACTTTTTCTCTCTCTAGTGTATTAGTATTTTATATTGTTTTAGTCTTCCCAGGTGCCTCTATGGTAAAGAACCTCCCCACCAATGCAAGAGACACAGGGAACTCAGATTTGATAGCTGATTCAGAAAGATCCCCTGGAGGAGGGCATGGCAACCCACTCCAGTATACTTGACTGGAGAATTCCATGGACAGAGGAGTCTGGCAGGTTATAGCCAGGGGGATGCAAAAGGTCAGACATGACTGAAGTAACTTAGCATGCACAAAGTCTTCCTACATGAAAATGTTTATGTCTTACCCTTCCAAAAAGTTTTAACTTACCTAGATTTTTCACATGTTCTTTAACAAAATTCTTTAACTTATATATTATTTTATTAGCTCTTTTACTTTTTCATTATTGATTATTTTAAAAAATTCAGATTCCTTCCTAATTCTGATTATAAATATCCCATATGTTTTTGTTATATACTTGTTTTGTTAGCTTTCTTTTTCTTCACAGAAACAGAGTATTTGTAGTAATAGTAGTCATAGTAGCGAGGATTTCCTATCATCAATGCCATTTGGGAAGTTATATACATGTATAAATTATATAAATTGGGAATTTATATAAATTATAAATTGGGAAAGGAGTACATCAAGGCTGTATATTTTCACCCTGCTTATTTAACTTATGTGCAGAGTACATCATGCAAAAAGCCAGGTTGGATGAAGCACAATCTGGAATCAAAATTGCAGGGAGAAATATCAACAACCTTAGATAGGCAGATGACACCACCTTTATAGCAGAAAGAAACAAGAAACTAAAGAATCCCTTGATGAAGGTGAAAGAGGAGAGTGAAAAAGTAGGCTTAAAACTCAACACTTGAAAACTAAGAGCATGGCATCTTGTCCCATCACTTCATGGCAAATAGATGGGGGAAGAATGTGTGAAACAGTGAAAGACTTTACTTTCTTGGGCTCCAAAATCACGGTGGACAGTGACTGAAGCCATGAACTTAAAAGATACTTGCTCCTTGAAAGAAAACCTATGACAAAACTAGACATTATTAAAAAGCAAAGATATTATTTTGCCAACAAAGGTCCTTACAGTCAAAGCTATGGTTTTTCTAGTAGTCATCTATGGATATGACATCTGGACCATAAAGAAGGCTGAGCACTGAAGAACTGATGCTTTCAAACTGAGGTGTTGGAGAAGACTCTTGAGAGTCCTTTGGACTGCAAGGAGATCAAATCAGTCCATCCTAAAGGAAATCAGTTCTGGATATTCATTGGAAGGACTGATGCTGAAACTGAAGCTCCAATACTTTGGCCACCTGAGGCAAAGACCTGACTCATTTGTAAGGTCACAGACACTGGGAAAGATTGAAGGCAGGAAGAGAAGAAGATGACAGAGGAAGATATGCTTGGATGGCATCACTGACTCAATGAACATGAGTTTGAGCAAGTTCCAGAAGATAGCAATTGACAGGGAAGCCTGGCATGCTGCAGTCTATGGGGTTGCAAAGAGTCAGACACAACTGAGTGACTGAACAACAATATGGGTATAATGGTTTACCTGGTGGCTCAAGAAGGTAAAGGATCCACTTGTAGTGCAGGAAACCAGGGTTCAATTCCTAGATCAGATGATCCCCTGGAGAACTGAATGGCTACCCACTCCAGTTTCTTTCTTTCTTTTTTTTTTTTTGACTGGTCAATTCCACAGATAGAGGAGCCTTGTGGGCTACAGTCTATAGGATTGCAGAGAGCTAGACATGACTGAGTGACTAACACTTTGACTTCACTTCACATACAGGTATAAAACAAGTCCCCACTTAAAGGGACTACCTGGTTGTAAGCATTCTAGAAACTATGTGATTGAAAAGCCATGAGGCCCCTCTGCTGCAGTGACAGAGTTTTTCTCCAAGCCTCAGTGTTACAGCAATATGATGTGCTAGAAGCTTAGTTTCCAGCTTAATCGTGCCTAATTAGTATTCACAGCTGGGGAAGAATTCTCCACCACCGTGTTCACATGGCTGAATGAATTCTAGCCATGTTATCTCACCCACTTGAGCACTGATTTCCATGGGGCACAGTAGAAAGCCAATTCCATTACTGGGATGAGTTATCTTTTAAATATAATAAATATTTCATAATTACAGAGTGATTGCTCTTTAACTTATCAGTTCATATCAAGAGAATTATTTCACTTTCAAATGTTGGCAACTGTATTGTTTATACATGCTATAGAAAAATAAAGTAGGATAAATTGAGTTTGAAATGTCAGAGAATCTTCTGTTTTTCTTCATGCCCTCTGCTAATTAAAAGTGTTAGACATCCTAGTTCTACCTTATGTTGGATTATCTTTAAAATCTTGACATATATAGCTATAGATAGAATATAGACAGATTTTCACAGTTGTACCGTGCTTGAATTATCACAGTTTTAGATTAATTCCACTCTGTCATTACCATTTTAATATTAAAAAAATATTTATTATTGGCTCTGCTGGGTCTTTGTTGCTGTGCACGGACTTTCTCTAGCTGCAGAGAGCAGGGGCTACCCTCTAGTTGCTGTGAGTGGGCTTCTCATTGGGGTTAAACAATTCTGCTGTGGAGCACATGAGCACATGGGTTTCAGTAGTTGCAGCACATGGGCTCAGTAGTTGCTGACTCTGAGGCTCCTTAGAACAGTCTCAACTACGTCACTCAGGCTGTGGGCTTCATTGCTCCTCGGCATGAAGGATTTTCCCAGATCAGGGATCAAACACATGCCTCTGGCAATTGACAGATGGACTCCTCACCACTGAGCCACCAGAGAAGACCTGTCACTATTATTTTAAAGAGGAGCTAATATTTTGTGCCTGAGACATCATTATATAATTGTCAGTTAAATTCCATATGGTTAATGAAATGCACAGGAAGTAAAGAAAAATGAGTAATCCCTCTCAGGGAGGAGACATCTCATGAGAGAGAACACAAATGAAACTCAAGACAATTCTGTTTTTGGAGAGATGATAGACTTCATAAATGCCAGTTTTAGTCTTCAGAAAAGGAAGAATTGTTTCTCAGTTTTAAAGTTTAAAGGGCTTTACTTATTTCTGGAGACATTATTAGTGCTATATGCTGCTAGCTGATTGAATTGATCTAATCAATAATATTTTAATAAATAATGCTTAAATTGAATTATACATATTAAAATGAGATCTGTGGTTAATTATTCTGGCCAATAATTACGATATGTAAAAGTTCTGTGCCATGTATAAATAAATATTATTGATATAAATATGATTTTATTGCAGTGAGTTATATTTCAGAGTAAATAAAGGATAATTAAATGATGTTTAATATTTGCAGAAATACTTTATGATCTTGAACTTTTCCCTAGGTACCTATGTAAGTTAGAAATCGCTATTACAGTAAATGGTTTTATATTTGGTGATTGAGTGGTAGATAATAAAGGTGTAAAATATTTCCTCATGGTATTAAAAAAAAAACAACAGTCTTTTTAACAATAGTTCCACCATAAAGGTAAAAATGTTACATACAATGAGAAGTCATTGTTTTTAAATCTTGGTGACATAAATGCCCCATTGGAGCAAACTCTGACTCATTAGTATTTTATTAATTTACAGGCTTGTATCGGGATATTAGAAGCCATCAAAATATTCCAGATAGATCATCTTAGTCATTCAATAATATTCATAAATATTAAAATGCCTTACTAGAGAATAGTGTCTTGAGATATTTAGTATACAGACTAGATTAAAATACTTTTGGTATGAGCTTACTTTTTTTTTTCTTTTGTGGGAAGACAGACCATAACCATTTGAAATGATACATTAGTAAAATATATAGTGTGTTAGGAGGCCCATATTAACTGTCTCATAGGAAAGTAATGCAGGGTAAGTAAGATTGGAAATGTCAAGTTTTAGTGGAATGATAGGTTGCAATTTTAAATAATATGGTCAGGGAAGCCCCGCTAAGATGTGACTTTAGCATAAACACAAAGTATAGAAAATAATTAGCTACGAGGAGGTTGTTATTAGGAGAGAGAAGAGCCAGTATAAATACTGTGTCTCAGAAACATATGTGGAACAGTTTGAAGGAGACTGGGCCCAAGAAGAATGAGCAAGGGAAAGAGTGATTATTGAAGCTAGCAGGGTGACTGAAATCTTATTGTGTAAGGTTTATAAGCCTTTACTTTTACTCTGATAGAAATACTGAGCCATGGCATAGTTAGGCAAAGGAGTGACACCCATCAACTTAAGTTCAAGTGGGTCACTGCGGCTGCTGCTAGGTGGAGGATTTATCGCAGTGTAGAACAATACAAATATTGAGATCAGAGAGAATGTTAAATTGGAGAGAGATAATGTCATGTTGAATTAAGATGATAGCAGTAAAGGTATGTGAGAACTGTCCATATTTTAGATATGACTTGAAGGTAAAATGAATCAGATATACTGACAGATTGGATGGAAAGTGTGAGGAAAATTGTAGCCAAAAATGACCTCAGACGGCTCAGCTAACATTTCCCTATATTATAAGGTTTTGTTTGTGAATATAAACGTAATGTACCTCTTCTGGAAATGTATTCCAACTATGATACACAAAGAAATAAACTATTATTTTAAGATTCTTGCCTTCTGGAAAAAATGTTGATGTTTAACAAAGATATTTCAAATTTGTTGTTGCTGTTGTTTAGTTGCTAAATTGTGTCCAACTCTTTGTGAACGTATGGATTATAGCCTGCCAGGCTCCTCGTCCATGGAATTTTCCAGGCAAGAATACTGGAGTGTGTTGCCATGTCCTTCTCCAGGAGACCTTCCCGACCCAGGGACTAAACCCAGTCTCCTGCATTGGCAGGCATATTCTTTATTATTGAACCACCAGAGAAGCCCTATATTACAATTATTTACTATAATTACTCAACTTATAACAACATTGATATTATTATAGTGCCCCCACCCTTCGAGATTTGCAACTTTAGTCGTTATCAATTAGAAACTTGGTTCTTATTCTTAATATATTTCCTTATTTAATCGATCTCTCACTGTCTCCTACAGTTTCTCCCTGATACAGATAGCCTTTACCCATACAAATTCCAGTGTGAGTTCGGTCACTTTCCACATGGGTGCACTCACCCTTTGATTAGCCTCTGACAACCCACAGTTGGCATCCCTCTTCATCAATGCCTTCTTCTTCTTTCTCAAGTTATAACATCCTATGTCAGTGGCTGCTCCGAAGGGAAGATTTCATTGACTAGCTTGGGTTTTCAGATACTATGCCAGGCCAAGCCTCAACCAATGTCTGCACACTTCTCATCCAACTTGTGACATAACTCTCACATAAGACAAACCTCCTAATGCTCCAGAAGGGAAGGGGAAGAAAGGAAAAGAAGGGGAATGGAAAGTAAAGAAAATTCACACATATATATGTATATAGTCTATATATATGTATATACACATATAATACACTTTATATATGTATATATATATATATAGAGAGACTGTTACAGTTTATAAGATACAATATTGTTAAGATGATAGTTCTTTCCAAACTGATGTATTACAATGACTGCAAATATTTTCTTTAAAGACCCAGATAGTAAAATTTTAGATTTTGCAGGTATACACTTTCTATTTTCTCTTCTTCTTTTTAATTTTTATCCCACCTTTTCCTTTTCCCCTTCCCCTTTTCCTTATACTTCTCCTCCTACCTGTCTTATTCTTCCTCCTTCTCCTCTTCTTTCTGCTTCTGCTTAAACATTTTCTTTGTGAAAATGTAAAAGCTACTTTTATACTATGGACTATTCAAGACTATTCTGTTGGGTAGTCACTTTATCTATGGATTTAAAACAATCCCAATCGATTGATAAGTATGATCCCATTGCCATTTACTTTATTGTTTTGGGTTTGGGTTTATATGCCCTTTTTGTGTTTCCTGTCTAGAGAATATTCTTTAGCATTTGTTGGAGAGCTTGTTTGGTGGTGCTGAATTCTCTCAGCTTTTGCTTGTCTGTAAAGCTTTTGATTTCTCCTTTATATTTGAATGAGATACTTGCTAGGCACAGTAATCTGGGTTGTAGGTTATTTTCTTTCATCACTTTAAGTATGTCTTGCCATACCCTCCTGGCCTGAAGCGTTTCTATTGAAAGATCTGCAGTTATCCTTATGGGAATCCCCTTGTGTGTTATTTGTTGTTTTTCCCTTGCTGCTTTTAATATTTGTTCTTTGTGTTTGATCTTTGTGTCTTGGGGTGCTTTGCCTTATGTTTATCCTGTTTGGAACTCTCTGGGTTTCTTGGACTTGGGTGATTATTTCCTTCCCCATTTTAGGGAAGTTTTCTCTCATGGTCTTTCTTTATGTCTTCTTCTTCTGGGACTCCTATAATTTGAATGTTGGAGCATTTTATATTGTCCTGGAGGTCTGTGAGATTGTCCTCATTTCTTTTAATTCGTTTTTCTTTTTTTCCTCTCTGATTCATTTATTTCTACCATTCTATCTTCTATTTCACTAATCCTATCTTCTGCCTCCGATATTCTACTATTTGTTGCCTCTAGAGTGTTTCTGACCTCATTTATTACATTATTCATTATATATTGACT
Organism: Capricornis sumatraensis; assembly: GCF_032405125.1. Taxonomy (NCBI): domain Eukaryota; kingdom Metazoa; phylum Chordata; class Mammalia; order Artiodactyla; family Bovidae; genus Capricornis; species Capricornis sumatraensis. Next base: position 119,636,272 of record NC_091069.1, read on the forward strand.
CTTTTTTATTTCTTCTAGGTCCTTGTTAAACCTTTCTTACATCTTCTCAATCCATGGGGTCACAAAGAGTCTGACACGACTGAGCAACTGAACTGAACTGAAATATTCTCATGTGTATGTGGATGAATAAGTTTTGATGACAAAAAAGGGTGCAAAGGAAATGGAAGTATAGTCTTTTCAACAAATTGTAATGAACAATTAGACCGACTGGCATAAAAATGAATTTTGACTCATATTAGGCATCATATATGCAAAAACTGACTCAAAATGATTCATAGCTCTCCAAAAAACTTTCTACAAAAGACATAAAAGAAGTCTACACTACTTTGTGTAAAGCAATAATTTCTTAAATATGATACTGAAAAAATAATCTATAAAAGAAAAATGACTTGATAAAAATATAAAACCTCACCTCTTCAAAAGACACTACTAGACAATAAAAAGACAAGCAAAGACTGGAAGAGAAATTTTAAACAAAACAAAACAAAACAAATATTTGATAAAGGATAAACATTCACAGTAAAAAAAAAAAAAAAAACAAAAGGAAAAATACAAAATTCAGTACCAATAAAATAATTCAGTTTAAAAATGGGAGATGCCCATTGAAGGATGTTTTACTAAAGACAGATATGGATATCGAATAAGACTGTGAAAGGATATTTAATCATGAATATAATGAATATTTAGGCAGATGCTAATTAAAAACTCATTAGACATCTGTTAGAATGACTATAATTCAAATAACTGGGCAAAATATGGGTGAAAACATGGAGAAATTAAAATTCTTTCACAGTGCTGTTGTTCAGTTTGGTTGCTCAATTGTGTCTGACTCTTTGCGACCCCATGGACTGCAACATGCCAGGTTTCCCTGTCCACTGCCAACTCATGGATCTTGCTCAAACTCATGTCCATTGAGTCAGTGATGCCATCCAACCATCTCATCCTCTGTTGTCCCCTTCTCCTCCTCCTTCAATCTTTCCCAGCATCAAATCTTCTCCAATGAGTCAGTTCTTCATATCAGGTAGCTGAATTATTGGAGTTTCAACTTCAGCATCAGTCCTTCCACACTGCTGTTGAGAATGTTATATACACACAAACACATACATACACATACACATTCACCATGCAAAACAGGTGTGCCACTGACAGAAACTGAACGTGCATCCACCATACACACCAACCATTCTACTTGTACATAAGAGAAATGAAATTATATTTTAAGGGCAGTACTTATACCTCAATATTCGTAGTATCTTAGGCATACTGGTAAAATCTTGAAACAACCAAAACATTCATCAATATAATGTTCAAACTGTGGTATACTCATACAATGAGTTAGACTGTAAAGAACATGCCTACAATCCATGAGAACTAGGTTTCATCTCTGGATTGGAAAGATGCCCTGGAGAAGGGAATGACTACCCAGTCCAGTATTCTTACCTGGAGAATTCCATGGACAGAGATGTCTGGTAGGCTACAGTCCATGGCGTAACAAAAGAGCTGACAGGACTGGGTAACTAACATTTTCACATAGTGAATATTACTCAGCAATAAAAAGGAACAAACTCATACACACATGAATCTCTAAGATATCATGATCCATGACAGAAGTCAAAAATGAAAGGCTACACTTTGTATGATTTGATTTATATGACATTTTGAAAATGCAAAACTATAGGGTAAAAACAAAAATATAGATCAGTATTTCCCAGTGACTTTTAGTGAAGAATGTGGAGGCTGATTGAAAGTGTCATATGGAAACTTAATGAGATGATGGATCATTTCTGTATTCTGATTGTAGAGGCAGTTACAGAACTTTATCCAGTTTAATGGATAAAGTTTATCCATTTTAATGTGTTTGTTAAAACACATTGAACTACATTTTGAATATTATTATATGTGAACAATTCTTTAATTTAAAATAAATATGCCTGTTTTTGGAATAACATTATTTTTATTGAACTCTTTGTTACATTGTACCTTTATATTTCCTTCTTCCTTTTTTATGTTATTATTAAATATATATTTCCTTCTAAGTGCTTCGACTTCAGAGTATGAATTATTTTAATCAAAAAGTCTTAAATTTCATTATCTTTCTCTTTCACACCAATTTATCTGCAGAGTTTATCTTCTTGCAGTATGTCAGATGTTACAAGAAATATTTCTCATTGTTTTAATTCTCTGTAAGACATATATTATGGCACATTGTATAAACCTTCAATATAAAAATAAATTGAATTGAGTTTGTTATAGCTCTATCAAAAAATGATCAATTTGTAAAGAATTTGAGAAGCTAATGAGCAGATAATGCTTATGCTTGCATCACCATTTCCAAGATGGTATATAGAGATTTTTCTTAAAAATTATGAATATAAAATATATTACATTACTGTTCCACATGGAAGTTTGGCAATTTAGATCACACATTATAATTTTTTGTCAATCAAATTATCTTTTGCCTCGTTTAATAAAGATTAAAGATATAATTTCTAACATTTATATAAACAATCCCACAGTCCTTTTTGTACATTAAAGGGGAACTTTGGAATGGGCTTTTTTTTTTTTTTTTTTTTTTTTAGTTAATGCAGTATCCAAACATTACTTCTATCCAATTATTCTTGTGTATTTTATGTCTTCTGTTTAGAGATTGGGAGAAGGCAATGGCACCCCACTCTAGCACTCTTGCCTGGAAAATCCCATGGATTGAGGAACCTGGTGGGCTGTAGTCCATGGGGTCGTTAAGAGTCGGGGACAACTGAGCGACTTCACTTTCACTTTTCACTTTATTGCACTTGAGAAGGAAATGGCAACCCACTCCAGTGTTCTTGCTTGGAGAATCCCAGGGACAGCGGAGCCTGGTGGGCTGCCGTCTATGGGGTCGCACAGAGTCGAACACGACTGAAGTGACCCAGCAGCAGCAAAGCAGAGATTGTACTTCTGTCTCTTGTAATATGTAGTGTGTCTTTCACATTATGATTTCCATAAGAAAGTAAGGCTGTTACAACTATGAAACAAATTATTTCCAATTTATTTTTCAAGGGATTTACTGCTGTATAAAAATTAGACTACCATTGTTTGACCTGCTGATTATGCATTATATCACAGAGTAAAATTATTTGGAGAAGTGATTTTCAGTAAGTATGTGCACTACACTTAGGAGATTTGAAGGTTTTATTATTATTAAGCTTTTTATTTTGAGAAAATTGTGAGTTTACATTGTTATAGTAATAGAAAAAGATACTATTTATCCTTTACCCAGTTGTTTGTGTCTCTTCGTTAATTTCATTCATGGATTAGAAAGCAATTTTGTAGTGTTTCGGAGGTCTTTGATGGCAAAAAGAAATACTAGTTATACAATTAAATACTCCTACAGGATACCTCTTGCATTTTTTTAGGAATACTGAAATGAAAGAATTTCAGTTCCAGGTGATTAAAGAAATGAACTAAATCTGACCCAAACAAAGAAGTCTGGATTCACTGGCACAAACAAATGATAACAGAACCACCTTATGATTCAATTGGGTTTGTCAATACTTGTTTCTTTTCCCATCATTCAGTTTTCTCTGTATTGATTTAATTATTAGGCAGACTGAGATACCCACATTCATTCCTTATATAACTAGTGAAATATTAATAAATCCCCTTCCTCTGAAAGGTTCTAAACTCCAAAGCAGAAACTCATGAGTTTCTAGTATGAGTATTTCTGTGATACAAAGCCCACTCCACTATATACACACTAGAGAAGGAATGATTACCCATTCCAGTGTTTTTCCCTGGAGAATCCCATGGACAGAAGCTCCTGGTGGGCTACAGTTCATGGGGGTTGCAAAAGAGTCTGAAAACACTGACCAACTAAACATGCATGCACTATATACAAGTTAGATGGCTTTTGACAAACCAGTTTAATATTAATTAACATTTATGCATAATTAGTTGATTATGCAGTGTATCTTTAAGCACTTTCATGTCCCTTAATTATTATAAAACCTCTTACATCCCTATAGAAGAGATCAGAATTACAGAGTTTATAAGTAGTAAATCCATTACTGTTTACATTCAACATGTGATTTCATTATCTGTCATAAGTTTTCATGTGCCTTTCTGGGGACTTCTTAATCAAAAATTCATGATACCAAGATTATCCAAAATAAGGTAATATGTAATGTTACCTTTTAATATGTGTAACTAATTCTTGTTTTATATAATGTTATCTGTGCTTTAAGAAAAAAAAAAAAATCAAGTTCTCCCTTTCCTCACTAAATAAATGTTAAAGAGATCTTTGTTTTTAAAATCATTAATTTCAGGAAGAACCAAGTCAATGGTCTGCTGCAGATGCCCAATTTCTCAGACCAGGCATAGGACTGCTTAGAGACAGGCAGTTCCTAATTGGATTATTGACCTTTTCCAGAGTTCTCAATATCTCTCTCCTTGTTTTCAGCTGAAAACCATTATTTTTAAGGAGAGGAATTTCTATTATGAAATGGCATTCTATTTTCTTTTATTCTGTCCTATTCAATCTTTATTTATCAATTTCATTTTTATCTCTGCCATTGTCCTTCACAGTTGAGACCTCTTTTATTTCTTTCTTATTGGAATTCCTTGTTTCTATGTATTATCTGTTCTCGTATTTTGTTAATGCTTGAAACTCCAGATTGTTTTCATCATAAAAGCTGCCAGCAATACAGAATAAAATTTTATCTTGCTATGTCTTTGATCATGTCAATACTATGACTTCATAAGTCAGACTGTCAATTTTTAATTCCTAAATGTAGTATTCTTAAATATAATATAAATTTTGAAAGTTAAAAAGAAGAAGCCAACCACACTTAGAAACAGGTGAAAATTACCATGGATAAGGTCAAAGACAAGGTTGCAACTGTTTCAGAAGCAGTTATCCTGCTAGACTCCAGGGCAAACATAGAGACCCAGCAAACATTCTTGTTTGAAGCCATCTTTGCTGGTCTCTTGTTTGGCTTTGCTCTTTAGTATAATTTCTTGGTTTTGGAGAATTTAACTTTCATTTAACAATTTTTAAAAATTAAAAATTCTTAAATTAAACAGAGTAATAGACACAATTAAAAAACGAGCCTCTTCTGCCAGGCAATTATATTATCCTTGATGAAAATATTAGCACCCATCTTGTTTTCTCTTGAAACAAATTGTTTCCAAGACGATCCTTTTCCTAAATAAGCTAGAAGAAGGGCCCAGATGAAAAAAGACAGTTTATGTTCTAGATGCGTATATTCATGCTTAGACCTAAGAGTAGTAAAGTTTGTGTCAAACAGCTATATGCAATTACAGTGAATTTAGTTTTGTTAAATCTTTATAAAAATGCTTTTCTCTAATTGGTTTCTGAATGTGTAAATATATATTTGTTTGTTTATTTGTTTTTTGGTGGGAGAGGGGATTCTGATTTTCTGTATGTTATCAAGCAGCTACAGTTTTTCTCAGCTGCAAGCAGGAAGGACTTCTACATGACAAGCATCACAAATGAATACTTAGTACAGAAAAGAAATGCAAAACCTACAAATCTTCAAAGCTCCAAGTAATTCAGTAGGAATCTAAGTCTGAAGAACAGACAATTTATTTCAATCATCCAAAGAAATTATCTCTTTAGAAATTCATTTTGGCTAAAGAAAGCAAAACAAAACAAAAGAACACTATTTTATGGAGAAATAAAACAAATTTGCATCCTATCAAAACTACATTTTGGGATCAAGTCCACTCATATATGAAAAATCTGTCATTGGCAGTGTTTAAAAAAACCTATAAAATCGAGAGTTACTATGGACAACATAAGGTTACCCTTCATGTAAATTGATATTCTAGTAGGCTTTACACTAAGGGCAAGGTTAAACCAGAAATTACATAACATTCAAGTGCAGATTTATAGCACTTTGTTGGCTTAGATTTGCAAAAAATGCTGCAGTGATCATGAATGATTGCTAGAGAACATGCAAATAAAATAAGCCTTGTCTTACAGGACCAGTGTAACACTTAGCTCTCAGTTTCTAAATATCTTTCTTCAATAAATGGAACTAGCACTCCTTAAAAAGTACTTCATTTCATGCCTTAGGAAGGGACACTACAAGATGAACATTAAACATCCTATGATGTCAGAATCAAGGCAAATTGTAAGTGATCAAACAGAAGATGGCAAGAGTGAACATCGACATTCTAAGAATCAGCGAATTAAGATGGACTGGAACGGGTGAATTTAACTCACATGACCATGATACCTACTATTGTGGGCAGGGATCCCTTAGAAGAAATGGAGTAGCCATCATGGTCAACAAAAGAGTCTTAAATGTAGTGCTTGGATGCAATCTCAAAACTGACAGAATGATCTCTGTTCATTTCCAAGGTAAACCATTCAATATCATGGTTATCCAAGTCTATGCCTCCACCAGTAATGCTGAAGAAGCTGAAGTTGAACAGTTCTATGAAGACCTACAAGACCGTTTAGAACTAACACCCAAAAAAGATGTCCTTTTCATTATAGGGGACTGGCATGTAAAACCAGGAAGTCAAGAAACACCGGGAGTAACAAACAAATTTGGCCTTGCAGTACAGAATGAAGCAGGGCAAAGGCTAAATAGAGTTCTGCCAAGAGAACATGATGGTCATAGCAAACACCCTCTTCCAACAACACAAGAGAAGACTCTACACATGGATATCATCAGATGGTCAACACTGAAATCAGATTGACTATATTCTTTGCAGCCAAAGATGGAAAAGCTCTATACAGTCAACAGATCATGAACTCCTTATTGCCAAATTCAGGCTGAAATTGAAGAAACTGGGGAAAACTACTAGACCATTCATATATGAGCTAAATCAAATCACTTATGACTATACAATGGAAGTGAGAAATAGATTTAAGAGACTAGATCTGATAGACAGAGTGCCTGATGAACTATGGATGGAGGTTTGGGACATTGTATAGGAGACAGGAATCAAGGCCATCCTCAAGAAAAATAAATTTTAAAAAGCAAAATGGCTGCCTGAGGAGACCTTACAAATACCATGAAAAGAAGAGAAGTGAAAAGCAAAGGAGAAAAGAAAAGATATACCCATTTGAATGCAGACTTTCAAAAAATAGGAAGGAGAGAAAAGAAACCCTTCTTCAGGGATCAATGCAAAGAAATAGAGTAAAACAACAGAATAGGAAAGACTGGAGGTCCCTTCAAGAAAATTAGATACAGCAAGGGAACATTTCATGCAAAGATGGACTAAATAAAGGACAGAAATGATAGGGACCTAATAGAAGAGGAAGATATTAAGAAGAGGTGGCAAGAATACACAGAAGAACTGTACAGAAAAGATCTTCACAACCCAGATAATCACTCACCTAGAGCCTGACATCCTAGAATGTGAAGTCAAGTGGGCCTTAGGAAGCACCACTACGAACAAAGCTGGTGGAGGTGATGGAATTCCAGTGGAGCTATTTCAAACCGGGAAAGATGATGCTCTGAAACTGCTTCACTCAATATGCCAGCAAATTTGGAAAACCCAGCAGTGGCCACAGACTGGAAACGGTCAGTTTTCATTACAATCCCAAAGAAACGCAATGACAAAAAATGCTCAAACTACCACACAGTTGCACTCATCTCACATGCTAGTAAAGTAATGCTCAAAAATTCTCTAAGCCAGGCTTCAGCAATACATGAACCATGAACTTCCTGATGTTCAAGCTGGTTTTACAAAAGACAGAGGAACCAGAGATCAAATTGCCAACATCCGCTGGATCATGGAAAAAGCAAGAGAGTTCCGGAAAAACATCTATTTCTGCTTTATTGACTATGCCAAAGCCTTTGATTGTGTGGATCACAATAAACTGTGGAAGATTCTGAAAGAGATGGGAATACCAGACCACCTGACCTGCCTCTTGAGGAATCTGTATGCAGGTCAGGAAGCAACAGTTAGAACTGGATAGGGGACAACAGACTGGTTCCAAATAGGAAAGGAGTACATCAAGGCTGTATATTGTCACCCTGCTTCTTTAACTTATATGCAGAGTACATCATGAGAAACGCTGGACTGGAAGAAACACAAGCTGGAATCAAGATTGCCAGGAGAAACACCAATAACCTCAGATATGCAGATGACACCACCCTTATGGCATAAAGTGAAGAGCAGCTAAAAATCCTCTTGATGAAAGTGAAAGAGGAAAGTGAAAAAGTTGGCTTAAAGCTCAACATTCAGAAAATGAAGATCATGGCATCTGGTCCAATCACTTCATGTTAAATAGATGGGGAAACAGTGGAAACAGTGGCTGACTATTTTTCTTGGCTCCACAATTACTGTGGATGGTGATTGAAGCCATGAAGTTAAAAGAAGCTTACTCCCTGGAATGAAAGTTATGAGCAACCTAGACAGCAGATTAAAAAGCAGGAACATTACCTTGTCAATATCTAGTCAAGGCTATGGTTTTCCCAGTGGTCATGCATGGATGTGAGAATTGGGCTATAAAGAAAGTTGAGCGCTTAAGAATTTATGCTTTTGAACTGTGGTATTGAAGAAGACTCTTGAGAGTGTCTTGGACTGCAAGGAGATCCAACCATTTCATCCTAAAGGAGATCAGTCTTAAGTGTTCATTGAAAGGACTGATGTTGAAGCTGAATCTCCAGTTATTTGACCACCTGATGCAAAGGACTGACTCGTTTGAAAAGTCACTGATGCTGGGAACGATTGAGGGCAGGAGGAGAAGCTGATGACAGAAGATGAGATGCTTTGACGGCATTATTGACTCAATGGACATGGGTTTGTGTGGACTCCGGCAATTGGTGATGGACATGGAGGCCTGGCATACTGTGGTTCATGGGGTCTCAATGAGTCAGACACATTTAGCAATTGAACTGACTGATGTTACCAGAAAATAAGATAGTGTTCAAAAATTATTTGGTTATTACAGTAACCAAAGAGCCAGCCTGAAAGAGCTCCCTGTACTTAAATTGGGGACATTCGGGCAATAAACTGAATAGCAATACATTTTGTTTTACTTACACAGTGAAATAAATATTTATGAACCTAACGTAGAGACGTATATATGAGAATTGAATATTACTCCTTAAAAAGCAGAGGAATTCCCACCCCTGAGAATCTGGTTTTTATGGGCAGTAGATGACACTCAGCAAGAGAATCTGAAAGTTTACTAGTCATACAAGGAACTCTAAGAAACAGTTAGCTGGATACAAAGAAGATCAGGTTGTCTGGGATTAAAACAGAAGGAGTGGGTTTTGGACTTATAATGACTAAGGATTTAGATGAGGCAAAAGTTCAGCCACACACAATTTAAACTTCCCTCCAGTAAAAACTCGTGGGCTTTTTATCTTCCCACCCAGATGAGGAGCCAAAGAAGAAGAGAGAGTACAGCCTAAAAAGAAGTCAGCAGTCACACATCAAAATAGAAGGTAGACACTTATTTCAGGAATGAATAAATAAAGCCATACATAAATAAATAGTGCAGAATAAGAAGCTCTTCCTCAAAGAAGGATTCCAACTAATTAATAGAGAAGGAATGAGGAAAAATTAGAATCACCATTAGACAAGGTCACTTTTCAGAAAGAACCAACCTGAAATTTTATGTATAGCAAAGATTAATGAGCAGTGCAGAGAGTTACTGTCAAAAGTTTCAGAGGTCTTTGCAAATCCTGTACTGAAGGAAGGTATCTCTTAAACACACACACACACACACACACACACACACACACACACACACACACACTTTTCATAACTGACCTGGTCTTTGGAAGATGCTGGACAAGGCCCATGACTTGAGAGAAAAATTAAAAATGAAGGGTATCTTACCATTCTCTAATAGTTTGGGAAAGGTAGAAATTTCCTTTGATAATGAAAGTCAGAGAACATCTGGTGCTTTAACCCACTAGGAAAGAAAAATAAAAATCACAAAGAAGAGATCCACCTAAGCACTGGCATTATTAATTAGAAAAAAATTAGAGCTTAAATTAATTATCTCCTTGAAACAGTCAGATGATGTCCCTAATATCCTTTTTAACATAAAGGTGTAAATAATGCTTTGCTTCCCAGGCAGCTTAGTGGTAAAGAATCCCCCTGTAAAGCAGGAGACATGGGTTCAGTCCCTGTGTAGGGAAGATCCCATGGAGGAGGAAATGTCTCCCCACTCCAGTATTCTTGCCTGGGAAATCCCATGGACAGATGAACCTGGCAGGCTATAGTCCATGGAGTCACAGAGTCAGAAACAATTAAGTGATTAAACAACAATAAATGATGCTTAGGTCTGTTCCCTAAACTGTTAAGAATTTGAGGGTTCTGTTTTAAGTAAGTTTGTGTATCAGAGATAGTTAAAAACCTAGTTCATAATATTATTTGTGAGTTATTGTATATTTTTTGGTATATATTTGCTTTTTAAAGGTAGGAATATTAGACACAACAATTAGGAGCTTAGGATATCTATACTCATCCTGAAAACAGAAACATTGCCACTTCATTTTAGTTCTCTTAGCCTGGCGGGCTACAGTTCATGGGGTCACAAGGAGTCAGACACTACTTAGCAGCTAAACAGTTCTTATCATGGTTAAATCTCTTACCTCTTTCAACATGATTTGTGCATGAAGACAATATGGGAAAGATAAATAAATGGATGGCTGGCTTGTGGAAATATAATTTTATTTGCAAGAATTAGTTAAATATGCCATGGGACAATGTATTTGCAGTAGGAAATTAGGCAAACTTTATCCAATGAGTAAAATATGTGAAATGGGTTAATTTTGTTTGGAAGTCAGGTGTTTTCTTGTGATAGGAATAATATGTATTTAATTAATAGTCCCTAGTGGTATTATTTTTTTTTTCTTACAGTGGAAATACAAATTAAATTTTAATTCATAAAAAGGAAAAATCATATGGGGTGTTTGGCAATTGTGAAGAAATATTTCACTTAACCTTTATTGAAAATGAAGCAAAACAGACTTATCTTAATTTTTTTTCATTAAGTTTAGTCCACATGTGTGAGTCACAGAGAAACTGCCTTTGTTTATATAGAATTTTAAAAGCTTTGAACTATATTTTTATGATCTGGGTGTTTTGTAATTAACCCTCCATTTATGCATATTGGAATGCATGAATTTTAAGTCATTGACTCTTTAACTTTTGACTTAATCCTCATGTAAACTCTGATTTTATAAGTTTAAATGCATTTCTGACCTAGCATTGGTGTATATTTTTTCCAAGATTAATTCTGGAATGAGGAGACAAAAGGCATATGATTTCTGATGATTACCCTCTAGCAAAGATTTAAAGCTTCTGCTTAACTATAATCACTGTTATGTAGGAGAAATGATAATTTAGGAATGTGGACATATGGGATCGTTAATAAAGTTGATCCTTCCTCTTAGCAAGGGCAATGATAGTCTCTTGTACAAACAGTTAGACTTGACAACGTGATTAGAAAACAAGCTTCATAAAAATATCCCTGGATAATATTGTTGAAGTACCCAATGTCCATAGGGATTCGCTAATTGAATTGTTACAGGCATGGTTGAGCAAGTTAACCACTGTGGTTTCATGTGTTCAGGGTTTCACTGTGTCTCATTATGTCACCCAAGACTGATTGCCAGAAGAGGTGGGAGTGTGTCACAGTTCAAAGTAGCTTGTCTCCCTGGAGGTGGGTTCAATGTTGTTGTAGTGATGATTAGAATTTACAAGCAAGGAATTTACTAAGTTCTTGTCTTAGTGAATACATTTTATGATAGGGAAGCAAGAATCCTACCATTGATTTCTCTTATTATTTGATTATTTTCCAAGCTGATACAATTAATTTATCATAAATAATATATAATATTTTGGGTCTATGTTTGTAAAGCAAACTCAAAACTTGAGACATTATATTATTGAATAATGTTCTTGATAAAATATAGATTATTTTTAGCTAAATGTGAACATATAGGGAAGTTAAAGAGTTATTGTTGAAATATTACTTAGATAGAGACAAGTTCCTATACAACCACAGCAAACTTTTTGGAAAGACGAGAGAAATTAGCCAAAATAACATTTTTCAGATGACTAACTATTTTCATGATACCTTGTCTTCTTTACATTCATCTAGAATTGAGTTCTAATCTACAATGTTTAGTCTTCTTATAAAAATCATCTATTTTTACTCATTTTGATGTTAAAATTATACTTCTATGATTTTAACAGTGTTTTCAGTTGAATGTATATGTATGTGTGTGTATATATACAATAGTGGAGGATTAATTTGCTATTTAGTTAGGATTATTTTACTGTGGTTTTACTATTGTTTTAGAGTCATTTTTCCTCTTTCTACATATCAAATAATGATGCTTTTGATTCCTCCACAAAACATAATTTGTCCAGCGGCTACTGCTGCTAAGTCACTTCAGTTGTGTCCAACTCTGTGTGTTCCCATAGATGGGAGCCCACCAGGCTCCCCCGTCCCTGGGATTCTCCTGGCAAGAACACTGGAGTGGGTTGCCATTTCCTTCTCCAATGCATGAAAGTGGAAAGTGAGAGTGAAGTCGCTCAGTCATGTCTGACTCCTAGCGACCCCATGGAATGCAGCCTTTCAGGCTCCTCCATCCATGGGATTTTCCAGGCAGAAGTACTGGAGTGGGGTGCCATTGCTTTCTCTGTATTTGTCCAAAAAGAGTGATTAAGTAACAGTTCAATTAAACTTTGCTTATTATATTTTTATACTATGGAATAATGAAGTAAAAACTTTATTATGTGGGAATTTTCTACATTGTTGTTAAAATCAGAGTATGTTTTCCCATTATACAATTAGATATATTCAATAGAGATTAGAAGACATACGAGAATTGGGGGGAGAAGAAAGAAAAGTGACATTAATCTGTAGAAAATGCTGTTGAGGTCCTGCTTGCATGTTTTTGTTACTCACTGTTCCAGTGAAAAGTGAAAATGTGAATAAAAACATTAGCTAACACATATGTTAGAAAGATTAAATAAAGTCAAAGTACCTCCTTTCAAAAAAAAAGTGGCTTATCCAACCAGAACATTGTTGCACTGTTCTTAGTAAATTGAAAATAAGAATGATGAGGCCCTTCCTTCCACACTCACACCCCAACACACACTGGAAAGGACTTGCATAAATAGCGAGTGATCATTAAATAATAAATTTCAGTTTACCAATAAGCTTTTTTGAAACTGCATATTCTGAGAATGCCAAAAATAATTATAAAGCTATTCCCAAGGCTTTTTATGAAAATAATCTTAGAGCGGACAAAATCTTCAACCTATTCTGTTTTTCCTTTACAACCTGAAAACCACTAAATAAAGCAATAAAGTATGTTGAGATGCAGCATAAGTGTCAGTGATTAATGGAAAAGATGATTTGTGAATTTTGCAGACTGATATTGTGCATGCTTTCCATATTGGGCTTGGTCATTGCTGTGAAAATCACAGTAAATTTTGCTTCTATGAAATTGTTAGAGGAAGCACACTGACTGAAACCACCCAACCTGGCCAGGCACCATAGTAACCATTTGCATGAGTTGCTTTATGACAGGAGGTCCTGGTAAGGAACATGGAACTAATAAGTCACCACCAACCAGAAGAGTTTGGGAAAGGTCAAAGGGAGACACCTAATGTCCGACCACCTCCTAGAATCCTTCTCACTGGCATCCATCTTGGCTGAACAAGATGTGCACCACCAGGAAGGACTCTGAGTCAGAATGATCAGCTAAGGACAACCTAGAAACTAATCCCATCACCATAAAACTTGAGACTGTGAGCCACTTGGAAGAGCAGTTCTCCTCAGTTCCCTTAACTTGCCCAGGTGAACTTTCCAATAAAATCTCTTGTTTTGTCAGCACATGTGTCTCCTTGGACAATTCATTTCCTAGTTTTAAATAAGAGCCCACTTTCAGGCCCTGGAAAGGGTCTCCTTTCCTTCAACAAAATCACATTTGAAGATTATCATTCTGCATTCTAGAAGAAGCTTTCCTATTCTATACTCACAATCCCTTTGCATGTATGTAGAAGTATATGTGCTAGACAGCTAGATAGTAACATCTTCTGACATAACAGCAGAGAAATCAGAGGTATATCACAAAATCTAACATTATTAATGAGAAGCTTCTCAGACATATCTTAAAATTCTGAAGGTTACAAATTCCCTGATATATTTTATTTACTGTCCAAACTCTCCTTCAGAGTGCCCAGATTTACTGAAGATTGTAAAAGAAAACAAAAGTGGAATTTGAGAGCTCTCTATTATCTTGGGTACTTTGTGATTGGTATAATGATCATCTTTATCTGTAGAGTTTGTCCAAAGCTTCTAAGTCAGAAAAAAAGGCACTATAATATTTGAAGACTGTTTCATCTGGTGGCTCAGATGGTATAGAATCTGCCAGCAATGCAGGAGACCTGGGTTTGATCTTTGGGTCAGGAAGATTCTGTGGAGAAGGGAATGGCAACCCATTTCAGTATTCTTGCCTGGAGAATCTCATGGAAAGAAGAGCCTCATGGGACACAGTCCATGGGGTTGCAAGGAGTAGGACAAGATCGAGTGACTAACACTTTCACTAACACTTTAACTTTCAGGAAAAAGATATTTTTTGGTGTTTTGTTCTTAGTCTAATATCTTCTAGAAAAGTGAGGAATATATTTATGAAGTTGAAAGGTCAGTTAAGACCTTGAATTTCATGACTAAAATCATTCTTATCATTTGAATGAGCAAGCAGAGTCAGAAATTCCTTTTACCTCTGTGTCTTTCTTTTGCCCTCTGTTACCTGTTTGCCCTGTTTCTGTCTCTTTCTGTGTGTCTTTATCTTTCTCAATTATTTTATTCAGTATTTCATTAAATCACTTTCAATTTAAATCAGAAATCTAAAAATACACATTTCAGTAAAATAAAGCATAGAAGACATAAATGTATATTTACACCTAAGTATACTACATGGAAGGTGAAGTATTCTATATTCTTAGTTAATGTTTCATTTTTTTATATTAGTAAAAATGACACAGTTAATCTTTCCTTAAAATGAAATTGTGATTTTTTCTATAACTTATTCTGGGATGATATTTTTGAACAGAAATTACATACTATAAAAATCAAAGTTTACATTTTTTTTTTCAAATGAAAAGCTCTACTCTATCATGAAGATTGTTTTGAGAAGGAAATAGTAACCCATGCCAGTATTTTTGCCTGGGAAATCCCATGTACAGAGGAGCTTAGCAGGCTAAAGTCCATGCGGTCACAGAAGAATTGGATATGACTTAGCAAGTCAGACATGACTTAGTGACTAAAAAACAAGACCTTGATTTAATAAGCAATATATACTTTTCTGTATTATATATATTAAAATCAAAATGTCTGATATCTGCTCATGAATATACATTTTGGCTTATTTATATGCATAGTATTATCTGTATAATTAAATCACAGAAGAGAAAACCAACAGTAGATCTAATTAGATTAGATCTAAGAAACCACAAAATAATCACCATTGTTTATCATATTTGTTTTCACAAACTTTCTGATTTTACTTTCTAACCTTTCACAAATTGAGTTGTAGATAGGTCTGTATTTTTCAGCTATTATATGACAAGGAAAAACACACTGTCAGAAAAACTGTTTGACACAAGATATTATCATATCTATTTTATTTTGATGAAAAAATGTTCATATTTTTTCATTAGAATCAAAACTGAATCTTTTTTTTTTTTTTTCCCATGAGGGGCTTTATATATCTTTCCTGTGAGTCAGTGAACTTAATGAACAACAATGTGATACACCCCACCAATGGATTAAATATACACAGAAAAAAACAAACAAACAAAAAAAAGTAAATAAACAAAAAACCCTCTCAACTTGTTAATTTTCTGCTTTAATTTTTATCAACTGAAACATTTTTATGAGTCTTTTTTGAGCTTGATTCATATGAAAAAATTGGAGAATTCAGCACTCTCTCTGTTTTCTTCCTTCCTCTCTTTCTTTAATTTTCTTTTCTTTTTTTTTTACTTTTTCTGTTCATCCACTTCAGCAGTTTTTCTATGACAGAAAAGTAGAGTCAAACTGATCTTTAAGAATGCCTTATGATCCCTCTGCCATGCTTCAGAACACAGCATCTCTGTGAGGAGAGCAGCTACACAGAGCTGGTGTTCCAGTTTTTGCATCAGGTGTCCTGGATTTTTTAGCTGCCAGTCAGGGGATACCTTTGGATCACTTGGCTATGATGGCCAGAGGTACGTGCAATCCTGGGCCATTTGGAATTATAACAACCAGAGACATAATTCTTGGCAGCCCACCACTCACAGAGCACTATACAGACGTCAGACTGAAATGCATCCACAGCCTTTCTGAGAAAGAGGCCTACTCATTTGCATACTACAGCTTTAGCCTTAAAGGAAGGTTCAGGCTTGGCACCCCTCTACAGGCTAAGTTCCTAGGGAATATAGGACAGGTCACACTATACTGCACTCTTCCTCTGCCTCACTACAGCTCACTGGTATGTTCCATGTGGAGCCCTAATTTCTCTGAGTGACACCCAGGATAAACTCAAGATGACTTGGCTCTGGAGGCCAGTGGGGCTTACATTTGTGGTACTCCAAAACTATAGTACATTTTTTATTTAAAAGCTGTTCTCAAGAGTCTGGCTTCCAATCAATTGAATCTAGAAACTGAGACCTTCCTTTTTCAGATACTGAATGGGACACTTGACATACCTTCCACTACTGGGAGTTACAAAAAATAATATAGGCTGCTTCGGTTCCGTTCAGTCACTCAGTCATGTCCGACTCTTTGCAATCCCATGAATTGCAGCATGCCAGTGGCAAGAATACACAAAAAATTGTACAAAAAAGATCTTCATGACCAAGATAATCACAATGGTGTGATCACTGACCTTGAGCCAAACATTTTGGAATGTGAAGTCAAGTGGGCCTTAGAAAGCATCACTATGAACAAAGTTAGTGGAGGTGATGGAATTCTAGTGGAGCTATTTCAAATCCTGAAAAATGATTCTGTGAAAGTGCTGCACTCAATATGCCAGCAAGTTTGGAAAACTCAGTAGTGGCCACAGGACTGGAAAAGGTAAGTTTTCATTCCAATCCCAAAGAAAGACAATGTCAAAGAATGCTCAAACTATCACACAATTGCACTCATCTCACATCTTAGTAAAGTAATGCTCAAAATTCTCCAAGCCAGACTTCAGCAATATGTGAACCATGAACTTCCAGATGTTCAAGATGGTTTTAGAAAATGCAGAGGAACCAGAGATCAAATTGCTAACATCCACTGGATCATGGAAAAAGCAAGAGAGTTCCAGAAAAACATCTATATCTGCTTTATTGAGTATAGGCTGCTTGGACTATAACAAAGATGTGGGAGACTACCAAGAAGAAAGACAAGGTTGAATGATAAGGCTTGTCTCCTACAGAAGGCCAATTCTTCAAGACTAGAGAGGTGGCTGCTTAATCTAATGCATAGAAACCAAAACAGACAGTCAAGAAAAATAAACATTAGAATATGTTCCAAAAGAATAACAAGATAAATTCTCAGGAAAAAATTCATAAGTAAAGAAAAAATTCTTACCAAGTAATTTACTTGATAAAGAGTTAATAGTAATTGTCTTAAATATTCTCACCAAACTTGGGAGAAGAATGGATGAACACAGTGAAAACTTCAGTAAAAATATAGAAAAATAAGTCAGTGCTAACCAGAAGTCACAGAACTGGAGAACACAATAACTAAAATGAAAAATATTTACTAAGTGGCATTCAACAGCAGCCTAGATGAAGCAAAGAAAACATCAGTAATCTCAAATATATGGCAGAAAAACTCATCCAATCAGAGAAAGAAAAAGAAAGAAAAATGAAAAAAAAATGATGATAGCTTAAGAAATCAATAGGAAAACACTAAGCAGACTAGTGTTCTCTTTATAGAAGTCTCAGAATGGGAAGAGAAAGACAAATGGACAGAAATCTTCTTTGAAGAAATAATGGTTGAAAAGTTCCCAAACCTGGAGAAAGAACTAGACATACAGATTCAGGAAGCCCAGAGAGCTCTAACTGAGATGAACTCAAAGGGCCTACACCAAAACATGTTATAATTAAAATATAAAACGTTAAAAACAAGAGAAGAAGCTTAAATTAAGTAAAAGAAAAACAACTTATTACATACAAGGAACTCCAATAAGACTATCAGAAGATTTTTTGTGGAAACTTTGCAGTTTCACAATACATACAAATATCAAATTATTAAGTTGCATGCTTGAAAATAATACAAATGTCATATGTTGATTTAAACTCAATAAAAATATTCTTAAAAATATAATGCCTCAAGAAAGAGAGGTATGTATGAGAAAGAGGTAACCATCCTGTTACAAAACTTTAAGAGCCACTGGGAAGATATGAGGGCTTTACTATTACCATTCTTGTTCAAATTCTGTTTTTATAGTTAGAGTTCAAAAGACAGAACTTCGTTATACGGAAGATCAGTGGCAGAGTTAATCAAATTTCCGTCTGACAGAAAGTAAAAAGAAACTCCGAGCAGAGACTGTGTAACCAGTCTTTGGAAAATATCTCACATAAAGAAGTGTATGTGAATAAGCATGTGTGTGTTTGTCTGTGTATGTGAATGTGTACATCTACATCTGTATGGGTGTGCTCTGTAGATACATTTATGTAATTACAAGAGGTGAATACAGAAATATCAATAACAAAATGCTTGAAAATAGATCTTGTAACCAATATCCAATAACCCTGCAATGAAATATCTGCTCTCGCTTTCCAAATAGATGGTGGTGGGAGGAGGGAGGTATTAATAGCTCCTGAATAATAGAAATGCTAGCTAAACCCTAGAAAACACCCAAGTAGACACTTTCTTTGTGAGATATAGCTATGCTGTTGTGTGTCATTTCAGTACCAGATCAGCATTTTTTTAGGCAGTCCAAAAATATTGAAGTAATTGGCCACAATTCCTAATGCTTTTCAGCAACTAAGAACATATATTAAAAAAAAAAAAAAAAATGATGCTTAAAATAAATATATTTTTAATAGTGGCTGATGCCTAGCAAGATAGGGAATGAAAATATTGTGGTATAATATGATTTAGATTTTAAAATATCAGTATTATAACAAGATTTGACAAATAGATATCATAGTAATATAGTAGGTAAACTAAGGTTTCCATAAGTTGAGGCATTCCCAAGCCTCATTAATTTTCAACATTAAGGCGTATTCACTGAACAGTCATCCTGTAATTAGCATGATTTGCTGCTAAGTCGCTTCAGTCATTTCCGACTCTGTGCAATCCCATAGACAGCAGCCCACCAGGCTTCCCTGTCTCTGGGATTCTCCAGACAAGAACACTGGAGTCAGTTGCCATTTCCTTCTCCAATGCATGAAAGTGAAAAGTGAAAGTGAAAGTGAAGTCGCGTCCGACTCTTAATGACCCCATGGACTGTAGCTCCTCCATCCATGGGCTCCTCCATCCATGGGATTTTCCAGGCAAGAGTACTGGAGTGGGGTGCCATTGCCTTCTCTGTAGCATGATTTGGGGTCCTGACAAAACGTCTAATGGAGAATAAAGTTCTCTTCAGTAAACATATTAGTGGAGTTATAAGGAGTAAATTTTGTAGGACAAAAAACGGCAAACCATGAGATATGTTGATCAGAACTCTGGTAGAGTATAAGTTGACTACAAATAAAGTTAGAGGGATTGTAAAATCGGTTAAATATTTCAAATGTAGGAATTGACTACTTTACAGATGATCTAGTAACTCACTATCCCCAGCTTGGGTATACCATACAATCAAAAAAGCATATACGACCAGTGTAGAAATAAGCCCAATTGCATAAATATATATTTTTAAATGTAAAGATTGCTTTCCATTAGAGGAATTTTCATTTCTATAGGACATATATTTTCATTAATAATAAATAGAGGATTTACTTGATAGCTCATAGAAGGCACCATAAGAATGGCAATGCTGGTGCTAATAATTTTTTTTCTTATAAAACAAATTGATATTTGATAAAACTACCTGCTTTGAGGCAATGGTCATTATATTTTAATTTTACAAGTTATTCACAATTACAACCTTCTGACTTCATGAATTCTAAAGAAATCTGAGTTCAACTTCAATTACATTTAACAAAACCTGACTTTAGAGGTGTCTGTGTGTGTATGATGAAGTTATTAACTGATACATTTTATTTGCTCTATGATCTTCCTGTATTCAGTCATTAAGAAGGGATTTTTATAAGGAGGATGTTAAAATGTCATTCTGAGAAGAGAGCTAGAGAACTTTTATTTATTTATCATTTATTTAAAAAAATCTTCATTGGAGTATAGTTGATTTACAATGTTGTGTTTGTTTCAAGTGTACAGCAAAGTGGATCAGTTATACATACAAGTATATCCAGTATTTTTAGATTCTTTTCCCATGTATTAATAGATCATTACAGAGTATAGAGTTTCCTGTGCTATACATTAGGTCCTTATTGGTTAGTAGTATGTATATATTAATCCTAATTACCCAATGTATCCCCTTACTTACACTCTGGTAACCATAAGCTTGTTTTCCAAATTGGAAAAGAAGAAATAAAGCTGTCACTGTTTTCAGATGACATGACACTGTATACAGAAATTCCTAAAGATGCTATCAGAAAACTATTAGAGCTAATCAATGAGTCTGGTAAAGTCACAGGATACAAAATTAATATACAAAAATATCCTGCACACTAACAATGAAAGTCAGAAAGATAAATTAAGGAACCATCCTATTTACTGTTGTAACAAAAGTAATAGAATGCCTAGGAATAAACCTACCTAAGGAGGTAAAAAGTCTGTATTCAGAAAACTATAAGAAGATGCTAAAATAAATCAAACACTGCACTGATAAGAGAGCTACATCATATTCTTGCATCGGAAGAATCAATATTGTGAAAACAGCTATACTACCCAATGCAGTCTCAATGCAATAACTGTCACATTACCAATGACATATTTGACAGAATTAGAACAAAACAATTTACAATTTGTATAGAAACACAAAAGATCTCAAATAGCCAAAGCAATATTGAGAAAGCAAAATGGAACTGGAGGTATCAGGCTCACTGACTTCAGACTATACTACAAAGTTATAATAGTTAAGACAGTATAGAACTGGCACAGAAACAGAAACATAGATGAACGCAACAGTATAGAATGCCTGGAGGTAATGATCACCTAGTGAAGACAGTCTCTTCAATAAATAGTGCTGGGAAAACCAGACAGCTACATTTCTGTCTTACCAGACAGAGTCTTACCAGAGAGTAAAATAATGAAATTAGAACAATCTAAAACACCACACACACAAGTAAGCTCAAAGTGAATTAAAGACCTAAATGTAAGACCAGATACTATAAAACAAGGAAAACATAGGCAGAACACTTTGACATACATCACAGCAAGATCTTTATGAACCACCTTCCAGAGCAATGAAAATAAAAACAAAAACAAACAAACTGGATCTAAGTAAACTTAAAGGCTTTTGCAGAGTAAAGTAAATCGTAAAGAAGATGAAGCAACAACCTTCATAATGGGAGAAAATATCTGCAAAGGAAGCTACTGACAAAGGATTAATCTCCAAAATATACAAACAACACATGCAATTCAATATTAAAACAAATAACCCAATGAAGAAAAAAAAAAAAAAGGTTGGAGAGAGGAGATCTAAATCTAGACATTTCTCCAAAGAAGACATAGAGATGACCAACAAACACATGAAAAGATACTCACTATCATTAATTATTAGAAAAATGTAAATCAAAACTACAGTGAGGCATCACCTGACACCAGTCATAAACCCATCATCAAAATCTAAAAACCATAAATGTTGGACAGGGTGTGGAGAATAGGGAATCCTCCTACACTGCTGGTGGGAATGTAAATTGGTACAGTCACTGTGAAGAAGAGTATGGAGGTTCCTTAAATAACTAAATATAGAAATATTATAGGACCTAGCAATCATACTCCTGGTCATATACCCCGAGAAAACCATAATTCAGAAAGAAACATGAACTCCAGTGTTCACTGCAACACTCTTTACAATATCCAGGCCATAGAAGCAATCTAAATGTCCATCAACAGAGGAATGGATAAAGACGTGATACATATACACAATGGAATTTTATTCATCAATAAAAAAAATAATAGTGTCATTTGCAGCAACATGGATGGACCTAGAAATTGTCATAGGAGTGAAATGTCAGACACAGAAAGATAAATATCATATAATATTGCTTATATGTGGAATCTGAATAATAGAAAGATGCAAATAAACTTTTATTTACAAAACAAAAGCAGAGTCATAGATGTACATAAAAAACCTACGGTTGCCAGGAAAAAAGGAGGGGGATACATTTTGAGTCTGGAACTGACACAGATGTACCACTATATATAAAATATATTACTAAAAATAATCTGCAGTATTGCACAGGGAACTGTGCCCCATATTCTGTCAAGGTCCATATGGAAAAAAGAATCTTATAAAATAGTGCATTTATGTATATGTATAACTGCTTCAATTTGCTGTATATGTGAAACTAATACCCACTGTAACTTGAATGTATTCCAAATTTTTTTTAAAAAGGTGATCAATCTCTATCCATCTATCTATCTATCTATCTATCTATATCTAGTAAGATACCAGAGAACAGAACTAGAGAGCATGTGTTTATTTATTTACTTTTAAATTTTTATTGGAATATAGTTAATATATTAAAATCTTGATAACTGGAAAGAGGGAAAAGGGAAGGGCAAAAGCAGTATTTATACAAACTATCGGTCTTCCTAGGTGATGCTAGTGGTTAAAGAACTCTCCTGCCAATTCAGGAGCCATTAGAGATGAGGGTTCCATCCCTAAATCTAGAAGATCCCCTGGAGGAGATCATGGCAACCCACTCTAATATTCTTGTTTAGAGAAGCCCAAGGACAGAGGAGCCTGGCAGGCTATGGTCCATAGGGTTAAAAAGAATCAGACACGACTGAAGAGACTTAGCATGTGCACATGCATACAAACTATTATGTATAAAATAAAGAAGCAATAATAATAGATTTTACAGAACAGAAAAATGCAGTCATTATTTTGTAACAACTTTAAATGGAGCAAAACCTATTAAAATATTGAATCACTGTACTGTACACCTGAAACTAGTATATTGTAAAGCAATTATACTTCAATTAAATAAATAAATAAAATGTTGCGTTATTGTCCAAGATTGGATTTCTCATAGGGAAAAAAAAACAAAAACAAAACAAACTTGGCATTATAACAAAATTTTCTAAAGTTTAAATATAATGATTATCACCCAATGACAAAGATCATGGTATAAGTTAACTTAACTAGTAGCTTTCATATTAAAATCAAATTATTTTAAGAATGTTTCAGTAAACAAATACCTATTAAGACATACTTTTAATCCTCACATTTTAACTGGAATAAATTAATATATTTCATTACAATTTTCATTTCCTGAGATATTTATTACATTGTATCCATTTTTTTGCTTTGATTCATTTATAATTATGGTTTGAGATAGACAAAATATAATTTTTCAAATGCTAAAATAAGGAAAATGGTTATATTCTCAAAATAACTAATTTACCTTTATAAAATTACTTTATTTTGGAAATTGAAATCATTTCTGTGGTTTAACATAAATTGTCATAATCTGGTATGACATATTTTAAGAGGTTTTTATGCATTTTTTTTTTCTTGCTCACTTGAGGATTAGATGCATCTGGCAACTCATTTATGTCAATGACATTTATTAATCACTTTACATTATTTCAGTTATGATGTATGAAGGCTTTCACACTTGTGATATTTCAAAAGTATCTAAAACTGATGATTCCTATTTTCTCATTTAAAACCTATTATGAAGGGCTCTCCTGAGAAAACAGCCACCTGTGTCCAGGTAACAGCTTATGGTCATCTAGAATTCCTGATTGCATAGATAAAATGTGTTTACTTCTTGTTCCTATTTTTCCACTACAATGCCCTTCAACTAAATTGACCTCATTTGTTTGTTACTAACATATCTTTTAATGTAATTAATCATGTATCTGTTAAAAAATCCATGTTTTTACATGTTATTTCTGAGATTTTTTGAATTGGTTCAAGACAGAGAACCAAGTAGCATGTATATATTACAACCACATGTAGATACCCAGGGTGAGCAAACAAAAAATGTCTGATTTTAATTAGTTTTTCAGATGTGTATATTTTATGCATAATTAACTTCCATAATATGAATATACAACAATAGCGAATACACTAGGTCAAATAAATATTGTGTCATAGAAGAGTATTATTTCACATAGTTACGTATATTATTTTGTATTTTAACAAAAATAAAGAGAACGAAATATAAGTGAACAAAAACATCATTTAAGTAATAGTCTCACTCTGCCCTCCAGAAATTGATATAGACTTCCAAATATCTTCCAAATATATATTCAGGTTATATATAGTTGGAAAAAATTGATAGCAGATCAATAGCTGGATAGACAAAAGATAATCTTATGAAAATTAGATAGGCTTCTCTCTAATTGTGGAAAGTAGCGACTTCCCTTTCACTTTTCACTGTCATGCATTGGAGAAGGAAATAGCAACCGACTCCAGTGTTCTTGCCTGGAGAGTCCTAGGGATGGGAGAGCCTGGTGGGCTGCCGTCTATGGGGTCGCACAGAGTCGGACATGACTGAAGTGACTTAGCAGCAGCATCAGGGGCCACTCTCCAGTTGCAATGTGAGGTTTTCTCATTGCGGTGGTTTCTCTTATTGTGGAGCATGGACCTAGGGTGCTTGCACTTCAGCAGCTGAGGCACGTGGGCTCAGCAGTGTGACTCCAGGACTCTAGAGCACAAGCTCAGTAGTGTGGCACACTGGCCTAGCTGCTCCGCAGCATATGAGATCTTACCAGGGAAAAAACTTTTGCCTACTGCACTGGCAGGTGGATGTTTTACCACTGAACTGCCAGAGATGCCCTCTAATAACTAATCTTTGATGATTTCAACACAGAACAATCATGTCCCAAGTTGATGACAATTGGCA
The DNA here is from genome assembly GCF_032405125.1 of Capricornis sumatraensis. Taxonomy (NCBI): domain Eukaryota; kingdom Metazoa; phylum Chordata; class Mammalia; order Artiodactyla; family Bovidae; genus Capricornis; species Capricornis sumatraensis. The sequence goes on from NC_091069.1 coordinate 119,661,334, forward strand.
GCAGCATATTACAAGTTCCACATGCACAAAGTAGACATTTAAAGATTTTAGTAGATATATATTGATTTTAAATGCTCATATTAACAAACATAAGATTATTGTCTGAAAATTAAGATGGAAACAAAAACTTTCTAAAATGTGGTAAAATTCTGAATACAGGAAAGATACAAATATATGTAAAGTGACTAAAGAACTTTCTATAAGTCTACATTATTGCATCAAAATTAAGAATCAGCAAGCATCAATGTTTCAAAATACTTTTTGTTGACTAATATATTTTTATACATACAAAGTTGCATTTGGCCAAATTAATTTTAGCCAGATATAATGAATTTCATTTTCTACTTACACAGAAGCAGAAGATATTAAGAAGAGGTGGCAAGAATACATGGAAGAACTGCACAAAAAAAAGATCTTCATGACCTGGATAATCACGATGGTGTGATCATTCATCTAGAGCCAGACATCCTGGAATGTGAAGTCAAGTGGGCCTTAGAAAGCATCACTACGAACAAAGCTAGTGGAGGTGATGGTATTCTAGTGGAGCTATTTCAAATCCTGAAAGATGATGCTGTGAAAGTGCTGCACTCAATATGCCAGCAAGTTTGGAAAACTCAGCAGTGGCCACAGGACTGGAAAAGGTCAGTTTTCATTCCAATTCCAAGGAAAGGCAATGGCAAAGAATGCTCAAACTACCGCACAATTGCACTCATCTCACATGCTAGTAAAATAATGCTCAAAATTCTCCAAGCCAGGCTTCAGCAATACATGAACTGTGAACTTCCTGATGTTTAAGCTGGTTTTACAAAAGACAGAGGAACCAGAGATCAAATTGCCAACATCCGCTGGATCATGGAAAAAGCAAGAGAGTTCCGGAAAAACATCTATTTCTGCTTTATTGACTATGCCAAAGCCTTTAACTGTGTGGATCACAATAAACTGTGGAAAATTCTGAAAGAGATGGGAATACCAGACCACCTGACCTGCCTCTTGAGAAATCTGTATGCAGGTAAGGAAATAACAATTAGAACTGGACATGGAAAAACAAACTGGTTCCAAACAGGAAAAGGAGTACATCAAGGCTGTATATGGTCACCCTGCTTCTTTAACTTATATGCAGAGTACATCATGAGAAACGCTGGACTGGAGGAAACACAAGCTGGAATCAAGATTGCCAGGAGAAATATCAATAACCTCAGATATGCAAATGACACCAATCTTATGGCAGAAAGTGAAGAGGAACTAAAAAGCCTCTTGATGAAAGTGAAAGAGGAGAGTGAAAACGTTGGCTAAAAGTTCAACATTCAGAAAACGAAGATCATGGCATCCGGTCTCATCAATTTATGGGAAATAGATGGGGAAACAGTGGAAACAGTGTCAGACTTTATTTTGGGGGGCTCCAAAATCACTGCAGATGGTGATTGCAGCCATGAAATTAAAAGATGCTTACTCCTTGGAAGAAAAGTTATGACCAACCTAGACAGCATATTCAAAAACAGAGACATTACTTTGCTGACTAAGGTCCGTCTAGTCAAGGCTATGGTTTTTCCAGTAGTCATGTATGTATGTGAGAGTTGGACAGTGAGGAAGGCTGAGCACCAAAGTATTGATGCTTTTGAACTGTGGTGTTGGAGAAGACTCTTGAGAGTCCCTTGGACTGCAAGGAGATCCAACCAGTCCATTCTGAAGGAGATCAGCCCTGGGATTTCGTTGCAAGGAATGAGGCTAAAGCTGAAACTCCAGTATTTTGGCCACCTCATGTGAAGAGTTGACTCATTGGAACATATTTTGATGCTGGGAGGGATTGGGGGCAGAAGGATAAGGGAATGACAGAGGGTGAGGTGGCTGGATGGCATCGCTGACTCGATGGACGTGAGTCTGAATGAACTCCGGGAGTTGGTGATGGACACGGAGGCCTGGCATTCTGCGATTCATGGGGTCGCAAAGAGTCAGAAACGACTGAGTGACGGAAATGAACTGAACTTACACAGAAATTATCTATATGTATTATTTAACCCTATATAAAACTGTTTATTATAGTCAGAGTATTTCAATAGAAAATATAAAATAAGAATGCTTAAATTTCAGAAAGGTCAGTAAGCTCTTACACCTAAAGTAAAGTTAATAAAATTCAAGATGATTCAGTATGCTTAGACATTTGGTCAAGAAATGATTTTCAAATTATTTGGGAATGTCTTGCGTATATGACATGTTAACAGGCCTCATGCTATATCTTCTAAAAGGCATCATAAGAATAATGAAATGAGAGAAAATAAATTAGAATCTATTGATTTTAACCTCTTTAATATGAAACAAAAGCATTTTGGGTGTTAAGCGAAAACAAAAATAAGTATTGAATCTTGACTGGTGATTTTTCTATTTCTTTAAAAATACAGACTGTTTTGTAATTGTAGCCTAGATTAACAAATTATTTTATATACACCACTTGATTAAAAATATCTTAAAGATATCCAACTTGCTTTGTCCTTCTCTTAAAGCTGAGAAATTTTGTAGTGAAGAATTTGTGGTTAGCATAAATTTACAACTCTGGAACAGCCTGAAATTATGGGTATTATCAATTCTCTTTCTAGTGATATCAAGTTAAAAAGTAACAAACTTTGAATTCTAATGTGAAAATTAGAGATACTGAGGGAACATTTCATGCAAAGATGGGCTCAATAAAGGACAGAAATGGTATGGACCTAACAGAAGCAGAGACATTAAGAAGAGGTGGCAAGAATACATGGAAGAACTTCATGACCCAGATAATCACGATGATGTGATCACTAATCTAGAGCCAGACATCTTGGAATGTGAAGTCAAGTGGGACTTAGAAAACATCACTACGAACAAAGCTGGTGGAGATGATGGAATTAGTTGAGCTGTTTCAAATCCTGAAAGATGATGCTGTGAAAGTGCTGCACTCAATATGCCAGCAAGTTTGGAAAACTCAGCAGTGGCCACAGGACTGGAAAAGGTCAGTTTTCATTCCAATTCCAAAGAAAGGCAATGCCAAAGAATGCTCAAACTACCCCACAATTGCACTCATCTCACATGCTAGTAAAATAATGCTCAAAATTCTCCAAGCCAGGCTTCAGCAATACGTGAACCGAGAACTCCCTGATGTTCAAGCTGGTTTTAGAAAAGGCAGAGGAACCAGATATAAAATTGCCAACACCCACTGGATCATGGTAAAAGCAAGGGAGTTCCAGAAAAACATCTATTTCTGCTTTATTGTCTATGCCAAAGTCTTTGACTGTGTGGATCACAATAAACTGTGGAAAATTCTGAGAGAGATGGGAATACCAGACCACCTGACCTGCCTCTTGAGAAATCTGTATGCAGGTAAGGAAGCAGCAGCTAGAACAGGACATGGAACAACAGACTGGTTCCCAATAGGAAGAGGAGTACGTCAAGGCTGTATATTGTCACCCTGCTTCTTTAACTTTATATAAAGAGTACATCATGAGAAACGCTGGACTGGAAGAAACATAGGCCGGGAGACATTTCTGCCGGGAGAAATATCAGTAACCTCAGATATGCAGATGACACCACCCTTATGGCAGAAAATAAAGAGGAGCTAAATAGCCTCTTGATGAAAGTGAAAGAGGAGAGTGAAAAAGTTGGCTTAAAGCTCAACATTCAGAAAATGAAGATCATGGCATCTGGTCCCATCACTTCATGGGAAATAGATGGGGAAACAGTAGAAACAGTGTCAGACTTTATTTTTCTGGGCTCCAAAGTCACTGCACATGATGACTGCAGCCATGAAATTAAAAGACGCTTACTCCTTGGAAGAAAAGTTATGACCAACCTAGATAGTATATTCAAAAGCAGCGACATACTTTGCCGACTAAGGTCCATCTAGTCAAGGCTATGGTTTTTCCTGTGGTCATGTATGGATGTGAGAGTTGGACTGTGAAGCAGGCTGAGTGCCGAAGAATTGATGCTTTTGAACTGCGGTGTTGGAGAAGACTCTTGAGAGTCCCTTGGACTGCAAGGATATCCAACCAGTACATTCCAAAGGAGATCAACCCTGGGACTTATTTGGAAAGAATGATGTGAAAGCTGAAGCTCCAGTACTTTGGCCACCTCATGTGAAGGGTTGACTCATTGGAAAAGACTCTGATGCTGGGAGGGATTGGGGGCAGGATGAGAAGGGGACGACCGAGGATGAGATGGCTGGATGGCATCACTGACTCGATGAACGTGAGTCTGAGTGAACTCCGGGAGATGGTGATGGACAGGGAGGCCTGGCGTGCTCTGATTCATGTGGTTGCAGAGTCGGACACTACTGAGCAACTGAACTGAACTGTACTTTTTTCCTTAAAATCTTTCCCTTAGACCCTTTATTCTGCTGATGCTGCTGCTAAGTCTCTTCAATACTGCACAGCTCTTTGAGATCCTCCAGGTTCCATTCTCCATGGGCTTCTCCAGGCAAGAATACTGGAGTGGATTGAATACTTCAGGGGATCTCCCCAACCCATGGACTGAAATTACATCTCTCAATCTCCTGCATAGGCATGATTCTTTACCACCAGTGCCACCTAGGAAGCCCTAGAACCTTTGTGCCTTTAGTAGAACAATGGTCTCAGTTACCAGGACTCACAAACCTGAGCCCCCCATTGAAGTGATGTGAAGTCGCTCAGTCGTGTCTGACTCTTCGCGACCCCATGAACTGCAGCCTACCATGCTCCTTGGTCCGTGGGATTTTCCAAGCAAGAGTACTGGAGTGGGTTGCCATTTTGCTTAAGTGAAGATTTTAAGATGCTGCCAGCCTGTTATGCATCAAATAGGTTCTCTTTATTTGACAAATTTTCATCTTCACTTCCAAGTTTGTTTTTTTTTTTTAATTTGTGAAACAAGTTCCATATTTGCTTGTGACTACAAAGCATGGTGATATATAGTTTAAGAAATTTAAAGAGTTTAAGAAATTATTTACATCAACATCTCTAATAGTTTTTTTTTTCTTTTTTCTTCCCCCCCTTTTCCTAAGAAATCTTTGAAATATAGAATGATACTTTCCTTTGGTGTTTTCCCATAATCATTCTCTATAGTAATGTGTATTTCAGAAACAGATGTTATCCTTATATTGTCTTACTCAAAATTTCACCTATAATATCTACAAAAACAGAGGAAACATTTCTATACCTCCTCTACTCCCTGAAGCTAACAAAAAATAACTAGAATATTATAGATTAAATCCCTCAGAAAATATATAGATATGGAGATTCCCTGGTGGTTCAAATGGTAGAGAGTCTGAATCCCATGTGGGAGACATGGGTTGGAGGAGAAGGAAATTAATATTATAGAAGAAATCCCTCAGAAATTATTTAGATATAGTCTCCATAAAATTAAATAAAATAATTGAACCATAGTCTCCAGAAGAGTTCAAAACATAGATATGATAAATTGAGAGAATTAAAACAACATTCAACTAAAATGTCCACTGATAACAATCAGAAAATAAATTAAAAAATAATGATAAATCTATTTTGGCAATTGTTATTTTCTAAAGCAACAGAAACATGAAAATACAATATTAAAAATACTCATATATATGGATGACAAGGCAGAAGTAAAAATATGGTTATGTAAGAGGGCTTTGGCATATCTCTTTATAATGCTGGAGAAAATACTGCCATATATAATGCCCCCAAAAGACAATCCTTAAACCTTCTTCAGATGGGAGGAGTATTCTGAACAACTATGATAAAACAGGTTTTCAATCAGTTCAGTCGTGTCTGACTCTTTGTGACCCCATGGACTGCAGCACACCAGGCTTCCCTGTCCATCACCAACTCCCAGAGCTTACTCAAACTCATGTCCATTGAGTCCATGATGCCATCCAACCATCTTATTCTCTGTCATCCCCTTCTCCTCCCACCTTGAATCCTTCCCAGAATCAAGGTGTTTTCCAATGAGTCAGTTCTTTGCATTAGGTGGCCAAAATATTGGAGTTTCAGCTTCAGCATCAGTCCTTCCAGTGAATATGCACAACTGATCTCACAAGATGATACTCTGTTAGACACAGTAGACAGTAAGAATTAAGAACTTTTCTTTAATATGGAACCACATTTTAACTGGATAACACTATTTGAGTGTCTCTCACTAACTCATGTAATAAAATTTTAGTAGCTTGAACCTCAAAAGAGCTGAAATTATACAGGGCAATGGGAAAAACTCAGGCAAAGAAAATCAGCACAGCTCAGTTCAGTTCACTCAGTCAGTTATGTCCAACACTTTGAGACTTCATGGACTGCAGCATGCCAGCCTTCCTTGTTCATCACTAACTGCCAGAGCTTGCTCAAACTCAATGTCCATCGAATTTGTGATGCCACCCAGCCATCTCATCCTCTGCCATCCCCTTCTTCTCCTGCCTTCAATCTTTCCCAGCATCAGGGTCTTTTCTAAGGAGTCAGTTCTTCACATCAGGTTGCCAAAGGATTAGAATTTCAGCTTTAGCATCAGTTTTTCCAATGAATATTCAGAATTGATTTCCTTTAAAATTGACTGGTTTTATCTCCTTGCAGTCCAAGGGACTCTCAAGAGTCTTCTCCAACACCACAGTTCAAAAGCATCAATTCTTCAGTTCTCAGCTTTTTTTATGGTCTGACACTCACATCCACACGATTATTGGAAAAATGGTAGCTTTGAATAGACGGACCTTTGTTGGCAAAGTAATGTCTCTGCTTTCTAATATGCTGTCTAGCTTAGTCATAGATTTTCTTCCAAGGAGCAAGCATGTTTTAGTTTCATGGCTGCAGTCACCAGCTGCAGTGATTTTGGAGCCCAAGAAAATAAATTCTGTCACAGTTTCCATTGTTTCCCCTTCTTTCCATGAAGTGATGGGCCCAGATGCTATGATCTTCGTTTTTTGAATGTTGAATTTTAAGCCAGTTTTTTTCAATCTCCTCTTTCACATTCATCAAGAGGCTTTTTGGTTCCTCTTTGCTTTCTACCATAAGTGTGGAGTCATCTGCGTATTTGAGGTTATTGATATTTCTCCCTGCAATCTTGATTCCAGCCTGTGTTTCATCCAGTCCAGCATTCTGCATGATATACTATATACATAAAGCTAAATAAGAAAGGGGGAAATATACAGCCTTGACACAACCCCCTCCTTATTATCTCTGAAGCTAAAGAGTCTGCCTGAAGTGTGGGAGACCTCAGTTTGATCCCTGGGTTGGGAAGATCCCCTGGAGGAGGGAATGGCAACCCACTCCAGTGGAGCCTGGCAGGCCCCTATCCATGGGGTCCCAAAGAGTCAGACATGACTGAATGACTAACACATATACTCCTCAGACAATCATTTTGCCTTTTTGCATCTCTTTTTCTTGGGGATAGTTTTTATCACTGCCTCCAGTACAATGTTACAAACATATGTCCATTGTTCTTAAGGCACTCTATATATCATATCTAAGCCTTTGAATCTATTTGTCACTTTCACTGTATAATCATGAGAGACTGATTTAGATCATACATACCTGAATGGTCTAGTGGTTTTCCCTACTTTCTTCAATTTAAGTCTGAATTTGGCAATTAGGAGTTCATGATCTGAGCCACAGTCAGCTTATGGTCTTGTTTTTGCTGACAGTATAAAGATTTTCTATCTTTAGCTGTAAAGAATATTATCAATTTGATTTCAGTATTGACTATCTGGTGATGTCCATGAGTAGATTCTTTTCCTGTGTTGTTGGAAGAGGATGTTAGCTATGACCAGTGTGTTCTCTTGGCAAAATTCTGTTAGCCTTTTCCCTGCTTTATTTTGTACTCCAAGGGCAAACTTTCCTTTTACTCCAACTATCTCTTGACTTTCTACTTTTGCATTCCAATACCATATGATGAAAAAGACTTTTTTTTTTTTTGCTGTTAGTTCTAGAAATTATGACAAAACATGGTTCACCAGAGAAAGGAATGGCAAACTACTTCAGTATTCTTGCCTTGAGAGCCCTATGAAACTGAAATATGAAACTGAAATATGAACTTCCCTGGTAAATAGGTGCCCAACATGCTACTAGGGAAGAGTGGAGAAATAGCTCCAGGAAGAATGAAGAGGCTGAGCCAAAGTGAAAACAATGCCCAGTTGTGAATATGACTGGTGTTGGAGATAAAATAGAAGGTTGTAAAGAATAATATTGCATAGGAACCTGGAATGTTAGGTCAATGTATCAAGGTAAATTGAAAGTGGTCAAACAGGAGATGGCAAAAATGAACATCATCATTTTAGGGATTAGTGAACTAAAATTGACTGGAATGGGCGAATTTACCTCAGATGACCTTTGTATATACTACTGTGGGTGAGAATCCCTTAGAAAAAATGGAGTAGCCCTCCTAGTCAACAAAAGAGTTCAAAATGCAGCAGTTGGGTGCAAATTAAAAAATGAAAGAATTATCTCTCTTCATTTCCAAGGCAAACCATTCAGTATCACAGAAATCCAAGTCTATGCCCTAACCAGTAATGCTGAAGAAGCTGAAGTTGAACAGTGAAGAACATAATTATACAATAAACTTCACCAATCCTCTCTGAGAGTGAGCAGATTCAAGTCCTTTCTGAAAACACTGATAAATTATCTATTTTTAGTTTCCTTAGAAGTAGGAAAAGTCAGATGCTAGAAAATTTAGATCCTAGATTTTATGATCCATGGTGTGCATCATGGGTGAAGGAGAGAATTGAGGAGTGAGGCTTAAATATACAGGTACAGTATAGCATGCTGCCAATTAATATCTTTTAATGTAAGCAAAAAGGAAGTTGTCTTTATTATCATAATTCTAATGAAATGAGATATTCTGTATAGCTCAGTTCTTCCAACACACAAAGCAGCTCTATTTGCTTCTGTGTGTGCTCAGTCGTGTCCGACTCTGCAACCCTATGAACTGTAGTCCACTAAGTCTCTCTGTCCATGGAATTTGCCAGGCAAGAGTACTGGAATGGATTGAGATTTCCTACTCCAGGGGATCTTTCTAGCACAGGGATAAAACCATGTCTCTTGCATCTCTTATATTGGTAGGTGGATTCTTTATCACTGTACCACCTATAGTTTTTCTAGAAAATGGAGAAAAGTTATCTCTGATTCTATTATTGTGTTTCCCGATACTAAATTTAATTTCTAGTTCCCTAATATCTTTCAATATGTATGTTCAGCTCCACCCCCATTTTTAAATGAGCTTCCCAGGTGGCTCAGTGGCAAAATAATAATAATAATAATAATAATCCACCTGCCAAAGCAGGAGACACAGGATACAAGGGTTTGATTCTTGGGCCAGTAAGATCCCCTGAAGGAGGAAATGTCATTTCAGTCCAGTACTCTTCCTTAAAAAATTGCAGGGACAGATAATCTTGAGGGACTACAGTCCATGGGATCACAAACAGTCAGACACATCTGAGCCCACATACTTACACCATTTATAAATGGATCTTTCTAATAGGAGTTCAGGGGAAAAATAGGCTCAAGTTGTTAACTTATTTTGCCTGTGTTTAAATGGCTGCATGAAAAATTTTAAAGCTATGTTTCTCAGAAAGCCTGCAAAATGCTTGTAGGCTCCTCTTCTCACTTGGGAATACATTAAATCGTGTAAAAGTGAAACTGTTGCTAAGCGAAGCTGCCCATTTGACATATACTTTTTGAAAGTTGACTATAAAGGTATAGTCAGTCTCATAGTTTAGCTTTGAAAGTCTTGAAGAATGACATAGGAAATCCTTTACATTCCTACTGAATAAATCTAACAAACAAATAAACAAACTTGGACATAATTTAATGCAGTTCAAACCTGTGACAAAGCTATATAGCAGACAGAGAATCAAGGAGAAGTTATGCTTGCTTCTGGCCGAGAAGAAATACAGAAAGATTATAAGGCCTTAAGAAATTTCTGTTTAAACTACTTGCAAATCAAAAAGCTAAAAATTGAGGATTATATTTATTTATTTTCCTTTTCCATTTGAATTTAGTTTAACAAGCTGTAGCAAAAGAAGAAATAAATCATTAGGGAAAGCCAGATGACTAACCTAGGAAATTATCTGTTTTATTTTTTTTTTTCAAATTGAGATATAGTTGACATATAAGCTTATATTAGTTTCAAGTATACGTCATTATTTACATTATTGCAAAAATATCATCCCTTAATTTTCTGCTATAACACAATTATGTAACTTTCATATAACAAATTAAAAATTTCCCTTTTTAAGTGACCCTGTGGACAAGACATTTATAGAAACATTCTATAAATATTTCTGTAGTGAGAGTTTCATTTGCTTTGCCCAGGATTCAGTGGAGGATTTTTCATCACAGGACGGATTCCTAGGAAACTTTGATCATCTTTTTAAAAAATTAATTTATATTGGGGTATAGTTGCTTTACAATGTCATCTTAGTTTCTGCTGTATAGCAAACTGAATCAGTTATCCCATCTCTTTCATATTTTCTTCCCATTTAGGTCCCCACAGAGCTTTGAGTAGAATTCCCTATGCTGTATAGTAGGTTCTCATTACTTATCTATTTTATATATAGTAGAGTATATATGTTATTCTCTATCTCATGATTCATCCCATTGTACATTTCTAAAAAGTTGTTCATTTTTTCTAGATTGTCCATTTTACTGTCATATAATAATTTATGGTACTCTCTTATGATCCTTTGTATTTCTGTGCTGTCAATTGTAACTTCTTTTTCATTTCTAATTTTATTGATTTGGGCCCTCTCTTTTCTTGATAAGTCTCCGGAAAGGTTTATCAGCTTTGTGTCAGTTTTTAAAGAATTGGTTTTTAGTTTTAATAATTTTAAAATTTATATGGAAACATAAATGACCCCGAAGAGCCAAAACAGTTTTTAGAAAGAACACAGCAGGAGCAATGACTCTCCCTGATCTCAGACTATACTCCAAAGCTACAATCACCAAAAAAATATAGCACTGACATATAGATAAATGGAACAGGATAGCCCAGAAATAAACCCACATTCTGGTCCATTAATCTATAACAAAAGAGGCAAGAATATACAATAGAGAACAGACAGTGTTCAATAAGTGGTGCTAGGAAAACTGGACAGCTACATTCAAAAGAATTAAATGAGAATATTCTTTAACAATATATACAAAAATAAATGCAAGTGGATTAAAAACCTGCATGTAAATTTGGATACAATAAAACTCTTAGAGGAAAACATAGGCAGATATTCTCTGAATTCAATCAGAACAATATTGTTTGGATCTGTCTCCTAAAGTAAATTTTGAGGTTTCCCTGATAGCTCAGTTGGTAAAGAATCTGCCTGCAGTGGAGGAGACCCCAGTTCAATTCCTGGATCAGGAAATTCCCCTGGAGAAGGGACAGGCTACCCACTCCAGTATTCTTGGGCTTCCCTGGTCACTCAGTTGGTAAAGAATCTGCCTGCAGTATGGCAGACCTGTGTTCAATCCCTGGTTTGGGAAGATGCCCTGGAGGAGGGCATGGCAACCCACTCTAGTATACATGCTTGGAGACTCCCGATGGACTGAGGAGCCTGGGGGCTACAGCCCACGGGATTGCAAAGAGTCGGACATGACTGAGCAACTTTCACTTATTGATATTCTAAACATATTCTATAATGTAATCAAGGTAAGATGGTGATATAAGAAGAATATTTATAAATTGATCTTTAGCCACAGAAATATGTAGTTTCCTTTCATGTTGCATTATTGTAAGTTCTGATATAAATAATTAAACAGTATTACTATTCCTTGACCAGAGTAATAGGAAGTATACATATTTTTTATCTTAAAAATAATAATCCTACAATTGTCATTTTGTGTATTCCTACCATTTTTCTACAGAAATGGATCTATTTTTATACTTGAATAATCATTTTCTATCTTATGAATATTTACAGAAACAATATTTGTGATTATAAATTCATTAGATGGCTGTAGATTACACTACATTTGTACAATGGACATAAATTTTAAGAATATATAAATATTTTTTAAAATTACCATCATTATTTTTCCCCTATTTGTTTTCAGTTCAGTTTAGTTCAGTTCAGTCTCTCAGTCGTGTCCGACTCTTTGTGACCCCATGAATTGCAGCACGCCAGGCCTCGTCTATATTTAAAGATTTACATGTATGTTAAAAATTATTTTATTCCTTTGCTCTAACTCTATTTAGTTTCAGGAATATTTTTATAAACTGTACTAAAATCCAAACTGTGATTTCAAAGTTATCATCCATTCATTCGTTTTAACTCATATTAATAAAATGCTTTGTATAGGTGTGTGTGTGTGTGTGTGTGTGTGTGTGTTTGAGACAGATTCTCTTCATCATTTTTCTAGTATATTTCTAGTAATTGGCACTTTCTGTCAAAGCAACCTACTGAGCAAAGTGATCAAACTTGAAGAGGCTTCTTTAAAGCATTCCCAAGAAGTTCAGTCATCATAAGCAATCTGCAGAATTCAGCAAGAGTGTGTGAGAGAATATAAAACACATCAGCTTGCTGCTAAGTAGAATGTGCATGAAGAGAACACCTGTGGCTAACTGCAATTATTTTTTCTCTCTCTCCTTTTTACTGCCTAATAATTAGGTATTTTTTAAAATATTATTTTCCCCTGGCACATACATGACACTTAGAAAACAATAGTGAAAACAAATCACAGATAAGAGTGTATCAAAATAATAAATTGTTCTTATTTTGTATTTCATTTTTCCATTGTCTTTAATAGGGTTTCTTTTACACTGACTTCTTGAATTATGGGACGTTTTTCAGTGCAACCTGTGTTTGTGACTATAAACAGCAACTGACGGAAATGAACTGTCTCTTCTAATCGTTCTGACATGGTCAACTAACAGTGTTATGATAGAAGAAAGATCTATTGCAATAAACAAGAAGGAAGGAAGGAAGAGAGGGAGTGAGGAAGGGAAAGAGGGGAAGGAAAGAAAAAAAACAAGAAGAAAAATAAATTTAAAGTAATCAGATATATTCATAACCTGCTTCCTGACAACTTTACTGACAACCATCAAATTATTTCGGAGCAACAAGAATTTGAGTATTGAGATACTTGCCTTGTGGCATCACTACAAAAATGCAGTCTAGCAAGTCCAAGCTCAATGGGTCTCCTTCATCCTGCCCTTTCTCACCTGCCAGCTTTAAAAGAAAATCTGAATCCAATCTAACTTATAATTTACATTGTTAGTATTGGAGGAAAATTAAATGTATTTGTTCATTATAATATTCCTTTTTGAAGATTTTCTAAACCTCTAAAAATAAAAATAATTTGGAAAAGATTATAGTATAAAACTGTAATTATAAATTAATTTTAAAAACGTGTATTGAAATGATACAATGCACCTCAATGTTCATAGCAGCACTATTTACAATAGCCATGAAATGGAAGCAAATGCCTATCAACAGATGATTGGCTTAAGAAGCCAGATTTGCCAGAATTTTTTTCAAGCAGGAAACTGATAAAATGTATTAACTTTATGATGCCTTTTTGTGAGTGTTGATCATTTTCTTTTATTTGGAAATATTAATTTATATCAAAATAAATAAAAATACCTTAATGGAAAAAAGACTCTTTGACAGTCCCTGATAATTTTCTTAAGAATGTACTTACACTTTTCAGTTTGGGTTTAATAGTAATTGCTTTATGGTTTTATTCCCCAAAACTCACATAATTGTAATCAATGCTTAAACAACTTCTCATTACCTACACAGTGACTGACTTCACCTATGTCACCATGACTTTTCACTTGAATTGTGGCAATAGTCCCTAAAACTTCTCTCTGCTGTCACTTTTTGCCTCTCCACCATTTTTTTCTCAATAATGCAACCAAGGCAATTCATGCAAAGCATAATGCATCATGTCACCTCAGTACTCATAAATTCCAGTGGTTCTGGACCTTATCAAGAAAGAAATAAAGTTTTATAAATACCATTAAAAGACTGTGTGTTGTGGTCCCCAAATGCCATTCCTAAAATACACACTTTATACACGTTTCAGATTATATTTTACTACTCTCTACCTTTCTCCTTTTATTCTCTGCTACATTAGCTGTCTTGAAGTTCAACAATAATATACTTGTTTCAATCTCATGGTACTTACACATGTTGTATTCTTTGCCCAACATTCTATTCACTCAGTTAACTCTATCACATTCTTGCTTCATTTCTCTACTACAGGTCACTTATTAGTCACCTATTTGTGAAAGCTACACTGACCACCATATAAAATGCTCCTCTCAACCAGGCATTGGCAGTCAATATCTCCCCACCTCCTTGTCTTTCATTTTCTTCATAACATTTATTGTCATAATGCTGGTTACAAATTCATTTGTTTATCCATTTATTGCTAGTCTAACACAAATAGAGTATGGAAGTGATATACAGAGAACTCTTAAGGAAATCAACTCTGAATATTCAGTGGAGGGACTGATACTGAAGCTTAAGCTCCAATACTTTGGCCAACTGATGCTAAGAGCTGACTCACTGGAAAAGACCTTGATACTGGGAAAGATGGAAGGCAAAAAATAAGGGGATGGAAGAAGATGAGATGGCTAAAAAGCATCACTGATTCAATGGACATAAATTTGAGCAAACTCCTGAAGATTTTGAAGGATAGGGAAGTCCAGCGTGCTGCAGTCCAAGCGGTAGCAAAGAGTCCAATATGACTTAGTGACTGAACCACAACAAGGGATAAACAATACATGTTTGCTGGACAAACTGATAAATTAATGCAAGAAAAGGAGGAGCTTTTTTCAATATCAGAGGCAGGCAATCTGAAAGCCTCAGGCTAAAACCAGTCTATCACCTGTTTTTATAAACAAACTGTTATTAGAACACAGTCATGTATAATTTTTCACACAAGGTTTATGGCATCTGTTATATGACAACAGAACTGAGTGGTTGGGACAGAGAATGTGATATTAGCAAATACAAAAATATCACTACTTGTCTCTTTACAGAAAAAAGTTTCTTAAACATTACATTTATAAATGATTTCCATTCTCAACCATGTTTTTTTCAAATAGGTAGAAGTACCTATTATTATAGCATTCAATATTATAATCATTAAACTGAAGTCAGATTTTAGTAACTTGTGGGAACCAAGATTTATACTGGATCAGAGAATGTAGTTTTGTCATCAAAAATTTCACATGAAGAATTTTGACTATGAAGAAGGAAGCTTAAAATTTTTGAGTTGTTCCCTAGGAAGGTTCCGTAAGAAAATCTGAAAAGAATGAAACAAAATCCCACCAGGGTTTTGATTTATTCAAAGGAGATAGAGATCATGGGCAAATAAAAAGAAGGCAACTTGGATGCAGGGAATGACACTTCAGAGAAATACCATTTTATCTTTCAGAACTTATGTGGAGAACTTTTGATGTTTAGTTCCACTAAACAGTTAAATATTTAATGACAAAGAGCACTAATTGGTAGAAAATGTTCTTAATGATTTGCTGGGGTCCAGCCCCAGTGGATCCAGGGTGATTCGAAGGTGGGGACGGAGTCGGCGTCCCTGGAAAAATACTTATTTAATTACAGATAGAGAGGGATTAGAAATGGATAGTGTAGTAGGAAAATTAGTGCAGAAAAAGAGGCTGAATAATTTGGTTTATGTGGAATAGCATCCATGCTCCAGATGGGAATTCAGCCAGAGAAATGGGGAGCAAGAAAGAAGCGATGTGGGGTATCAGTCTTTCTGAAGACTGATTCGATTTCTTTATTTTGGGTTTGCTTATCTACCTTTTGTTACACATAGGAGTGAATACAGAGTCACGCAGGGGTCAGCAGTCCTGACCTTTATCAAAATCAGGTGCTTCACATAAAAAGGTCTTAGGGATTTTACATCATCTTCTGGCCATGAGTGAGACCTGCTGACATTTTATGATCCTTTCTTTCTGATAACCAAAAAACTTATTTCTTCCAAGGGTGTTTTTTCTTAAACCAGGCTCCACCCTCCAAATAAAGTTCCATTCTTATAGGGTGAGGGTGTAGTGAGTTACAATCAAGAAAGGAATTTATTTAACCCAAGGTTAACATGATTACTCTTAAAGGTTAATACTTATTTCTCCTATATGCTTAAAAGTTAATACTTATTTCTCCTATATGCTAGTTATATTCATTTTAAGGGCAGGGAACATGGAGGTTTAGCAGCAAACATCAGCCCAACAAATGAAAATCCTTTCACCAATGTTCCCCTTAAGATCTATTTAGTCTTAAGATAGTGATAAAGTTACATTTTTACATAGCAAGGACACAGTGACTTGTAACAAAGTACAGTGATCTATTACAAAAGAGAAAATTCATTAACTCAAAAAGTCTAGTATTGCTAACTTTAAAACTACTCTATTTCCTTTTCTATATTCCAAATACACTGATTAATATATTCCCAGGTGCCTAATAATATGGAGGCCTGGTGGCAATCATTGACTCAACAATGAGAAAAACCTTATGCTAATTAAGACTTTCAAAATACCTCAAAACTCTCTGTGCTGTTTATGGTTGAGAGGTAGTAAACAATCATGTGCATAGTGGCAGGAGTATGGATAATCCTGTCACACAAGCTAGTCTGTCAGCAGAAAGGTTTGATCTAAGACACCCTTGTCACACCCAGGGCAGGGAATTAACAGCAATTATTGGCACAACAAATGAAAAACCCTTCACCAATATAGTTCCTAACCAACCCACTATACTAATAATTTCTAACTTCCCGAAAGAATTTGCCTTTAGTAAGTCTAAAACATCTCGTGCCTCTCAGGTTGGGAGGCTGTAAACAATTACATGTGGCCGGACAAACCTATACAGGTGGGCTAGATAACCTTCAGAGGAGTCCTTAAGCTGAAACACTCTTGTCACGCCCAGAAATTTTTATTGCCTTGGAGCTGCAAGTTAACTCCTTCTCCGAGAAAAACGGTTATGGGGGAGAGCATAAAACAGACTCTGGTCTTGGGGTAGATGCTCGGGAACATGGGGTTTCCTGAGGCTTGATCACGTCTTTGCGTATGCCAAGCCTCCTTCCTCATGACCTTTGCCATGGGCGGAGTTCCTCACGCTGGCCCCAGACAATGATTTTATCTTAATCAGTTAGTAATTGCATGAAAAAGTCATACAATAGCAAGTTAATGAGCAATAAAAACTACTCTGCAAAAAACGACATATTATTTTCACAGAATGTATGTTGTAGCCACCCTCATTTTCCCCTTTGGTTTTGAAACCTTAGTAGAAAAAAGAACACTAAATATAGGTTGATGATCTGTAATATTTTTCTAAATCTGTTCAATTATTTGATTGTCAAATCAGGTATTCTCTAAGACTTCTGTTCTCATATGTAGAATATAATTAGCTGTTTATTTCTCCAGTTGCCTGGAAAGGAAATATCATGATCAATGAAATAGATTGAGGGTCCTAGATGGAAATTGGATTGAGTAGTCAACTATCATTTCAGTTCAGTTCAGTCACTCAGTCGTGTCCAACTCTTTGCGACCCCATGAATTGCAGCACACCAGGCCTCCCTGTCCATCACCAACTCCCGGAGTTCACTCAAACTCACGTCCATCGAGTAAGTGATGCCATACAGCCATCTCATCCTCGGTCGTCCCCTTCTCCTCCTGCCCCCAATCTCTCCCAGCATCAGAGTCTTTTCCAATGAGTCAACTCTTCTCATGAGGTGGCCAAAGTACTGGAGCTTCAGATTTAGTATCATTCCTTCCAAAGAAATCTCCTTCAGAATGGACTGGTTGGATCTCCTTGGAGTCCAAGGGACCTTCAAGAGTCTTCTCCAACACCACAGTTCAAACGCGTCAATTCTTCGGCGCTCAGCCTTCTTCACAGTCCAACTCTCACATCCATACATGACCACAGGAAAAACCATAGCCTTGACTAGACGGACCTTAGTCGGCAAAGTAATGTCTCTCCTTTTGAATACACTATCTAGGTTGGTCATAACTTTTCTTCCAAGGAGTAAGCGTCTTTTAATTTCATGGCTGAAGTCACCATCTGCAGTGATTTTGGAGCTCCCAAAAATAAAGTCTGACACTGTTTCTACTGTTTCACCATCTATTTCTCATGAAGTGATGGGACCAGATGCCATAATCTTAGTTTTCTGAATGTTGAGCTTTAAGCCAACTTTCTCACTCTCTTTCACTTTCATCAAGAGGCTTTTTAGCTCCTCTTCACTTTCTGCCATAAGTGTGGTGTCATCTGCATATCTGAGGTTATTGAAATTTCTCCCAGCAATCTTGATTCCAGCTTGTTTCTTGCAGTCTAGCGTTTCTCATGATGTACTCTGCATATAAGTTAAATAAGCAGGGTGACAATATACAGCCTTGATGTACTCCTTTTTCTATTTGGAACCAGTCTGTTGTTCCATGTCCAATTCTAACTGTTGCTTCCTGACCTGCATACAAATTTCTCAAGAGGCAGGTTAGGTGGTCTGGTATTCCCATCTCTTTCAGAATTTTCCACAGTTTATTGTGATCCACACATAACTCTTAGAAAATCTATGCTATTGTTAAACAAGTTTGCTTAACAAAAGAAGAGCACAATAAAACCATGTTTATTTCAAACTTGATGGTTTTCAATTTTGTGAAAATTCAGTCAAATGAATTTTTTGAATTTTCAGTCTAACAGTTTATTATAAGTTGAATGTGCTTGTATCCACTGTGTGGATTAAGGAATATAATTTTCCCAGCCACTTCCCAAAATGCAAAGTGAAAATTTAAATTTTCAGTCAAACGAATTATTATACATTAAATATGTTTGTATCCACTGTGTGGATTAAGGAATATAATTTTTGTAGCCATTCGTGAAGACTCTCTTGGTGCTCCAAATCAATTATAGTTTCCTTTGTCCCTCTAATAGTTAATAATTATCCTAATATTTACAGCAGTCAATTCCTTGAATTTCTTTATGGTTTATCAAGACACCATACTTTGCTTACTGTATTATTTACTCTCTACCCTTTTATCTTTTCTTCATAATTTCTCTATTTTAGAATCTGTGAAATTTGACTTAGAATGTTTCCAAGAATCTGAATTAGGTTACTGCAAATCACAGTGCAACTTAACATGTGTGAGACAAACACTGGATAAGATCTTTAAATAATAACAAACTTTTTCATAAGAGGCACTGGAGAAGGAAATGGCAACCCACTCCAAAATGCTTGCCTGGAAAATCCCATGAACAGAGGAGCCTGAAGGGCTGCAGTCCAAGGGGTCGCAAAAGAGTCGGACACAACTTAGCAACTAAGCAACAACAACAATAGGAGGCACAGAATATTTGCTTTCTGGGTTTCACTTTATGTTGTTGCTGTTGCAGCCATTTATGCCCAATTTTTCATTTCCTCTTCCACTGGAGGTTAAAAAATGGTTATAATATAATTCTAGCATTTTATTTAACTCTCAACTGAAATAATTTTGCAAGGTATTATTACCTCTCATCTACTGTTGGTTACCCAGTGGTACAGTTTGTATAGAAAAGGTGAGGCTATCACCTGGTTATTTTTCTATTTACTCAGTTTAAAAAAAAATTAACACTTCCAACATTCTGGGAGGTGGGTCATAGAAGGTCCTGCTGGGATTTATGTCAGAGAATGTTTATACTCGGCTCTCCTCTAGGAGTTTTATAGTTTCTGGTCTTACATTTAGATCTTTAATCCATTTTGAGTTTATTTTTGTGTGCGGTGTTAGAAAGTGTTCTAGTTTCATTCTTTTACAAGTGGTTGACCAGTTTTCCCAGCGCCACTTGTTAAAGGGATTGTCTTTTCTCCATTGTATATCCTTGCCTCTTTTGGCAAAGATAAGGTGTCCACATATGTGTGGATTTATCTCTGGGCTTTCTATTTTGTTCCATTGATCTATATGTCTGTCTTTGTGCCAGTACCATACTGTCTTGATGACTGTGGCTTTGTAGTAGAGCCTGAAGTCAGGCAGGTTGATTTCTCCAGTTGCATTCTTCTTTCTCAAGATTGCTTTGGCTATTTTATACTTTTTGTATTTCCATACAAATTGTGAAATAATTTGTTCTAGCTCTGTGAAAAATGCCATTGGTAGCTTGGTAGGGATTCCATTGAATCTATAGATTGCTTTGGGTATTACTCTCATTTTCACTATACTGATTCTTCCAATCTATGAACATGATATATGTCTCCATCTGGGAGAAAATAATAGCAAATGAAGCAACAGACAAACAACTAATCTCAAAAATATGCAAGCAACTCCTGCAGCTCAATTCCAGAAAAAATAAATGACTCAATCAAAAAATGGGCAAAAGAACTAAACAGACATTTCTTCAAAGAAAATATACAGATGGCTAACAAACACATGAAAACATGCTCAGCATCACTCATTATCAGAGAAATGCAAATCAAAACCACAATGAGTTACCATTTCACACCAGTCAGAATGGCTGCTATCCAAAAGTCTACAAGCAATAAATGCTGGAGAGGGTGTGGAGAAAAGGGAATCCTCCTACACTGTTGGTGGGAATGCAAACTAGTACAGCCACTATGGAGAACAGTGTGGAGATTCCTTAAAAAACTGGAAATAGAACTGCCTTATGACCCAGCAACCCCACTGCTGGGCATACACACCAAAGAAACCAGAACTGAAAGAGACACATGCACCCCAATGTTCATCGCAGCACTGTTTATAATAGCCAGGACATGGAAACAACCTAAATGTCCATCAGCAGATGAATGGATAAGAAAGCTGTGGTACATATATACAATGGAGTATTACTCAGCCATTAAAAAGAATACATTTGAATCAGTTCTAATGAGGTGGATGAAACTGGAGCCTATTATACAGAGTGAAGTAAGCCAGAAAGAAAAACACCAATACAGTATACTAACATATACATATGGAATTTACAAAGATGGTAATGATAGCCCTGTATGCAAGACAGCAAAAGAGACACAGATGTATAAATTAGTCTTTTGGACTCTGTGGAATAAGGAGAAGGTGAGATGATTTTGGAGAATTGCATTGAAAAATGTATAATATCATATATGAAACGAATCGCCAGTCCAGATTCAATGCATGGTACAGGATGCTTGGGGCTGGTGCACTAGAATGACCCAGAGGGATGGTACGGGGAGGGAGGTGGGAGGGGGGGTCAGGATGGGGAACACGTGTACACCTGTGGCGGATTCATGTTGATGTATGGCAAAACCAATACAATATTTTAAAGTTATTAGCCTCCAATTAAAATAAATAAATTATTTAAAAAATAAAAATAAAAAATTAACACTTATTTATGATGAGTTTTAATCCATTGCAACTCTTCAGTTCTGTTCAGTTCAGTTGCTCAGTCACGTCCAACTCTTTGCAACCCCATGAATTGCAGCACACCACGCCTCCCTGTCCATCACCAACTCATGGAGTTCACTCAGTCTCATGTCCATCAAGTCGGTGATGCCATCCAGCTATCTCATCCTTGGTCGTCCCCTTCTCCTCCTGCCCCTAATCCCTCCCAGCATCAGAGTCTTTTCCAGTGAGTCAACTCTTCGTATGAGGTGGCCAAAATACTGGAGTTTCAGCTTTAGCATCATTTCTTCCAAAGAAGTTCCATGGCTGATTCCTTCAGAATGGACTGGTTGTATCTCCTTGCAGTCCAAGGGCCTCTCAAGAGTCTTCTCCAATACCACAGTTCAAAAGCATCAATTCTTCAGTGCTCAGCTTTCTTCACAGTCCAACTCTCACATTCATACATGACTATTGGAAAAACCATAGCCTTGACTAGACGGATCTTAGTCGGCAAAGTAATGTCACTGCTTTTGAATATGCTATCTAGGTTGATCATAACTTTCCTTCCCAGGAGTAAGCATCTTTTAATTTCATGGCTGCAATCACCACCTGCCATGATTTTGGAGTCTAAAAAAATAAAGTCTGGCACTGTTTCCACTGTTTGCCCATCTATTTCCCATCAAATGATGGGACCAGATGCCATGATTTTAGTTTTCTGAATTGTTGAGTTTTAAGCCAATTTTTTCACTCTCCTCTTTCACTTTCATCAAGAGGCTTTTAGCCATATTAAATCCTAAATTGTCCCATCTTGAATTGACAAGTGGAAGCCTCAGCAGTTTGGATTTTGGATCCTCAGGACCTGACCCTAGTGGTCCTTAACAGCCATCT
Organism: Capricornis sumatraensis; assembly: GCF_032405125.1. Lineage (NCBI taxonomy): Eukaryota > Metazoa > Chordata > Mammalia > Artiodactyla > Bovidae > Capricornis > Capricornis sumatraensis. Next base: position 119,683,432 of record NC_091069.1, read on the forward strand.
TGCTCTCTGATAACTCAGAATAGTCCATGCTCATCTTGTATATTTTCTTTCTTAGACATAGTCTCACCTCTCTCTCCAAGAAACCCATTTTTGTTTTAGTTAGACAGTACTACAGTAAGAATCAATCATTTTCGCTAAGCCTTCTCATAGGATTTAGGATCAGTAGATATATATAATGTTATACACATAAAACGTCTTGTGAGACATACTAATGCTTCCATTCCAATCAAAAATTATGGAAATTTTATATGATTTCATCCACACCACTTTCGTGTTACATTTCATACACACCAATAATTCTGGTTTTCAATGCCATGAGAGATGACAGAGTGAGAATTATCCCGTTTATGTACATGCATTATTTTCATCATAGTGAATTTCAATATTTCACATGATAGCTGCCTCCAAATATCAACACTGATACTCCCATCTCCACCTGTGATTACTAGCAAGCAATTTGTTATTGGTGGTGGTTTGTTTTTCATTTTCTCTATTCTCTAATTTTTTATCATTTGTCTTTCTTTTTTCCTTGGTGAGTCTGACTATACTCACAGTATTGATCATCTCAATTAAGCAGCTTTTTTATTTTATTGATTTTATTTATGTATTTATTTATAGGGTAAGTGGTCTACATATGTCCATAAGGTCATTTTTTCAGGTTCTTCTATCAGCTTTGGTGACTTTTTTTTCTGTTTTGCTTGGCTTTCTAAATTTCATTCTTCTGGTGTCAAGTTAATCATAATTTTCTCACCCAAGTTTTCCCACACTATTTATAGAAAAAAGCAGAAGGAACTGCATTTCATGCCATGCCAGTGTTGATATAAACTTAAGAAGAAGAAAGGAAGATCATGCAGAATCATAATTAATGTAGAATATAAACATAGATTATTCTGTCTCAATGGCAGGAACTTCTCCATGATCCAGACATCATATCACTTTCAATGCTGCCACTTTGAAAAGTACTACAGATTATTACCAGTTATAGTTTTATTTCATATAATCCACAATTTTAATATTCTTTATCAATATTAGCTTTTTAAGCTCAATCTATTTAATTTTACATTGTTTTATCTTGATCATTTTCCTATGCAAGATTCTAGTGGATGATGTTTATGTGTAAAATTATAGAATGGCAGAGGATTTTTTTTAATTTATTTTCATGAAAGGATAAATTTAATCTGAAAAATTAATGAGAATTCATATGTATGCCTATTTAATGAATCTGGAAAGACAGGTATATTAAGATTTGGCAACCATATGTGAGAGTTTAGGTCAGAAGAGAAATATTTTATGAATACAGGCTCTGTTACATATCTCTTCCATTCTGGTGCTGTATCTAGTGCATATATCAGCGGTAAACAAACTGCAGGGAAAAATCTAGCTAGATGTCTGTTTTTGTAAATATCTGTGACAGGCTCTGTAACATATCTTTTCTATTCCGCTGTTACATATCTCTTCCCTTCTGCTGCTGTATCTAGTGCGTATATCAGGGGTAAGCAAATTTCAGGGACAAATCTAGCTAGATACCTGTTTTTGTAAATAGTTTTATTAAAAATCAACAATGTTATTTTGTTTACCCATTGTTTACACTTGCTTACATATTAAAGTATTACAGGGTCACAGTTGGGCAATTGTGACAAACATATATAGCTTTCAAGACCAAAATATTTATATTATATATGGCCTTTTATAGAAAAGAGTTTGTCTTACTCTGATCTATATCATCAATACTATTATCATCATCATCAATACATCAATATCATTATCTATATCTAATTATATATAATCATTTTACATGTATATATATGTACATGCATGTGCATGCATCAGTATATATATGCCTGATATGTGTGTGAATGTGTATATGTGTGTATATATATATATATATAATCAAATACATATTCTTAATACATACATTAAAATTTATATGTTTTGTACATGTAAAGGTTCTTGATGACTCCCAAGTAAGGAAAATATACCCCCAAATAAGAAGCAAGATAGAACATGATAAAAGTAGAACAAGAACAAAAATAACCAGAAGGAACAACACTTTGAATCTGTTTAAGCTCTTCAATTTTGGTACAACTTGGTTTTGAAGCCTGAGTATATATGAAATAATAATCAAATTTGGTCTACATTGTTCTTCTTTTAGAACAAATTCTTGAGAAAAAGAAATAGTTCCTATTTTCTTATGTAGATTTAAAGAAAGCAGTTTAGTAGATATTAAGGAAATAATCTCTTTAAAATTTCATTTTAAATACAGAATGCACAATAAGATAAAGCAAGATTTCTGAGAGTTTTAACAATAAAACAATGAACAATAAATTTTTCACTTTATATATTAGCAATGAATCTATGTTAATGCAAAAGTGTTAGTTGCTCAGTCATGTTTTAATCTTTGTAACTGTATGGGCTTTTCTGTCCATGAAAATCTCCAGACAAGAATTCTGGAGTCTGTTGTCATTTCTTTCTCCAGGGGATTTTCCCAACTTAGAGATCGAACCTAGGTCTCCTGCATTGCAGGCAGATTCTTGACCTTCAGAGTCACCAGGGAACCCACGGTAATTCAAGGAGACATACAGTTGAATTGTAAAATGAACATTGATTTTAAAAAAGAAAACATTTGGAATAGACTATTTAAATGAAATAAGTACTTTATATATATATATATATATATATATATATATATATATATATATATATATATATATATATACATATACATACACACACACACACACACACATATGCATACATATTTTTCTGAGGATTTTTTCATTTTTATTTTTATATGCCTAAATGGTGATGTCAGTAAAAATTTCCCTAAAATCTAATATGAGGGATTTGCATGAATCATTTTAGAAACACGTTTCTCAAAAATTTTAAAATGTGTTCATTTAACTTACTGTTTTTGTTCTTATGTATGTTGAGACAAGTGATATTGGCTCATTTAGCCCAAGGAAATGTTAAGACTTAGAGAAACTGCAGAAGTGAAAATAATGTAAGAAATAAGGGCTCTTGACAGATAGTGCCATTTTCTTTCATTGAATGAAAATCAATGTACTTATAATAATTTTATATTCAGTTGCTTTATCTTATAACAATATATTAATATAATTTTTATCATGTTACTATCTCATTAATTACAGTTGAATCTGTGATATGAGTACTATAAGTATTTGATATTTATTTTCTCTTTATTGTACTGGATAATACAAGTACTTAATAATATAGCAAGTAATAAATATGGTTTGCATTATTTTATGTGAAGTTAGTAGGTTTTATAAACAATAGTAGTTTTTAAGTAAATGTACAAAAATAACATAAAATGGAAAGAATACATTTTTTTCTCCCGAAAATTAAACTCATCACTATTAATATTAAAGACACTTCTCTAGTGTAAAATAATTTGTTGTGTACAAAAGTTCTGAAGGGGAATTTTTTTTTTAGCACAATGCTTAACTGATTGAGAATTTCAGCAACTATTTCACTGTTGTTTTAATTTTATGTGGCCAATTTGGCAGGGCAACTCTGTTCATCATTCTGACCTACAATGTTACACGGTTCTCTGAAGGTCAGTTTTCAGAAATGAGAAACACAATTCAGATAACATTTAATGTACTACATACAGAAATACTGTGTCTTATAATCTCTACTGGTTTCTGTGATATCTATTATCCTTCACTTTCTTTTTTTATTATTAATTTTACATTTTTATTGGAGTATAGTTGATTTACAATGATATGTAAATTTCAGGTGTACAGCAAATTAAATCTCAAATATATATATATATATATATATATATATATCCACTTTTTTCCCATAGATTATTTTCCCATATAGACATTACAAATTACTGAGTAGAATTGCCTGTACCACAGGGTAGTTCTTTATTAATTATCTGTTTTATATATAGCGGTATATATGTATCAATCCCAGTCTTCCGATGTATCCCTCCCCCGCCCTTATCCCCTTGCTACCGTTAAGTTTTTTTTCCACATCTGTAACTCTATTTCTGTTTTGTAGATAAGTTCATTTGTACCTTTTTTTTTTTTTTAAGATTCCACATGTAAGCAATATCCTATGATATTGTCGCCTTTCTCTGTATGCCTTACTTCACTCAGTGTGACAATCTCTGTTTATCCATGTCATTGCAAATGGTTATGTCAATCTTTTTTATGACTGAGCATGGGAGACCATAAGCAAAACAGAAAGGCAATCCTCAGAATGAAAGGAAATATTTGTAAATGAAACAACCAAAAAGAGATTAATCTCCAAAATACACAATCAGCACATGCAACTCAACATCAGAAAAAACAAGCAACCAAATCAAAAAAGAAAGAAAAAAACAGATGGAAGATCTAAATAGGCATTTCTCCAAAGAAGACATACATATGGCTAAAAAGAACATGGAAAGTTGCTTGACATGATTCATTATTAGAAAAATGCAAATTAAAACTTCAATGAGGCATCATCTCACACAGGTCAGAAAGGCCATCATCCAAAAGATCTACAAACAATACATGCTGGAGAGGGTGTGGAGAAAAGGGAACCCTCCTACACTGTTGATGGAAATGTAAATTGGTACAACCACTATGAAGAACAGTATGGAGGTTCCTTAAAAACTTTAAAATAGAGCTACCATATGATCTAGCAATCCCACTTCTGTGCATATATCCAGAGAAAACTATAATTTGAAAGATACATGCACCTCAGTATTCACTGCAGCACTATTTACAATATCCAGGACATGGAAGCAGCCTAAATGTCCATCAACAGAGGAATGGATAAAGAAAATGTGAAACATATATACTCTTTACCTTTTTAGATAAAAGGGATATGTTTTCATTCATCCCCCTTTTTAGTAATTCTTCCCTTGCTTGCTTACTGTCACATTCACATGCTCTAAATCAACAACAATGACGAAAGGAAACAAATCATTTAGAAATATGAGGCAATTATTTCAAGGATACCAAGACTTTGATGTCAAACAGATAATCATTGATGATTAGAAACTACATTTAGGGGCAATAATTTATTTTACTGGAGGCAAAAACAGAAAATAAAACTGTTTCTAGACTTAAAGGAGTAGGGTTTAATTTTTTTTCTTTTATCATTTGATCAATCCTTAAGGAAACAGTAAAATAAATAACAATAAATAATCAATAAATAGTAATCATCAGTCAGTTCAGTTCAGTTCAGTCACTCAGTCATGTCCAACTCTGCGACCCCATGAATTGCAGCACTACAGGACACCCTGTCCATCACCAACTCCCAGAGTTCACCCAAACTCACATCCATTGAGTCAGTGATGACATCCCGCCATCTCATCCTCTGTTGTCCCCTTTTCCTCCTGCCCCCAATCCTTCCCAGCATCAGAGTCTTTTCCAATGAGTCAACTCTTCACATGAGGTGGCCAAAGTACTGGAATTTCAGCTTCAGCATCATTCCCTCCAAAGAAATCCCAGGGCTCATCTCCTTCAGAATGGATTGGTTGAATCTCCTTGCAGTCCAAGGGACTATCAAGAGTCTTCTCCAACACCACAGTTCAAAAGCATCAATTCTTCAGTGCTCAGCATTTTTCACAGTCCAACTCTCACACATGACTACTGGAAAAACCATAGCATTGATAAGACGGATCTTTGTTGGCAAAGTAATGTCTCTGCTTTTGAATATGCTATCTAAGTTGGTCATAACTTTCCTTCCAAGGAGTAAGCATCTTTTAATTTCATGGCTGAAGTCACCATCTGCAGAGATTTTGGAGCCCCCCAAAATAAAGTCTGATACTGTTTCCACTGTTTCCCCATCTATTTCCTATGAAGTGATGGGACCAGATGCCATGATCCTCATTTTCTGAATGTTGAGCTTTAAGCCAACTTTTTCACTCTCCTCTTCCACATTCATCAAGAGGCTTTTTAGTTCCTCTTCACTTTCTGCTATAAGGGTGGTGTCATCTGCATATCTGAGGTTACTGATATTTCTCCCAGCAATCTTGATTCCAGCTTGTGTTTCTTCCAGCCCAGCGTTTCTCATGATGGACTCTGCATATAAGTTAAATAAGCAGGGTGACAATATACAGCCTTGACGTACTCCTTTTCCTTTTTGGAACCAGTCTGTTGTTTCATGTCCAGTTCTAACTGTTGCTTCCTGACCTGCATATAGGTTTCTCAAAAGGCAGGTCAGGTGGTCTGGTATGCCCATCTCTTTCAGAATTTTCCAGTTTATTGTAATCCACACAGTCAAAGGCTTTGACATAGTCAATAAAGCAGAAATAGATATTTTTCTGGAATTCTCTTGCTTTTTCCATGATCCAGTGAACGTTCACAATTAGATCTCTGATTCCTCTGTTTTTTCTAAAACCAGCTTGAAGATCTGGAATTTCACACTTCACCTATTGTCGAAGCCTGGCTTGGAGAATTTTGGGCATTACTTTACTATTGTGTGAAATGAGTGCAATTGTGCAGTAGTTTAAGCTTTCTTTGGCATTGCCTTTCTTTGGGATTGCAATGAAAACTGACCTTTTCGAGTCCTGTGGCCACTGCTGAGTTATCCAAATTTGCTGGCATATTGAGTGTAGCACTTTCACAGCATCATCTTTCAAGATTTCAATAGCAATCATAGGCATCTTTTAATTCAGCTTTGCTTTTCTACCAGATTTTTCTAAGCCCCATCCATTTATTATCTTTGTGAAGTATCTGTTCTTAGTATGCCCATTTTACAAGAGGAAACCAAGCCCTTGAGATGTCAATCATCTTGCTGGAGGTCATGCTATCAGTAAAAGAGTGAGTCACAATTCTGACCTAGGTAATCAGGTTCTGTAGAAGATACGCAGCTTCTCAAAGAAAATGTCTTTTTTTGAAAATTAAGTATTCACTATCATGGTGCAATAAATATACAAATTGTGCTAAAAATCACAAGTATTAGAAGCTAAGTTTTTGTTCCTTAATTTGCCTTAATAAATAAACAAAAAACACTGCAACAGTCACAAGGTGGACATTTAAATAATTTTGGAAGTAATTTATGGCTACTAGGGGGGAAGTGTGGACTTATTTTGACCCCATAGGAAGTTATCTAATTCTGTTCAGCAGATATTTACAGTAAGCTATGCAAAAAGTCATATATACAACTGCTAAAGTTTGCAGAATGTTCAACATGTGTCAAACGCCCTGCTTTAACTACACTAACTCATTATATTCATCTATATAGTCAAAGTTTGGGTTTGTTATATCATAATTTTATTCAAGATAGTCAAACATAAAGATATGTGAATATTATATATTCAAAACATAGTTTGAAACTCCTCTTCTAGCTCACTTCCTCCCATCAAACATATCTGCAAGCTTTTAGAAGTTGTCATTCAGTAAAGTCTTATTCTGGAAGTAAAGTAACTAACTGGACAGTTTCCTTGTGAGGTTTTGTGAACTTATTGTTCATTGAAAGCACAAGACTACATTGTTTCAGTATATGAAAACTGCAACATTGTCAATTCTGTCATTGTTTTATCAAGCAGATGCAATATTTCATAAGAGATTAAGAACTACACATTCTGATGTATGTTACAGCCATGAGAAAATCTTTAGAAGTATTCAAAAAGGAAAGATTTTTATTATGAATGTTTGCATTTTTCAAACTTGGACTCAATGGTGGCAAAAGATAGTTTTTAGCTAGAATGACACATACTATATTGTCTACACTTTTTCCTGCTAAAATTCAGGTCATTCACAATAGCAAGTTGTGTATTTCATGGGACATTAATCAGGCAATCAGCTGCTGCAAGATATTAAAAAGGGCCTTGCTAAAGAAGACTGATTGGAAAATTTCTTAAGAAAACTCAATTATAGATACAACAGTTCATTTACTTCAGCTGGGTTGATATCATTGACCCTATGGGCAATAACATGAGACAATGGCAGAAATCAAAATGGATGGAAACTGACACCATCAAGCTACCAGATCAGCTATTTTATTAGGTGAGGGACAAACTTATCACAAGTTTAAAGCGTTGTGACTTCAGGTCTCTCTAATAGCAACTTCACTTATTCTCAGTCATTCATTACATCACATTAACAAATGCTAACCTCTTAGTCATTAAATATGAAAACTTGCATAACAATAGGTACATTTTATAAACTATAGCATTCTGCTCCTTTCATTATTCATTCCTATATTTCAGTTTATCTATTTACTTATCTATCTATCCTTCTGTCATGACTAAATATACATAAATACCTTGTTTGTTTGTTGTTTTGTTTAGCCACTAACTTGGGTCTGACCCTTTCGCGACCCCATGGACTGTCACCTGCCAGGATTCTCTGTCCATGGGATTTCCCAGGCAAGAATATTGAACTGGGTTGCCATTTCCTTCTCCAGAGGATCTTCTTGACCCGTGGACTAAACCTGAATTTCAGGCAGATTCTTTACCACTGAGCCACCAGGGAAGCTCAAATATATTGATAGTGTCCACTGAATTATTTAGTTTGTGCTTAAATTTTTTTTATTGATTTGTTAACCTATAGATAATTGTACAAAGAGAGGATTTTATGATTTCTAGATATATCCTATTTTCCATACTATTCCAAATGTAACTATTTGAGAAAAATAGAATTTCATTAAGAAATGGCTTTGTGTTTTTGAAGCCCAGTTGCTAAATTTTTAAATAAATATTTTTATCACCAACTTTTCTTTAATAATGTTCTTTTGTCATTAGTTATTCATGTTTCTGGGTTTGACATATTAAGTTTTTTATGAGATGACATATTTGCTATTTTTTAAAAGCTTATTCTTGTAAATTGAAGAAGCTGAGTTCATGTTTGCCATATTTACTAAAGTACCTGGCACAAAATGCACCCAAACCTAGAGGCATAGTTTTATGTAAATTCTCATGAATTTATATGATTTATTTAATTGTCAATCCATTTATAACATGCAATATCATATGTATGTAGAGATTGAGTTGCCAATTAAAAAAAAAAAATGTAGCCTAAAAAAGAAAGAAGGAAAGAAATGGCTTTCTGCAGAGCAATTCCAAAGCAAATTAAGCAAAATAAGGAAATGTCTCTGCTCTTGAAATTCAAAGTTCTGGTACATAACACATAGTCCTCTGTGTATTAAATAATGAAATCCATGTAGTCTACCTCCTGCAGTTTTGCCTTCCACTAAGCTTAGAGCTAAATTTGGTTTTCTGCTCCATTTCAATAGCTTGGTAGTGATGAGGAATGAAGTCAGAAAAGGACAAAAAAGGCTTGTGGTTTTTTTTTTTTTTTTTTTTGAATAAGAGGTTTCCCAGGTGGCACAGTTGGTAAGGAATCTGCCTGCTCAGTGTAGGAGACATAAGAGATGCTGGTTTCATCCTTGGGGTGAGAAGCTGCCCTGGAGGAGTAAATAGCAATCCACTCCAGTGTTTTTGCCTGGAAAACCCCAATGACAGAGGAGTCTGGTGGGCTACAGTCCATGGGGTCACAAAGAGTCTGACATGACTGAACATGCACCAGTGCATGGAAGCTTAGTTCAAAAGATCTACTCCTGGCTTCTGTGTTCTACCAGATCCATAGGAAACATGAGTCTACTTAGGAGGTTCCTGCAATAAAATAGATTCAATATAATGAAGGTGACCCCAGAGGGATAGTTGTGGAGCCGACAAGATGTATCACACTCTGGGTGTGATGGAGTGCAAACTTAAGTGTCTTGCTGTGCTACGCTTATACTAGACTTGCAGGACCAAACTCTCTCCAAAAAAAGTGAAAGTGAAAGTGAAAGTCACTCAGTTGTGTCCAGCTCTTTGGGACACCATGGACTGTAGCCCACCTAGCTCCTCTCTCCATAGAATCTCCAGGCAAGAATACTGGAGTGGGTAATGGTTCCCTTCTCCAGGGGATCTTCCCAACCCAGGAATGGAACCCTGGTCTCCCGCATTGCGGGCAGATTCTTTACCATCTGCAAAACTCTTTCCTAAACCTTTCTCTCATGATATAATCTTCTGAAAGTTTCAGCCATTCAAATAAGTGAATAATACAATTTTTTTCAAATGTATGCTTCTTGGGATCTTGTGAACTAAACTTTACTGACATATGAAATTTAGTTGTCTTGTCTGCTGGCTTTTAGAAGACATATCGTCAACCATAGAAAGACCAAAACACAAATTAGTTTCTTAGAAAATATCTCAGAAGGTTTTTCTGTGCTATTCTTCTCCTAATATGTATATACTTTTTTTTTTTCCTGAAACACATTTATATCTATCCCTGTATTAGGTGTGCAAGATGAGAATAAGTATGCTGGGAGGGGTTGGGGGCAGGAGAAAAAGGGGATGATAGAGGATGAAATGGCTGAATGGCATCACTCAGTGGACGTGAGTTTGAGTGAACTCTGGGAGTTGGTGATGGACAGGGAGGCCTGGTGTGCTGCAATTCATGGGGTCACAAAGAGTCAGACACGAATGAGCAACTGAACTGAACTGAAGTGACTAAAGCATAGCTTTATACGGAAGTAGGCTGTTGAATGGATTATATAATATTCCATGCATACAACATTAATATAATACAATTTTTATTAGAGCACATTGTGTGTAAGCAATGTATCTAAATACACATGTATACTAACATAAATTTTGCATATATAGACATTGAAAACAATAAATTTAAATTAAGCTTTATCATATTTAAAGTAAGGCATATGTATTGTGTTTTTCATATATATTTATAGACATTAGTTGTCATATTTTATAAGATAGATAATCTGGAGTAGATGTTTATGATTAGGAACAAGGCTAAAAAAATTACTCTCATGATTTCTTTCTTTTCTTTTTTTTTTTTTTACTCTCATGATTTCTATTCCATATTATATGGAGGTTCTAGACAGTGTCCTAAGAAAATAGAAGGAATAAAATAATTAAAAATAAAATAGCACAGCTTGAGAGAAATAAAATTATGTGTCTCAGAGAGAATATGAGTATCTACTTGGAAAGTCAAAAAAATCTATAAATACAAGCACACAAAGATAAACACACTTCAATTCTGAAGGTCATAAGATACAAGGTTAATATTTGAAAAATCAATTTTATTTTAATATACTAGTACTGAGTAATTGTTAATCAAAACTAAGAATACAATCTCATTTATATTTGACTGAAAACTACACTAAACACTTTTATGTATAAATCTTCCAAAAGATATATAATGTTTATGTTCTTTAACCCACGAAACGCTGATAAAATTAATCTAAGAAAATGGAAATAATGATGAAGATATTTTGTTTATTGTTTAGAATATGCTATATTGTTATGATTTCAATTCGTCTCAGTTCATTTCAGTCCAGTTCATTCACTCAGTAGTGTTCAACTCTTTGCAACCCCATGGAGTGCAGCATGCCTGGCTTCCTGTCCATCACAAACTCCCAGAGTTGCTGAAACTCACATCCATCAAGTCGGTAATGCCATCCAACAATGTCATCCTCTATTGACCTCTTCTGCTCTGGCCTTCAATAGTTCCCAGCATGAGGGTTTTTTCTAACAAGTCAGTTCTTAGGATCAGGTAGCCAAGGTACTGGAGTTTTAGCTTCAGCGTCCATCCTTCCAATGAATATTCAGGGTTGATTTCCTTCAGGATTGACTGGAATGGGTGATTTTAACTCAGATGACCATTATATCTATTACTGCAGGCAGGAATCCCTCAAAAGAAATGGAGTCGCCATCATGGTCAACAAAAGAGTCCGAAATGCAGTACTTGGATGCAATCTCAAAAATGACAGAATGATCTCTGTTTGTCTCCAAGGCAAACCATTCAATATCACAGTTATCCAAGTCTATGCCCCAACTGGTAACACTGAAGAAACTGAAGCTGAACGGTTTTATGAAGACATACAAGATCTTACAGAACTAACACCCCAAAAAGATGTCCTTTTCATTCTAGGGGACTGCAATGCAAAAGTAGGAAGTCAAGAAACACCTGGAGTAATAGGCAAATTTGGCCTTGCAATGCAGAATGAAGCAGGACAAAGACTAATAGAGTTTTACCAAGAAAATGCACTGGTCATAGCAAACACCCTCTTCCAACAACACAAGAGAAGACTCTACACATGCACATCACCAGATGGTCAACACCAAAATCAGATTGATTATATTATTTGCAGCCAAAGATGGAGAAGCTCTATACAGTCAACAAAAACAAGACCAGGAGCTGACTGTGGCTCAGATCATAAACTCCTTATTGCCAAATTCAGACTTAAATTGAAGAAAGTAGGGAAAACCGCTCGACCATTCAGGTATGACCTAAATCAAATCCCTTATAATTATACAGTGGAAGTGAGAAATAGATTTAAGGGCCTAGATCTGATAGAGTGCCTGATGGACTATGAAAGGAGGTTCATGACATTGTACAGGAGACAGGGATCAAGAACATCCCCATGGAAAAGAAATGCAAAAAAGCAAAATGGCTGTCTGGGGAGGTCTTACAAATAGCTGTGAAAAGAAGAGAGGCGAAAAGCAAAGGAGAAAAAGAAAGATATAAGCAACTGAATGCAGACTTCCAAAGAATAGCAAGAAGAGATAAGAAAGCCTTCTTCAGAGATCAATGCAAAGAAATAGAGGAAAACAACAGAATGGGAAAGACTAGAGAGCTCTTCAAGAAAATTAAAGATACCAAGGGAACACTTCATGCAAAGATGTGCTCGATAAAGGACAGTAATGGTCTGGACCTAACAGAAGCAGAAGATATTAAGAAGAGGTGGCAAGAATACATGGAAGAACTGTACAAAAAAGATCTTCATGACCCAGATAATCATGATGATGTGATCACTAATCTAGAGCCTGACATCCTGGAATGTGAAGTCAAGTGGGTCTTAGAAAGCATTGCTACGAACAAAGCAGGTGGAGGTGATGGAATTCCAGCTGAGCTGTTTCAAATCCTGAAGATGATGCTGTGAAAGTGCTGCACTCAATATGCCAGCAAGTTTAGAAAACTCAGCAGTGGCCACAGGACTGGAAAAGGTCAGTTTTCATTCCAATCCCAAGGAAAGGCAATGCCAAAGAATGCTCAAACTACCACACAATTGCATTCATCTCACATGCTAGTAAAGTAATGCTCAAAATTCTCCAACCCAGACTTCAGCAATACGTGACCGTGAACTCTCTGATGTTCAAGCTGGTTTTAGAAAAGGCAGAGGAACCAGAGATCAAATTGCCAACATCCACTGGAACATCAAAAAAGCAAGAGAGTTCCAGAAAAACATATATTTCTGCTTTCTTGACTATGACAAAGTCTTTGACTGTGTGGATCACAATAAACTGTGGAAAATTCTGAAAGAGATGGGGATACCAGACCACCTGACCTGCCTCTTAAGAAATCTGTACGCAGGTCAGGAAGCAACCGTTAGAACTGGACATGGAACAACAGACTGGATCCAAACAGGAAAAAGAGTATGTCAAGGCTGTATATTGTCACCTTGCTTATTTAACTTATATGCAGAGTCCATCATGAGAAACGCTGGACTGGAAGAAACACAAGCTGGAATCAAGATTGCGGGGAGAAATATCAATAACCTCAGATATGCAGTTGACACCACCCTTATGGCAGAAAGTGAAGAGGAGCTAAAAAGCCTCTTGATGAAAGTGAAAGAGGAGAGTGAAAAAGTTGGCTTACAGGTCAACATTCAGAAAATGAAGATCATGGCATCTGGTCCCATCACTTCATGGGAAATAGATGGGGAAACAGTAGAAACAGTGTCAGACTTTATATTTTTGGGCTCCAAAATCTCTGCAGATGGTGACTGCAGCCATGAAATTAAAGGATGCTTACTTCTTGGAAGAAAAGTTATGACCAACCTAGATAGCATATTCAAAAGCAGAGACATTACTTTGCCAACTAAGGTCCGTCTAGTCAAGGTTATGGTTTTTCCTGTGGTCATGTATGGAGGTGAGAGTTGGACTGTGAAGAAGGCTGAGCACCGAAGAACTGATGCTTTTGAACTGTGGTGTTGGAGAAGACTCTTGAGAGTCCCTTGGACTGCAAGGAGATCCAACCACTCCATTCTGAAGGAGATCAACCCTGGGATTTCGTTGGAAGGAATAATGCTAAAGCTGAAGCTCCAGTACTTTGGACACCTCATGAGAAGAGTTGACTCATTGGAAAAGACTCTGATGCTGGGAGAGATTGGGGACAGGAGGAGAAGGGGACGACCAAGGATGAGATGTCTGGATGGCATCACGGTCTCGATGAACCTGAGTCTGAATAAACTCCGGGAGATGGTGATGAACAGGGAGGCCTGGCATGCTGCGATTCATGGGGTCGCAAAGAGTCAGACACGACTGAGCAACTGAACTCAACTGAACTGAACTGAACTGAACAGGATTGACTGGGTGGATCTTGCTATCCGAGGAACTCTCAGGAGTCTACTCCAACAGCACATTTCAAAAGCATACATTTTTTGGCCCTCGACTTTCTTTCCGGTCCAATTCTCACATCCATACATGACTACTGGAAAAACGGTAGCTTTGACTAGATGGACCTTTGTCAGCAAGGTCAGGTCTCTGCTTTTTTAATATGCTGTTTAGGCTGGTCATAGCTTTTCTTACAGGAAGCAAGTGTCTTTTCATTTCATGGCCGCAGTAAAAATCTGCAGTCTTCTGGAGCCCAAGAAAATACACTCTCTCACTGTTTCCATTGTTTCCCCATCTATTTGCCATGAACTAATGGGACCAGAAGCCATGATCTTCATTTTTTGAATGTTGAGCTTTAAGCCAGCTTTTTCACTCTCCTTTTTCACTTTGATCAAGAGACTCTTCAGTTCCTCTTCACTTTCTGCCATAAGGGTAGTGTCATCTGCTTATTTGAGATTACTGATATTTTTCCTGGCAATCTTGATTCCAGATTGTGCTTCAGCCCAGCACTTCTCATGATGTACTCTGCATATAAGTTAAATAAGCAATGTAACATTATATATCCTTGACATACTTCTTTCCCAATTTGGAACCAATTCATTGTTCCATGAGCAGTTCTAACTTTTGCTTCTTGACTTGCATACAGACTTCTCAGGAAGCCACTAAGGTGGTCTAGTATTGCCATCTCTTGAAGAATTTTCCAAAGATTGTTGTGATCTACACAGTCAAAGGTTTGGTGTAATCAATAAAGCATAAGTAGAAGTTTTCTGAAACTCTCTTGCTTTTTCTATGATCCAGTGGTTGTTGGCAATTTAATCTCTGGTTCCTCTGCCTTTTCTAAATCCAACTTGAATATATGAAAGTTCACGGTTTACGTATTGCTGAGGCCGGGCTTAGAGAACTTTAAACATTACTAGCGTGTAATGGCTTTTCCTTTCTTTGGGATTGGAATGAAAACTGACCTTTTCCAGTCCCGTGGCCACTGCTGGGTTTTCCAAATTTGCTGGCATACTGAGTGCAGCACTTTCCTAGCACTATCTTTCAGGATTTGAAACAGCTAAACTGGAATTCCATCACCTCCACTAGCTTTGTTTGTGGTGATGCTTCCTAAGGCCCACTTGACTTCACATTCTAGGATGTCTGGCTCTAGGTGAGTGATCACACCATCGTGATTATCTTGCTCATGAAGATCTTTTTTGTACAGTTCTCCTGTGTATTCTTGGCACCTCTTAATATCTTCTGCTTCTGTTAGGTCCACACCATTTTTGTCCTTTATTGAGACCATATTTGCATGAAATGTTCCCTTGATATCTCTAATTTTCTTGAAGAGATCTCTAGTCTTTCCCATTCTGTTGTTTTCCTCTATTTCTTTGCATTGGTCCCTGAGGAAGGCTTTCTTATCTCTCCTTGCTCTTCTTTGGAACTCTGCATTCAAATGGGTGTATCTTTCCTTTTCCCCTTTGCTTTTCACTTCACTTCTTTACACAGCTATTTATAAGGCCTCCTCAGACAGCTATTTTGCTTTTTTGCATTTCTTTCTCTTGGGGATGGTCTTGATCCCTGTCTCCTTTACAATGTCATGAACCTCCATCCATAGTTCATCAGGCACTCTATCTATCAGATCTAGTCCTTTAAATCAATTTGACACTTCCACTGTATAGTCATAAGGGACTTGCTTTAGGTCATAACTGAGTGGTTTAGTGGTTTTCTCCACTTTCTTCAATTTAAGTCTGAATTTGGCAATAAGGTGTTCATGATCTGAGCCACAGTCAGCTCCCAGTCTTTTTTTTTTGCTGATTGCATAGAGCTTCTCCATCTTTGGCTGCACAGAATATAATCAATCTAATTTTGGTGTTGACCATCTGGTGATGTCCATGTGTAGAGTCTTCTCTTGTGTTGTTGGAAGAGGGTGTTTGCTATGGCCAGTGTGTTTTCTTGGCAGAACTCTGTTAGCCTTTGCTCTGCTTCATTCCACATTGCAAGGCCAAATTTGCTTGTTACTCCAGGTGTTTCTTGACTTCCTACTTTTGCATTCCAGTCCCCTATAATGAAAAGGACATCTTTTGGGGGTGTTAGTTCTAGAAGATCTTGTTATTCTTCATAGAACTGTTCAGCTTCAGATTCTTCAACATTACTGGTCGGGGCATAGACTTAGATTACCATGATATTGAATGATTTGCCTTGGAAACGAACAGAGATCATTCTGTCATTTTTGAGATTGCATCCAAGTACTGCATTTCATACTCTTTGTTGACTATGATGGCTACTCCATTGATATCTCTATTAAGATATCTAAACAGAAAAAAAAAAATATAATACAAACCTCCGACTAAAACATAATAAAGAAACTTATGAATTGCTAGTGAATATGCAAAATGCTAAAAATATTGTAAAAATAGTTTTCTCACAAAATTAGACATGTATTTACTATGACAAATTGTTGATGTACTCAATAGCACAAATGTGCTTCAAATGCAATACACTAAGCGAAAGAAACCAAACTCACAATGCTCTCTACCTTGTGATTTAATTTATACAATATTCTAGACTAGTGAAACTATTAAAACCTGAAAATTGATTACTGATGGATGTATGAAGCAGCTAACTATATCTAAATAGGACATTTAAGGAAAATGTCTCAAATGATGGAACCATTGTTTCTGTTGCTACAGTGGTGACTATATGACTGCACTAATTTGCCAAAACTCCTGCAACTGTACATTAAAATTGATGAGTTTTATTGCATGTAAATTATACCTGACTAATGATGATATGAAAAACCCACAAGATATAGTTATTAATAACTGCAACTCAAAACAGTTATTATCTGTCAAAGTTGCCTTTTCTGATCATTTTCTTCCCTCCTGGAATTGTACAGTTCAATCTGAAATCACTTTCCATCCTTACTATTTTTCATAGAGCACATGTCCTAAAAACAGAGAGGACAACAGAGAATAAGATGGTTGGATGGCATGGCCAACTAGATGGACATGAGTTTAAGTGAGCTCTGGGAGTTGGTGATGGACAGGGGTGCCTGGTTTGCTGCAGCCCATGGGGTCGCAAAGAGTCGGACATGACTGAAAGACTGAACTGAAATGAAGCTTAATTAATTTCATTGTTTAAAGAACTTTTTTTGCTTGTATAGGGATCTAGATTAACATTTTTATTGTTGTGTGTTTGTTTTGTCTTTAACACATTTGGGACATCTTTCCATTATCTCTGGCATCCATGGTTTATTAGGAATGAGTCTAAGCAGATAACTAGAACTCTAAACCGGATTAGCTTTAAACATAGTCACTTACTTCTCTTACAAAAACATGAGGTAAAATGAAACCCAGGGCAATATTGAAGTTGGAGAACTGCTGCAAGAACATCTTAACAGTGGATTCAGGGGTATTTTCTTCCCTTTCTTCAAGCAACTTTTTCATAAAATTGAGCACTTTTAATAAAACTGACACCTTCTTAGTATGATTGCACAATCTATTTGGATTTACTTTATTTTTATGTTAAACATATGCAGCATCCATAATTTATACTCAATATTAATATTCTACACACCTAGTACAGTCCTGTGTTCACACTCTGTGTATAAGATATATAACTCCTTAGAAAGAGTATACATTTTGATAAACTGATACTATTTGCTAAAAGATCATAAATAAAATAAATTGAATGTGTAATAAATATATGCTACATATAATAAAATTTGAAGTATAACTCATCTAATTGTATGATATTTACAAGCATATACACTGACAAAATAAACACATAATAACATTTCTTCATTTTGTCACACTAAGATTGTATTATAGTATGTATAATATAATGGATAAGTATCTAAAGTGATAGATGGTGCTATTGGTCCATAAATATGGATGTTATAATCAGTTTTATGGTGTTTACCCCTCACTATCAATAACCCTTATTATTTGCCTACAGTTTTATAAGCCAGTGTATGAAGAAGTTTGAAAAGTTGATGAGAAGACAGCATTTTTTTTTTTTTACTGGACAACCTTGATTTGGCTTTCCTCTCTATATAGAGGGTATTAACTGAAGAATGACAGGAGCAGAAAACAAAACACTTCAGTTCTTTTATATGTGGTTCAGGACACATCACTCACAGTTACTTGGAAATTGTCAGTGTGCTGCTCTAGGACAATCCAATCCATCCTTTACATCCAGTGGCAAGATTTGTGCCTAGGAAGTTTTCAATAATACTTTTTAAGATAACTATTTTTTCTTTGAAATCACTTGGATTATAATAATATATTTGGATAAGGAAATGGCAACCCACTCCAGTACTCTTGCCTAGAAAATTCCATGGATGGAGAAGCCTGGTGGGTTACAGTCCATGGAGTCGTAAAGAGCCAGGCATGGCTTCACTTTTCACTTTCACTATATTAATATACTCTTTAGGGACTTCCCTGGTGGTCCACTGGTTAAGAATATGCACTTCCATTGAAAGGGGAAGGGGTTTGATCCCTGGCCAGGGAACTAAGATCCTGCATGTCACCTGGAGAGGCCAAAAAGTAAATAAATAAAAATAAACCGAAGTAATATATTCTTTAATCCTAATGATAAATCAAATGATATGAGAAAAACTAATTTTCTTGAAATTTGTTTTCTCTGGTCCTGTTAAAAGTGTTAAATTTAAATAAATAACTGGATCCTATGTGGATAAGAAAGAAAAGTTTATTTTATACCGCAGTGGGGATATGACTAAGGAAAAGCTAATGATGGCAGTCTTAATCATAGTGTGGTGAGCCCTATCTTGTGGAAGAAAGAACCAAAAAGAACATATCACAGGTCACCTAGTTAATACTCAAAACTATTTTAATACATTGGGGGCAATTGTACTGACCTATGAAGCTTACTCTGATCACCTCTACTTTGAATGATCATTGTTAGTTTTCTGATAACTGAGTGATGCAGTTCATCTGCTGAATCCATTGAGTTCTGTTGGCTTTCCTTCCAATGAGTGCTTAGATTTCAAAACAAAGTAAGATTTAAAAGTTGTACTTTTTTTTTTTTTCCACAGAGATATAAACTATCAATTTAATTTAAGAGCTGGAAAAAGAAGGTTCCACTTTAACATCATCAAATTTTCATGAAGTCGTTTAGCTATAAGACTGGAGTCTTATGGAGAAACAATTAAGTGCTTTATTAGAAACATCTTTTCCTCCATTTGTAAAAATAACATAGCACCCTTTTGCCCAGCACCATAAATAGCAATTGACCTGGGATTAGGCTGAGCTCCTCTGTACAGTTTATGGGATGATCAAGACAACATAGTTCTTCCTTATTCTGAATTTCTCAAATTTGAACAGATAACTCAAACTTATCAAGATCAAAATTTTCTTTGTTTTTGACATCTACTTTTTTACAATATCTAAACCATGCAAATAAAGACAGAAAGTTCAGTTTACTTAATGCATGCAAATTATAAAGCTCTTTGTAACTTTTAATTATGAAAAATTTCCTTACAATAATTAGGTCAGATATTGTAATATCCAAATACCAACTGTCACTTAGGAAAAATGATACCCAGTGTGAACAAGTAAATTGCCTGAGATCAAATAGCAAGTAACTTGACAAAGGCTTCAAATGAAGAATTCTGATCTTTTGCCCCTGAATCTTTCTGCTGTCTTGTGCAACTTCCAAGTAGAAAATCAGATTTAATTCTCAAATCATTCCTTTAAAAACCCAAAGTTTTCACAAAGATGCTAACTTTTAATACCACAAGGTAATATTATAAGGAGATTATTTTTTTGCCAGAATGTTATTATACTTGACAGTAACCATAATATTTAGTGAGCAAAGCTTGTTTAATAATTTATTTGTATCCATAAAATATTCTACATTCTACATTTAAACTGGAATTCTTCTGCAGTGTCCATCTTCTTACAGTTCCTTAGCCCCTGGCTAGTCTGTTTTCATTACTATATATTTTTTTCACTTTGATGTTGTTATATAGATAGTTTAAAATAGTCTGTGACCTTTAAGAGTGTCTTGTGTCATTAAGCATACTGCCTTTGAGGTTCACTGAAATTGCTACTTGCACCAAGCAGTCCATTTATGTTTATGGCTAAGTTATATTCCTTGGTATGAATTTATCCCATAGTTGATTTAACCATTCATCTATTAAGAAACATTTTTTTTTTTTTCCTGTTTGGGACTATTATAAACAAAAATGCTATAGTATTTGTGCAGATTTTTTTTTGCATAATTAGTTTTCTGGATTAAATGCCTATGAGCACAATAGATGGATCATGTGGCATTACGTTTCATTTATTAAGAGGAATGATGCTAAAGCTGAAACTCCAGTACTTTGGCCACCTCACATGAAGAGCTGACTCATTGGAAAATACTTTGATGCTGGGAGGGATTGGTGGCAGGAGGAGAAGGGGACGACAGAGGATGAGACGGCTGACTCGATGGACGTGAATCTGAGTGAACTCTGGGAGTTGGTGATGGACAGGAAGGCCTGGCATGCTGAGATGCATGGGATCGCAAAGAGTCTGACACGACTGAGCAACTGAACTGAACTGAACTGAAACAATTATAAGTGGTTGTTCCATTTTACAATGCCACCGGTGGTATATGAGAAATTCAGTTTCTCTGTATCCTCACTAACCTTTGGCATTGTTTCTGTGATTTTATTTTTTAATTCTTAAACCTTGTAACAGATGTGTAGTAATATTTCTTTGTAGTCTTAATTTGTATTTTCCTAATGGCTAGTGATGTTGAACATCTTCTTATATTCTTTATTGCCATGTGAATATCCTGACCAATGAAAGGTCTCCATATATCTTTTTATCTCATAGCTGGATTTTTTTTATTGTATTTTGAGAGTTCTTAACATATTCTTGGTAAGTCGTTTATTAGATATATGGTTTTCAAATATTTTCTCTCAGTCTGTATCTTGTCTTTTCCTTCTCTTTTCAGGATTTTTCATATAAAAATCTAACTTTATTCGGGTGAAGTCAATTAATCTTTTTTATTTTAAATAGATTATGCTTCAGGTGACATGTCTAAGAAAGATCATGAAAAGTTTTCATGAGCTAGCATCTAAAAATGATAGTTATATTTTATAATTACTTAAAAATCTATAATTGATTTTGAATTAATGTGTATTTAATGTGAAATGTATACTTAGGTTCCCCTCACCCCCGTGGCTATCCAACTGCTCCATCACCATTTGTTAAAAGTACTATCTCTACTCTAGTAAATTTATTTTTTTATTATTAATTTGTATTAGAGTATAGTCCCTTTACAATATTGTGCAAATTTCTGCCATACAGCAATGCAAATCAGTTATATATATACCTGCCCTCTTTTTTAGATTTCCTTCCCATTTAGGTCACCATATAGCACTGAGTAGAATTTCCTGTGCAACACAGTAAGCTCTCAATAGTTATCGGTTTTATAAGTAGTGGTGTATATATGTCAATCTGACTCTCCCAATTTGTCCCACTCACACCCCTTTCCCCATTGGTAACCATAAGTGTGTTCTCTATAGTAACTTGCTTTAAAGTTTGTAAAAAGTCAGTTCACCAGATTTTTTTCCAGGTTATTTCTGGACT
The DNA here is from genome assembly GCF_032405125.1 of Capricornis sumatraensis. Taxonomy (NCBI): domain Eukaryota; kingdom Metazoa; phylum Chordata; class Mammalia; order Artiodactyla; family Bovidae; genus Capricornis; species Capricornis sumatraensis. The sequence continues at coordinate 119,705,383 of NC_091069.1, forward strand.
CTTTATACTATTTCATTCAAGCTTTGCTTTTTCACTCTGCCAATGCCTTACTGTCATGATTACTGCAGCTATATAGAAAGACATCATACTACAGAATGATTATTTTTCAAGATTACTTTAGCTGCTATTTCTACATAATTTTACAGTAATACTGTCTGTATCTATTAAAATTTTAATGACATTTGATAGAAATTGCATTGAATATGTATGTAAATTTGAAGAAAACTAACATCTTTTACTATAAGTCTTCCAGTCTATGACCTTGCTATGTCACTCCACTTATTTAGATTAGCAGTTACTCTTAGCACTCAACATACAAGTCCCTAGTGGCTTAGATGGTAAAGAATCCACCTACAATGCAGGAGACGTAGGTTTGTTCCGGGGTCAGGAAGATTCCCTGCAGAAGGGAATGATTTTTGTGAACTGATATCTGTATCCTGTGGCCTTGTTTAATTCATTAGTTATGGGAAGGTTTTTTGTTTGTTAGATTCCTTGGGGGTTTTTTTGTGGACTATTACATCAATTGTATATAGAGAAAGTACTATTTCATCTTTTCTAAAATGTATGGTGATTTTATTATTATTATTATTATGTTGGCTAGAACTTTAAGCACTGTATTGATTATCACTGAAAAGAATGGACACCAATATTTTATTACTCACCACAGAGTTGAAAACAGTGTTTCACCATTAAATATGATAGCAGTTGGAGGGAATGATGCTGAAGCTGAAACTCCAGTACTTTGGCCACCTCATGAGAAGAGTTGACTCATTGGAAAAGACTCTGATGCTGGGAGGGATTGGGGGCAGGAGAAGAAGGGGACGACCAAGGATGAAATGGCTGGATGGCATCACGGACTCGATGGACCTGAGTCTGGGTGAAGTCCGGGAGATGGTGATGGACAGGGAAGCCTGGTGTGCTGCGATTCATGGGGTCGCAAAGAGTCAGACATGACTGAGCGACTGAACTGAACTGAACAGATATATTATAAATGTGTTTATCTAGGTTAGAAAATTTTCTTTATCCTAAGTTTGCTTAAAGTTTATTTACTATTTATCATCTATGGATACTAAGTTTTTTAAAAAAGAAATAAATAAATTCTTGCATCAGTAGATATATCAATGTGATTTCATCTTCATCTTCTTACTCTGCTGGATTACATTAACTTATTTTAATATCTGAACCAGCTTTGTATCTCTGAGTAAATCCCACATGTCATGATGAATAATTCTTTTTATTTACTACTATATTTCATTTGTTAATATGCTGTTAAGAATTTTGCATCTAAATTTTCCAATGTATATGTGTAGACTTGTCCACATCATGTCTCTATTGTCGTGTTGATCCCTGTAAGATGTGTATTGATACCTACTATTCCATTGCTGATTTTAATAATTTGCATCCTTCACCCCCCAGATTTGTCTTTCATAATATCCCTTTCAGTAAACCAGGTTTTTGCATATTTATTGTATCAGTTTTCCATTTTCCATTTTATTGATTTGCATTTCCTTCTTGTTCATTTCCTTTCTTCCTTTGGGTTTATTTTGACCTTTTTGTCAAAGACTAAAAAGTTTAAATTGGGAACTTAGGTTATTTATTTAAGCCTTTTCTTCTCTTTTCTAATGAAGGGGTCTCCCTTTCATCACTGATTTTCCTGCATCCCACAAGTTTTTATATGTTAAATATTCATTTGCATTTAGTTGTTTTAAAAAGAAAAATTTCCTTAACACTTCCCCTCTGATCAATGACTTATTCTGAAATACGTGAATTTTTAAGTATATGGGGATTCTCTTTTTTATTTTTTGTTATTAATTTCTATTTTGATTTAATTGTGATTAGAGTAAATATTTCCTTTGATATCAATTATTTAAGTCTTGAATCCATTTTATGGCCCTGGGTATGGTATACATTGCCATAAATTCCATGGATACCTGAAAAGAATGTAAAGAATAGGTATCCTTCTCCTGTTCAACAGGGAGTTCAATAAATGTTCTATAAATTCTGATGAATGTTTTTGTTGAATCCTATATCCATGCTGATTTTTTTTGGTCTAACTTTTCACCCATTATTGAGAGAGGGGTGCAACATCTCAAACTATAATTACAGATTTGATGACTTGAACTTTCCATTTTATATATATATATTTTTTTTTGGCTTTACATAAATTGAAAGTCCATTGTTCAGTATTATGTCTTCCTTTTGGTTATACTTCTTTCCCCTCCCCCCTAAATTTAATGTTCTTTCTGTTTTTGGTAACATTTCATTAAAGGTTACATTATCCAATAGGAATATATTCACTCCTTTCTGATAATATTTTATTTGTATATATTTTTCCATTCTTTCACTTTTCATATCTGCTATTATTATATTTAAAGTGAATTTCTTGTAGACAGTATGCACTTGGGTAATGTTATTTTATCCAATTTATCAGTCTCTGCCTTTAATTGGCATAGCTAGACAATTTATATTAATGCAAATACTGATGTATTTTAAAAGATTAGGTCTAAAACATCTGTTTCTTCTCTATGATTTCTTTCTATCTTGAAATTTTGATTGTAATTTAATTTTTACTGTAATTTCTTTAAATATTTCCTTTAGATATACTCAGAACTACATTAGGTATTGTTATGTTTTTGGCTCCCACCAATAAAAATAATTAAGAAACTTTAAGGCAGTAACTACAGTCTATTGTATCAACTATAATTTTTATTCTTTAGCTCTTTTTTTTCCTTTACAGATGCTCAAAGTTTCCTTCTTGTATTTTTTTTTTTTTTTTTGGTTATTGTTTATTTATTTATTTAGTCATTGTTTGAAAGTATGTTATTTGCTTTTGATCATGTTGTGATTGCTCTTTCATTCCTGGAGATTATTTTTTATGAATTTATAAATATTTCATTTGACATTTCCTTTCTTCTAGTACATGAAATGTATTATCACATCCTTCCTACCTCTCTTTTATTTTATTTCACAGTCATACAAACTGTTCTTCACCTATAGATAATATGTCATTTTCCTGTGTCTGCTTTCAATAATTTTTTTCCTTATTTTTTAGTCTATTTTCATTTACTTAGTTTGTTCATAACTGCCTGTTGAATATTTCATAATCAGTTCAGTTCAGTTCAGTTCAGTCACTCAGTCATGTTCGACTCTTTGAGACCCCATGAATCGCAGCATGCCAGGACTCCCTGTCCATAACCAAGTTCCAGAGTTCACTCAGACTCATGTTCATTGAGTCAGTGATGCCATCCAGCCATCTTATTCTCTGTCGTCCCCATCTCCTCCTGCCCCCAATCCCTCCCAGCATCAGAGTCTTTACCAATGAGTCAACTCTTCTCATGAGGTGGCCAAAGTACTGGAGTTTCAGCTTTAGCCTCATTCCTTCCAAAGAAATTCCAAGGCTGATTCCTTCAGAATGGACTGGTTGGATCTCCTTGCAGTTTAAGAGCTCTCAAGAGTCTTCTCCAACACCACAGCTCAAAAGCATTAATTCTTCAGCACTCAGCCTTCTTCACAGTCCAACTCTCACATCCATACATGACCACTGGAAAAACCATAGCCTTGACTAGACGGACCTTAGTCGGCAAAGTAATGTCTCTGCTTTTCAATATACTATCTAGGTCGGTCATTATTTTTCTTCCAAGGAGTAAGCGTCTTTTAATTTCATGGCTGCAGTCACCATCTGCAGTGATTTTGGAGCCCCCCCAAAAAAAGTCTGACACTGTTTCCATTGCTTCCCCGTCTATTTCCCATGAAGTGATGGGATCGGATGCCATGATCTTAGCTTTCTTTAAGCCAAATTTTTCACTCTCTTCCTTCACTTTCATCCAGAGATTTTTGAGTTCTTCTTCACTTTCTGCCATAATGGTGGTGTCATCTGCATATCTGAGGTTGTTGAGATTTCTCCCAGCAATCTTGATTCCAGTTTGTGCTTCTTCCAGTCCAGTGTTTCTCATGATGGACTCTGTATATAAGATAAATAAGCAGGGTGACAATATACAGCCTTGACATACTCCTTTTCCTATTTGGAACCAATCTGTTGTTCCACGTCCAGTTCTAACGGTTGCTTCCTGACCTGCATACAGATTTCTCAAGAGGCAGGTAAGGTGGTCTGGCATGCCCCTCTTTTTCAGAATTTTCCACAGTTTACTGTGATCCACACAGTCAAAGGCTTTGCCATAGTCAATAAAGCAGAAATAGATATTTTTTCTGGAATTCTCTTGCTTTTTCAGATGATCCAGTGGATGTTGGCAATTTTATCTCTGGTTCCTCTGCCTTTCTTGAAACCAGCTTGAACATCTGGAAGCTCATGGTTCACATATTGCTGAAGCCTGGCTTGGAGAATTTTGAGCATTATTTTACTAGCTTGTGAGATGGGTGCAATTGTGCAGTAGTTTGAGCATTCTTTGGCACTGCCTTTCTTTGGGATTGGAATGAAAACTTACCTTTACCAGTCCTGTGACCACTGCTGAGTTTTCCAAATTTTCTGGCATATTGAGTACAGCACTTTCACAACATAATCTTTCATGATTTGAAATAGCTCAACTTGAATTCCATCACCTCCATTAGCTTTGTTCAGAGTGATGCTTTCTAAGGATGACTTGACTTCACATTCTAGGATGTCTGGCTCTAGGTAAGTGATCACACCACTGTTATTTTGTTGGTTGTGAAGATTTTTTTGTACAGTTCTTTGTATTCTTGCCACCTCTTCTTAATATCTTCTGCTTCTGTTAGGTCCATACCATTTCTGTCCTTTATTGAGCCCATATTTGCATGAAATGCTCCCTTGGTATCTCTAATTTTCTTGGAGATTTCTAGTCTTTCCCATTCTGTTTTTCTCTATTTCTTTACACTGAACACTGAGGAAAGCTTTCTGATCTCTTCTTGCTATTCTTTGGAACTCTGCCTTCAGATGCTTATATCTTTCCTTTTCTCCTTTGCTTTTTGCTTCTCTTCTTTTCACAGCTATTTGTAAGGCCTCCTCAGACAGCCATTTTGCTTTTTTGCATTTCTTTTCCATGGGGATGCTCTTGATCCCTGTCTCCTGTACAATGTCACGAACCTCATTCCATAGTTCATCAGGCACTTTATCAGATCTAGGCCCTTAAATCTATTTCTCACTTCCACTGTATAATTATAAGGGATTTAATTTAGGTCATAACTGAATGGCCTAGGGGTTTTCCCTACTTTCTTCAATTTAAGTCTGCATTTGGTAATAAGGTGTTCATGATCTGAGCCACAGTCAGCTCCTGGTCTTGTTTTTGTTGACTGTATAGAGCTTCTCCATCTTTGGCTGCAAAGAATATAATCAATCTGATTTTGGTGTTGACCATCTGGTGATGTGCATGTGTAGAGTCTTCTCTTGTGTTGTTGGAAGGGTGTTTGCTATGACCAGTGTGTTTTCTTGGCAAATCTCTATTAGTCTTTGCCCTGGTTCATTCTGTTTTCCAAGGCCAAATTTGTCTGTTACTCCAGGTGTTTTTTTGACTTCCTACTTTTGCATTCCAGTCCCCTATAATGAAAAGGAGATCTTTTTTGGGTGTTATTTCTAAAAGGTCTTGTAGGTCTTCATAGATCCATTCAGCTTCAGCTTCTTCAGCATTACTGGTTGGGGCATAACTTGGATTACTGTGATATTGAATGGTTTGCCTTGGAAAGGAACAGAGATCGTTCTGTCATTTTTGAGATTGATAATAGGTAGCTTAAAATCACTGTCTGATAATTGTAATATCTGTATCATCTTAGTGTTGGGATCTGTCGATTTTCTTGTCTTATTTAATTTTAAGTCTTTCAGATTCTTGCTGCAAGTTTAAACCGAAACTTTACAACTTCTTGCTGTAGATTTCAAATGCAATCTGAACATTTTGGTATTATGAGGTGAGATAATCTTATTTAATACTTGCACTATAGCAGGCTATCTCTTACACTGCTCCAGTAGCAGAAAAGTAATCTTATCTCCTTACTGCCAGTCTTTCTGTTAATTTACTAAGACAATGATGTAAACTTGACACACACTCTACATCTTAGAATATCTGAGGTATATTTGGTTTATGGACTCTCTGTATATCATAGGTCTACTTTATAATACGAAGCAAATAACAGTGTTTTCAATATTGTTAATTTTGTAATAGACTGGCAAGAATGCTGATTTTATTGTTTGATTTTATACTAGACTCTTCCTTAGGAGTGTTCTGACTGCATTTGACACTTTTACTTTTCTAGAGCATTTAAGATCAATCTGTAAATATCCATTAAAAGTAAACTCCTTGAAAGAATTTTAAAATAGTATTCAGTTGATCATCTTACAGCAAATTGATATATTTGCAGTAATGGTCTTTGAAACATTAAGCATTTCATTTGTCCCTTTATAATTAGATACTTTGTAATAATCTTTTAATGAGAATTAAAAAGTTTCCATGAAATACTTACATATCAATGGTACATTCAAGTCTCAATTTCTTTTTTTTTTTGTATTACTGTTTATTTAAAATGTTTGCTTTTAATTATATTTTCTATTTTTTCTCATCAAAAAATATAAACATTTTTTGTGTTTTTTTTGTTTCCATTTCAGGCTTATAATAAGCAAAGTGGGTTAAGTTCCCACCTTTTATAGTTTTATTGCTATAGTGTAGAATAACTCTGGTAGTCTATGCAGGAAATGTATTAATTTATTAAAAACAAAAGTGTATTTCTTCCATCAAAATCCTAACTTTTACCTTCTTATATTCCTGTCCTTACAAATATCTTATATCTTTTTGCTTTACAATATTAGTTTGGAATTTAGGTATAGTAATGAATTGAAGTCCTATTGCAATAATTTTTTTTTTTCATATTTATATCAAAGGATTAACTTTCCATATTTTCCCTTATAGGTTTTTCATTTGTTTGTTTCAAAAATGCCTTTAGTAATAAATAAAATTTCTTTTCTGTTTGTATAAGATTTAATTTCACCAATGAATGGTGAATTTTTACCTAGTTCTTTTTCTATATCTATTAAGCTCATCATATAATTTTTCTCATTTTTTCCTCTGATAATGTGGCTAATTACATTGGTTGAACATTACTTTACAACTGCAATACTGAGTAAATCCTATTCAATACCATATTTCTTTGGTTAGCTAATTGGTTTTATTTGATTTTAGATTTGAATTTCTTATGTTTTTGTTTAGAATTTTGCATTTATGTTCTTTATATAGATTGGATTGCAACTTTACTTTCTTTAATAGTTCTTGTTGGGTTTTCACATTAAGGCATTCTAAAGAGATGGGAATTGTTGTCTCTTTTCTAATCACTAGAGGGATTTCTGTAGCATATATAGCTATTTAAAATGTTTCATAGAATTCAAGCTAAAGTGTGTGGAACTGCCTATAAATTTTGGGGGTGTTTTAAGTTAGAGACTAACTTTATCTATAGTATAGGATAAAATGAACATCTTTTACTGGGGGAGCACATAATGATGAAACTAGGGGCCCAACATTCCTTGAGGAGCTAATTGCAGTTGTAAATTGTCTTGGGAGACTTCTTTTCCCCCAACATTTGGGCCACAGATAGGGTCAAATAGATTTGCTACTTTACTAATATATTTTAAGGAGTAAATTTTATTTTTCTATTTCATTATTTCAATTAATATTTAAATATTTTTAGTCAGAGTATACATGGAGATTTTAGATTTTACTTCTCACTATGTGTTTATCCTTGTTGTTGTTCAGTCAGTAAAAAAGTATCCAAATCTTTGTGATTGAAGGACTGCAGCCAGGCTTCCCTGTACTTCACTACCTCCACAATTTGCTCAAATTCATGCCCATTGAGTCAGTAATGTCACCCAGACAACTGATCCTTGGTTGTTCCCTTCCCCTTTTGTCTTCAATCTTCACTAGCATCAGCATCTTTTCCAAATAAATCAGTTTCTTGAATCAAGTGGCCAAAGTATTGGAGCTTCAGCTTCAACACCAGTCCTTCCAATGAATGTTCTGGGATGATTTCCTTTAGGATTGACTGGTTTTATCTCCTTGCAGATCAAGAGACTCTTAAGAGTCTTCTCCAGGACCACAATTCAAAAGCATCAATTCTTCAGGGCTCAGCTTTCTTTCTGGTCCAACTCTCACATTCGTATATAACAGCTGCAAAATTCATAGCTTTGACTATGCAGGCTTTGTTGGCATAGTGATGTCTCTGACTTTTTTATACACTGACTAGACTTATCATAGCTACTCTTAAGGAGCTAGTGTCTTTTAATTTCATGGCAGCAGTCACTATCCACAGTGATTTTGGAGCCCAAGAAAATAAAATCTTTCGTTGTTTCCACTTCTTCCCCATCTGTTTGCTATGAAATGATGGGACTGGATGCCGTGATCTTAGTTTTTTGAATATTAAGTTTTAAGGCAACTTTTTCACTCTCCTCTAGCATGTTCATCAAGAGGTTGGTTAGTTCTTCTTCACTTTTTGTCATTAGGGTGGTGTCATCTGAATATCTGAGGTTACTGATGTTTTTCCTGAAGATCTTGATTCCAAGCTTGTGATTCATCCAGCATGGCATTTCAAATGATGTAGTCTGTGTATAAGTTAAATAAGCAGGGCAACAATATACAGCTTTGAACTATTCCTTTCCCAATTTTGAACCAGTCGATTGTTCTGTGTCCAGTTCTAACTTTTGTTTCTTGTCATGCATACAGGTTTTTCAGGAGGCAGGTAAGGTGGTTTGGTATTTCCATCTCTTTAAGATTTTGCTATTGACAATCTGATGATGTTCATGTGTAGACCGCTCCTTTGTGTTGTTGGAAGAGGGTCTCTTGACAAAACTGTTAGCCTTTGCCCTACTTCATTTTGTACTCCTAGGCACAACTTGCACGTTACTGCAGGTTTCTCTTGAATTCCTACTTTTGCATTCTGATCCCCTGTGATGAAAAGAACTTTTTCTGGGCGGGGGGGGGGGGGTGGTTAGCTCTAGAAGTCTTGTTGGCCTTCATAAAACGGTTCAACTTCAGCTTATTCAATATTCATTGGGGCATAGACTTGGATTACTGTGATCTTGAATGATCTGCCTTGGAAACAAACCAAGATCATTCTGTCATTTTTGAGATTGCACCAATGTACTGCATTTCAGACTCTTTTGGTGAATATGAGAGCTACTCCATTTCTTCTAAGGGATTCTTACCCCACAACAGTAGATAGAATGGCAATCTGAATTAAATTTGCTCATTCCAATCCATTTTTGCTCATTGATTTCTACGATGTTGATGGTCAATCTTGCTATCTCCTGTTTGACCACTTCCAATTTACCATGACTCATGGACCTAACATTCCAGGTTCCTAAGCAATACTATTCTATGCAGTATCAGACTTACTTTTACCACCAGCCTCATCCACAACTGAGCATTGTTTCTGCTTTGTCCCAGCCTTTTCATTCTTTCTGGAGCTATTTCTGTGCTCTTTCTCAGTTGCATACTGGATATCTTTCAAGCTGGGGGACTTGTCTTCTGGTGCCATATCTTTTTGCATTTTCATACTGTTCGTGGGGTTCTTGAGGCATGAATAATGAAGTAGTTTGCCATTCCCTTCTCCAGGGACCACATTTGTCAGAACTCTCCACCATGACCTGTTCATCAAGTGTGGCCTTGAATGGTAAGGCTCATAGCTTCATTGAGTTACACAAGATTGGTCTATGTGGTCATTTTGGTTAGCTTTCTGTGATTGTGATTTTCCTTCTGGAGGCTGTGGGATTGTAATTCTGCCTTCCTCTGTCTCTGCTCTAATGGATGAGGTTAAGAGGCTTGTGCAATCTTCTTGATTGGAGAGACTGACTGTTGAGGAAACACAGTCTTGCACTGGTGGAAAGAGCCATTCTCAGTAATATTTCAACCCAATTGTCTGCTGATGGGTGGGGCTGTGCTCCCACCCCTTTAGAATTTTGGCCTGAGGTGACCCAGCCCTGGAATCTACAGGTAACCTCTAAGAGGATATATGTCAATATGTGCCTTCTTTGCCTTTTTTCTGAGGGTTGCCTCAAAAAAAAAAAAAAAAAAAAATCAAAGCCCTTACCTTCTCGAGAAACTTCTCAGGGTGCTTGATGACTCCTATTTCAATTTTGGTAGTATTTTCCTATTAAAAACATTCCCTTTTCTTTACTTCCAACAGAGACATATGTTTGCCATGATGTTAACTATTATTTAAACAACAAATCTATATATTTCATATCAGAAAGGCTTTTCAGAATATCTGTTCAACCACGTTACAGGAAATAAATCTACAGTCTTTTTGATAATCATTCTACTTTTGAATACTCATATTAAGAAAATGGGGAAACGATGGAAACAGTAACATACTTTGTTTTCCTGGACTCCAAAATCACTACAGATGGTGACTGCAGCCATGAAATTAAAAGACACTTGCTCCTTGGAAGAAAAGCTATGACCAACCTAGGCAGCATATTAAAAAACAGAGACATTACTTTGCCAACAAAGGACCATTCTAGTCAAAGCTATGGTTTTGCAAGTAGTCATGTATGGATGTGAGATTTGGACCATAAAGAAAGCTTAGCACCAAAAACGTGATGCTTTTGAACTGTGGTGTTGGAGAAGACTCTTGAGATTCCCTTGGACTGCAAGGAGATCAAACCAGTCCATCCTAAAGGAAATCAGTCCTGAATATTCATTGGAAGGATTGATGCTGAAGCTAAAGCTCCAATAATTTGGCCACCTGATGCAGAGCTGATTTTCTTAAAAGACCCTGATGCTGGGAAAGATTGAAGGTGGGAAGAGAAGGGGATGACAGAGGATGAGATGGTTGGATGGTATCACTGACTCAATGGACATCAGTTTGAGTATACTCTAGCAGTTAGTGATGTACAGGGAGGCCTGGCTTGCTGCAGTCCATGGGGTCACAGAGAGTCAGACATGACTGAACAATTGAACTAAACTGATTGAGAAAACCTCAGTTGTTCATTTGTATTTCTCCTCTGTGTGTGTTACTTGTGTCTGACTCTTTTCAATCTATGGACTGCAGCCTGCCAGGCTACTCTGTTCACGGAATTCACCAGGCAAGAATACTGGTGTGGATATTTCCAGAGGGTCTTCCAGACCCATGGACTGAACCTAGGTCTCCTGCACTGAGGGCAGATTTTTTATTATATGAATTACCAGGGAAGCCCAAGCCCATTTATCTCTACTTTCACATAAAACACATTCTGAGCACTTCTGGTCATCAAATGTGTGTGTGGATTTTTCCTACACCAGAAATTCTGCAGTACCAGATGGATATCCTATAATTTAATCCAGTTTTGAAACTATTTACCTGGAGATAGAGTCAGATCCCCCCAAGTTAAAGGCGAAGTCTGACAATACTGGGATGCCAGTCAGAAGTAATAGTTCGCCAGAATACCCACCACTTCAATCTGACTTTACTACAAATTAGAGCTTTCTATTACTCCTTCCTCAATTTTGATTAATAATACTTTGCTAGAAGTGCTAACAGAACTAAAGGAAACATTTAATTGAGTTTTCCAATTTATTATAGGATGCAATAAAACATAAAATACATAGATGAAGAAACACATAGGGTGAGGTCTGGGAGGGTATGAAGGGTGGAAGCTTCTTTCCCAAGGAGTTGTAGAGTATTCAGCTGAAGCTGAAACTACAATACTTTGGCCACCTGATGCGAAGAACTGACTCATTGGAAAAGACCTTGATGCTGGGAAAGATTGAAGGCAGGAGGAGAAGTAGATGACAGAGGATGAAATGGTTGGATGGCATCATCGACTCGAAGGACATGAGTTTGAGCAAGCTCCAGGAGTTAGTGATGGACAGGGAAGCCTGGCATGCTGCAGTCCATGGAGTCACAAAGAGTCGGACACAACTGATTGACTGAACAGAATTGAACTGAGCTTCCCTGTCCATGGATGTTTTCACTCACCTCTAAGCTCCCTGAATTCCATAATGTTGGAATTTTAATAAAACCACCCTCAAGGAGTTGTGATCAGTTATTAGCCTCATTTCCAGCCACTATTTTGTCTCTCAAGAGGTGTGTGTTTGTCTGGGGGAATGAGGTGCTGAAAATCTTAAGCTTCTAATTAATTGACTGAAGCCCTCCAGGCTCCTCTCTCCACAGAATTTCCCAAGCAAGAATATTGGAATGGGTTGCTATTTCCTTCTCCAGGTGATCTTCCTGACCAGGGATCTAACCCACATCTCCTTCATTGGCAGGTAAATTATTTACTGAGCAATCAGAGAAGCCCTCAAAAAAAGTCACTAGATTCTAATTGATAATTATGGCTCTTGTCATTTTTATAATTGTATAAGTAAGTATGCTAAGAGATCCAGATACTAGGATGAGCAAAGGAAATTAAGTACCTCTGAAGCTTTCTGTATAATCATTTATGTTTTTATAATCTGATATAATACTTGTGGCTTCTATTAGTTAATGATTATCAAGAAGGTTATTGTCATATTCAGTCAGGAGTTTAATCAGACAGATATTAGATTTGTTCTTGAGTCTTTTTGCCTTGAATTAATTATCTTATTTTTTCTTTAAATTGTCTTCATTTAAAAGCACATTTTGTTTTAGATTAACAATTTTCTTGTCTGGAGCCAATATATGTAATTCATTTCTAAGAATTTTCCATATAAATGACTTTTATAGCTTTTTTTTTTCCAATGCCAATAAAGAAATGAAGTAACAGGTGATTTGATTAGTTAGTAAAACTCCTCAGATTATTAGTTGTGAGAATAAGCATAGCTGATATTCTCCATTTAACTGGAGATAATAACTATAATAGTAGTGACTGGATAGGGTTAGAGTATCTCATGATGACTGCTGGTGCCAATTCAAAGATGAAATGAGTTTTTCTCCAGTGTGGCCTTTGTCAAACTGTCCAGCCTGTATCTTTCATCACATTTACTATAAGAAGAAAACTTTATTGTTGAAGGGACAATTCTGCATTTTGGATTGTTAATTTCTAAGGCATAGAAATATAACTGATATTTATATATAGATCTTGTATGCTGAAGCTTTCTTGAACTCATTTATTAATTTAATAAATGTGACAAGATGTTGAGGTTTTGTCAATATATTTTTCTTTTACTGCTAAGATAATAATATATTTTTGTCCTTTATAAGCACATTGTAATATATTTTAAAAATGTAATAATTTACAAACATTAAACCAACTTAGCATTATGAAAGTAAATCCTGCTTAGTCATGATTTTTATTCTATTATTTTGACTGAATTTAATTTGTTAGTATTTTCTTAAAGATTTTTGGGTGTATATTTACAGAAGGTATTGCTATGCATTTTTCTATCCTTCTGAATTCTTAGGGGGATTCCCAGGTGGTGCAGTGGTAAAAAATCTGCCTGCCAATGCAGGAGACACAAGAGATGCAGGTTCTATCCCTGGGTCAGGAAGATTCCCTGAAGTAGTATATGACAACCCACTCCAGTATTCTGGCTGTGAAATCGCATGGACAGAGGAGTTGATGGTTTCACAAAGAGTTACACACAACTGAGCACAAACGCACAGACATTTATAGCCATATATTTACATGTAGGCACTGCTATAACTGCATATAATAACCTTTTGTGTAATTTTGTTTCATTGATCTGATAATTTCCCTTGTGATTTTTAACTTGATGAACTGAGTAAAAATTTTTACTTGATGAATTTTTTAGAAAAGTGTTGCTTAATTTACACATATTTTTAAATACCCCAAATTTAGTTGTTGTTTTTTTTTTTTTTTAAATTTTCATTTCTTGTAAGTGGTGAATATATTTTGTATGGTGTAAGACATTCAATATTTTGTAACATATTTTATAGCCTGGCCTATAGTTTCTCCAGAAGTATATTTCATGTGGTTTGAGATGAATGTGTATCTGCTCTTGATGCATGGTGTGTCTTAAAGTGCTGGTGAGAATTTGTTGATTTATTGTTGTTCAAGTCTACAATTTCCTGTTGATCTTCTTTCTCATTATCCTATTACTGAAAGTAGGGTATTTAAGTTTTAAATATATATATATATATGCAATATATAAAAATTATAATTTATATACATACAATGCATAACACATTTTTTGAAAATAGTTGTTGAGAAAACAAATATTTTAGATTTAGCAATTATTTATAAATAATTTTTAAATTTTTCCTTTCATTTTAAAAAGGTATCCTAGATATATTAAAGGAAATCAACCTTGGATATTCATTGGAAGGACTGATGCTGAAGCTGCAATACTATGGCCATCTGATGAGAAGAGTTGACTCATTGGAAAAGACCCTGATGCTGGGAAGGATTGAAGGTGGGAGAAGCAGGGGACAACAGAGCATGAGATAATTGGATGGTATCACGAACTTGATGGACAAAGTTTGAGTAAACTCTGAGAGACAGTGAAGGAGAGGGAAGGTTTGGTGTGCTGTAGTCCATCAGGTCGCTAAAAGTCAGACACGACTGAGCAACTGAACAACAACAAATCATAAATATACCACTTAACCCTGAATGAAGGACTGATATTAAATACTGTCTGACATATTAAATATTTAGTAAGATTTTTTTCTGATATATTATATGAAAGCTGAAGGAATTTACCCATCCACTTGAATACCTATTATTATTAAAAGAACAGAGAATTCATTTATTTGTTTGTTTGTTTGTTTGTTTAGGGCCCAGAGCAGAACAAACCATTTTCTGTAGGCTATAAATTAATATATTTGTTTTCTTTTTGTGTCAAAACTATATTTTACAGATCATGAGGTTCAAATGGGAGGAAAGTTTTGGTTTAAAATGTGCTATGATTTCCTCATAGCTTAAAAAAGAAAAATAGATGCATAGTGGGTGGGCCGTGCTTTAAAATAGGGGTTACTGTTTATGATTGATGCATAATGTATCATATAAGCAGAGACATAAGATTAATAATTCTGAATTTTAAAGAAGGAAAAATATGATGTTGAAGAGTGTTAAAATGCTGGTTTTCACATCTTAAAATAGACAGTAGGAAGAAGATTATCCTACTGAATACTAAAGTGATTCACAATATAGTAAAAAGTATTTTGATTCAATAGTCCTAGTCAGATATTTTTATGCAAATGTCTTTATAACCATCTCAAACCTCCTGAATATGAAAATGTAAAATAAAGTATACATAAAATGAACTCAAATTACACACTGTGGTAGTGGTGGTGGTGTTTAGTCACTAAACCATGTTCAACTCTTGAGACTCCATGCACTGTAGCTTGCCAGGCTTCTCTGTCCATGGAATTCTCTAGGCAAGCATACTGGATTGGGTTGCCACTTCCTTCTCAAGGGGATCTTCCAGACCCAGGAAATGAACCTGAGTCTCCTGCATTACAGGCGAATTCTTTACCACTGAGCCACCAGAGATTCCTTAAATTACATATACATATTGTTAAATACTGAATTGTGTCCCTTCAAAATTCATACATTAAAACATTAATCCTCAGTGTAAATGTATTTGGAGATGGCATCTGTAGAAACTTAATAAGAGGTAAATAGGTCATATGGGTGGGTCCCTAATCCAATATGACTTGTTCCACCGAGAAGATACGTCTGAGGACATAGCTAGAAAGCAGTCATTTACAAGCTAACAATGAGGCCTCAGGAGAAACCTAACCTGCTGACACCTTGATCTTGGACTTTCAAGCTCCATAACTGTGAGATGATAAGCTTGTTGTTTAAACCACCCAATATGTGATATGTTTTCATGGCAGCTCTGGCAAACTGATAAACAGATTAAACAAAAATTGAGTATGTAAAAGAAGAGAAACTTAGGGAAAGTTACTATATTAGTTTGCTAGGGTCATCATATAAAAATACCACACTGGGTGTTCTTAACAACATAAATTTATTTTCTCACCATTCTGGAGGCTACACACCCAAGTTCCACATATTACCAGGTTTAGTTTCTCCTCAGGCTTTTCTGCTTGGCTTTCAGATACCCACTTTCTCACTGTGTCCTCATATGATAGCTTGTCTGTACATACACATGCCTGGTATGTCTGTCTGTATCCTAATATCCTTTTCTTATAAGGACATCAGTTAAACTGGATTAGTCCACCCTAGTAATCTTACTTTAATATAATAACCTTTTAAAGAGTCTATCCAAATACAGTCACATTGTAAAATGTAGGATTAGAACTTCAGCATATGAATTTTGGAAGGACACAATTTTATCTGTAAGAGTTACCTTAATATAGCTTATTTATAAAAGGGAGCTAAAAAATGATATTTTAATTTTGAATATATATTCTAAGAGGAAAATACATTAAGAAAACAAACTAATAAAAGGAAAACATACTTATCTACTTGCTCACATTGCTTTGTTCTGAGAAGTTTACAGCTAAAAATTAACTAAATAAATCTGTACAGTTTCACTGTTTATTTGATTTTTCAGTATTAGGGCACTAGGTGAGAATAAGTGAAAGAGCAATATTGAATAAGAACCTGGAATGTTAGGTCCATGAATCAAGGCAAATTGGAAGTGATCAAACAGGAGACGGAAGAGTGAACATCCACATTTTAGGAATCAACAAACTAAAATGGACTGGAACGGGTGAATTAAACTCAGCTGACCATTATATCTACTTCTATGGGCAAGAATCCCTTAGAAGATATGGAGTAGCCATCATAGTCAACAAAAGAATCTGAAATGAAGTCTCAAATCCGAAATCCAATTTGAGATTGGATGCAATCTCAAAAAATATCAGAATGATCTCTGTTCATTCATTAGCTAACCATTCAATATCACAGTAACCCAAGCCTATACCCTGACCAGTAATGCTGAAGAAGTTGAAATTTAATGGTTTTATGAAGACCTACAAGATCTTTTAGAACTAACACCCAAAAATGTCATTTCCATTATAGGTGACTGGAATGCAAAACTAGGAAATCAAGAAATACCTGGAGTAAAAGGCAAATTTGGCGTCTGAGTACAGGATGAAGCAGGGCAAAGGCTATTAGCCAAGAGAACACGTTGGCTGTAGCAAACACCCTCTTTCAACAATACAAGAGAAGACTTTACACATGGGCATAACCAGATGGTCAACATCGAAATAGGATTGATTATATTCTTTGCATCCAAAGATGGAGAAGCTCTATACAGTCAGCAAAAAAAAAAAAAAAAAAAAACACTGGAATATGACTCTAGCACAGACGATGAACTCCTTATTACCAAATTCAACTTAAAGAAGGCAGGGAAAATCACTAGACCATTCAGGTATGACCTATATCAAATATCTTATAATTATACAGTGGAAGTGAAAAATAGATTCAAGGGACTAAATCTGATAGACAGAGTGCCTGAAGACCTACGGACAGAGGTTCATGGTATTGCATAGGAGGCAGGAATCAAGATGATTCCCAAGGAAAAGAAATGCAAAAAGGCTAAATGGTTCTCTGAGGAGGCCTTACAAATAGCTGTGAAAAGACAAGCAAAAGGCAAAAGAGAAAAGGAAAGATATACCCATTTGAATGCAGAGTTCCAAAGAATAGCAAGGAGATAGGCTTCCTCAGTGATCAGTGTAAAGAAAGAGAGGAAAACAATAGAATGGGAAAGATTAGAAATCTCTTCAAGAAAATTCGAGATACCAAGGGAACATTTCATGCAAAGATGGGCTCGATAAAGGACAGAAATGGTATGGACCTAACAGAAGCAGAAGATATTAAGAAGAGGTGGCAAGACACAAGAATACACAGAAGAACCATAAAAAACAAAACAAAACAAAACAAAACAAAACAAAAAAACTTCATGACCCAGATAATTACAATGATGTGATCATTTACCTAGAGCCAAATATCCCAGAATGTGAAGTCAAGTGGGCCTTAGAAAGCATCACTATGAACAAAGCTAGTGGAGGTAATGGGATTCCAGTTGAGCTATTTCAAGTCCTGAGAGATGATCCTGTCAAAGTGCTGCACACAATACACCAGCAAATTTGAAAAACTCTGCAGTGGCCATGGGACTTGAAAATGTCAGTTTTCATTCCAATCCCACCACACAATTGCACTCATCTCACATGCTACTAAAGTAATGTTCAAAATTTTCCAAGGCAGGCTTCAGCAAGACATGAACTGTGAGCTTCCAGATGTTCAAGCTGGATTTAGAAAAGGCAGAGGAACCAGAGATCAAACTGGCAACATCCATTGGATCATTGGAAAAGCAAGAGAATTCCAGAAAAACATCTATTTCTGCTTCATTGACTATGCCAAAGTCTTTGTGGGTCAAAACAAAGTGTGGAAAATTCTGAAAGAGATGGGAATACCACCTGACCTGCCTCTTGAGAAACCTGTATGCAGGTCAAGAAGCAACAGTTAGAACTGGACATGGAACAACAGACTGGTTCTAAATGGGGAAAGGAGTACATCAACTGTATATTGTCACTCTGCTGATTTCAGTTATATGCAGAGTATATCATGAAAAATGTTGGGATAGATGAAGCACTAGCTGAAATCAAGATTGCTGGGAGAAATATCAATAACCTCAGATATGCAGATGATACCACCCTTATGGCAGAAAGCGAAGAACTAAAGAGCCTCTTGATGAAACTGAAAGAGGAGAGTGAGAAAGTTGGCTTAAAGCTCAACATTCAGAAAACTAAGATCATGGCATCTGGTCCCATCACTTCATGGTAGATAGATGCAGAACAGCGGAAACAGTGGCTGACTTTATTTTGGGGGGCTCCAAAATCACTGCAGATGGTGATTGCAGCTATAAAACTGAAAGACGCTTGCTCCTTGGAAGAAAAGTTATGACCCAACTAGAGAGCGAGACAATACTTTGCAAACGAAGGTCCGTCTAGTCAAGGCTATGGTTTTACCAATAGACATGTTTGGATGTCAGAGTTGAACTATAAAGAAAGCTGAGCACCGAAGAACTGGTGCTTTTAAATTGTGGTGTTGGAGAAGACTCTTGAGATTCCCTTGGACTGCAAGGAAATCCAACCAGTCCTTCATAAGGGAAATCAGTTCTGAATATTCGTTGGAAGGACTGATACTGAAGCTGAAACTTCAATATTTTGGCCACTTGATGCAAAGAACTGATTCATTGCAAAAGACCCAGATGCTGGGAAAGATTGAAGGCAGGAGGAGAAAGGGATGACAGAGGATAAGTTGCTTGGATGCCATCACTGACTCAATGAACTTGAGTTTGAGAAAACTCTGGAAAATTAGTGATGGACAGGTAGGCCTGGTGTGCCGTAGTCCATGGGGTGAGAAAGAGTTGGAACCAACTGGTCGACTGAACTGAAGTGATATCAGATGTTTGAGATCACTACATCATATTTTGCTATGTTTTCTATTTGTATTATAAAAAAAATAGTATAAAATATATATATAATAAATCACATGTCATTTTCTTCATCACTAAGCATTTAACAACTAATTGCAAACTTATTTGTTCTATACAAATTCAACTACCCATTCATTATCTTGATTCAGATTTTAGATATATCCTTTTATCCATGGATTAAAAAAATGTTATAAGAATGTATTCTAACACAAAATTACAGTATCATTATTCCATTAAGCACACCTAAGGTGACAACTTTATTTAAATAGATGGGATATTAGAAGTAATGACATGATTTATTAGAACTGAAATTATGAAAGTGTGTTGAAGTTGTCTTATCAGCAATTTTGAGAAATTGTTAAAAGGTAGCCCCCATAATTGGAATGAAAATGAGAAGAAATATGCAACATTCTAGTGAAAATTCAGGTCAGCTATTTAACTCTAGAATAGGGTTTATCAAACCAGGAGTCTGTGAGGCATTATTAAGGAGTCTACAAGATAAGATAATTGAAAATAAAACTATTATTGATTTCTATATTAATGCATGAGTGTTTGACAAATCTCATTAGCAATTTCACTGGGTGTGTTCCAGGCTTGCATCTCAGTGTCAGGGACATATTCATTTGATAGTGGCAGCTTTAGATGTGATAGCTGTAGCTATTAGTAACTGGCAGTTGTGGTATTACAAGGAGGATATATTAATTCTTTCCTCTGTAAGAACGTACTCCAACCTCACCTTGTAATCTCCTAACTGACATGGTCTGAACACACCAATTTTTGTAAAAGAAAACAAATAGGAATTTTTACTCTAAAGAAATTTCAAAGCAACTCTGATGGGTACTATTTTCACAAATATTGGAAAATATGGATTGTGTTTCAGTAGTTTTGAAGCAAAGTATATTGTAAAGTTTTTGTGTTTTGATGAGATTTTCTATTGCATGATTATTGTATTATTTAATGAAATCTTATACAATCACCTCTAAATTTTTATAAGGAAATACTAACATAATAAAGGAAAATTTGAGCCCAAGGCCTATAAATAACCCTCATAATGCTGAATGCAAAGAATAATATATTATGAATCATTTTAATTTACTAATGGGACAAAGGACAAACAAGAGCAATGTTATTTATTCATGCATTTCTTCGTGAGCTGATAATCTAAGTCAGCCTCTGCTGTTTTGTGTTATGTGTTAAACAATGTGCAAATGCAAAAGATATAGGTAATAATATAATAAGATAGCATTTATAATGTGACACAAAATACTGAATTTTCTTTCTGGCTTACTTCACTCTGTATAATAGGCTCCAGTTTCATAAGCCAGAAAGAAAAACACCAATACAGTATACTAACACATATATATGGAATTTAGAAAGATGGTAATGATAACTCTCTATGCGAGACAGCAAGAGACACAGATGTATAGAACAGACTTTTAGACTCTGTGGGAGAGTGAGAGGGTGGGATGATTTGGGAGAATGGCATTGAAACATGTATACTATCAGGTAAGAAACGAATCACCAGTCTATGTTCGATACAGGATACAGGATGTTTGGGACTGGTGCACGGGGAGAATCCAGAGAGATGATATGGGGTAGGAGGTGGGAGGGGGGTTCAGGATTGGGAACTCATGTACACCCGTGGCTGATTCATGTCAATGTATGGTAAAACCAATAGAGTATTGTAAAGCAAAATAAAGTAAAAATAAAAGTTAAAAAATAAACTGATTTTTTTTTTGTAATAACTGGCATATAACGGTTTTCTAAGTTGATATGTTTTTACAATGGAATTCAAGAAAATATTTTCTTGATCCAAATACCTTCCCAGGATATCAAAGTTCAAAGTATATTTGAAGATTTTTATTTATATATGAAAACAAAATATTATGTCAGAACTCTGAGTATTGGTCAAAATTCCACAGATAAATAGAACCAATAGGATTGTAAAAATTAATTAAGAACAACTTAATTAACATAGAGTTGGGAGACCAAGGAAGAGATGAAGAAAGAGCTCTCACACCTTACAATGATATCAGAGCCCACACAAAGAAGAAAGACTCATTTTTGCCTGTCAGATCTCCACCAACGAAAAGCTTGGGAATGAAGTAAGATATCAAGAAGTATCAAGTGTTACTGAGAAGTAGTAACAATAACTTGAACAAAATGGAATGGCATTTTGCATCTTTTTAAACACAAACTGAAGCTGCTTTAAGGTTAAAAATGTTTTGAATTGCTGATAGTACATTCAGTTTAAGTGTTAATGTTACGCTACATGACAAATTTTGAATTTTTGTATTTTAAAAAGAGACATGCCTGTATTTACAAAATAACTATTTCTGGAAACTAACACAAGATCTATACATGAAATGGAATGTGCCAGACAGTAAGAAAATATTTTTTCACTGCTTTGTATATATGTAAAGATGTATTTTCACTTATTTTGTTTTGCTGATGGTTTTTTTAGGTTTATTGTTCCACTCTGTAAAAGACACTTTCTTTAAAAAGTATTCACTTATTTTGTTTTGCTGATGGATTTTTTAGGTTTATTGTTCCACTCTGTAAAAGACACTTTCTTTAAAAAGTAGTAATTAGCATCAATTAAATCAAATGTTCAAAGCCTACATTTCACATATTAAATATCACTGTAGCTTACCTTAGCTATCAGAAATGTATTATATTTTTCTTTATAAGTTTTCAAAATATGTGAAAAGGAAACAAGCATTCATTTACATTTAAAAAGCAGATCCAAACTCTATTTTTTCAATAAATGCTTGCCTAAAATTTTAATTATTTATGGTGATAAATGATTTTTTAAATTAAAACATTACATTGGTTATCATTTTTTTCAGGTATTATACATAGGCTAAATACCATTGCAAATTATCTTAGCCAAAGCATATATTTTTATTTTGTACATTATTGTCTCTTCTTTTCTTTTTAAAGCTTTAAATTTACTATAGATGGCTTTCTCTTCTTATTGATTTGGTTTAGCTCAGTTCAGTCACTCAGTCGTGTCTGAAACTTTGAGACCCCATGAACAGCAGCACACCAGGCCACCCTGTCCATCATCAACTCTCGGAGTCCACCCAAACCCACGTCCATTGAGTCGGTGATACCATCCAACCATGTCATCCTCTGTCATCCCCTTCTCCTCCTGCCCTCAATCTTTCCCAGATTTAGGGTATTTTCAAATAAATCAGCTCTTCACATAAGGTGGCCAAAGTATTGGAGTTTCAGCTTTAACATCAGTCTGTCCAATGAATACCCAGGACTGATTTCCTTTAGGATGGACTAGTTGGATCTACTTGCAGTCCAAGGGACTCTCAAGAGTCTTCTCCAACACCATAGTTCAAAAGCATCAATTCTTTGGATCTCAGCTTTCTTTATCATCCAAATCTCACATCCATTCATGACCACTGGAAAAATCATAACCTTGACTAGACGGACCTTTGTTTGCAAAGTAATGTCTCTGCTTTTTAATATGCTGTCTAGGTTGGTCATAACTTTCCTTCCAAGGAGTAAGCGTTTTTTTTAATTTCATGGCTGAAATCACCAACTGCAGTGATTTTGGAGCCCCACAAAAAATAAAGTCAGCACTGTCTCCACTGTTTCCCCATCTATTTCCCATGAAGTGATGGGACCAGATGCCATGATCTTAGTTTTCTGAATGTTGAGCATTAAGCCAACTTTCTCACTCTCCTCTTTCACTTTCATCAAGAGGCTCTTTAGGTCTTCTTCACTTTCTGCCGTAGGGGTGGTGTCATCTGAATATCTGAGGTTATTGATATTTCTCCTGGAAATCTTGATTCCAGCTTGTGCTTCCTCCAGCCCTTCATTTTTCATGATGTACTCTGCGTATAAGTTAAATAAACAGGGTAACAATATACGGCCTTGACGTACTCCTTTTCTTATTTGGAACCAGTCCGTTGTTCCATGTCCAGTTCTAACTGTTGCTTCCTGACTTGCATACAAGTTTCTCAAGAGGTTGGTCAGGTAGTCTGGTATTGCCATCTCTTTCAGTATTTTCCAGAGTTTGCTGTGATCCACACAGTCAAAGGCTTTGGCATAATCAGTAAAGCAGAAATAGATGTTTTTCTGGAACTCTCTTGCTTTTTCCATGATCCTGCAGATGTTGGCAATTTGATCTGTGGTTTCTCTGCCTTTTCTAAAACCAGCTTGAACATCTGGAAGTTCACAGTTCATGTATTGCTAAAACCTGCCTTGGAGAATTTTGAACATTACTTTACTAGCATGAGATATGAGTGCAATTGTGTGGTAGTTTGAGCATTATTTGTCATTGCCTTTCTTTGGGATTGGAATGGGATTGGAATGTAAACTGACCTTTTCCAGTCCTGTGGCCATTGCAGAGTTTTCCAAATTTGCTGGTGTATTGTGTGCAGCACTTTGACAGCATCATTTCTTAGGATTTGAAATAGCTCAACTGGAATTCCATCACCTCCTCTTGCTTTGTTCATAGTGATGCTTTCTAAGGCCCACTTGACTTCACATCCCAGGATGTCTGGCTCTAGGTGAGTGCGAGTGATCACACCATCATGATTATCTGTGTTGTGAAGATCTTTTTGTGTAGTTCTGTATATTCTTACCACCTCTTCTTAATATCTTCTGCTTCTGTTAGGTCCATACCATTTCTGCCCTTTATCAAGCCCATCTTTGCATGAAATGTTCCCTTGGTATCTCTAATTTTCTTGAAGAGATCTCTAGTCTTTCCTATTCTATTGTTATCCTCTATTTCTTTGCATTGATCACTGAGGAAGTCTTTCTTATCTCTCCTTGCTATTCTTTGGAACTCTGCATTCACATGGGTATATCTTTCCTTTTCTCCTTTGACTTTTGCTTCTCTTCTTTTCACAGCTATTTGTAAGGCTTCCTCAGACAGCCATTTTGCTTTTTTTGCATTTCTTTTTCTTTGGAGTGGCCTTTATTCCTGTCTCTTGTACAATGTCATGAACCTCCATCCATAGTTCATCACGCACTCTATCAGATCTAGTCCTTTAAATCTATTTCTCACTTCCACTGTATAGTCTAAGGGATTTGATTTAGGTCATACTTGAATGGTCTAGTGGTTTTCCCCACTTTCTTCAATTTAAGTCTGAGTTTGGAAATAAGGAGTTCTTGATCTGATTGATTTGGTAGTATTGTTTATTTTTAACTGAATCAAATATCTTCCCTTTTCTATCATTCATACTCAAATACATATTTACAGTACATAGCAGAAAGATATCAAGTTTCCACTAAATTTTGCCCCCTTTCCATGGCAGAGAATCAAATTTGTTGAGGCTATTAAATGAAGACAACTTTGGGGTATCTTCATTAAGTCCAAACTATTTTTCTTGTTCTCTTATACTCTTATACTGTTTCTGGTATTACACTGACATTCCCAATATATGACCTTCTGTTACAACTTTACGTCATGAAAAGATAATGTGTCAGTTCTAATGAGAAATTGCTGATTCATAGCAGAAAACTGGAAACCACCAATATTGAGGGAGTTGTTGTGAGGAGCGCCTGATTCAGATTTGATTTATCTGTGTAAATACTGTGTAATGCCCTCAGTCACTTAGTTGTGTCAGACTCTTTTTGTGACCCCATGAAGTGTAGCCCATCAGGCTCCTCTGTCCATGAGATTTTTCTAGGCAGGAGTACTAGAATGAGCTGCAATTCCTCCTCCAGGGGATCTTCCTGACCCAGGGATCTAAACTGCATCTCCTGTGTTTCCTCATTGGTCGGCGGATTCTTTACTGTTGAGTCATCCGGGAAGCAAGTATTAATATAAGTTATAGTCATAGGGCTTCCCGGGTGGCACTAGTGTAAAAAAAAAAAACACACCACCAGTACAGAAGACATAAGAAATGTGGGTTCGATCCTTGGGTTGGGAAGATCCCCTGAAGGAGGGCATGGCAACTTATACTAGCATTCTTGCCTAGAGAATTCCATGGACAGAGAAGCCTGGTGGGCTACAGTCTATGGGGTTTCAAAGAGTCGGATATAACTGAAGTGACTTAACACACACATACATATAGGTGATACAAGTAAATGTAAGTTTAATACTATGGGAAAGATAAGCCATTAAATTCATATTAATGGAAACTTGAGAAACACCCTCTATGTGAGTGATATTGATATAGCTAGTGGCAAACCATCAAAGCAGAATGGTAGTAGTGAGAGGTATGTAAATATATCTCATGACCTTTCAGGTATTTCCCCAAAAATAATCTTGGTTCCAGTTCCCATGTAACCAGAGTCCTATGGAAATCTCCAGTTCCCATGGAGGTGAAATTTTCCCCATCTTGGTGCAAAGCAGTGAAAATGTTTCTGAATACAGTAGTACCATTGTGTACTATGTACATCTCACTTTTTTGATTACAGCATTTTTGCATTAAAAAAAAAGTATTTTTCTCTTAAGAACTAGGTTAAATTCACTTCAGTTCAGTTCAGTCGCTCAGTCGTGTCCAACTCTTTGCGACCCCATGAATTGCAGCACACCAGGCCTCCCTGTCCATCACCAACTCCCAGAGTTCACTCAGACTCACGTCCATCAAGTCAGTGATGCCATCCAGCCATGTAATCCTCTGTCATCCCCTTCTCCTGTCCGCAATCTCTCCCAGCATCAGAGTCTTTTCCAATGAGTCAACTCTTCGCATGAGGTGGCCAAAGTACAGGAGTTTCAGCTTCAGCATCATTCTCTCCAAAGAATTCCCAGGGCTGATCTCCTTCAGAATGGACTGGTTGGATCTCCTTGCAGCCCAAGGGACTCTCAAGAGTCTTCTCCAACACCACAGTTCAAAAGCATCAATTCTTGGTGCTCAGCTTTCTTCACAGTCCAACGCTCACATCCATACATGACCACAGGAAAAACCATAGCCTTGACTAGACGGAGCTTTGTTGGCAGTGTCTCTGCTTTTTAATAACTAGGTTAAGACAAAGTTATTATTCCAAGACATTCTCTTTAGTAGTTAACATGCTTGAGCCCAACTTCCCTAAAAAGATTGTGCATCAAAATTGAAAGATAAAAGCTCCCCACTTTTCTTATGTAAGTTCTTGCCTTATGATTCCAAACCTGCAATTTTAATGATATTCTTTAACTACTTTTTCCTCATTATTTCAAAATGACAATTTTTTTCTTTTTTCAAAAGGAGAAGTTTTCATTTGGTGTCTGTGAGTTTTCTCCATCACTTTTATCCTTGCACTATATCTAAATGAAATTTCCCTCAAATTTGTGAGACAGATGGTCACATTCCATGTTTTAATATTAACCAAAGTAATTGATTTATTTTTATTTTCCTTTAATCACTTAAAAAAGCATGCCATTAAAAATTATATTTCAGAAAACATTTGGGATTCTAAAAAGATTTTTTAAAAAATCCTTTGGTTTGAGGTCTTCTTATGCAGATTATTAAGATGCAATTTGGGTTTCCTTGGGGGCTCAGTGGTGTACAGAATCCTCCTGCTAATTCAGGAGACAATGATTTGATCCCTGGGAAGATAAAGGGATCCTCTGGAGGAGGAAATGGCAACCCACTCTAGTATTCTTGTCTGGAGAGTCCCATGGACTGAGAAGCCTGACAGGCTACAATCCATAGGGTTGCAAAGCACTGGACATGACTAAAGTAACTTAGCATGCACACATGCAAATGCAACTTAAGGGAAGAAACAACAAATAGTTCTAGGATTGAATTAGATTTCACAGAAAATAAAAGGCTAAATTATGATACTGAATTATGACTTTTCAGATACCTGGACATCTCAGTTTATATTTTCTTAGTCACATTATACTTTATTTTTGCTTGTTTTTTAAAGTATCTATTTCTGACTATAGAAAAACTAATGTTGCCTATTAATTTATATAGTTTTTTTTTATGTCTTCTGGTTTAGACTCAATAGATCTTTATTATTTAGTGCTGGACACACTTAATACTTCCTCCCACATTATGTAAATCTATAAGCATTTCATCGACTCGATGGACATGAGTTTGAGTAAGCTCCGGCAGATGGTGATAGACACAGAAGCCTGGTGTTCTGCAGTCCATGGGGTAACAAAGAGTCGGACACAACTGAGAGACTGAACTGACTGAACTGATAAACATTTCAAATAAAACCTTCACCTTTTATAAACTCTGTAATCAGTACCAGGAATTTTTGTGTAATTTAATTTAGAGATTTGAAAGACTTATTTTTCTTTCTTCCTTTTAAAAATAACTAGAACTTTACAACCACATAATATTTTCATGTCAGAAATGATCTCTGTTATTTTCAACTTTAACTTCTGCATGGCCTGGACCAACATAACCATAATGATTTAGGTCAGGTCATGCAATAGGACTGTTGTCCTAGTGCTTTTGATGCAAAAGAGCAAAAACAAAATGAAGAATATAAATACAGATATATATATATATATATCACACTACGGAAGGAGAGTAATGAAGACTACTCTGCTTTTCTCTATCTATATGCTAATTCAGTACATATACCTGGTTCATTTTAAAAAATGGACTTAGAATTACTCTTTCATGTATTTTAAAGTAATTTTAAGTAATTATAACACTGACTTGCAATAGTAGCACCAATAACGACTAAGTACATTTATTTTGTTTACTAAAACTATGATTGGAATCTATAAAAATGAACTGAGAGAATGCTATATTTCACACGATAACAACAACAACAAAACAGGGTCCAATTAGAGCATCAGTTTGGGTCTGGAAGGGAAGAGAAGAAGGATCAAATTAGGGGCAGAAGCATTTGAAGCCTTATTTAACTCCAGGTAGGTATTCAGATTAAATTTCAGCAGCTTATATTCTCTACTCAGAAAACATGAATGCTGAGCTGATATATTCTTAGCTACATTGAACTTATATGATTTTCCTAAGTGCACTACAGTTTTCCATTTGCCATAAAAATGGTAGGATGGAGGGATTGCTTTTATTTGTTATTTTCTACAAAATCTTGAAGAGAACAAAGTAGAAAGAATTGGTACAGACTTCATGAATATGCAACTGAGAATAAGAACTTATTCCTTATAATAAAAAAATATAAAACAATAGATATACAAACATTAGATACTCTCCCTAGAACTAAGTGAATTTACATAAGAAGAATCATGTACATATATATGTGTGTGTGTGTGTGTATATATATATATATATATATATATATACATATTACATCAGTTCAGTTCAGTTCAGTCGCTCAGTCGTGTCTGACACTTTGTGACCCCATGAGTTGCAGCATGCCAGGCCTCTCTGTCCATCACCAACTCCCGGAGTTCACCCAAACATGTCCATCAAGTCGCTGATGCCATCCAGCCATGTTATCCTCTGTTGTCCCCTTCTCCTCCTGTCCTCAATCCCTCCCAGCATCAGAGTCTTTTCCAATGAGTCAACTCTTCTCATGAGGTGGCCAAAGTCCTGGAGTTTCAGCTTTAGCATCATTCCTTCCAAAGAACACCCAGGACTGATCTCCTTTAGAATGGACTGGTTGGATCTCCTTGCATTCCAAGGGACTCTCAAGAGTCTTCTCCAACACCACAGTTCAAAAGCATCAATTCCTCGGCACTCAGCTTTCTTCACAGTCCAACTCTCACATCCGTACATGACCACTGGAAAAACCTTAACCTTGACTAGATGGACCTTTGTTGGCAAAGGAATGTCTCTGCTTTTCAATATGCTACCTAGGTTGGTCATAACTTTCCTTCCAAGGAGTAAGCATCTTTTAATTTCATGTCTGCAGTCACCATCTGCAGTGATTTTGGAGCCCCGAAAAATAAAGTCTGACACTGTTTCCACTGTTTCCTCATCTATTTCCCATGAAGTGATGGGACCGGATGCCATGATCTTCGTTTTCTGAATGTTGAGCTTTAAGCCAAATTTTTCACTCTCCTCTTTCACTTTCATCAAGAGGCTTTTTAGCTCCTCTTCACTTTATGCCATAAAGGTGGTGTCATCTGTATATCTGAGGTTATCGATATTTCTCCCAGAAATCTTGATTCCAGCTTGTGCTTCTTCCAGTCCAGCATTTCTCATAATGTACTCTGCATATAAGTTAAATAAGCAGGATGACAATATACGGCCTTGACATACTTCTTTTCCTATTTGGAACCAGTCTGAGTTCCATGTCCAATTCTAAATACATGCACACATATACAACCTGACTGATACCAGGGTGTACATATACATATACATATGTATATACACATATACATACATATTCATGACCCTTCTTGTATAAGTTAACTCTGTTCTGGGGATATATATATTCTTTAGGTTCATTCTGATAAAAAGAAACTGGTTCATTTGAGGAAACTTAATTGAAAAAAATAATGGTTGAAAAATAGTCTGTGTTTCATCTCATTTATAGATACATTTAATTATCTTATTTTTGGAGTTCAAAACTAGATATTATTGATACAAAGATAAATAAAAGATGCTACAACTCAGAATAAGAAGAAGATGGTAGAACTCTCAGATGATGTGACCAAGATGTAAGTCTCTTTTTGTTTTCAATATACACCTCTTTCTGTTTTCTACTTTCCTCAGCAGATAAGTTTGGAATGACTAAAGTCATACCATTTTAGAAAGACTGAATCAAAAGCAGTTTGACCACTCTTAGGATATGAAAACACATTTTTTCACTGATAACATTGACAAAAATACTGGACAACAATGTATAAATGCTTATTAGATAAGAATTTGTATCGAGGTAGAAATCTTGCTTGCCTTTCCAAATTCCTTCAATTTCATGTTTTTCATCTCATCAGTGTACTCTGTTTCCTCCATGCTTCCCGACACTTGGATGTGTATGTGTGTGTGCTAGGTCTCTTTAGTCCTGTCTGGACCCTGTGCAACCCCATGGACTGTAGCCTGCCAGGCTCCTCCATCCAGAGGATTTCCCTGGCAAGAATACTGGAGTGGGTTTCCATGCCCTCCTCCCAGGGATCTTTCTGACCCAGGGATTGAAATTTTGTCTGTTACATCTCCTGCATTGGCAGATGGATTCTTCACCACTAGCACCACCTCGGAAGACCATGTTCAGACTTAAATAAAACATCATGCAAGGTGACTTAAGATGATCACATAGGAATGACTGTGGTGACTCATTCCGGTTCCTCCTGTCTCCTCCTCCAGCAAGGTGGCAGATAAATACTTCTATAGCAATGGCAGGAGAACAAATGGAGATATGCAAACACTAAGGTGGTTTGTTGACTGAGACATGATCTCTGCATTTATCACACCTCATATACTTTTCAAAGCAAGTCACATAGCTAAACTAAGAATCAAGGATAGAAAAATAGACTACTTTCTATCAGGATGAACTGCCAAGTCAAAAGACAAAGGGTTGAAACTGTGATGGATGAAAGCTATAGGACCGAAATGTAATCTATTAAATGTCTTTTAACCTTGTAGCTCTAAAAGAGTAATGAATTAGCACTGGTAGTAGTCCTCCAGTGTCTGACCATATGTTGTTGATTCTCTTAACAATGACATATTTATAGTAAATATCCCCTTGGCTATATTCTTTCCTGCTAAATCTATCTGATTATAGTACCTCTTTCCCCCAAGAGTACACACTGATGTGTGATAATATATCACTCTTATAAATAATCTGTTGGCCTAGGCTTTTAATCGTAATTAATTTTCTATTTACTCTTTACCAGAGCTACACATGATTAACAACCCCAGAGTTTCTTCAGCATAGTTTCCTCCTTAGGTTTAAGTTCTTTGTTATTAAGAAGTTCATGGCTGCACATATGTATAACACATTGCCCAGTTTAAAACACTGGTGATATTTTAACTCAGTACTTCTCTCCAGCAATTCAGCTCACCGTATGAGCAGCTGTTAACTCACCCTCTTCATATTACATTATGAGAATTGGATCTTAGGAAACTAGGGCATAAATGCTGATACTCTGGTTAGGGTAAAAGCTGATAATAATAAACTGTCCTTTGTCTCTGATCCAGGGGTCTTTTGTCTTCCATTATCTTTCAAAAAGTTTCAAAAAGATAATTAATTAGCTTTCAGGTAGAGTAAAATCTAATCTCTGATCTTTCAAAATTCTTAAAAATAGCTGTATATAATATATATACACACATATTAATAACTGTATATAATATATATTTATAAATACATATAATCAATTAAACAATAAACTCTTTATTTTGGATACATACCATGATCAAAGCAACACAGAGCATGTGCTAATTCTTTAGAACATTTTTAATGAATTAAAAAATAATGTCTATAAACATAGATATACTTCATAAAAAATTTTAACATTTATAGGACAGGCAAAATGAGAAATTGACATGCTGCATGATTACATTACAAGTTCAATGTCATACCATATTCAGTTTTTCCTTTTGCAAAGCAATAACAGCAATAAATATTTCATGGTGTCTTAATTTGTCTCATTCCCCAAAGTGCTCAGGATAGTGTTTCATATATATTAAAGGAGGGCTTTCCCTGGTGGCTCAGAGATTATAGCGTCTGCCTGCAATGTGGGAGACCTAGGTTCGATCCCTTGGTTGGGAAGATCCCCTGGAGAAGGAAATGACAACCCACTCTAGTATTCTTGCCTGGAGAATACCATGGACGGAGGAGCCTGGTGGGCTACAGTCAACCGGGTCGCAGAGTCAGACATGACTAAGCGACTTCACTTTCACTTTCACTTTCACTTAATGAGTATGCATTTTATAGTTTTAAGAAGATGGATACAGGAGCCAGACTGCCTAGTGGTCCATTTTTTAAAATGTAGTACACTGCTTCATAAGAAAATTATAATATTCACTTACATCTAATAGGTTACATATATATAAACGTGAAAGTCTGTCAGTCGGGTCCAACTCTTTGTGACCCCATGGACTATACAGTCCATGGAATTCTCTATGCCAGAATATTAGAGTCGGTAGCTTTTCCCTTCTCCAGTGGCCCTTCCCAACCCAGGGATCGAACCCAGGTCTCCCACATTGCAGGCTGATTCTTTATCAACTGAGATATCAGGAAAGCTGAAATAAATGTCAAAGACATATATAAATATGTGCATATGTCTTTGATATTTTTGTTTTTCTATATAGAGCTATCCATATATTGCATTTATTTTTCATTAGCAATAATAAAGTTAAGTAATAACAAGATTAAGACAGCTTTATTCTGAAATATCTAACTTCTTATGTATTGATGCCCAAAGCATGATGTTGAAGGTTACAGGGGAGTACAGAAGTTCTGAATCACATTGAAGCTTTCATAAGCCAGTGTTTATAATGACCAACAGACTTCACAAAACCTTTTACTCACAAGAGGAAAAATAGCACTGATTGGATTAGAAGTGGAAAGACTAATGCATTTTTGTCCTAAAGGATTAGAAGAAAAATGGTTCTCTCAGCTCTGCAAGGAAGCACAACAAGCAATCCAAAAGCATTATTTGTGTGAGGCAGTTGGCAGAATCTGTTTCATTTGTCACTGGAAGTAGTGGCTGAGGCATGGAAAATTTGAGTAATGGTTCAGCCCCAGGGTCAGTGTCAACATATTCAGAGCACTACCTTAGGTTTAAAGGTGATTCGTGTTCTCAGAAACACTCATCAGCATCATCAACCCCAAACTATCTTAACTTGCAGTGCCTTTGTAAAGGAATATAAGAGATTACTTTGACCCAATAAATTGAATATATGTGTGTTTGTGTGTGTATTTATATATAATACATACATCATTTTTTCTATGTGATAGCTATTAAATATTTTTAGTGAGTGGTTAAACTATATCTATCTCTGAGGGTGTTTCCTTTTTTGTATACTTCTATGTTAATCTCAAACATGATTAAGACTCTACTGTATGAAAAAGTTGTTCCACTCTGAGATAAATTGGTGTCTCAAGAGCTATTTTCCTTAAAAAGGAAAAAAAAAAAAAAAAAAAAAGCTCACTTCAACCACGGGATTAGAATGTGTTACAGTATCGAATCTGTACATAGTGTCTCCAGTTCCCTACCATTACAAGGTGACAGCTCATAGTAACAAAGTATGTTTCAAGTCACCAACCATAACATTTCATAATGGTTATAAAACTAACTATATGATTCTTTGGTCACTTTTGGAGTATCAGCATCTAAAACCTTACATAAAGCAAGGGTAACATTGACCTGAATGTGGATAATGGCTACCTATGTTATGTATAAATGAAATGACTTCATCATTTTAACTATTTTTAAATGAAATGTTTTCTTTATATGAACAATAGGCCAAATGTAGAAAGTTCATCTTCAGAAAGCAACTTTATACTGGATTATTTACTTGGGTGATTTTTAGCCCTAGGCATATAGAAACTTGGCTGTGGTTGAAAGAATTCTAAGATTGCCTCTGATCCCTACTCGCTGCTGTATAGGTCCTGTGACCCTGACTTTCCTTGAGTCACAAGTGGGAGAGGTCACTATGAAAGACTATTTGCTCCCCTAATTAGGCTATATTATATGGCAAAGGTGATGAAGTGGTACTTATTTTTTCCTTACAACAACTGATGTTCCAACTCTCTGACATCAACTGGAAGTATAAAAATTCAGTTCAATTCTGAGAGTAACTACTTGCAATCGAGTGCTGACCCCACAAGTTAAGAGGTCAGTTCCACAAGGCTGCCCCATCTCAGATGCCAACTCCAAGTGGGGTTCCCACACTTCTGCTCAGTCAGTTCAGTCACTATCATGTCTGAGTCTTCACAACCCCATGGACTGTAGCATGCCAGGCCTCCCTGTCCATCACCAACTCCCAGAGTTTACTCAGACTCACGTCCATTGGGTCAGAGATGCCATCCAACCATCTCATGCTCCATTGTCCCCTTCTCCTCCCACCTTCAATCTTTCCCAGCATCAGGGTCTCTTCCAATGGGTCAGTTCTTTGCATTAAGTGGCCAAAGTATTGGAGTTTCAGCTTCAG
This sequence comes from Capricornis sumatraensis, assembly GCF_032405125.1. Lineage (NCBI taxonomy): Eukaryota > Metazoa > Chordata > Mammalia > Artiodactyla > Bovidae > Capricornis > Capricornis sumatraensis. Next base: position 119,739,596 of record NC_091069.1, read on the forward strand.
TACCTGTCCTTCCAATGAATATTCAGGACTGATTTCCTTTAGGATGGACTGGTTGGATCTCCTTGCAGTCCAAGAGACTATCAAGAGTCTTCTCCAACACCACAGTTCAAAAGCATCGATTCTTCAGTGCTCAATTTTCCTTATAGTCCAACTCTCACAACAATATATGACTACTGGAACAAGCATAACTTTGACTAGATGGACTTTTGTTGGCAAAGTAATGTCTCCGCTTTTTAATATTCTGTCTAGTTTGGTCATACCTTTTCTTCCAAGGAATAAGCGTCTTTTAATTTCAGGGCTGCAATCACCATCTGCAGTGATTTTGGAGCCCCCCAAAATAAATCAGCCACTGTTTCCACTGTTTCCCCAATTATTTTCCATGAAGTGATGAGGCCTGATGCCATTATCTTTTTTTTCTGAATGTTGAGCTTTAAGCCAACTTTTTCATTCTCCTCTTTCACTTTCATCAAGAGGCTCTTTAGTTCTTCGCTTTCTGCCATAAGGGTGGTGTCATCTGCAGATGACAGGTGACACACACAGAATGCACATTCAATTATTTGCTAGACTGAATCACAGAACTTAGAAAAGCACTATATTTATGACTGTTATTTTATGATAAAGGATACAAATAACCAACCCAGTGAAGAGGTACACAGAGAAAGCTCTGCAAGGGTCTCGAGCGCAGAAGCCTCTGTCCGAGAGGAGTCAGGCTGTCCCACACTACTTTCACCAACACAGAAACTCCCCCAAATATTGTCATTCTGACTTTTTGTTTTAATTAATTTTTTATTAAAATTGATTTAATTGCTAGCTGTGGGTGATTGAACTCAATCTCCAACTGGTATCCCTTCCCCAGGGGTTGAGGAGTGGAGTTGAAAGTTCTAACCCTCTAATCATCTGGTAAGTTTTTCTGGAGGCTAGTCACCCTCTGAAATCATCCAGCTTCCTCTACCCCTATACACACACCTGAATCATCTCATTAACATACAATAGACATCCCTATCATTGGGAAACTCCGAGTTTTAGCCCTGTGCCAGAAACCAGGACAAATCAAGTACACTTTTTATTATACTACAGATAGTCATTTTAGTGGTTGTGTTACCTTATATAGTGTTCCATCTTAGCAGAAGGAAGAGATTCTCCAGCTCTCTGTGAAATAGTATGTAGGTTCCAGGAGCTGAGAATAATCCCAGTTGACAGCCAGTAAGAAAGCAGGTGCCTATGTCTTCTAACTGCAAAGAAGTAAATTAACACCTAGTAAACTCTGAAGAGAAGGCAGAGCCTCTCTTTAAAATCATAACCCTGGCCACCACCTCGATTTTGTCCTGGTTGAGACATTGCCCAGAGAACCCAGGAAAACCCTGCCCAGAACCCTGACCCAAGGAATCTGAGATAATACATTTGTGTTCATTTAAATCACTATGTATAATAATTTCTTATGCAGTAATAGGAAACAAATTCACTTGTCCTCATGGAATTTACATTGTGTTGAGGGAGACAGGTAATAAATACCTTACTGTGTGCTAAGTCATTTCAGTTGTGTCCCACTATTTGTGACCTTATGGTCTGTGACCTACCAGGCTCCTCTGTCCATGGGATTCTTCAGGCAAAAATACTGGAGTGGATTGCCATTTTCCCCTCCAGGGGATCGTCCCAGATTGAACCTGAGTCTCAGTCTCCTGCATTGGCAGGCGGGTTCTTTACCACTAGCGTCACCTGGGAAGCCCTAAATATCTACGTAAAAGATATCAATAAATAATGCAATTACAGAAAAGGAGTGTTTGAAAGTACACTAATATAAGTTGGGTGGAAGAGGAGGTAGTATTTAATGTCTAAAGGATGAAGAGTGAGAATTCCAGAAGATCACTACAAGAAGCCTCAAGGTTCAGAAATGAGAGGGGATTTCTCACATGTAGGAAAAGCTGTGGGGTGAAGAGAAGAGCAAAAATGTAGAAGGAACAAACAGGAATGAGGTAGGGGAAGAGTTTGAATAGAAAGTAATGGATCGGATCATGAAAACTCACAATAGTCATGTATTTCTACCGTTTTGAACTCTTTCAATAGCTTAAATGAAATCTCTTCTGTAGAATTTTAAAAATATTGACCATTTGTGAAAAAATTTTGACAACTTATTCAATGTTTTACAACTCTGCTGGTATATTTATTCTTCTCCCTTAGGCAATGTTGTTATATTTTATTTTCACACAGTGGTTTATTTAACTGTTATATTCAACTTTGTATAGAATAGTAAAGAGAGTTGTAATTTTCTGTATGTACACTAGGAGTCAATAACAATGAGTGACATTTTATATAGCTAAGTGAGCTTTGGAATTAATTAACAATGATACTGTGCATTCTTTATGAGTGAATCATTAAGAAGTTATTCATGTTATGTTTCAACTGCTTTGTATTCATTTAGCAACTTTTACACATACATATAATGCCTACAATTTCATAAAGGCTTTTAGTTGATCATGATAAAATATTCATCAGTGACAGTGTGTGGTGGAGCTGGCTTGCAATGACTCATGAGAGTCCATTGTGACTATCTCTTCCCAACCTCATGCTCAGTGATATCATGTTAGTAGCTTGAAATTGCCCATGATATGAGTTGCAACACTACAAAATCTTCAAACAGTATAAATATAATATTTCTTTCCTCAAGAGAACCAGTCGTTAAACTTTGCCAGCATAAGCTAATTAATATAAATTTCATCAAAATGCTTTTGCTTGTATGTGTCATTTGGCTTACTTTGATTTTATATTACTCATAAAAGCAATTTTTGAAAAAAAATACTTTATTCAGTTATATTTGTTGTATCTAAAGTTATTTATATAACTTTAGATTTGGTAGTCATTTAATGTAATAAATTTAATTTATATTCATGAGAAGTTAATTAAATAATAGTTATTCTGGATGCTGAAGTTAATATAGATTCATCATATTTAATTATATTTACTAATTAGAAAATCTCCTCTCCATACCAACATCTTCTTATTCCCCAATTCAATTATCATCCAGGGATACAGTGTAGCTTTCTGCTCACACAGGTAATTGTTGGTAGGAAACTAAAATGTCTACAATGCTATAAATTTTTTTCCATCATATTAACTGGAAAGGAAAATGTGCCTAGTTCCACATCTATGCACAAAGGAAATATAGAGAGCAATTATGTCTTTCCCTGCAACATTTAATTTTTCAGAGAAGGCTGAAAAAGAAAAATAATACTGCATTTGTATCTCAGTGAAAACAGTAAGTAATAAAAGACAAGAGTAACATGTCTTTATTTTAAATTATGCCTCATGTAATGGAGTTCCAGAGTAAAGAATAAAAAAAAAATATAAATCTATGATGTATGAAATGTGGATTTATCTAAACACTATTCTGTTAATAGTAGCTTATTTTCTTCTCCAAATAACTATGAGTTACACTCACTTAAGTTTTCACCCCTAATTTTTTTTATCCAATTCTCCCTGGAAATTTAGGCTTGGGTTCCAGTTGCTTATACCAGTTTCTACCTAGGAAAACAATGAAATGTATCAGATTGTAACTTTTATTGTGTAGCAGGCTCTATCATCAGGGGCCCCATTTTCTTCCCTGTCTATGTCACCTTCTATTATTTTTGATATAAAAGAAAACTATCCAATGCCTTTGGAATGAGCAGTGGAAAGCAGTTTCCTGGCATTTAATGTACAAGGCCAATTCATAAGCCACTTTACACACACCATTCCTCTTCTCAGGATGTTCAAATTATACTTGGTTATTTATTGTACAGAAGGTAAAACATTTTGTCAGCTTCTTGACATGTCTTCTTTCATGTTTTTTTTTTTTTTTCAAATAAAAATTTTATTAAAATAAACTGCAATTCAAAATCTCAGGAATTTTTATTTTTAGAATTTGATGATCTTTTTGAAAATTAATCCAGAGGTATAAGTACATAGAAAGGAAAACACTTGACATTCTCAACTTTTCTGTCTAAAATGCAAACATTTTTATTACTTTAGAAAATTAAAATTTTGTCACATTACTTCCCCACATTTCTTATTAAATTTTAACATTAATGTTTTTTCTAATAAATATTTTATAACACTTTATATGCCATCTCTTTTATATCTATTTTTTATTTTCCCTGTTATATAATAATCTCTTTCATCAGTTCTAATTATTGTTTCAGTTGATTTTCTTGGGCTTTCTGGGTAGATATTGCTTGCAAATAGTTGTGATTTACTTGTCTAATTCTCTAATATTCATATATAATTTTCCTTATTTTTTACATACTTATATTACTTAATCTCTTTATCCCCAAACTATATTTGTTGATGATATTGATAGGTAGTAATTCTTCCTTTTTGATGATTTCAAGGAAAAAATTTTAATTGCTCATCTATGTAGGATCTTTATTATTAGTTTCAAATACAATCTTATTCTAATTAAGGAATTTGTTCCAGTTAAGTAAAAAGTTTTTTGTTTTTCTTTAAAACAAACATAGAATTTTAAAATCCATATGTCAGAAAAAAAAAAAAAGAAAAAAAATAAAATCCATATGTCAATACATCCAGGATTTTCTCCTTTAACTCATTAACTTATTTTAATACACTCATATGCTTTCTAATTTTAAACAATTGTTATATTCCCACAATAAAAGCTCCTCATTTTGGTATACATCTTACTTTTTAAAATAATTAGTTATATCTGCTTGCTAATATTTTATTAAAAGTGTTGGGTTTTACTTCCAAATAAGATTGATGTATGGTTTCTCTGTATTATGAGGCCTGTATCTCATTGGTATCATAGGAAAAATTTCCAAACATTTAAAAAAAATATTTCTAGCTTTTAAAGCAATGCTATGACTACTCCCTCCTTAAAACTTTCTTTTGCAGAAACGTGTCCATTTCTTCTGAGTTTTCAGAGCTATAGGATTAAAAAAGCTGCAAAATAAAAAACCCAAAAAACAAAAAAAGTCTGTTTTCTAAGCACTAGTTTCTATCCTTGTTTTACGTTAAATTCCTTGAAAGCAAAAGAAGAGATGAGAATGCAAGTGATTTATTAAGGAACTATTTCCAAGAGTAATACTCAAGGAAGAAATCCAGGGCAAGGAAGAAGGAAGAAGCTGAGCTACGATGTTTCCTACCTTGTTCCATCACATTTGATCTCATGGAGAACTCCAGAGTGTAAATTACACTTCTGAGACTGTCCCAGCTATGGGAAAGAGAACTAGCTTTCATGTTCTTTCTCTATGGTGTATGTGTGTGCACGCTATGTCACTTCAGTCATGTCCAACTCTTTGTGACCCTATGGACCGCAGCCCATCAGGCTCCTCTGTCTGTGGGATTCTCCAGGCAAGAATACTGGAGTGGGTTGCCACGCCCTCCTCCAGGAGATCTTCTCCACCCAAGATTGGACACAGGTTTCTTATGTCTCCTGCATTAGTAGGCAGGTTCTTTATCACTAACTCCACCTGGAAAACCCTCTACACTATGGTAACCTTGGTTAAAGGCTACCTGAGAAAGTAGTTAGAGGGGGAACCATTTGGAGAGGAAGGTGTCATAAACCTCTGGAACCTCTAATAAAGAATTTTGAAAAATATAACAGGTGAAGTATTTAGAAGCTGGGGTACAGACACACAACACAGACAAATGAATCTGGGCATATCTGGGAGCACAGAGTGTTCACTATGACTATATTCTTTGATCATGACTTTGATCATGTAATGAATTGAATTTTCAAAATTTCTTTCCAAAAACATATGAGAATTAATGATGAATAGAGTATAAAGAGCTGACACTTAGCTAGAAACAGTTGAGCTGCCACGTGTCAAGACTAATTGAATAAAACAAGACAAAAGAGTTAAGCCTTCAATCAATTGCTGTGATCATATAGGCAACAGGAGAACTCACTAACTCCCATGATTTCTTCACAGGACAGCACTGGTGGAAGGTCAAATGTATCAGCACAGACAAAGGTTCTCACTCCCAAGGGAGTGCCAAACAAAAAGCCTTTTGTTCTATGGACCTGGAGACCAAAAGGGGAGAGAGAATGGATAAAGTTGGAATTAGAAAAATGCAAGTCAAAGTGGAAAATGTTTTTAATTCCCCCCTCAGTCTGTAAGGAGATCTCAGCAGGCGTATCTGAGCGAGCTCTTGGTGCAAGGCTCCGACGTAGTGTTAGTGGTAAAGAGCCTATCTGCCAATGTAGGAGTCAAAAGAGATGCAGGCTGGATCCCTGGGTCTGGAAGATCCCCTGGAGGAGGGCATGGCAACCCGCTCCAGTACTCTTGCCTGAAGAATATCATGGACAGAGGAGCCTGGCAGGCTACAGTCCTTCAGGTCGCACAGAGTCGGACACCACTGAATTGATTTGGCCCACATGCAAGGAAGGCTCCCAAAAGGACACCTCCAAATGGAGCAAAAAGAGATCCCTAAGTCTAAAATGGAGTTATTCAAAGAGCATGGCTGGATGGCTGGGTGGGGGGATGAAGGGTTGGCAGGAAGTTGCTGAGTGAGTGCTTGTTTGAAACTCCTTTCAGAGGCCATAGTGCACTAGCTGTACCTCAGGTCTTGTGTGAGAGGGGAGCTTAGTCCCTTGAGACCTGCTAGATAAACTTCTTGTAATATCTGTCAGTCAGGACTGAAAAGTAACACATAAGATGATTTCGGCCCAGAACCAGATTCTTCAATGAAGGTATTTTTAAAAATACAATTTATTAGGTCTCACATTCAATAATTCTGTGTGTATACATATATACATACAGTCACTCTCTCTCTCTCTCTCTCTCTCTCTATATATATATATATATATATCACTTTCTTCATATATATATATATATATATATATATATCACTTTCTTCATATATATATATATTTGTTGTTGTTTAGTAACTAAATCAGTCTGACTCTTTTGCAACCCCATAGTCCACCAGGCTCCTCTGTCCATATGATTTCCCAGGCAAGAATACTGGAGTGTGTTGCCATTTCCTCCTCCAGAGGAATCTTCCAATTCAAGGATAGAACCCAAACATGAACACACATGTAAGAATCAAAGATTTTAAAATTAAAAAAAATTAAATTAAATTTAAAAAAAAAAAAAAGGATAGAACCCATGTCTTCTGCATTGCAGGCAGATTCTTTATCATTGACCCACTGGGAAAGCCTATACATGCATTTCTATCTATATATCTATAGCTATATCTATGCATGTATGTGTGTGTGTGTGTGTATTATGGAAACCATGTTACTTTTAGACTAAGTTATTAAGCTACTTTTGTTGAATACAAGGTAAGATTAGTGAGTAGTATTAAGGATCATATACCTAGACACACAACATATACCGACCACTTTTATATTTGTAGTTACATGTTGTTACTGTATTTCAACAATAATGATAAAACTCATAGTTTGAAAGAACAAGCTGTGATAACTGCCTTCAGCATTCATGCTCAATTTTGGGGAAATATCTTTCCTCAGTGGTGTTCAATTTATTATTGCTTTTAAAAAGTATCCAAAACAAAATTATAAGCTGAATGTAGTCTGGATTGCTGAGTCATTATATCAATGGTTTTCAAATTTTGTTTTAGTCCAGAATTCTTTCTTCAGAACTTTGAAAGATGAGTCAATTTATTAAATATTGATCATTTTTTCATCATGAGGTACTACTTGAAAATACAAAATTCTTTTAGAATATAAATATGAGCTAAATTTTAAAATAATTTCTATTTAATCATACAACATTACTATAAATTTAGTACCCAGTGGGAAAAGCACACTGCACAATAAGATAGATATTGGTGTTTAAAATATATATTTCTGTCTTAACAATTAGCTGTCATTACAGTAATAATGATCAACTTTAAAATCCAGTTAGATTTTGTATATAACTAGACATATGGATTTAAGCCATTGACCTGTCTCCCTTTTGCAGTTAACCTGTGATTAAGAGCTTTCGATTATAAATAAGATGATCAGAATTAAGGATATAATTTTGAACATTGGACTGTGTAATTGGATACAATAAAATTAACCTTCTTATATTATTATTATCATTATTATTTTTTGTGGCCACACCACACATCACATGAGATCTTTGTTTCCTGACCAGGGATTGAACCCATGGCCCCTGCATTGGAAATGTGGAGTATTAACCACTGAATTTCCAGGAAAGTCCCTATTTTTAAATTGATATGAAATGTATATTCTCTATAATATAGTGCATAATACAAAAATATATATTACTTGATTCCAAACATAAATCTAAGTATATGTGTGCTTGTATATAGTTTTTCACATTATAACTTAGATTATGTCAAACATATAAACCAGATAAACAAATAACATATAAACAAATAAACCAGAATATGTTTGCTAGTTCACATATGTGTGACAGCCTTTACATTTCTTTTTCAAATTTTTGAGACAAAATTCATATAACAAAAAATTATTCATTAAACATTTTAAGGTGTACTTTTTTCTTTCATTTAGTACATTTCCAACATTGCACAACCATACCCTCTTTAAATTCCAAGACATTTTCATCACTCATTTCCTTTTCACCCAACCTCTGGAAACCCTTCGTCTGAATTATGATTCTATGGACGTACCACTTCTGAAAGTTTCATATAAATGGAATCTTACAATATGCGACATTTTGTGGCTTCTATCATTTAAAATAAATTTTAGTAGCTCATCTTCGTTGTAGAATAGTATTTCTTTTCTTGGCAGAACAATGTTTTACTCTATGGGTATATCACTATTTTTTATCCATTCAACAGTTGATGGATATCACCTGATATTACCTTTTGGCTATGGTGATTACTGCTGCTATGAAAATTTGTATAAAATTATTTGTTTGAATACATGTGTGCTGCAAATAACAAAAATTGTTTGTTTGATTACCTGTGTGCTATGGCTAAAGGAATGGAGAGTGAAATATGTATAGTGCATGACTTCATGAAGCTTAAATTCTCATCTGGAAATAAGAATTCCAAAGATAATTAAGTCTCATTTGTTTATTTTTGTTTTTATTTCCATTATCCTAGGAGACAGATCCAAAAAGATCTTTCTGTGATTTTTGTTAGCGTGTTCTTCCGATGTTTCCCTCTAAGTATTTTATAATATCTGGTCATACATCTAGTTCTTTAATCCATTTTGGGTTTAATTGTATGCATGGTATTAGAGAATGTTCTATTTCATTGTTTTACATGTAGCTGTCCAATTTTCCCAGCACCGTTTATTGAAGACACTGTCTTTTCTCCATTGTATATTCTCACCTCCTTTGTAATGGAGTAAGTGATCATAGGTGCATGGGTTTATGTCTGGGTTTCTGACCTGTTCCATTGAGCTATGTTTCTATTTGTGTGCCAGCGTCATGCTGTTTTGATTACTGTAGCTTTGTAGTATACTCTCAAGTCAAGGAAGCTGATTACATCAGCTCTACTTTTCTTTCTCAAGTTTTCTTTAGCCATTCAGGATATTTTCTGTCTCCATACAAACTTAAACTTATTATTATTATTATTATTGCTATTATTATTATTGGTCTAGTTCTGTGAAAAACTTTAATAAGGATTGCATTGAGTCCATAGATTGCCATGGGAAGCATAGTCACTTTGACAGGAATGATTCTTCTAATCCAAGAATATGGTATATCTTTCCATCTGTTTGTGTCATCTTTGATTTATTTCATCCAGTATCCTATATTTTTCTGTATACAGGTCATGGCCTTCTTAGTTCAGTTTGTCCCTAGGTATTTTACTCTTTTTTGATGTGTGGTGAATGGTATTGTTTCTTTAATTGCTCTTTTTGATCTTTTGTTTTTAGTGTATAGAAATGCAACAAATTACTGTGTATTAATTTTGTATCCTGCAACTTTGCCAGATTTGTTCATGAGTTTTCTTAGTTATATGGTTCCATCTTCATAATTCTCTATTTGTATTATCATATTATGTGCACCTAATTAAAGTAAAATGCTTTTACACAGCAAGGGAAACCATAAGGAAAATAGAAGGACAACCCACAGAATGAGAGAAAATATTTGCAAACAGCTCATAGAGCTCAATATTTAAAAAATAATAAAACATTGCAAAAGACTGAAATAAATATTTTTCTAAAGAAGACATATGGATGGCTAAAAGACACATAAATAATTGCTCAACATAATAAATTATTAGAGAAAAACAAATCAAAACTACAATGAAATATCACTTCACACCAGTCAGAATGGCCATATCACAAAGTCTACAAACAATAAATGCTGAAGTGGGTGTGGAAAAAGGTAACCCTCCTACACCATTGGTGGGAATGTAAATTGGTACAATTGCAGTGGAGGACAGTATGAGGTTCCTTACAAAATAAAAAATAGTGCTACCCTATTATACAGCAATACCGCTACTGGACATGTATCCAGGAAATAGTATGATTCAAAAGGATAAATGCATAACAAATTTCATTACATCTCTGTTTATAACAGCCAAGACACTGAAGCAACCTAAATGTTCATCAGTCCAGTTCAGTTCAGTTCAGTCACTCAGTTGTGTCCAACTCTTTGCGACCTCATGAATCACAGAATGCCAGGCCTCCCTGTCCATCACCAGCTCCCAGAGTTCACTCAAACTCACATCCATCAAGTTGGTGATGCCATCCAGCCATCTCATCCTCTGTCGTCCGCTTTTCCTCCTGCCCTCAATCCCTCCCAGCATCAGAGTCTTTTCCAATGGGTCAACTCTTCTCACGAGGTGGCCAAAGTAGATAAATGGATAAAGCATACGTTGCTTAGCCATTAGAAATAACGCAATAATGACATTTGTAATGGAGATGATCATGTTACGTTTAAGTCAGACAGAGAAAGACAAATATCATAAGATATCCGTTTTAAATATGATCTAAAAAAATGACACAAATGAACATATTTACAAAACAGAAACAGATTCACAGCCTTAGAAAACAAACTTATAGTTAGCAATGGGGAAAAGTAATGGCAGGGATGGATAAATTGGGAGTTTGTGATTGACATATGCACAGGACTATATATAAAATAGATAACAAATAAGAATCTACTGTATAGCCTAGGAACTCTGCTCAATCTACTGTATAGCCTGGAAACAATAACCTAAATGGGAAAAGAATTTATATATATATATATATATGTATATATATATATATATAACTGAACAAACAACTTTTCTGTACAGCTGAAACTAACACAACATGGGATATTAACTGTAGTCAAATATATATTTTTTAAAAATCTCCAAATACAGAAATGATTAAAAATTCAAATATGTTCTATACAGAAATACTAAAGATACTGATTTAGACATATCTGGGAGCGGTGGAAACCTCTCTAGGAAAATGGAGTATAATTAGAGACATGAGGATCATTTGAAGATAAAGGAGAGAAAAAACCAAGGGATGGAGAAGGCAAAGTGTTCTTTGCAAGTTCAATAGTATATTCAAAACCCTGAAAGCAAGAAATAGAATGACACCATATGGGTATGAAAGATCAACATTGCAAAAATAAAGAAAGTAAGAAAATGAGCCTGGAGAGATTAGCCAATTGAACGTATATGGGATTGACCACTTCAGCTTATAAGGGGACTGTGTGATTCAGAAATCAGCTAACTAAAATGTATGGTAATGGGTGAATTTAATTGAGTTGACCATTATATCTACTACTGTGGGAAAGATTCCCTTAGAAGAAATAGAGTAGCCATCATAGTCAACAAAATAACCCAAAATGCAGTACTTGGATGTTACCTCAAAAATGACAGAATGATCTATGTACATTTCTAAACCAAACCATTCACTATCACAGTAATCCAAGTCTATGCCCTGACCAGTAATGCTGAAGAAACTGAAGTTGAATGATTCTATGAAGACCTACAAGACCTTCTAGAACTAATACCCAAAAAAAGATGGCCTTTTCATTAAAGGGGACTGGAATGCAAAAGTAGGAACTCAAGAAATGCCTAGAGTAACAGGCAAATATGGCCTTGGAGCACAGAAAGAAGTAGGGCAGAGGCTAATAGAGATTTGCCAAGAGAATGCACTGGTCATAGTAAACACCCACTTCCAACAACACAAGAGAAGACTCTACACATGGACATCACCAGAAGGTCAACACCAAAATCAGGCCGATTATACAATTTGCAGCCAAAGATGGAGAAGCTCTATACAGTTAGCAAAAAAAAAGACTGGGAGCTGACTGTGGCTCAAATCATGCACTTCTTATTGACAAATTCAGACTTAAGTTGATGAAAGTAGGGAAAACAACTAGACCATTCAGGTATGACCTAAATCAAAGCCCTTATGATTATACAGTGGAAGTGTATAACATTCAAATAGATTCAAGGGATTAGACCTGATAGACAGAGTGCATGATGAACTATGAGTGGAGATTTGTGACACTGTACAGGAGACAGAGATCAAGACCGTCCCCAAGAAAAAGAAATGCAAAAAAGCAAAATGGCTGTCTCAGCAGCCTTACAAATAGCTGGAGAAAAAGAGAAGCAAAATGCAAAGGAATGAAGGAAAGGTATACCCAGTTGAATGCAGAGTTCCAAAGAATAGCAAGGAGAGATAAGAAAGCCTTCCTCAGTGATCAGTGCAAAGAAATAGATGAAAACAGTAGAATGGGAAAGACTAGAGATCCCTTCAAAAAATTTACCAAGGGAAAATTTCATGCAAAGAGGGACTCAATAAAGGACAGAAATGATGTGGACCTAACACAAGCAGAAGATATTAAGAAGAGGTGGTAAGAATACACAGAAGAACTATAAAAAAGGATCTTCATGACTCCCATAATTACGATGGTGTGATCACTCCCCTAGAGCCAGACACCCTGGAACGTGTAGTCAAGTGGGCCTTAGGAAGCATCACTATGAACAAAGCTAGTGGAGATGATGGAATTCCAGTTGTGCTATTTCAAATCCTGAAAGATGAGGCTGTTAAAGTGCTGCACTCTATATGCCAGCAAATTTGGAAAACCCAGCAGTGGCCACAAGAATGGAAAAGGTCAGTTTTCATTCTAATCTTGAAGAAAGAAAATGCCAAAGAATGCTCAAACTACCACACAATTGCACTCATTTCACATGCTAGTAAAGCAATGCTCAAAATTTTCCAAGCCAGGCTTCAAAAGTATGTTAATCGTGAAATTCCAGATTTTCAAGCTGGTTTTAGAAAAGGCAGAGGAATCAGACATCAAATTGCCAAATCCACTGGATCATCGAAAAAGCAAGAGAGTTCCATAAAAATATCTATTTCTGCTTTATTGACTATGCCAAAGCCTTTGACTGTGTGGATCACAATAAACTGTGGAAAATTCTGAAAGAGATGGGAATACCAGACAACCTGACCCGCCTCTTGAGAAACTTGTATGCAGGTCAGGAAGCAACAGTTAGAACTGGACATGGAACAGACTGGTTCCAAAAAGGAAAAGGAGAACGTCCAGGCTGTATATTGTCACCCTGCTTATTGAACTTATATGCAGAGTACATCATGAGAAATGCTGGGCTGAATGAAGCACAAGCTAGAATCAAGATTGCAGGGAGAAATATCAATAACCTCAGATATGCAGATGATACCACCTTATGGCAGAAAGCTAAGAAGAAATAAAGAGCCTCTTGATGAAAGTGAAAGAAGAGAGTGAAAAAGTTGGTTAAAGGTCAAAATTCAGAAAACGAAGATCATGGCATCCGGTCTCATCACTTCATGGCAAGCAGATGGGAAAACAGTGTAAACAGTGGCTGACCTTATTGTTTTGGGCTTCAAAATCACTGCAGATTTTGACTGCAGCCATGAAATTAAAAGACACTTGCTCTTTGGAAAAAGAGCTCTGACCAATCTAGACAGCATGTTAAAAAGCAGAGACATTACTTTGCCAGCAGAAGTCCGTCTAGTCAAGGCTATGGTTTTTCCATTATTCATGTATGGATGTGAGAGTTGGAGTATAAACAAAGCTGAACACTGAAGAATTGATGCTTTTGCCCTATGATGTTGGAGAAGATTCTTGAGAGTCCCTTGGACTATAAAGGCATCCAAACAGTCCATTTTAAAGGAAATCAGCCCTGAATATTCATTGGAAGGACTGATATTGAAGCTGAAACTCCAATTGTTTGGTCACCTGATAGGAAGAACTGACTCATTTAAAATGACCCTGATGCTGGGAGAGATTGAAAGTGGGAAGAGCAGGGGATGACAGAGGATGAGGCGGTTTGGTGGCATCACCAACTCAATGGCCATGAGTTTGAGTAAGCTCTGGGAGTTGGTGATGGACAGGGAGGCCTGGTGTGCTGCAGTCTATGGGGTCATAAAGAGTCAGATACAACTGGGAAACTGAAGTGAACTGACTATGTTTTGGTCAGAATTGCAGATTATATTCTAGGTAATTTTGCATAACATTAAACATGGCAGTCACAAGTACCATTTTTTTTTAATATGGTTAATTCATTATAGCACAGCATGATTTAGTCATAGTTTCTCAAAAGTATATATCATTTCCCTTGAACTTGATATGTACACTGCTTAGCCCATTATCATGTGCGGAGTGCTTTTAAAGTTGTTTCAAACACTTGCACTCCTTCAACCACTCCAGTACTTCTGCACTGCATTCTAACATGTAAAACTTGTGTTTGCAGGGGCAATCTGAAGTATGAAAAGTATCAAAAACATCAGTGTACTAATATAAGCCTATATTCATCTATTTTATATAGAGTTTAACTCCTGAAGCAAAGGTACGGTTTAGCTTAGATGTTTTACCATTTCATTACTGAAACGCTTCAAAAATCTACTCTTTTGGAATATTACTTGCTATCATTTTACAGACTAAATGGAATGAGTTGATCTCAACAACCACATTTTAAGTGTTCTCATAGCAAGCTAGCAATGATATCAAAGTAATTGACTACCTAGAGATTAATGCCTTGCAATGAGTTGTGTTTGTTTTCATACTCCCACAAAACTTGGATAGTGTCTTATTAACAGAACAAAGTTCAAAACACGTTTTTCTGTAATACAACTGTTGGATATAATCTTATCTTATAGAGGCTAGTTTGTCTTCAGCTTAAGATAAAAAAGTCTTTCTTTGGTTATTGTTTCTTTGTTTCTTTTTTTTTTTTGGTTATTGGTTTTTAATTTGTAAACCTTATAATGTTTTGATCATTTGAATTTATTGTTAGGATCACGGGTATCTCAGTAAAATAAAATATATTCTTGACTAGGTTTTCTTTTGTGTGTGTTTTTATCTGACAAGTTGCTGTTATTTATGCTGCTGCTGCTAAGTCACTTCAGTCATGTCCGACTCTGTGCTACCCCATAGATGGCAGCCCACTAGGCTCTTCTGTCCCTGGGATTCTCCAGGCAAGAGTACTGGAGTGGGTTGCCATTGCCTTCTCCAAAGATTAATGAGAAGATTGTTAATATTTCATAAGCTTCATTCTCAGTTCATTTTAACTATCAATAGTCTAAAAATAGTCCTCATACATGGATATTCTCATCCTTATTAACATTGTAATATACTTAGTTAACAATTGACAATTTTTTTCCTTCTTAATAGTGGGACTCATGCTGCTGAAAATGTTCATGATTAAAAAAAAAAAAAAAACAATGCTCATGAGGATTAAATTTAAGAAACTCTGTGCTAAGTTCCAGCTTTGATGTCTCTTATTATTTTGATTCAGTGTAAATATTGTATTATTTACTTTAAAAAGTATTTAGCAGAAATCATAATCCTACTCATCTGTAATAAAAATTAGTTATAGTGTTTGAACTACTTATAATTAACTCTAAGACTTTGGAGGTAGGAGGACAGAGTGGGGATGGGGGTGGGAAGCAGCTGTGCCAGTTATTATTTACAAGTCTTCTCTCTCTTTTGTATCCATTCATGAAGCTGCAAATGCTTTTTAGTACCATATATGTGAAGTCAGTATTTAGGAAGATGAACTGGTAATACCAATAGTAATGGTTGAGCCTGTGATACTAATAGTATAAGTAGATAATAAAAATTCAGAGAGTTTTAAGCGCTACATAAAGTGCACTCTAATCCTGGCATTTATATGACACATAGTCTATTTCCTTTTAAATTACAGCAAAGTTGTCACTCAGGTTTTATTAAGATTGATAGTAACAAGAATAAATTGCAAAATCTCTCATTTTTATTATATATCTTTCTTTAAGTAAATCACATTCTTTAAGATTTGGTTTTTAGGATTCAGTTTAGGGTAACATTGTAATGAAAGTGATAGAAGTAAGTTAAAGCCCTGGGCCTATTTAAGCAGAAGTTCCCTTTAAACGAAATCAATTTATTTTAACTTTTTATAACCACTCATAAACAGAGTTGCACGTGCTAATTGTACATTTCTGGAAGAAAAACATAACAGCATTATAGCTCATGGCTTAGTGGAGAAGATAAACCAAAAACTGAAATCAGACCTGACATTTGTCAAAATTTAAGGAAGAAAGATACCTGTAACTGAGTCTCAATACTTAAATACATTTAAAAGAAAAGAAAAAGTGATCAGTGACTTTCATATTCATTTCTATGGACCTATAAAGTTAATAGGCTCTTAACTTCTGTTTGTGTTTGCTAAAAATTATTCCAACCATATATGGCTGTAAAATGATTTTAGAGTTATAAATATGGGAATGAAAACAAATTGATAATTATTTTAGATTATCAAAGAGGTCTAACTCATTAATTATGTTCAGTTCAGTTCAGTTCAGTTCAGTTGTTCTCTGTAACAGGCATTTCTTGCATGTTTATCCTTTCATCATTCCAATTCCTTGTATTTTTTTTTTCTATATTTGAAAATTGATTAAGAAGCTGATTATATTTATTCCCTTTATTATTTTTATTATCATATACATATTTAAGATAAAAATGAAGGAGAAAAAATAATTTTGTGTGACTTTATTCAATCATATTCTCTTTCATTACTCTGAAAGAGAATAATTACAATCATGTGCTGAGTTTATATAATTCCAATGCATATCTTTGTTATTTCCTACATATACATGATTGTCAAATACTATATAATTTTATTTTGTACATTTTAAACCATAAATTCATATGATAATATCATTCTGCAACTGACTTTCTCATTTATCTTGTTGCGGAGGAGCCTAGTAGGCTGCAGTCCATGGGGTCGCGAAGAGTCGGACACGACTGAGCGACTTCGCTTTCACTTTTCACTTTCAATGCATTGGAGAAGGAAATGGCAACGCACTCCAGTGTTCTTGCCTGGAGAATCCCTATGACCGGGGAGCCTGTTGGACTGCCGTCTATGGCGTTGCACAGAGTCCGACACGACTGAACGGACTTGGCAGCAACAGCAGCAGCATAGTACTCCAGTTCTAATCTGTTCTTCTAAGTTAACATGTATTTATATTGTTTTGTACTTTCAGTAGTATGCAAAACTCTTAAATCATTATTAGTGTCATTACTTTGGATATATATGCAAATACTTTTCAAGGTACATATCTAGGATTACCCTTGCTGCTACCTTTACTGTGTTACAAAGTCAGCTATATATTCTCAATTATACGTGTGTTGTTTTATTTAGATTTCCAAGTGTGTTTTCATTGTACTGATGGTTGGGATAACTAACAAGCCAGATACCAAAGTCTATTGCCTTTTGTTTTTTTAATAAAATCATAGATTTCTCTCTAAACACAGATTTGTTTATTTCAGTAGTTTCCTCAGAAGACTAATAATCTCAATTTTAATTTATTTAAATCATTGCTAATTATTTTATAAAAATAATATGTATTTTCATTGTTTTATTTTATGCCATTGTTATAACTCTGTTCCTGTTTCTAGAAGACAGATATTGCTATACAAAGCTAAAAGATTTCTTAACAAATATTTTATCCCTTTTAGTAGATATTCAGAGATATATTTTTCCTAGTTTCCTAGAAGAATTTCATTAGTCTGGTGTAATTTACCACATGCGTTATTTAAAACAAATAAATTCAAATTCATAAAAACAGTATTATATTCGTATACACTGTAATGCTGTGCTACTTTTCTCCTTAATTGTTGGTCAGTTGTCCTTATCCCACGTTATTTTTCCTTTAACTTGCTATGTTAATCATATAAGACTGCAATAAATTTAACAGCAAGCTAACCTGCACAGGAATACTTTGAAAGAACGACATATTTAAATATCTATAACTCTCCATATAGTATTAATCTAGAGCACTGTATAAGTCACTCTTTCAAACTTTTAATTACAGAATTGCTTAATAAATACACACTTTCATCACAGAGAATAACTATTTTTCCAATGGGTAATCCCTGAGTTTTTCTCTAAGGAGGGTGACAAATGGGAAAAGGATGCACTATGTTCCTCCAGTGTAGTTCTGTTTAATACAAGAAGGATGTATATGCCAACAATATTTCTCAAGTGTATAATGTTAGTGGTATTTTAGTTAATGATACACTTTTAACAACTCTGCAACACATGTTTTGACAG
The DNA here is from genome assembly GCF_032405125.1 of Capricornis sumatraensis. NCBI lineage: Eukaryota > Metazoa > Chordata > Mammalia > Artiodactyla > Bovidae > Capricornis > Capricornis sumatraensis. The sequence goes on from NC_091069.1 coordinate 119,758,055, forward strand.
TGTTAATTGTCTTGATATTGAGAATTTCACCATCTTCTGTATCAGTATAAGTACTTGATTATAAAACTGGGGAAAACTATTTGAGTCTATGGATTAAATGTCATTTAGAATCAGCTGCCACCATAAAAATGCACTTACCATCATGAGATAATGTAAAGAGTATGAATTAGACCCCAAAAAAAAAAACAAAACAAAACTGTAGATGTCCATCAGCAGATGAATGGATAAGAAAGCTGTGGTACATGCACTCTAACATGGAGTGTTGCTCAGCCATTAAAAAGAATACATTTGAATCAGTTCTAATGAGATGGATGAAACTGGAGCTGATTATACAGAGTGAAGTAAGCCAGAAAGAAAAACAGCAATACAGTATACTAACATATATATATATGGAATTTAGAAAGATGGTAATGATAACCCTCTATGTGAGACAGCAAAAGAGACACAGATGTATAGAATGGACTTTTGGACTCTGAGGGAGAGGGAGAGGGTGGGATGATTTGGGAGAATGGCACTGAAACATGTATACTATCATGTAAGAAACAAATCGCCAGTCTATGTTCGATACAGGATACAGGATGCTTGGGACTAGTGCATGGGGATGATCCAGAGAGATGATATGGGGTGGGAGGTGGGAGGGGGGTTCAGGATTGGGAATTCATGTATACCCATGGTGGATTCATGTCAATGTATGGCAAAACCAATAGAGTATTGTAAAACAAAATAAAGTAAAAATTAAAATTAAAAAAAAAAAGAAACAAAAAAAGAAAGAAAATGAAACACTCAGAAGTCAGCAAAAAATAAATGAATGAAAGTCACTATTTTCAGAGAGAGAGGGATAAATTTAAAGTTTCATTTAGATGTAAAAAAAAATTAAAAAGAGCATTATTTACTATTCAGTTTTACAAGGATTATGTCATTAGTTTCTGCAGTCACTGACCAATAATGCACCTGGAGAAGACTTGAAAAACTGGATGAAGCATTCTGTGCTTTAGGTAAACAGGTCTGTTACATAATCAGATGTATATCTCAGGGAGAATTATAATACACTCAGATTCTTGCATCTTTCCCTACATAGAAAATGATTAAAGTCATTTTAACCTGAGATATATATTCTTTGTGAAGAGCAGTAATCTTTTATCAAGAATATATGCCTCACTGTGTGTATTCACTAGCAAAAAATCACATAAAAACTGGCTTCTCTGCTATCTCTTTAGAGCAGCTTCCTCGGAGCTAACTGAGCAGTGGTTTCCCAGGCTATAGTCCTCAGCAAGATCCTGAATAAAACTTCAACTCATGGCTCTTATGTTGTGCGTTTTTCAGGTTGACATAGATGTCTGTGGAATGCAAAAAATTATTATTACAACAAAACATAGGTAGGAGTTGAATAGAGTTTTGACTGAAAAACTACACAGAAAAAATATTAGCTGGGAAGCTGCACAGAAATAATACCACATCAGGTGAGATAGTACATTTGAAATAGTGCTATCAAGAAACTTTCTGCTTAGTAATTTCTGAGATTTTGCAGTGACTATTAAATGGTGCTCCCCAACATAATTAATTATCCAAACTCTCTGGTTACAATTAAGACATAGAATAATTTGCATTTTATGAAGAAAAATAATTGTATCCTATGTGTATACTTACTTCCCTCTCTTTCCCTCTGCATCCCTCATGTCCTTATTTCTTCCTGATTAGGTTTGAATTCTGGAAGGGCTTAATTTATACAAATAAACTTTAGATGATCATGTGCATAACTTAAATTTGATTTTATATTCTATGAATAAAGTTATTTTTAGCTGAGGAATCATTATACATAATGGTCTACTGGGGAGATTTTTCTAGAAGAATCTGAAAAGTTTTCAAGTGAAAAATATTTTATTTTCGGCCTTCTTTCCAATATAAAATTACAAATATTCAACTCTCAGGGTATAAAACATCCTAAACTATTCTCTGAGATTATTTTATCTATCACAATTTCCTAGCTAGAGGAAATAATATAATTCTTTTTTCCTTCCTGAAGGTGAAAGATAATAAATTATATACTGAATTTTGTAAAAGAATATTGTAAGCTCCTATACTTAACTATATCAATAAAATACAAATTTCATAATTTACATAAATAAACATTTGTGTCCTTTAAATGAAGTAAGTTAATTTATATAGAAGCAATATTGGATTTAAACTATAATTAGCTTCAAAGGGAATATTTATAAGTATTAGAACTTCTTAACATATTCTATAAATCTCCACCTCAAAGACATAGGAAATAGAAATGTTTACCAGCTTCTTCAGGGATTTTTGGAACCATATTTTAAAGTACAATTTGGCTATGCTAATTTCCTTGCTTACAGTTATTTTAAAATATAATTCAAGCAAATATTACTGACCCATTAAGCATTTGTTCTGATTAGAACTAAGTGGTGGAAAGAATTACCATGTTGTCTACTGGGAAATGTAAGTTTGTATTCTAATAGCAAGGGAGAAATAAAGCATGAGTGTAAAGATCTTCTAGGAAAGTGGTCCTGGGATCACAGTAGAAAGCAGGCTAAGGAATGGGGAGCTTTCCATTTTCAAGTGGATGTGACTTCTAACAAAATAATAACAATAGCATTCACTAAAGGAATAGAATTATTTTATTTATTTAGTATATAGTTGTTTCTCTAGTTATAAGGTGTTTTCAAATTACAATCTCAGTGAGAGTTTTGCACTGGGATTCTCCAAAACATGATGTCTGAAAATGAGGCAGCATTCTGCTGAGTAAAAATAAAGTCTCAGATCTTAAATTCTTTTTCTGTAAATTTCAATTCATGTTGCCTTAATACAATAAGGACTATTTTGGGGTTTTTTGTTTGTTTGTTTTGTTGTTGTTTTTATTTATACAAAGTCCAAAGTTGGTGTGGAGGATCCTCCAGGCAACTGTCATCTACTACAGGGAAATTTAGAAATCCAACATGGAAAGGTTGCATCATACTGTAAATACATTAGCAAGTGAAAGCTTTCCTGGACAATATATATAAAACATTACACACACATACATACACGCTAAAGAATCTCACATCATCAATTTGCTTCTTCAGAATGAAAGTGATGAGTGTTACTTGCACTTGGAGCTGTTTGTCTAAAACCAGCTAAGTAATCCTTACATGCACAGGGAAGTCAGCATGTAAGACTGTGTGGTGTTAGAAGGAAGAGGAAACTTGGATCTGGATGAGCTTTAGAGAGTGTCTGATACACTGAAAATACAGTATGATCAGGCATATTTTTTTTAAAAAAAGGCTTAATATCCAGCTGAGGTTATGATGTTCATCTAAGACTATAAGTTTAAGATTCTGAAACACCATGGCCTTTAGATTTTGCATCATGATAAAACAATAAGCAGTTCAAACAGAAAAATGCTGAAGAATTAATGTTATCCCCTTTAATAAATAAAAATTATTTATGAAAATAACATTTCAGAGTGATTATATAAATTTACCACATTCATACACTAATAAACTTATCTTTGTCAGTCCCACAGTCATGTCTGACTCTTTGCAACCCCATGGACTGGAGCACGCCAGGCTTCCCTGTCCTTCACCATATCCCAGAGCATGCTCAAACTCATGTCCGTTGAGTAGGTGATGCCATCCAACCATCTTGTCTTCTGTTGTTCCCTTTTCTTCCTACCTTCAATCTTTCTCAGCATCAGGGTCTTTTTGAGTGAGTCAGCTCTTTGCATCAGGTGGCCAGAGTATTGAAGCCTCAGCTTCAGCGTAAGTCCTTCCAAGTGAGAACTACAAATGATACTAATAAATAAAACACTAATACTAGTTACAAAAGGTACTAATAAGATATAGCTGTTCATAATAATGTAACAGAATATCAGTATTACTTATATACTCAGCGTATTACTCTTTGTAAAATATTTTAACAACTTTTTTATTACAGTACTTATGATATGTAAAGATATAAGCTATTTGTTGTCTCTGTCTCTGTTAGCACGACATTGGTGATACTGTATTTCTCTAAGTTCTCATGTAATCCATGCACTTCTCATGGATTCTAATTTTTTTTTTATAAATTTATTTTCCTTTGATACCCTCACTATACTGAATGTGTCCCTTTTTAGAATTTAATCATATGTTTAACTTTTCTTATGCAATCTTCTAATTTGTGGTTACTTAGAATATTTGTCCTATTTTTGGCAGTGAAACTTCTGGAAGGGAACAATTACATTACACCCCTGAAACCCCCATCTCACTTTCCCTTCTCGACCCTGGTAATCTGATAATATCTCCACTGCCTCTCTTATCCTGCTACTAGCCACTTAACCTGGATTGCAGTTAGACACTCCTTGGTTAGTCTAAGGAGGATCTGCTGTTCCTAGTTGCTGGGTATAGAGTTGTGGTCCTCTAAAACTCATTTGTTGAAGACCTAACCTGTACTATCTCAGAATGTAAACTTATTTGTAATAGGGTCATTATTTATGTCCCTATTACAAATTAAGTAATTTGTTTCATTAACTATGCTAAAGCCTTTGACTGTGGATCACAACCAACTGCAGGAAATTCTTAAAGAGATGGGAGTACTGGACTATTTTACCTGACTCTTGAGAAACATGTATGTGGGTCAAGAAGCAACAGTTAAAACTTGACATGTAACAGCTGACTGGTTTAGAATCAGGAAAAGAATATGACAAGGCTGTATATTGTCACCCTGTTTATTAAATTTATATGTAGAGTACACAAGAAATGTGTGGATGTGTTGGACCATAAAGAAGTCCAAGTACCAAAGAATTGATGCTTTCGAACTGTGGTGCTGGAGAAGACTCTTGAGAGCTCCTTGGACTGCAAGGAGATAAAATCTGTCAATCCTAAAGGATATCAACCCTGAGTATTTCATTGGAAGTACTGATGCTAAAGCTGAAGCTCCAATAATTTTGACACCTGATGCAAAGAGCTGATTCCTTGGAAGAGACACTGATGCTGAGAAAGATTGAAGGCAAAGGAGAAGGGGCAGCAGAGGATGAGATGATTACATGGCATCACCAGTTCAACGGATATGAATTTGAGCAAACTCTGGGAGATAGTGGTGGAGGGAGGAGCCTGGCATGCTTCAGTCCATTGGGTTGATAAGAGTGGGGCAGGACTTAATAACTGAATAACAACAAAAATGTTGTTTATGTAACTTGTTAAGATGAGGTCAACTCTTAGGACCCAATATGACTTATAGCTCTATAAAAAGGGGGAAATTAGACACAGATCTACACACAAGGGGATACTAAAGAAACAAAGGAGAAGACAGCCATCTATACACTATGGGAAATGCCTTTAGCAGATCTTTTTCTCATGACTTTCGGAAGGAAGAGACCCTTCAGACAGAACGCATTGAGCTGGACTGCTAGCTTCCAAAACTATGCAATAATAAATGCTTTTACATCATTAGGTTGTGGTGCTTTTATATTGCAGTCCTGATTTTATCCAACTTGTGTTGTGTTTATATCAAACCTGACCATTTCTTTCTTCTTGAATTCTCCCTTCGTTTGTCTTCTATGACACTTTTCCTTCCTCTTCTTCCTTTTACAAATACAAAACTATTATTGTTTATCAGGGAATTATGCCATTCCTATGATTTTAAAAGCATATTTCAGGTAATGAAATGTGACTACCAAACTATATATTTCCATCAATATCTGTGCCCTAAGTTATAAAAGCAGTGGATATTCTCACTTAAGAAATCTGTAGGCACTTGTGATTTCAAACTAAACCAATGCCCTCTCCTCTTTGACTCCTTATTCTTGGTTCCCTAAACTGCATGTATTGGCCTCACCTCCAAACACTTGAGTGTATGTAACACACCTGAGGATGTTCTTTCCCCCCTTTTTAGCCTTAGTAACCCAATAAGTTTTTAATTCTGCTTCTTTCTTTTCTTCCCTTCTCCTAATGTATATGGAAGGATGCCATCATCACTCACTTACATGATTTTATACTTTCCCAAATGATCTGGCTATACTTTGATATAATCTTTTCTAATTCATGCTCCTCATGCATGCAGAGCACTATACACACTCTTCTCAAACTTGTTAACATGTTGCCAGATTTATCTTTTTATTCTCCCTCCTTCTTAGATCTCTCCCTACCCTTCCTCTCCATATATTCATATTATTTGTTATAACATATTTTAGAGCAGACTGCATGCATCTTGCACCATTATTCCTTTGTGCTTTACTGTATTTCCTAAGAAGAGTATTGTCTATAATACAATTTTAAAATTCAGCAAATTTATATTAGATTTAATATTAGCATCCAGTCATCTGTTGTCATATTTTTAAATACCTTATTCATCTCAATCATGTTCTTTACAGTACATGGTTTTCACTTTACTGAATTTATAGGCTTACCTGGTGGCTCAGATGGTAAAGAATCCGCATACAACATGGCAGGTTATTGTCCATGAGGTTGCAAAGAGTCGGACATAACTGAGCAACTAACACTTTCACTTCACGTTCATTTCTTACTGCATTTAGCGGTCATTCATTTGGGTTTAGTCACTAAGTTGTATCCAACTCCTTTGTGACCCCATGGACAGTAGCCCACCAGGCTCCTCTGTCCATGGAATTTTTCAGGCAAGAATACTGGAGTGGGTTGCCATTTCTTCCTCCAAGGTATCTTCTTAAACTCTTGTAATCTGGAAATTTTTTTCAAATTTCTTTGAAATTCATACGATTGACATTTTGAAAACTACACACTAGTCATTTTATTGCTTTTTCTTAATTTTGGATTTTCTGAGATTTCTCATGATAAAATTCAGGTTAATTTTCCTAAAATATTACTGCAATGAAACTGTGTTCTTTTCAGAGTAATACATCCAGAGTATATGATTCCATCAGTCATATTATTTGTCATATTAATTATGATCATGTAGTTAAAGGGTTGTTTGGTTCCTCAGATCTGTAGTTATTGGGTTGGCCAAAAAATGTGTTTGGGTTTTTCATCTTTCAAACAAACCCAAACACACTCTTTGGCCAACCCAATACTACTTTTTAAAAATCCTTATAAGTGGTAATTTTAGGGAAGATTTTGGACAATAATATTCTAATAGTAAATAAACTTTGATTTCTATATTGAACATTTATTGATGATTTTTCCTGAATCATATTTTACTCAACATTTTAAATGGCTTCTAAGACCTTGAATGATTTATCTCTTGCTTATTTTCCCATTTCATTCTCTTGCCATTTCTCCATTTATTTATCTATATGTTTTTTGGAGACATCAGCTATATTTTGCTTACTACTTTAAGCTATTCATAATTTTTTACTATATCTGTATTTTTGTGTATATATGTGAAATATAGTCTACCACAGCTGATGTTCATTCATTCTACTATTCCCTCATCAAAAACACAAGGGGCATTTATAAGACACAAAGTGTTCTTGTGGTTCATGTAGTCTCTCAATATACTAACTGGGAGAAATTCAGTATGAAAACAACTCTACTATATTTATATTTCTTCATGTGCTGATTATCTATTTTCTGACTTAAGACAATAAAATCTTAATGGCAGAGTATCTTCCATCTTCTGTTAAATAATCTTTCACATACAGATTTTCTTCAAGGTCTGATGTATGTTCCTGGAATGCACATTTAATTTAATAATATAGTATTAAAATAAAATTAAAGTTATAAATATGCAGGAGCAAAATAGACTAATATTTCACTGGGCCAAAAAAGTGAACCGTTTCAAGACATGCTGTATTATCTCAGGCAATACTTTAACCCATTGACAATAATGGAGACTTGTCTGGCAATTTGAACTCTAACAATATTCAACATTATCTGTTAGTTCTTTTTCTCCCCGTTATGGGGGCTGGAGTTTTTACTTGTTTATATTTTGGGATGCAACTGAATCTATTTTTAGTTAAATTTTTAATCCTTTATAAATACTAGAAAACTTTTTTTTAATATGTGTTGTTTTAATGTATAAGAATATTTATATTTAAATGTATAAGTAAATGTTTAAGTATGTTTAAATATATAAGCATATATATTTATATAAGTATATATAATATTTATATAAGTATTATATATATAAGCATATATATATTTAAATGTATAAGTATACTAATGTATAAATACATTATATTTAAAGAAAACAGAGCATTTATTTATTCAGTTGCAATTTCTGATTTTGACTACATAGAGAAAAAGAGAAACGATTTGTTTCTGAGCATTAAATATTGACAACTGTTTTCTTTGATGGAAAACTGCACAAAAATCAGGACAGACCAGCTTAATGTTTCCAATTCTTATCAGATGTTCAGAGAGTTTGAGGTCCTGAAGGCACAGAGAGAAAAAGCCAATAGAGTTTGAAAAGCAATTTGAACTTGTTCTGAAGCCATAGCTTGCAATCTGAAGTGTTTTAGTTGATAACTATTTTATATTCTGCCTTGCTTATATCTTGCTTTGTCAATACTGCTGAAATTTTTGAAGTTTTCAGAAAACACATTCCTTTTATTTTACAAAAAGTATTTTTCAGTCAGCATTTAGTCAGAATTTACTGCTCAAATCAAGTAACTCCCACTTAAAGGACACGCGGGTAGATGGGAAGATAACTATCTACTTCTTACTGAGGAAACCAAAGTTATGATGTACATTTTGTTGCTGCATAAGAACACTATGAACTGTTCCCACATCTAAAACTTGAAGAATGGAAATGTGCTTATAAACTTATGATGTATACATTTACAAAAAGAAAAAACAGAGTACATCTTGATGCAAAAGTTGCTCAATATTTATTGATTTTATCAATAGTATGTATGTTGAACATTGGAAAATTATAAAAATTATTTTCTATGATGCTTTGCAAACAAAATTTATTTGTATCTTTTATTTTTAATTACATTCTATTTACTCCTTAGTGACTTGCTTTTTCTCAGTTAATATTATGTCTCAAAGGATTTTTTTTCATCTGTCTACACATAGCTACACATTGTCTCATTATGATGATTTTAAGGTTTTAATAAATTAATGGCAATAAGTTTGTGCTTCCCAGGTGGCACAGCAGTAAAGAATGCACATGCCAATTCAGGAGAGGCAGGAGACTCAAGTTCAATCCTGGTTTGGGAAGATACCCTGGAGGAGGAAATGGTAACCCACACCAGCAGTCTTGCCTAGGAAATCCAATGGGACAGAGGAGCCTGGCAGTCTATAGCCCATGGGGTTGCAAAGAATCAGACATGGCTAAGTGACTGAGCACACACACATACTATTTCCCCAGTATAAACAACATTTATTTTTCACATTTCAGGAGACTGGGAAGTCTAATATCATGGAGCTAGCAGATTAGGTGTCAGGTGAAGTAACTTTTCTGGGCTGTAGAGTGCTGAATTCTGTGTCTTCACATGGCAAAAAGAACAAGCTACCTATATGAGGCTTCTTTCATAGGGACACTAATTCTCATCATCTAAGCACTTCCAGAATGTCTTACTTTCTAAGATCATCATCTTGGACATTAAATTTTCAGCATATGAAATTTAGTGATAGATAACCATCATATTTTAGCATTTATAATTCTTATTTGAAACTTCTATTTATATTTTTGCTATTTTTCCCAATAGATTCTAAGTCTTTCTTATAAATTATTTGTAATTTTTTCACATCAAAGAATAAATTATGTTATCCTTGGCATAAATATTTTTTCCTAGTGTGGCTTGAGTTTCTGGATGTCTTTCTAAAGAGGACCAGATCTGATATATTTGCAAAACTGTACTTTGAGACACCATCTTGTATGGCTCAAACGGTAAAGAATCTTCCTACAACTCAGGTGACCCAAGTTCGATCCCTGGGTCAGGAAGATCCCCTGGAGAGGGAATGGCAACCCACTCCAGTATTCTTGCCTGGAAAATTCTATGGACGGAGAAGCCTGGCAGGCTACAGTCCAAGGGGTCACAAAAAATTGGACAGGACTGAGCAACTAACACTTTTACTTTCACTTTGAGACATATAATTCTTACAGATGTCTCATCTACTGAAAACAAACTCAAAGAATGCATGTACAAAGAATGCACAGCATGTTAGAACATGTTAAACTGGGAAATATTCCATTGGGGCAGCTTTTAACAAATTTCCTTTTTGCTCATTCCATAAAATTGTGTCTCAAAATTAGGTGTATTAGGTCTTAATAAATTGCTGCCTTATAATCTTTATTTTCCTTTATTTCAATGCTCTCTTTTTATAGATAAATTGTTAGGACTCTGTCGTTGCTCAGTGGCTCATTAATGTCTGACTCTTTGTGACCCCATGGACTGCAACATGACAGGTTTCCTTGTTCTTCACCATCTACTGGAGCTTGCTCAAACTCATATCCATTGAGTCAGTTATGCCATCCAAACATCTCATTCTCTATTGTCCCGTTTTCCTCTTGCCCTCAATCTTTCCCAGCATCAGGGTCTTTTCCAATGAGTCAACTCTTCACATCAGGTGGACAAAGTATTGGAGCTTCAAAATCAGTCCTTCCAATGAATACTTTGGGTTATATAATCTTATATTAAAAGTTGGACAGCTTTTCACTTTTCTTTCATTTCTGTTACTAGTTTGCTGTTGCTATATAGAAAATTACTAGAATACTTTGGCCATCTGATATGGAATAGCTGACTCATTGGAAAAGGCCCTGATGCTTGGAAAGCTTGAGGGCAAGATGAGAATGGGATTACAGAGAATGAGATGGTTGAATGGCATCACCAATTTAATAGACATGAGTTTGAGCAAACACTGGGAGACAATGAAGGACCGGGAAGCTTGGCGTGCTGCAGTCCATGGGATCACAACGAGTCACACAAAACTTAGTGACTGAACAACAACAAATTTGGTGGCTTAAAACAATACACATTTATCAACTCTGTAGACCAGGAATCTAAACACATGTTGCCTGAGTCCTCTTCTTAACATCTAACCAGGCTGAAATCAAGGTGTTGGCTAGGTCCACCTTCTTGTCCGAGGCTCCTCTTTTCGACTAGCTAATTATTGGCAGAAAACTGAGGTAGCTAGCTGCTAGAAGCCAAGAGCAATTACTTCTAGCAAGGCTCCCTCCAAAAGATGACATCTTGTTTCTGTCAGAAGTAATTCTGCAGCTGCTTCCTATCTCTTCAACTTTTGTCATTTAAGTACTCACCTGTTTAAGTCTGTCTCACACAAAATAATCTCTCTTCAATTAACTAAAATTCAATTGCTCAGAGAACATATCTACATTTGCAAAAACCCTTCAACTTTGCCGTATAACAAAATAGTAACCTGTTAAAAAAAAAAAAAAAAGCCCCACCCACACAAGGTGAGGAATTATATGAAAGAATGCAAACCAGAGGGTGGAATCTAGAATCTTGGGGCTGTCTTAGAATTCTGCTTACCTCAATTTAGAACATTACACAGAGCTTTAAAATTGGATTTTGTTTGCAAGGAGGGAAAGCTAAGTTTTTGGAAATTTTCTATCTTTCCACTTATTCCCTTCTGAGATTTTTTTCAGATTTATCCCAGGTACTATTCCACAAATTTTGAATCTTATATGTCTTGCCCTACCCATCCATCAGCTTCAGCATCCTCTTAAGCTCAGTGAGGTGTGTGCCCCATTTGGGATTTATTTCTCTGCTTCCCATTCCAAAGGGCTTCCAGGAAGAATGCCAGGTTTATTGAGCAGCACCTTCAGAGTTCATCTCATGTCATTATTTTGCCAAAGGATACAGTCCAGCAAAGCTGTTCAATCATGTAAAATAGTTGCCTCATATGTTTTATTCAAATTTGTAGTTGACTTTTTCTCACCAAAATAAATCTGGTACAGATTTCTGTATCATGGCTAGACAAGGAATTCCCTATGGCAAATGTAGTCAGAGAAAAGGGTATTTTAATTGAAATATTTGATGAGCTCTCTGAAGTAATATAAATTGATATCATAATTTAAATGAAATATATTATTGATGACTGATTTTCCATGATTCTGAGGAGTCCTGAATCTTGTTTAGAGATTGGGGAAATTAATGGTATTTTAGAATCTCTCCAACAGGTGACATCCATTAGAATAATAATTTCCTGAAGGATTTAGGGGACCCTGTGTTTCCTCTGGTGTGGAAATAACAAGTGGATATATTTGGGTGAAAATCAAGTCTTGCTGGTGGTGGTTTTGTCATTAAGTCATGTCTGACTCTTGCAACCCCATCAGCTAGACTGTAGCCTGCCAGACTCCTCTGTTCATGGGATTTTCTAAACAAGAATACTGGTTCCCATTCATTTCTCCAGGGGATCTTCCTGACTCAGGAATTGAACCTGGGTCTCCTGCATTATAAGCAGATTCTTTACTAACTGAGATACAAGGGAGACCGCATCAAGTCACGGGGAGAAGATTACACTTTCCACACAGTTTGTAATGCTTCACTAGCCACTAACTGAGGACAAAAGAGGAGATGAACACTTGATGGGCTAGAACACTGGTGAAGAATCTGATACAGAGATTTGAAGAATTAATCATACATGGACTTGGAACCAAACCACCTAAAATGAGAAGACATAACTTTTTATGTCCCACAATTCTTTATATTCAAGTTTTGTCTGGAACAGCCATGAAACTTCTGTTGAATATATACATAAAATATATCCACAAGTTCTTGCTTTCATTTGTTCAATGCTTCCCTTGTTTATTTTTCTTTAACAACACCTGGAATCTGATTACAAGCTACTCTCTTCTTTGCATTGGGCTTCCAACTGAAATTATTTAGTTCATATTCATTTACAGTTTATCAACTGCTGGAGACTCCTTTATAATTTTGTTTCTTGTGAGTTTATCTCAAAATGCTACAATTTACTGATATGTTCTACTGATTGAAGACAAGCTTTAGGACAAATGGTCAGATGAATTCCCTAACAGCCAACAAGGGACACTTTTGCCATTATTTTCAGGGACATATTTAGTTTCACATACATGTATGGTGTGGTGATACTTCTTGTCCTGAAAGAAAGCATGTACATCCAATAATATTAATTATACTTAAGAGTTGTGTCCTAGTATAAAAGTTTATGAAGATTTTAGCAGAAAGAAGCTTTTTAGCAAAATTTGCCATAAAAGAAGGACATAAAACTGAAGAAAGAGCAATAACAGTTGAACTGGGGCCAGAGTACTCAGAAACACCACAATCCTGATCCTAATTATTTCTTTCTCTTGTGATCTCAGAAAAGTTTGAAGAGCAGAAGCGTAGATAAGACAGTGGCCCAAACTTAGACAGCATGTTTTATAATCTTGATACAGCCCTCCTCAACTGTGTGATCTTGGCAAACTGATTGACCTCTGTGGCATTCAATTTCTTCATTAGTCAAATAAATTGTTTAAAAAAATATATATTTCAATAGAAGTTTCTGCATTAAAACCTAGCTATGGCATTGATCAAGGGATGATCTATGTGTAATTAGTTCCCCAAAGTAGAAATATTTATGACTTTGGTGATTAATGAATTTTTGTAATCGGAAATGATAAAATATCTAAAGGAAATATAGCCACAGTTCATTGTCAAGACACTGTAGAAACAATAAGTAAGACAATTCTCTCTATGGTGCAGAACAATTCAAATGTGCACATTGAACCCTATGACATTCTGTAATCATAAAAATAAATGATTGGATTCATACAGGTAAATGGTCAATAACTATAATATATAATAACTGAATTATTTCCCCCAAAATTCCCAGTCTAAATTCATACATGAAAAAATATTTCAATCTTCATATGATCTAGAATTTGACATTTAAACTCTAGGTCTTCTCTTTTTCTCAAACTCATTATGCAGGGTTAAAATAATGTCAAAATAAGCTAAAATCTACCACTATTAATGGACCATGACTTTTTAAAAATTTATTTATTTTAATTGGAGGTTAAGTACTTTACAATATGACTTTTTATAAGAATCAATGGATATGACTTCAGTCTAATTATATGATGCAGAAATAACTAGGAGACTCTCTTTGAATAAAAATGTTCAAAATGACTCCTACAAGACTGAAGATGGCTGTAAACTTTTTTTGGTTTCGGAAGTTTGAAGACTTTTGCATATTTGAAACTATATATATATATATAGCTATAACTATCATCTATGTATCTATTATCTATCTATACATCTAAATAAAAAAGCAGACTTTCTAAATTACTCTCTCCAGGGAGAACTAACTATATCTTTTTAGTGTCATTCTTATCATCATAGTAATGATGGGTTGCTCTAGGTAGAAATGTATCCCATTCTTTAGTGAGTGGGATACGTACTAAGTTTTAAGAGGAACATAAAATCTGGATCTTTTAGACACTGTTGAGAAAAAGGCAGTTGGAGGGAATGAGATGCACTAAAGTAGGAAAATATGGGACCCGGGAAATTGTCAACTGTCTGTCAGGGAAAAAACTAGATTTAAGGATGCCTCAAACAAATCTCAGGTGTCTTATCTAATGCCTCCTCAGACTCAACTTGATATTTTCTATTAACTTTCAAATTGATGAGGTTTTTTACATTGTAAAAAAATGTTTCTTTATCTTTTTTATTTGGCCCCCATAAACTCATATTCCTAGCCTTACTCATTTATTCAAACATACAAATACATAGTGAGCACCATATGAGCCACATGCTATTTTAGGTGATACTGGCAGAGCAATGAGCAAAACCTATAAAGTTTCCTGCCTTTGTGGAATTTATGTTCTGGCACATTCACAGGTGTCATTGCTTAAGTATGGCTGCTGAATGAGACCCTTTTCTTAGGCTGAGGAAAGCAAATACTTCTCCTTTATCTTCTGTGCTTCATGCCTACTGCACTCCATTCAATTGTGATAGACTCAATTCCTCCATGCCTAGTGAAAACTCTGCCTGTTTTGGATTATATTTATTTCTATTGCTTGAGACATACAAACTGTTTCCATTGACACTGAAAACCTGTTTTGCAACAACCTTCAGACTTGCAATGTGCAATAGTTCTTGCTGTACAACATGGGGGCTACATTTCTAAGCTAAAGTTATTTTGTCTTGATGTTGTTTTTCTTTTCCTTTTCTTTTAACCATCCTGAAAGAAGTGCTCCTTCTATTTTTGAAGATGAAACAACAACTGAACTGTGTTATGAAATATTTACACAGAAATATATGACTTTTTCAAGACATGTGCCAAGAGGCTTCTGACACACATGGAGCTTCCTAATATACTACAAGTCATATCACTTAATAAGCTTTCAAAAATCACATTTTTTTCCTTTCAAACATCATTTTAGTAAAAAGTTTGGTATTAAATCCTAATTTAAACTGGATTAAATCATAAAATGTTCTTGTTTAGAAAATTCCTATTTGAAGCCTTGAAATACTTAGGGGGGTAAAGAGAGTCTGTCCAGTATTTAAGCTACAGACCACACTGCAGCTACAGGATGTATAAATATCCTGAACTCAGCTTTGTGGTGAGTTGGAAAGTTTTGGCAGCAAAGAAATACCTGTTTGCCAGCACTGAGGTCCTCTAGTGAGTGCCCCCCTTCTGATTTCTTGCCATATAGCCAATTCCCAGTTGCTGGGTAATCATCAAGCATAATACAAGATCAAAATAAGTATGTCCTTAAGTTTATATTTTTCCATTTTCCCACCCAGCAGCTAAATAAACATTCATCAATTTTCTCACAGTGGGCTGACTTCCAGTTTTGAAAAACTGATTATAGACTTCTTTGAACCCACTAGAAAGGGAACATGTAGGTCCAGGTTACACAGTGATTAGTACTTTATGAAAACACTTCTGAGAGTTCTCCTAGGGTCGGGGGGGGCGGGGAACTACCTATGAATCCCACTGTGCCAGTCTGTCACTGGTGGTGTGAACACACACTACTGTTCTATGGCATTCCACCAGTCCCTGTGACCCTGAATTTGATCTTAGGATGTCAATTAAAGCATCCTCTATGTGTTCAAACTGATTGCTCAAGGCTTGTATTCATTCCTCTAAAAATAACCCTCTAATATAAAGCATATGAGTAAGAGTAATGAAGGGACTTCCCTGGTGACTCAGTGGTAAAGAACCTGCCTGCTAGTGCAGGAGATATAGGTTTAATCTTGGTTTGGGAAGATGCCCTGAAGAAGGAAATGGCAACCCACTCCAGTATTCTTGCCTGGGAAATCCCATGGACAGAAGAACCTGGTGGGCTACAGTCTAGGGGGTTGTAAAAGAGTGGGATATGACTTAGTGACTAATCAACAACAGTAATGAAAGTTCTGCAGCATGTACACTCATTTATAAGCAGGTATAATATTTTAACATTTTTCCATGTACAATGAATTTAAGTATTTCCAATGCATAAAATATTTTATTGTCTTCACATAGGCCCTCAAGTATTCTTATCACTATATTTAAGCTATGAATATTGTTAGTATATATTTGCTTCTTCTGATAAATCCATCAGGCTTTAAAAGGCAGAAAATATATCTTGGACATCTCTAACCCAAGAAAGCAACACTGATATATAGCTTATGAAAAATAGTAAGTAGTGTCTTTAAAATTCAGGAAAAAATTGGTTACCAGATATACTTTGCATATAGGATAATCTATATCCATTCTTATTAAGTTATGTGTTTAGATAATTTTTGCATTTAACTATTAATGTATTACTTATATCTATTTACTTTACCATGATTTTATGTTTTAAAACACAGTGACTTCTAGTTTTTTCTTGATAATATTGCTGAGTCCCCAAACCATTCATAAAAATATACATTATATATGTACAGTATTTTACATTCCTAAGATGAGCTGGGGCCTTGGTTCAAATAGGGTATTCTCCCTAAAAATTGACTCTGGCTGTTGTATAAAAGTCAACTGAACACAATTATATGTGAGATGCAATTAAAGACTAATGTGTTCATTTGCATTTAGGAAGATCTGTTCTAATAGTTACTGAGTGAATTGGTCATTTTTCAGTATCCATTATGATTTCATATCTAGCATTTCAACTCTCGGTTCAACTCAGTTCACTTGAGGCATTCATTCCTGTCCTACTCTTTGTGACCACATGGACTGCAGCACTCCAGGCTTCCCTGTCCATCACCAACTCCCAGAGCTTGCTCAAACTCATGTCCAATGAGTCGGTGGTACCGTGAGACAGTCTCACCCTCTGTCGTGCCTTTCTCCTCCTGCTTTCCATCATTCTCAGAATCAAGGTCTTTCCCAATGAGTCAGTTCTTCATATCAGGTGGCCAAAGGATTGGAGCTTCAGCTTCAGAATCAGTTCTTCCTAAGAAGTCCTTCCCTCATAGTCAGCAAAAGAGTCTGAAATGAAGTACTTGGATGCAGTCTCAAAAATGATGGAATTAACTCTGTTTCCAAGGCAAACAATTCAATATCACAGTAATCCAAGTCTAAGCCCCAAACAGTAATGCTGAAGAAGCTGAAGTTGATTGGTTCTAGGAAGACCTACAAGACCTTTTAGAACTAACACCAAAAAATATTTTTTTCCCCCATTATACAGGATTGAAATGCAAAGGTAGGAAGTCAAGAGATACGTTAGAGTAAAAGGCAAATTTGGCCTTCAAGGAACAAAATGAAGCAGGAAAATGACTAACAAGAGGTTTGCCAAGAGAAAGCACTGATCATAGTGAATACCCTCTTCCAACAACACAAGAGGGGATTCTACACATGGACATCACCAGATGGTCAACATTGAAATCAGACTGATTATATTCTTTGCAGCCAAAGATGGAGAAGCACTATAGAGTCGCAAAAACGACTGGGAGCTGACCGTGGCTCAGATCACAAACTCCTTATTGCCAAACTCAGACTTAAATTGAAGAAAGTAGGGAAAACAGCTAGATCATTAGGTATGACCTAAATCAAATCCTTTAAGATTATATAGTGGAAGCGAGAAATAAATTCAACAGAAGATCTGATAGAAAGAGTGCCTGAAGAACTATGGACAGAGGTTCATGACATTGTACAGGAGGCAGGGATCAAGATGATCCAAAAAAAAAAAAAAAAAAAGAAAACAAATGCAAAAAGTTTAAATGGTTGTCTGGGGAAGCCTTAAAAGTAACTGAGAATAGAAAAGAAGCTAAAGGCAAAGGAGAAAAGAGAGATATACCCATCTGAATGCAGAGATTAAAAGAATAGCAAGGAGAGACAAGAAAGACTTCATCAGTGATTAATGAAAAGAAATAAAGGAGAACAATAGAATGGGAAAGACTAGAGATCTCTTCAAAAAAAAATTAGAGATACCAAGGAATTATTTCATGCAAAGATGGGTACAATAAAGGAAAAAAATGTTATAGACCTTACAGAAGCAGAAGATACTCAGAAGAGAGTGCAAGAATTCAAAGAAAAACTTAAAAAAAAAAAAAAAAAACTTCATGACCCAGATATCCACAATGGTCCAATCACACACCTAGAGCCAGACATCTTGGAATGAATGATCAAGTGGGCCTTAGGAAGCATCAGTGCCAATAAAACTAGTGGAGGTGATGGAATTCCAGTTGAGCTACTTCAAATCCTAAAAGATGATGCTGTTACAGTGCTGCAGTCAATATGCAAGTAAATTGGAAAAAGTAAATTGGAAAAGTCAACAGTGGTCACGGGTCTGGAAAGGTCAGTTTTTATTCCAATCCCAAAGAAAGGCAATGCCAGAGAAAATTCAAACTATTGCACAGTTGCACTCATCTGACAGGCTAACATGTAATGCTCAAAATTCTCCAATTCTGCCTTCAGCGGTATGTAAACCATGAACTTCTAGATGTTCAAACTGGATTTAGAAGAAGCAAAGGAATCAGAGATCAAATTGCCAATATCTATTGGATCATTGAAATAGCAAGAGAGTTCCAGAAAAATATCTACTTCTGCTTTATTGACTATGCCAAAGCTTTGACAGTGTGGATCACAACAATCTGTGGAAGATTCTTCAAGAGATGGGAATAACCTGCCTCCTGAGAAATCTTGGTGGAGGTCAAGAAACAACAGTTGAAACTGGAAATGGAACAAATAGGTTTCAAATTAGGAAAGCATTACATCAAGGCTGAATATTGTCATCCTGCTTATTTCACTTATATGCAGTGTATATCATGCAAAAGGCAGGGCTAGTTGAACCACAAGCTGGAATCAAGATTGATGGGAAAAATATAACCTCACATATGTAGATGACACCAACCTTATGGCAGAAAGTGAAGAAGAACTAAACAGCCTCTTGATGAAAGTGCAAGAGAGTGAAAAAGTTATCTTGAAACTCAACATTTATAGAACGAAGATCATGGCAGCTGGTCCCATCACTCCATGGCAAATAGATGGGGAAACAGTTGAAATAGTGGCAGACTTTATGTTTCCGGGCTCCAAAATCACTGCAGATGGTGACTGCAGCCATTATATAAAAAGACAGTTACTCCTTGGAAGAAAATATATGACCAACCTCGACAGCATATTAAAAAGCAGAAACATTACTTTGCCGACAAAGGTCCATCTAGTCAAAGCTTTGGTTTTTCCAGTAGTCATGTATGGATGTGTGAGTTGAACTATAAAGAAAGCTGAGCTCCAAAGAATTGATGCTTTTGAACTGTGGTGTTGGAGAAAACTCTTGAGAGTCCCATGGGTTGCAAGGAGATCCAACCAGTCCATCTTAAAGGGAATCAGTCCTGAATATTCGCTGGAAGCACTGATGTTGGAACTGAAACTCCAATAATTTGGCCACCTGGTGTGAAGAACTAACTCATTGGAAAAGCTCCTGATGCTGGGAAAGAATGAATGCAGGAGGAGAAAGGGCATGACCAGGATGAGATGTTTGGATACCATCACCGACCCAATGGACATGAGTTTGAGCAAGCACTGGGAGTTATTGATGAATAGGGAAGCCTGAAATGTTGCAGTCCATGTGGTCACACAGTCTCACATGACTGAGTGACTGAACTGAACTTCCAGTGAATAGTTAGGAGTGATTTCCCTTACGATTGACTGGTGCAATCTGCTTGCAGTCCAAGGAACTCTCAATAGTCTTCTCCAACACACTTTAAAAGCATCAATTTTTAAATGATCACCTTTCTTTATGATCCAACTTTCATATCCATACATGACTATTGGAAAAACCATAGCTTTGACTAGATGGAACTTTGTTGGTAAAATAATGTCTCTGGTTTTTAATATGCTATCTACGTTGGTCATAGCTTTTCTTCCAAGGAAAAAGCATCTTTTAATTTCATGGCTACAGTTGTTATCTGCTGTGATTTTGTGCTGAGTCTTTCAGTTATGTCCCACTCTTTGTGACCCCATGAACTGCAGTACGCCAGGCTCCTCTATCCATGGGGATTCTCCAGGTAAGAATACTGAAGTTGGTTACCATGCCCTCCTCCAGGGCATCTTATCAACCCAGGGATTGAAGCCAAGTCTCCAGCATTGCAGGCAGATTCTTTACCAACTGAGCCACCAGCAAAGCAGTGATTTTGGAGACCAAGAAAATAAATTTGTCACAGTTTCCATTGTTTCCCCATCTATTTGCCATGAAGTGATGGGAACCAGAAGATTGTAGAAATAGCTCCAGAAATAAGGAAGAGATGGAGCCAAAGCAAAAACAAGCACATTTGTGGATGTGACTGGTTACGGATATAAAGTTGAGGCTGTAAAAAATTGTATTTTATGGAAACAAGGAATGTTAGGTCCATGAATCAAGGTAAACTGGAAGTGGTCAAACAGGAAATGGCAAGAATAATATCGACATTTTAGGAATCAGTATCCTCAAATTGACCAACCTATATACAAAATTATGACACTGAAAGATCAACTTCCCAGGTCAGTAGGTGCCCAATATACAACTAGAGAAGAGTAGAAAAATAAATCCAGAAAGAATGAAAGGATGAGAAAAAACAACACAAAAAATAAATGTCCAGTTATGTATGTACTGGTGATGGAAGTAAAGTTCACTGCTGTAAAGAATAATATTGCATAGCAGCAGGAATTTTAGGTCCATGAATCAAGGTAAATTCAGTTCAGTTCAGTTCAGTTCAGTTAAGTCGCTCAGTCATGGCCAACTCTTTGTGACCCCATGAATCACAGGATGCCAAGCCTCCTTGTCCATCACCAACACCCAAAGTTTATCCAAACTCATGTCCATCGAGTCAGTGATACCATCTAGCCATCTCATCCTCTGTCGTCCCCTTCTACTCCTGCCCCCAATCCCTCCCAGCATCCGGGTCTTTTCCAATGAGTCAATTATTTGCATGAGGTGGCCAAAGTATTGAATTTTAAGCTTCAGCATGACTCCTTCAAATGAACACCCAGGACTGATCTCCTTGAGGATGGATCTCCTTGCAATCCAAGGGACTCTCAAGAGTCTTCTTCAACACCACAGTTCAAAAGCTTCAATTCTTCAGTGCTCAGTTTTCTTCACAGTCCAACTCTCACATCCATACATGACCACTGGAAAAAGCATAGCCTTGACTAGACGTACCTTGTTGGCAAAATAATGTCTCTGCTTGTCAATATGCTATCTAGGTTGGCCATAAATTTCCTTCCAAGGAGCAAGTGTCTTTTAATTTCATGGCTTAAGTCACTATCTGCAGTGATTTTGAAGCCCCTCAAAATAAAGTCTGACACTGTTTCCACTGTTTCCCCATCTATTTCCCATGAAGTGATGGGACCAGATGCCATGATCTTCATTTTCTGAATGTTGAGCTTTAAGCCAACTCTTTCACTCTCTTCTTTCACTTTCATCAAGAAGCTTTTTAGTTCCTCTTCACTTTCTGCCATAAGGGTGGTGTCATCTGCATATCTGAGGTTATTGATATTTCTCCTGGCAATCTTGATTCCAGCTTGTGCTTCTTCCAGCCCAGCGTTTCTCATGATGGACTCTGCACATAAGTTTAATAAGCAGGGTGACAATATACAGCCTTGACATACTCCTTTTCCTATTTGGAGCCAGTCTGTTGTTCCACATCCAGTTCTAACTGTTGCTGTCTGACCTGCATACAGATTGGAAGTGGTCAAACAGGAGATGGCAAGAATGAACATCAACATTTTAGGAATCACTGAACTAAAATGGACCAGACTGGGTGAATTTAATACAGGTGACTATTGTATCTACTATTGTTGGCAAGAATCCCTTAAAGATATGGAGTAGCCCTCACAGTCAACAAAAGAGTCTGAAATGCAGTACTTGGATACAGTCTTAAAAATTACAGAATGATCTCTGTTAGTTTCCAAGGCAAGCCATTCAGTATCACAATAATCCAAGTATATGCCCAAACCTCTAATGTTGAAGAAGCTGAAGTTGCATGATTCTATGATGACCTATAAGAACTTCTAGAACTAACACCCAAAAAAGATGTCCTTTTCATGATAGGGGACAGGAATGCAAATGTAAGGAGTCAAGAGATACCTGAAGTAACAGGCAAGTTTGGCCTTGGAGTACAAAATGAAATGGTGGGAAAGCTAACAGAGCATTGCCAAGAGAACCATCTGGTAATAGCAAACAACCTCTTCACAACACAAGAGATGATGCTACACATGGACATCACCAGATGGTTAATACTGAAATCAGATTGATTATATTCTTTCCAGCTGAAGATTGAGAAGCTCTATACAGTGAGCAAAAACAAGGCCAGGAGCTGACTGTGGCTCATCTCATGAACTTCTTATTGAGAAATTCAGACTTGAATTAAACAAAGTAGAGAGAACCACTAGACCATTCATGTATGACCTAAATCAAATCCCATATGATTACACAGTGGAAGTGACAAACAGATTCAAGGGATAAGATTTAAATGACAGAGTTCCCATAGAAACATGGGTGGAGGTTTGTGATATTGTACAGGAGGTGATGATAAAGATTATCACCAAGAAAAAGAAATGTAAAAAGCTAAAACTATTTTCTCTGAGAAGGCCTTAAATGTAGCTGAGAAAGGAAGAGAAGCTAAAGCCAGAGGAGAAAAGGAAAGATGCACTCATCTGAAATTAGAGTTCCAATTAATAGCAATGAGAGATGGAAAGCCTTCCTCAGTGATCAATACAACAAAATAGAGGGAAACAATAGAATAGGAAAGACTAGAGATCTCTTCAAGAATAGAGACACCAAAGGAACATTTCATGCAAAGATGGACATAACGAAAAAAGGAACTTTATGGACCTAACAGAAGCAGAAGATTTTCAGAAGAGAAGGCAAGAATACACAGAAGTTTACAAAAAAGATCTTCATGACCCTGATAACCATGATGCTTTGATCACTCACCTAGAGACAGACATGCTGGAATGTGAAGTCAAGTGGGCCTTAGAAAGCATCAGTACCAACAAAGCAAATGGAGATGATGGAATTCCAGCTGAGCTATTTCAAGTTGAGTTATTTCAAATCCTAAAAGATGATGCTGTTAAAGTGCTGCACTCGATATGCCAGCAAATTTGGAAAACTCAGCAGTGGCCACAGGACTGGTCAGTTTTCATCCCAATCCCAAAGAAAAGAAATGCCAAAGAACATTCAAACTACCACTCAACTGCACTCATCTCACATGCTAGCAAAGAAATGCTAAAATTCTCCAAGCCAGGCTTCAACAGTACATGAACCATGAACTTCCAGTAGTTCAATCTGAATTTAGAAAAGGCAGAGGAACCAGAGATTAAATTGCCAACATCTGTTGGATCATAGAAAAAGTAAGAGAGTTCCATGAAAAAAAAAAAAAAACACACTACTTCTGCTTTATTGACTATGCCAAAGCCTTTGACTGTGCGGATCAAAACAAACTTGAAAATTCTTCAAGAGATGGGAATACCAAACAACTTTACCTGCCTCCTGAGAAATCTGTATGCAGGTCAAGAAGCAACATTTAGAACCAGGCATGGAACAATGGACTTGTTCCAAATTGGGAAAAGAGTCCATCAAGGCTGTATACTTTCACCCTGATTATTTAACTTATATGCAGAGTACATCATGCATAACACGGGGTTGGATGAAGTACAAGCTGGAATCAAGATTGCCAGGGAAAATACAAATAACCTCAGATATGCAAATAACACCACCTTTATGGCAGAAAACAAAGAGGAACTAAAGAGACTCTTGATGAAAGTGAGACAGGAGAGTAAAAAAAAAAACTGGCTTTTAATTCAACATCTACAACTCTATTGAATGAAAAAGAAAAACTGGTGTTATTTTAAAAATCTCCAAATAACAGTTGAATATATTTTCCTTGAAAAAATATTTAAAACAAGTTTAAATATCCTTTAATCAGCACATTCTTTTTACAATCCCCAGAAACACCCATTGTTTCCCAGGGAACAGTCCTTTTCCTTAGGTCCTTCTAATCTACTCACTGCCTTGCAATCTCTTCCAGGCTTTTGTTTTAAATAACTACAATATGTGAATAAATTCAAATGCTTGTTTTCAACTGTGAACACCTATTCAAAATAAAAACTTCTAAAAACAGCTGCATATTCATTATCACTCAGTTCAGTTCAGTTCAGTTCAATTGTTCAGTCGTGTCCGACTCTTTGCGACCCCATGAATCACAACATGCCAGGCCTCCCTGTCCATCACCAACACCCAGAGTTCACTCAGACTCACGTCCATCAAGTCGATGATGTCATCCAGTCATCTCATCCTCTGTTCTCCCCTTCTTTTCCTGCTCCCAATCCCTCCCAGCATCAGAGTCTTTTCCAGTGAGTCAACTCTTCACATGAGGTGGCCAAAGTACTGGAGTTTCAGCTTCAGCATCATTCCCTCCAAAGAAATCCCAGGGCTGATCTCCTTCAGAATGGACTGGTTGGATCTCCTTGCAGTCCAAGGGACTCTCAAGAGTCTTATGCAAAACCACAGTTCAAAAGCATCAATTCTTCAGCGCTCAGCTTTCTTCACAGTCCAACTCTCACATCCATATATGACCACTGGAAAAACCATAGCCTTGACTAGATGGACCTTCGTTGGCAAAGTAATGTCTCTGCTTTTCAATATGCTATCTAGGTTGGTCATAACTTTTCCTCCAAGGAGTAAACATCTTTTAATTTCATGGCTTCAGTCATCATCTGCAGTGATTTTGGAGCCCCCCCAAAAAAGTAAAGTCTGACACTGTTTCCACTGTTTCCCCATCTATTTCCCATAAAGTGATGGGACCGGATGCCATGATCTTCGTTTTCTGAATGTTGAGCTTTAAGCCAACTTTTTCACTCTCCTCTTTCACCGTCATCAAGAGGCTTTTTAGTTCCTCTTCACTTTCTGCCATAAGGGTGGTGTCATCTGTATATCTGAGGTTATTGATATTTCTTCCAGCAATCTTGATTCCAGCTTGTGCTTCTCCACTAATTAGATGTCTGAAATTTCAGCTTACACTTGTATGCTCAGTGCTCAGTCCTGTCCGACTCCTTGCAACCCTGTGGTCTGTAGCTTCCCAGACTCCTCTGTCCATGGAGTTTCCAGACAAAAATACTGGAGCAGGTTGCCATTTCCTACTGCAGGGGATCTTCCTGACCCAGAGATTAAACCTGAGTCTTCTGTGTCCCCTGCATTGGCAGGCAGATTTTTTTTTTTTTTTTAACCACTGAGCCACATTACACTGTCCTAAAACAAAACTACTATTCCTCTCTCAATACCTACCTTCCCCCACATTCTTCCTCATTTTTATAAATGGCATCTTTATTCTTCATTATTTAGTCCCATGAAAAAGTGATAGTGTTAGTTGTTCAGTCATGTCTGACTCTTTGTTACCCAAGGATTGTAGCCTGCTAGGCTCCTCTGTCTGTGGAATGGTCCAGGCAAGAATACTGAGGTCAGTAGCCAATCCCTTCTCCAGGGGATCTTCTTAACCCAGGGATCCAACCCAGGTTTCCCGCCTTACAGGTTGACTCTTTACTGTCTGAGTCCCTGCTGCTGCTGCTGCTGCTGCTGCTGCTAAGTCGCTTCAGTTGTGTCCAATTCTGTGTGACCCCATAGATGGCAGCCCACCAGGTTCCCCAATCCCTAGGATTCTCTAAGCAAGAATACTGGAGTGGGTTGCCATTTCCTTCTCCAGTGCATGAAAGTGAACAGTCAAAGTGAAGTTGCTCAGTCGTGTCCGACTCTTCACGACCCCATGGACTGCAGCCTACCAGGCTCCTCCATCCATGGGATTTTCCAGGCAAGAGTACTGGAGTGAAGTCCATTTAGTCCCAGATAGTACCATTTTTGTTGAATACTCATTTTCTTTGCAGCATTATATCCATTACTACTTTTATATTAGGACCACAGAATGTAATACATAATTATAGAAACAGCTTGATATGTACAACAAATGAAGATCTTATTTTGCATTGCAATCTCATGATTGAAAAAAGCAGATTAAAATCAAGTTAACCTTTTCATTGTTTTTCTTAAATGTTTCCTAAATAAATGAATAAATAAATATGCATATATATACATAGAGATAATTATGCCTAAATATTACTTTTTTCAAATAGAAGTAAATATCTTTAATTTCAAAGATCCTGTTAATACTGTTTAATTTTTCTGATAAAAATTCCTAATTGAGGAGTTCCTTGGTGGTTGAGTGGATAGGATTCAGCTCATCACTATGACCCAAGTTCAATCCCTGGTCTGAAAACTGAAATCCCACAAGCCATTTGAAGTGTGGGGGAGGTGAAACTTAATTTAAAAAAAAAAACTTAATTAAAAACATTTTTCCCCTAGAAACTCCAATGTTTATTTCATATGATTACTGTTGAATTATGTTAAGTATTTACTAATTATAACACTGATAGACTTAGGATTCAATATGAAGTGATTTTAAAAATATATGTTGTAGTTTACATGAAATTTTAGTTTCCAAAAATAGTTTATAAATCCCATAGAACATAAAAAAAATATATTAAATTTCACATATGTATTCTAAACAAATTTATTTTCATACTCTATTAAAATTTTAAAATGTTATTAGGTATTCAGTAAGGTTACAGTTTTTTTCCCCCTTGAGCAAAATTATAGGATGGAACTTGGGAAAATTCTAAGGAGTCCATTTAGAATGACAAAAGACCCGCACTGTTTCCTGTGTTTGCTTTAGGCCAAAGAGTTCCACTACAGATCCAGACATATTTTAGTGTTAGTTGATAATCTAGACTCTTTCTAGAAATAATATGATAGACATATTCAATTAGTCTCACTCCACACTTGGAAAATATACTCTATGATGTGATTTAAATAGCTTAAGTAGTCAGGCTGCTTAACTTTTAAACCCTGCTTAATTTTTTACCTGATATATAATCTTTAGCAAATTATTTAACTTTGTTAATTTTCATTATTACATCTATAAAACTGAAATAATAAAAATAATTTATATAACAGAATTACTGTGAGATTTAAATGAGGTAATATATGAAAAACAGTGTACAATAACCAGACATTTTATTAATGCTAAAGGAATGTCTGCAGTTAAGGTTAAAGTGTAAAATATATACTCTGGACCTGGATATATTCCATCTTCCATTTTTGGCATCCCTTTCCTCTTTCTTGACATCTAGTTTCCTCTCCCATTTTTTTTTTTTCTTACTGATCCTCTCAATCCCAGTGTAAGCTAGAGTGTGGATCCTATATTCCTTCTCACTTAACAAAATGCTACTGGGTTATTAGCAGACAAACAGAATGACAGCTATTATGGATTTAAAATACAGTTTCTCCTAGTATTGATTTTGTTTGAAGAGGAGAAGAAGCAGACTATTCTAGAAGGATTTGTTTGGATCAATTATCTATCAGTTATATAATTCAGAATTTTATCTCCTGTCTAGTGCTTTCACAGAATTCACAAGGGACATGGCCGGGAACTGCTTTATTACCTCTGTGAAGTTGCTTCACTTGGACTTTCATGCAGTTCCTATGGGTTCTAATTGTATTACTTGTCTATTTCCAGACAACTTTTTTTGTAGAAGAGAAATATCTATTTTGCTTTCTATTTATTTTTCTATGCTCAGTATATCTTTTGTTTTCCTTCTTTATATCTGACTTACAATATGTATTTTTTCACATCTCTTTGACTATTGCCTTCTAGAAGACAATATCATAATTTAATCACCTAGTAAATGGTCAATAATAATCACTTTATAAACATTTAAATAATAAAATTTAACTCAGAAAATATCCTTATAAAATTTTTCCTGACATATTCTACATTTACACAAGAACTCTATTCATCCTTTTATTTTTGCTTTGTGGTATTTCCTACGGCTGACAAGATACATAGACAGTTGTTATCTTTTCTAATAGAATACGGTGGAAAATGCAATGGCACCCCACTCCAGTACTCTTGCCTGGAAAATCCCATGGACAGAGGAGCCTGGTAGGCTGCAGTCCATGGGATCGCAAAGAGTCAGACACGACTGAGCGACTTCACTTCACTAATAGAATAAAAGCTTATCATTAATTAACAGCTAATTGGCTATTTACCATGACACATTTCAAAGCATATCAGATTTTATAGATCTTTAGTTTGTGCATCAACTGTTCCAGAGCACGTTTTCGTATAATTTCTTCTCCCTGCTCATGTCCTTACATAACAATGCATGAAAACATCACATGTCTGAGACTGGAAATTTATAGGATAATATCCTGACATTATCTATTTCTCAGATATATTCCCACTAGCTTGTGCTAGGAGAAGGCAATGGCACCCCACTCCAGTACTCTTGCCTGGAAAATCCCACGGATGGAGGAGCCTGGTAGGCTGTAAAGAGTCAGACACGACTAAGCGACTTCACTTTCACTTTTCACTTTCATGCACTGGAGAAGGAAATGGCAACTCACTCCAGCGTTCTTGCCTGGAGAATCCCAGGGAGAATCCCTGGTGGGCTGCTGTCTATGGTGTTGCACAGAGTCGGACACAACTGAAGCGACTTAGCAGCAGCAGCAGCAGCAGATTGTGCTGAAATGACATTGATACAAATAGGACCATAGCAGTGGTGGATGTTCCTAAAAGTGACCTTCAGTGAGCCAAATCCTTGAAAATCCCCTCCCTCTGAGTGTAGATTTGGAAAAAGAGATGACAACCCACTCCAGTACTCTTGCCTGGAGAAGTCCATGGACAAAGGAGCCTGGCAGGCTACAGTCCATGGGGTCACAAAGAGTTGAAAACCACTGAGCGACTATCACTCACTCACTGAGTGTAGATTAAACCTGGAACATCACCATGAAAGTGTTAGTTATTCATTCGTGACCAACCCTTTTGCAACCCCATAGATCATAGCCTAACCAGGCTCTTCTGTCCCTGGGATTTCCCAGGCAAGAATACTGGAGTAGGTAGCTATTCCCTTCTCCAAGGGATCTTCCAGATCCAGGGATCAAACCTGGATCTCCTGAACTGCAAGTGGATTCCTTACTGTCTGAGCCACCAGGGAAGCCTAAAAAATCTGTAACATACTTCTAATCAATAATAAAGAAGAATTTAAAAAACAAACCTCATATGATGCTGGTACATGACAATGAGATGCTGCTGTGACAGGTATTTTAAGTGGGGAGC
Source organism: Capricornis sumatraensis (assembly GCF_032405125.1). Taxonomy (NCBI): domain Eukaryota; kingdom Metazoa; phylum Chordata; class Mammalia; order Artiodactyla; family Bovidae; genus Capricornis; species Capricornis sumatraensis. Next base: position 119,787,498 of record NC_091069.1, read on the forward strand.
AGCTTTGGAAGCAGAAAGTGAGCTAAGGCTGGAATAATCTTGATGAGCTTGATACAGAAGTTATCAGCATATGAACACTGTTAGTAGAAATTCAGATATGAAAGCAGTGTCATTTGGAGATTAGAAGGAGGTGAGAAGTATATTATTAGAAACTGGATGAAGATATCCTGGTTATGTAGCAGCAAAAAATTTAATAAAATTCTTGTCTGCCTTTATATGGAAAGTAAAATTGGTAAGAGATCAGTTTGGTCATATAGCTAAGGAGATTTCCAAAGAACACTGAATATGGGATTGTATTCCTTCTTGCTGTTTACAGTAAAATATGAGAAGTGAGAAATAAATAGAGTAAAGAACTGTTAAACAAAAAGCAACCAGGACTAGAAGATTTTGATGCTTACCAGCCTCTTTGGTGCAGCAAAAGGTGTTACAATTAAGATCAGGAAAGCATCTGTAGAGACACGACTGAGGTCAAGACGGTGACTGTATAACATTTTGCTTAAAGCTCAGAAAGACTGTAAGGACAGAGTATCTGGGCATACAAGTGGCCTCCAAAGATGTTAAGATGTGACCTACAGATCTCAGTCAAACCAGAGTTTCCATGAAGCTTAAGGACATTGTTTCTCAACCATCTCAGTAATTTCTTGTTGCAAACTTCCATTTATATTGGATATTAGATTCTAAAATTAATGTTTTTTTTTTTTACTTTGTCCTGTCATAACCATGTAATTTCTCCAGCCCTATCACCTCCGTAGGAAGTTAGTGTTGTATCTTGGGCATTTTAGAAATAAGTTCATGGAAAAGAAAATACAAAAGAAATAGATACACAAATACATCCCATGGTTGTGGATTATAGTCCAAAAAAAAAAAAAATTCATTAACTCAAAATGTAAAGAAAGAATAATGGAGGGATAGACAGTAAAATCCAGGAAAAGTTTAGAAACCTAAACTAATACACCTAGACACTCAAATCAGTTTACCGTGGCTAAGTCACAGAAGGTCTCAATCAAGAGAAGCTAGTGATAGCTTACAGTGAATAATGCTGGATTTGTGATCTAAAAAGATTTAGTTTAAGGATCAGGGACCAGACTTGATCACTCAGAGTTTTTGTATGGCAGAAGTTTTATCAAAGTGTAAAAGGACAAAGAAGGCTTCTGACATAGACATCAGAACAGGGACTGAGAGGCCCTACATACTTTTACCAAGCCCACACCCAAAACACACGTCTTAAATTAATAAGATTAGAGCTTTCAATAGAAAGGTCTTACCAGACCCTCTCTCATAACATACATCTTAAGATAACAAGATTAGTCAGAAGCCTCTTCTTAAGAAGAAGAAACATGTCCTTGAGCAAAATACATTGTTGTCATAATATAATCAAACACACCCTTGAGCAAGATGAGTTGTTTTCTTGTGTAATCATTCAGTTCAGTTCCATCCTTCAGTCATGTCCAACTCTTTGCGACCCCATGAACCATAGCACATCAGGCTTCCCTGTCCATCACCAACACCCAGAGTTGACCCAAACTGATGCCCATCGAGGTGGCAATGGCATTTATCCATCTCATCCTCTGTAATCCCCTTCTCCTCCTGCCCCCAATCCCTCCCAGCATCAGGGTATTTTCCAATGAGTCAACTCTTCACATGAGGTGGCCAAAGTATTGGAGGATCAGGCTCAGCATCAATCCTTCCAATGAACACCCAGGACTGGTCTCCTTGAGGATGGACTGGGTGGATATCCTTGAAGTCCAAGGGACTCTCAAGAGTCTTATCCAACACCACAGTTCAAAAGCATGAATTCTTCAATGCTCAACTTTCTTCACTGTCCAAATTTCACATCCATACATGACCACTGGAAAAACCATAGCCTTGATTAGACAGACCTTTGTTGGCAAAGTAATGTCTCTGTTTATTAATATGCTATCTAGGTTGGTCATAACTTTCCTTCAAAGGAAAAGTATCTTTTAATTTCATGGCTGCAGTCACCATCTGCAGTGATTTTGTAGGCCACAAAATAAAGTCTGACACTGTTTCCACTGTTATCCCATATGTTTCCCATGAAGAGATGGGACCAGATGACATGATATTCATTTTCTGAATGTTGAGCTTTAAGCCAACGTTTTGACTCTCCTTTTTCACTTTCATCAGGAGGCTTTTTAGTTCCTCTTCACTTTCTGCCATAAGGGTGGTGTCATCTGCATATCTGAGATTATTGATATTTTTCCCGGCAATCTTGATTCCAGCTTGCGCTTCTTCCAGTCCAGCATTTCTCATGATGTACTCTGCATATAAGTTAAATAGGCAGGGTGACAATATACAGCCTTGATACATTCCTTTTCCTATTCAGAACCAGTCCGTTGTTCCATGTCCAGTTCTAACTGTTGCTTCATGACCTGCATATAAGTTTCACAAAAGCAGGTCAAGTGGTCTGGTATTCCCATCTCTTTCAGAATTTTCCCCAGTTTATTGTGATCCACACAGTCAAAGGCTTTGGCATAGTCAATAAAGCAGAAATAGATGTTTTTCTGGAACTGTCCTGCTTTTTCGGTGATCCAGCGGATGCTGGCTATTTGATCTCTGCTTCCTCTGCCTTTTCTAAAACCAGCTTGAACATCTGGAAGTTCATGGTTCATGTATTGGTGAAGCCTGGCTTGTAGAATTTTGAGCATTACTTTACTAGCGTGTGAGATGAGTGCAATTGTGCAGTAGTTTGAGAATTCTTTTGCATTGCCTTTATTTGGGATTGGAATGAAAACTGACTTTTTCCAGCCCTGTGGCCACTGCTGAGTTTTCCAAATTTTCTGGCTATTGAGTGCGGCACTTTCACAGCATCATCTTTCAGAATGTGAAATAGTTCAACTGGAATTCCATCACCTCCACCACTACCTTTGTTCGTAGTGATGATTTCTAAGGCCCACTTGACTTCACATTCCAGAATGTCTGGCTCTAGGTGAGTGATCACACTATCATGATTATCTTGGTCATGAAGCTCTGTTTTGTGCAGTTCTTTTATATATTCTTGCCATCTCTTCTTAATATCTTCTGCTTCTCTTAGGTCTATACCATTTCTGTCCTTTATCAAGCCCATCTTTGCATGAAATATTCCCTTGGTATCTCTAATTTTCTTGAAGAGATCTCTGGTCTTTCCCATTCTGTTTTTTTCCTCTATTTCTTTGCATCGATGGCTGAGGAAGGCTTTCTTATCTCTCCTTGCTATTTTTTGGAACTCTGTATTCAAATGGGAATATCTTTCCTTTTCTCCTTTGCTTTTCACCTCTCTTCTTTTCACAGCTATTTGTAAGGCCTCCTCAGACAGCCATTTTGCTTTTTTGCATTTCTTTTCCATGGGGATTGTCTTGATCCCTGTCTCCTGTACAAGGTCACGAACCTCATTCCATAGTTCATCAGGCACTCTATCAGATCTAGTCCCTTAAATCTATTTCTCACTTCGACTGTATAATAATTAGGGCTTTGATTTAGGTCATACCTGAATGATCTAGTGGTTTTCCCCACTTTCTTCAATTTAAGTCTGAATTTGGCAATACGGTGTTCATGATATGAGCCACAGTCATCTCCAGGTCTTGTTTTTGCTGACTGTATAGAGCTTCTCCATCGTTGGCTGCAAAGAATATAATTAATCTGATTTTGGTGTTGACCATCTGGTGATGTCCATGTGTAGAGTCTTCTCTTGTGTTTTTGGAAGACGGTGTTTGCTGTGACCAATGTGTTCTTTTGGCAAAACTCTATTAGCTTTTGCCCTGGTTCATTCTGCATTCTAAGGCCAAATTTTCCTGTTACTCCAGGTGTTTTTTTGACTTCCTACTTTTGCATTCCAGTCCCCTACAATGAAAAGGATATCTTTTTTGGATGTTAGTTCTAAAAGGTCTTGTAGGTCTTCATAGAACCATTCAACTTCAGCTTCTTCAGCATTACTGGTTGGGGCATAGACTTAGATCACCATGATATTGAATGGTTTGCCTTGGAAACGAACAGAGTTCATTCTGTCATTTTTGAGTTTCCATCCAAGTATTGCATTTCAGACTCTTTTGTTGACCATGATGGCTACTCCATTTCTTCTCAGTGATTCCTGCCCACAGTGATATATATATATATAATGGTCATCTGAGTTAAATTCACCTGTTCCAGTCCATTTTAGTTCACTGATTCCTAGAATGTCAAAGTTCACTCTTGCCATCTCCTGTTTGACCACTTCCAGTTTGACTTGATTCATGGACCTAACATTCCAGGTTCCTATGCAATATTGCTCTTTACAGCATCGGACCTTGCTTCTATCACCAGTCACATCCACAACTGGGTATTGTTTTTGCTTTGGCTCCATCTCTTTATTCTTTCTGGAGTTATTTCTCCACTGATCTCCAGTAGCATATTGGGGATCTACTGACCCAGGGAGTCCTAACATTTTGCCTTTTACTGTTCATGGGGCTCTCAAGGCAAGATACTGAAGTGCTTTTGATTCCCTTCTCCAGTGGACTACATTCTGTCAGATCTCTCCACCATGACCCACCTGTCTTGGGTGGCTACACCCGGCATGGCTTAGTTTCATTGAGTTGGACAAGGGTGTGGTCCGTGTGATCAGACTGGCTAGTTTTCTGTGATTATGGTTTCAGTGTGTCTGCCCTCTGATGCCCTCTTGCAACACCTACTGTCTCTTGGGTTTCTCTTACCTTGGACGTAGGCTATGTCTTTATGGCTGCTCCAGCAAAGCACAGCCTCTGCTCCTTACCTTGGAAGAGGTCACCCGTCCTAAATTTGAATATGGAGTAGCTCCTCTTGGCCCTCCTGTGCCCACACAGCCCATGCTCCTTGGACGTGGGGTAGATCCTCTCGACCTCTTCCCCTGACCTTGGGCGTGGAGTAGCTCCTCTTGGCCACACTTCTGTGTGGTCTGTTGCCACTGGCGAGCTTCTCTGGGCTTAAATATATTCACCCTAAAGATATGAACTCAGTGTTTCAGAAAAATATGTCTTATGTGACTAAGACAAGGCAATGTAGAAAGAAACATTTGTTCTTTCTTCCTCCTTGAGAGCCCCAGATCCCTTACCAATCTAGCTAAGAATTAACTGTTTCACTGGGATATAGAAATAGACAAATAAACAAATTACATATTGAGCAAAGAGGCTGAAATAGTAGAACAAGTTGACAGATATAATCTAGAGCCAGTCTCAGATGTTCATCTTCCATAATATTAATCACTCAGTCCTGTCCCACTCTTTGCAACCCCATGAACTGTGGACTGCAGCATGCCAGGCTTCCCCATCCATTACCAACTCCCAGAGCTTGTTCAAACTCATGTCCATTGAGTCAGTGACACCATTCACCCATCTCATCCTCTGTTGTCCCCTTCTCCTCCCACCTTCAATCTTTCCCCACATCAGGGTCTTTTCCAAAGAGTCAGTTATTTGCATCAGTTGGCCAAAGTATTGGAGCTTCAGGTTCAACACCAATCTTTCCAATGAATATTCAGGACTGATGTCCTTTAGGATGGACTGGTTGGGTATTCTTGAGGCCCAAGGGACTCTCAAGAGTCTTCTCCAATGCCACAGTTCAAAAACATCAGTTCTTCGGTACTCAGTCTTCTTTATGGTCCAACTCTCTCATTCACATATGACTACTGAAAAAAACCGTAACTTTGACTATATGGAACTTTGGTGGCAAAGTCATATCTGTTTTTTAATATGCTGTCTAGGTTGGTCATGGCTTTTCTTCCAAGGAGCAAGCGTCTTTTAATTTCATGGCTGCAGTCAACATCTGTAATGGTTTTGGAGACCAAGAAAATAAAGCTTGTCACAGTTTCCATTGTTTCCCCATCTATTTGCCATGAAGTGTTGGGGCCAGATGCCATGATCTTAGTTTTTTGAATGTTGAGTTTTAAGTCAGCTTGTTCACTCTCCTCTTTGACTTTCATCAAAAGGCTCTTTAGTTCCTTTTTGCTTTCTACCCCATATGAGATACAGCCTTCATTAACAAGTTGTGGTTTCCTTAAGAAAGCATTATTGAATATTATGAATGAAAATTACCTAACTTCCTAATCAATTAAGTTTTGGAGACTGAGGATAAATAACAATACTGTACATAGAGCTTAAAAACTTGTTTTCTATTCCAAATATAATTAGAATTTTTCAAAAGGTATTTTGTTCTTTAAAATGGTAATTGCCTCAGCAGTGGTTCATTTCCTTGAGCACCAACACTTCCTAGGGAGTAAATAGTTTTGTATTATAAATAGGAAGATGTATTCCAGCACTACAAATTAAGCAGTGATAGGTCAGAGAGCAGAGGACTTTCCTGACCCAAAATAAAATGCTTTAAACAGAGTAAGTGCAAGTCCCATTAAAGCACAACATTGAAAAGTGAAAGTTGCTCAGTCATATCTGACTCTTTGCAACCCCATGGACTATACAGTCCATGGAATTCTCCAGGCCAGAATACTGGAGTGGTTAGCCATTCCCTTCTCCTGTATCTTCTGAATCCAGGGATCAAACTCAGGTCTCCTGCATTGCAGGCAGATTCTTTACCAGCTGAGCCACAAGGGAAGCCCAAAGCACAAAAGAAGACACATTTATCTGTACGCCACATAATTTTACATACATATATATAATTTTATTTAAATATATATACATAATTTTATCTATTTACTCCTGGATATGCTGGGTTTTCTTTGCTGCACAGGTTTCTCTTTAGTTGTGGCAAGCAGGGCTTACTCTCTAGCTGTGGTGCATGGACTTCTCATTGTGGTAGCTTCTCTTGTTGCTGAACATGGGCTCTACGGTGTATGGCCTTCAGTAGTTGCAGCATGTGGTCTCAGTATTTGCAGCTTCCAGGTTCTAGAGCCCAGGCTCAACAGTTATGGTGCAGGAGCTTAGTTGCTTTGTGGCATGTGGGATTTTCCTGAATCAGAGATAGAACCTGTATCTCCTATATTGGCAAGCAGATTTTTTTTTTTTTTTTTTTTTTACCACCGAAGGATGCCTACATCCTTCTTACTATTACAAAAGCAAAGACATCAAAGCTGAGGACCTATACAAGCACCATGAGCTTACTTCTGAAATAACATCACTTGGGATTGTATTCAGATTCAGAATAGATGCTAAGAAAAACCCTGGTTTACTGGCTGTTGTCCACAATTTATTGATTTTCTCACTTAATACATTGTAATTGATCATCTTATCTAAAGATGATCCTAAAGATGATCCATGAACTAGAATGACCCATGACACAGGATTTGTGTTAAATTATAATTTAAAACCAGCAAAGTTGTTAGTACTATATATTTGTTCAGTAACGGAAAAGGAAAAAAAAAAATGCAAGAACACAATATTTTTCTAACAAAATACCCTCCAAATTTTTGATAAGTAGAGTTAATCAAATTAGTATATAATATGTCATTCAATCCCATTTTCTAACATAAACATACTCCATACATTTAATATACATACACTATACATTAATACTATTAATTTATACTATAAATTCAGGAGACTCTGGTTTGATCCCTGGGTCAGGAAGATCCCCTGCAGAAAGGATAGGCCATCAGTCCAGTATTCATGGGCTTCCCTGTTGGCTCAGATGGTAAAGAATCTGCTTGCAATGCAGGAGACCTGGGTTCAGTCCCTCAGTTGGGAAGATCCCCTGGAGAAGGACATGGCAACACACTCCAGTGTTCTTGCCTGGAGAATTCCCATGGACAGAGAAACCTGGTAAGCAACAGTCCATGGGGTCTCAAAGAGTCAGACACAACTGAGAGATTAAGAACATACATTAAATTAAAAAAAATGATGGCTTACAAATTGTTTTATTTCCTCCATTACAAGGAAATTTAAAGGGAACTCTATGTTAATACTGAAAAAAAAAAAAAAAAAAAAAAAAGGAGCCAGAAATAACCTGAGCTGTACTGTTTATTTCTGCTTCATAGGATTAAACCAACATTTTCCTGACACTGCCTTATCTCTTTGTTCTAGGTGCTTACAATTACCAACATGTAAATGTTATTCAATGTCCTCTCTTGCTTACTGAGGAAGACAGTAATTATTCCAGGGCTTTGAGAATTTAAAGTTCTTGATATAGAATATTCTATATTCTTAATATGTGTTAAATATTATTATTTTTTTTTCTTTTCAAGACAAGAATCCAGCAAATGTCTTAGATTTAAAATCCCCTGTTCTGTATCTCCTCAGGATCACATACTGTGATAGATGTTAGAGTATTCAAATATGGCTCCTATAGACGGTACAGTGAAAGACCAAGACTGAGTTCTAAAGACTATGACTGAAATATGTGAAATGTCCACATTTAAGTTGAGTTGTATATTTTCTTGTGTGTGTTAGTCATTCAGTCATGTCTGACTCTTCTTTAATCCATGGACTATAGCCTGCCAGGCTCCTCTGTCCACGGAATTTTCTAAGCAAGAATAATACAGTTGGGTAGCCATTCCCTTCTCCAGAGAATCTTTCCAAAACAAGGATCAAACCCAAGTCTCTTGGCATTACTGGAAGATTCTTTACAATTTGAGCCATTAGGTATTACTGTTGTATTTTAAGAGTTATTTGGATAATTTAGGTGTATTTCCAAAGTTTCACCCAATCTGAGCTTATATAGGCCCACACATATACTGAAATCATCAATGCAGTCAGCTTTACTTTTGCCAGTTCTGTCATTGCTTCTTCATGCGGTTCCTAGGGGACACTGTGTTCTGTTATCACTGTGCCTCAGAAAGTCTATGTACTGTGTACCATCCATCTCCATGACTATGTCGATCGAATGTCATGACCTACAAGCTGAAAATAAATCTTGGGATTGACCTCCTCTCTCCATCTGCTCAACAATGACCCAGGTCTTATGAAATGACCTGCCAGCATTTCATTATATAGAATATCCATGATAAACCTGACTCTGACCATTATGAAAAAACTGCACTTTGAGCACCTAGCTGGTTCTCTGTTAGGGCAAAGGGCTTACTTGTGTACTCCATAAACTATAACTTCAATTACCCTAACTGACTACACTTCCTCAAGAAGGAGCTCCAGAGTAAGACAAAGATCCTAGTATCACTTATGTGTGGAATATAAAAAATATGGTACAAATGAACATATTTACAGAATAAATAGAGTCACAGATGTAGAAAACAAACTTATGGTTACCAAGGGAGAAAGAGGAGTAGGTAAATTAAGGGACTGATATACACACACTTCAATATATAAAATAGACCAGGCTCCTCCATCCATGGGATTTTCCAAGCAAGAGCACTGAAGTGGGTTGCCATCTAGCCCAGGATTTCACAAGATGTACTCTGCATATAGGGTTTCCTGGGTAGTGCTAGCAGTAAAGAATCCACCTGCCAGTGTAGGATACATAAAAGACTTGAGTTTCATTTCTGGCTCTGAAAAACCCCTGGGAGGAGGGCATGGCAACCCACTCCACTGCTCTTGCCCTGAGAATCCCATGGACAGAGGAGCCTAGTGGGCTACAGTCCATAGCATCACAAAGAGTCAGACACAAGTGAAGCGACTTAGTGCACACACACACAGCACTTTGCATATAAATTAAATAAACAGGGTGACAATATTCAGCTTGTCATACCGTTTTCCCAATTTTGAACCAGTCAGCTGCTCTATGTCCGGTTCTAACTGTTACTTCTTGACTCACACACAGGTTTCTCAGCAAACAGGTAAGGAGATCTGGTACTTCCATCTTTTTAAGAATTTTCCACAGTGTATTATGATCTACACAGTCAATGGCTTGAGAAAAGTCAATAAAGAAGATATTTTTTTCTGAAACTCCTTTGTTTTCTCCATGATTCAACAAATGTTGGCAATGTGATCTCTGGTTCCTCTAGCTTTTCTACATCCCTGGGTTGGGAAGATCCCCTGGAGAAGGAAATGGCAACTCACTCCAGTATTCTCGCCTTGAGAATCCCATGGAGGGAGAAGCCTGGTAGGCTACAGTCAACAGGGTTGCAAAGAGTCGGACATGACTGAGCTACTTCACTTTCACTTTGCTAGTGTGTAAAATAAGTGTGAGAGTATGGTAGATGAACCATTCCTTACCTTTGACTTTCTTTGGGATTGGAATGAAAACTGACATTTTCCACTCCTGTGGCCACTGCTGAGTTTTCCAAATTTGTCGACATATTGACTGCAGCCTTTTTAAAGCATAATCTTTTAGAATTTAAAAGCTTCATCTGGTATTCCATTACCTCTACTAGCTTTGTTAACAGCAATGCTTCCTAAGACCCATTTGACTTCACATTTCAGGATGTCCAGCTCTAGGTGAGTGACCATACCATCGTGGTTATCCATGACATTAAGACCTTTTTTGAATAGTTCTGTGTATTCTTGCCACCGCTTCTTAATCTCTTCTGTTTCTGTTAGGTCCTTACCATTGTTTTTATCTTATTCATCTTTGGATGAAATGTTCCATTGATATCTCCAATTTTCTTGAAGTGACCTCTAGTTTTCCTAGTCTATTGTTTTCTTCTATTTCTTTGCATTGTCCACCTTTGAAGGTCTTCTTATCTCTCTTTGCTAGTCTTTGGAACTCTGCATTCAGTTGGGTATATCTTTCCCTTTCTCCCTTGCCTTTTGCTTGTCTTTTTTTTCCTCAGCTATTTGTAACACCTCCTCAGATAGCTACTTTGCTTTCTTGTATTCATTTTTCTTTGAGATGATTTTTTTTTATTCTCTTTTTTTTCCTTTTTTTTTATTCACTTTATTTTACTTTACAATACTGTTTGAGATGATTTTGATCACTACCTCGGGTACAATGTTACAAACATCCTCCTCCTCTATCAGTAGTTCTTCAGGAAATCTCTCTACCAGATCTAATCCCTTGAATCTATTGCTCACCTCCACTGTATAATCATGGGCTTTCCTTGTGGCTCAGCTGGTAAAGAATGCATCTGAAATGTGGGAGACCTGGGTTTGATCCCTGGGTTGGAAAGATCCCCTGGAGAATGGAATGGCTACCCCCTCCAATATTCTGGTCTAGAGAATTCCTTGGACTGTATAGTCCATGAGGCAGCAAAGTGTTCATGGGGTTGGACATCACTAAGTGACATTCATTTTCACTTCACTGTATAATCATAAGGAATTTGATTTAGGTCATTCCTGAATGGTTAGTGGTTTTCCTTGCTTTCTTAAATTTCAGCTTGAATTTTTCAAATAAGAGCTCATGATCTATACCACAGTCAGTTCTGGGTCTTTTTTTTTTTTTTTTGCTGACTCTGTAGAGCTTCTCCATCTTAGGTTGCAAAGAATGTAATCAATCTGATTTTGGTATTAACCATCTGGTAATTTCAGTGCATAGAGCCATCTCTTGTATTGTTGGAAGAGGGTGTTTCCTATGACCAGTGTGTTCTCTTGACAAATCTCTGCTAGCATTTGCTCTGCTTCATTTTGTATTCCAAGGCCAAGTTTGCCTGTTATTCTGGGTATCTCTTTTCTTCCTACTTATGTATTCCAATCTTTGGTGAAAAAGACACCTTTTTGGTGTTTGTTCTAGAAGGTGTTGTAAGTCTTCATAGAACTAGTCACCTTCAGCTTCTCTGGCATCAGTATTTGGGATATAGACTTGGATTACAGTGGATATTGAATGGTGTTCCTTGGAAACGAACGGAAATCATTCTGTCGTTTTTGAGATAGCACCCTAGTACTGCATTTCAGATTATTTTGTTGACTATGAGGCCTACTCCATTTCTTCTATGGGATTCTTGCCCATATTAGTAGTTTAATGGTCATCTGAATTAAATTTTCTCATTTCCATCCATTTTAGTTCACTGATTCCTAAGATTGCAATGTTCACTCTTGCCATCTCCTGTTTGATCACTTCCAATTTACCTTGATTCATGGACCGAACATTGCATGTTCCTATGCAATATTGTTCTTTACAGCATCAGATTTTACATTCATCACCAGATACATTCACAACTAGGCACTGTTTCTGTTTTGGCTTACCCACCTCATTGTTTCTGGAGCTATTAGTAATTGCCCTCTGCCCTTCCCCAGGAGCATTTTGGAAGCCTTCCAACCTGGGGGGTTTATCTTCTGATGTGTCATATCTTTTGCCTTTTCATACTCTTCATGGGGTTCTCCAGGCCAGAGTACTGGAGTGGGTTTGCCATTTCCTCCTCCAGTGGGCTAAGTTTTGTCAGAACACTTCACTATGACCTGCCTATCTTGGGTGGTCTTGCACAGCATGGCTCATAGGTTCAATGAGTCATACAAGCCTCTTCACAATGACACAGCTATGATCCATGAAGGTATCTGTATCACCTAATCTGATGTCAATTCATTGTAGTGTTTCATTTGTTATTGTATTTTGCAATTCTGTATTTTTTTTTTATACTTCTTAGTTCCTTGTTAATATTCTCACTGTGTTAACATATAATTTTCCCTAATTTACTTGGTATTTTTATTACAAAAGCTTTGAATTCTTTATCTACCTAATTGTTTATTTCTGTTTCATTGCTAGCTTTTTTTTTCCAGATTTTTTTTCCTTTTTCTTAAAATTGAAATGAATTATTTTGTCTTCTCTTTTTTTGCTTAATTTTTTTCTGTCCCTATGAAATTAGGCAAAACAGTTAACTCTTCTAGTCTTAAAGGGGTGTCCTTGTGTGGGGGCATCACTATACAGACTATGTATGTCATAGAGCTGGAACTGATCTGAGCACAAGGCAGATCCTTCCAGAGGTGGTGCTGGCAGCAATCAGTCTGGTAGGACATGGGGCTGCAATTAGAAGGCCTAGAGCCAGAAAAATATGAGCTAGGGCTTCTCTTCTTGGTGGGTAACCCCTCTCTGTTGGGGGTTGGGTCAGATCCCAAGTTGCTGGAGCAGAAGCCTTGAGAGTCAGGTCCAAGTTGACTCCATTCCTTCCAAGTGCTGTTCTTTCTCCACCCAGCACTGGCACCTTCGTCCCAGAAGCAAGTATTGCTGGAATAAAAGAGGCTGACATAGGTTCTCAGCATGAATCTGAGTGTGGGCTGTGGCAGCCCCAATCCCAATCTGTCCCAGAACATTACTCATGCAATAATCACCAGTATGGCTATCCTCGCACAACCGAGTCAGGGGTCATTCTGAATCTGGGCTGGCATGGTATCTCACAACCAAGCACTTTCCTTAACTATGGCAGCCCTCTCTTTAGCATGAAGTTGTATCACTAAGCAAACAGGACACAGCAGGGACTCAGTGCAGGCTGGTGTATGCCAGAGCAGTTGAGGAAAGAGGCCAGGGTCCCAGGCAGTTTCAATTTTTTTTCCCCTGACTTATTTCATAAAAAAGCAATGTATGCACATGCTTCATGAAGAGATTCCGGGTTTCCTACAGCCTTCTTCTTAGCCCACTGGTTTTCTAATGAGTTAAGTAGACTCAATCTCCAGTGTCAGACCCCAGGGCTGTTGTGCCCAATATGTGACTCAAACAGTTCACTCCCCAAGGAGAATCTCTACTTTTACAATCCCACCCGCTTCTGTGACCCTTTCCATGGAAACAGACTTCAATCTGCGTGCTTCCCTTCCCTTCCTACTCAGTTATGTGTGGATCTTTCTTATATATAGCCTTGTTTGCATAGCAGTCTTTCCGCCAGTCTCCAGATAGTTTTCAGTGAGAATGACTCCACATGTTAATGTATTTTTGATGTATTTGTCAGGGCAGGTGTGTTCAGTGAGTTCAGATGAGTTCAGTGTCCTCCTCCTAAACGACCTTAATCTCTTCTTACAAATGTAGTATTTTTGATACATTAAGAATAACATCATGGTGTCAACACAGATTGATTAGCATATATTGAAGAATTGAAAACAAAGCAATTGACAAAGGTTTAATCTCCCAAATAAATACAGCTCAATATTGGGAAAACAATCCAATCAAAAAAGTGGGCAGAAGACCTAACCAGACATTTTTCCAAAGAAGACATATAAATGACCAAGAGGCACATGAAAAGATGCAAATCATCACTCAGTATTAGAGAAATCAAAATTCCAATGAGATTTCACCTCACACTAGCCCAGAGGGCCATCATTAAAAAAAAAAAAAAATCCACAAACAATAAATGCTGGAAAGGGTGTGGAGAAAATAGAACCCTCCTGTACTGTTGGTGGGGATGTAAACTGATAAAGCCACTATGGAGAACAGTATGGGGGTTCCTTAACAACAACAACAAAGCTAAAAATAATACTACCATGTAATCTCGCAGTCCCACTACTGGACATATACTGTGAGAAAATCACAATTCAAAAAGACATATGTACTCAGTGTTCACTGTGGCATTATTGTCTGGAGTACAGATTTTCAGAAAAAAAAGAATTCAGGGTATATACACTACTGAGATATTCACACAGATTTACTATAAGAAATTAGCTCATGCAATTGAAAAGCCTGGCAAATCCCAAGAACAACAGTCAGAAAGCTGGAGACCCAGAAGACACAGGAGAAATGATTACATAGTTTCAGTTAGATAGCATATAGGCTCAAGACCCAGGAAAAGGTGAAGTTGCAATTTGAATATGAAAGAATAAAACAACGAAAAAAAAAACTTAAGGTCCCAAATTGATGGCATCACACATTAAGACATTCTCTCCTGATCTATCCTTTTGTTCTTTCCAGATCTTGAACTGATTGGATGAGGTCCAACCTCCTCTGGGAGGGCAATCTGCTTTATTCAGTCTACTAATTCAAATGTTAAGCTCGACCACAATCCCCCTCACAGATATACCTGAAATAATATTTAAACAAATATCTAGGCACCATATGGCCAGTCAAGCTAATGTGTAAAATGATCTATCTCACTCTCTATGATATTTTAAAGAAAAGTAATTTAACTGATGATCTTAGTCAGTTAGAGAGAAAACTACTATAGACTGAATGGGTAGCTTAAATGACAGGTATTCATTTCTCACAATTCTGGAAGCTGGAAGTACACGATCAATGCACTGGCAGATCTGGTATCCACCGAGAGCCACCTTCTTTTAGTATCCTCATATCTGATATGTACAGCAGAGAGAGAATGGGAGAGAGATTGATCTAGTTTATTTGTCTTTTTATAAGGTCATTAATTCCATTCATGAGGTTTTCTTCCTCATGTCCTTGTTACCTCGCAAAGGTCTCATCTTCAAACAACAGACCACTGGAAATTAAGCTTCAAATGTAAATTTGAGGTTGGGGGAGGAAAGGAAATGCAAGCATTCAGCACACATCAAAATATAAACAAAAAAAATTGTATCATAAAACTTTATGAGGTTGATGGCAAAATGGATAGACCACTTGAAATTAAGTATAGATAAACAACATAAAACAACAAATATGAATCTATTTATAGTTCTATATGCAACCCACTTCCATCTTCTTGCCTGGAGAATTCCATGGACAGAGGACCCTGACTGTCTACAGTCCACTGGGGCACAGAGTCAGACAGGACTGAGCAACTAACACACACAAATACACACAGGCACACACACTTTACATATAATTGTGATTATATATGGGCTTCCCCGGTGATGCTAGTGGTAAAGAACCTGCCTGCTAATGCAAGAGACCAAAGAGATGTGGGTTGGATCCCTGGGTTTAGGAAGATCCCCTGGAGGAGGTCATGGCACGCCAGTATTTTTGCCTGGAGAATCTCCACGGAGAAAGAAGCCTGGAAGGCTATAATCCATAGGGTTGCAAAGAGTCAGACACAACTTAAGTGACTTAGAATGCATAGTCATGATTATTTATATTTATAATTATGGATAACTTTATACAATTAAGCATCTGATACATATTTTCCAGTAATTGACATTGCAGTTGAATAACCATTTGGACTACAATTTAACCACATAGTTTTCCATAAATTATCATAAAATGTAAAGATGGATTAAGTATTTGCATTTATGAAATAAATATACAATGAGATTAGAATAAAATGACTATATAAGGATTAAAAAATCCTTCATAAGTATGATATTAATGTCTGAAATAATAGAATGTTAGGCCAACAGATCACTAAAAATTTTTAATGTGCTCTTATTGTATGAATGTAGTGTATAATTATTGTTGAGTTCAGTTCAATTCAGTTGTTCAGTCACGTCCGACTCTTTGTGACACCATGAACTGCAGCATGGCCTCATGTCTATCACCAACTCCTGGAGTTCACTCAAACTCATGTCTATCGAGTCGGTGATGCCATCCAGCCATCTCATCCTCTGTCATCCCCTTCTCCTTCTGCCCTCAGTCTTTCCCAGCATCAAGGTCTTTTTTCAAATGAGTCAGCTCTTCACATCAGCTGGCCAAAGTATTGGAGTTTCAGCTTCAAAATCAGTCCTTCCAATGAACACCCAGGACTGATGATATCCTTTAGGATGAACTGGTTGGACCTCCTTGCAGTCCAACGGACTCTCAAGAGCCTTCTCCAACACCACAGTTCAAAAGCATCAATTCTTTGGATCTGAGGTTTCTTTATAGTCCAACTCTCACATCCATACATGACCACTGGAAAAACCATAGCCTTGACTAGACGGACCTTTGTTGGCAAAGTAATGTCTCTGCTTTTTAATATGTTGTCTAGGTTGGTCATAACTTTTTTTCCAAGGAGTAAGTGGCTTTTAATTTCATGGCTGCAATCTGCAATGATTTTGGAGCCCAAAAAAATAAAGTCAGCCACTGTTTCTACTGTTTCCCCATCTATCTGCCATGAAGTGATGGGACCAGATGCCATGATCATAGTTTTCTGAATGTTGAGCTTTAAGACAACGTTTTCACTCTCTACTTTCACTTTTATCAAGAAAGGCTCTTTAGTTCCTCTTCATTTTCTGCCATAAGGGTGGTGTCATCTGCATATCTGAGATTATTGATATTTCTCCCAGCAATCTTGATTCCAGCTTGTGCTTCCTCCAGCCCAGTGTTTCTCATGATGTACTCTGCATATAAGTTAAATAAGCAGGGTGACAATATACAGCCTTGATGTACTCCTTTTCCTATTTGGTACCAGTCTGTTGTTCCATGTCCAGTTCTAACTGTTGCTTCCTGACCTGCATATAGGTTTCTCAAGAGGCAGGTCAGGTGGTCTGGTATTCCCATCTCTTTCAGAATTTTCCACAGTTAATAGTGATCAACACATCAAAGGTTTTGGCAAAGTCAATAAAGCAGAAATAGATGTTATTTTGGAACTCTCCTGCTTTTTCGATGATTCAGTGGATATTTTCAATTTGACCCCTGGTTCCTTTGCCTTTCTCAAATCAGCTTGAACATCTGGAAGTTCATGGTTCATGTATAAGGAACAGAGGATGTGTTTTGCTGGAGCAGCCGTGAAGAGATACACCATGTCCAAGGTAAGAGAACTCAAGTGAAATGATAGGTGTGTGAGAGGGCATCAGAGTGCAGACATACTGAAACCATAATCACAGAAAACTAACCAATCTGGTCACATGGACCACAGCCTTGTCTAACTCAATGAAACTAAGCCATTCCATGTGGGGCCACCCAAGATGGACGGGTCATGGTGAAGAGGTCTGACAGAATGTGGTCCACTGGAGAAGGGAATGGCAAACCACTTCAGTATTCTTGCCTTGAGAACCCCATGAACAGTATAATTATTGTACAAACAATAATTATAAGATATTTTTAAAAGTATGTTTGTTACATATACATGAATCACTGAAAGTGAAAGTAAAAGTCATTCAGTCGTGTCCAACTCATTGCTACCCCTTCCACGGCCAGAACACTGGAGTGGGTAGCCTCTCCCTTCTCCAAGGGATCTTCCCAACCCAGGGATTGAGCCCATTTCTTCCAGATTGTAGGTGGATTCTTTATCAGCTGACTCACAAGGGGAATCCAAGAAAGGTAGTGTGGGTAGCCTTTCCCTTTTCCAGCAGATCTTCCTGACCCAAGAATCAAGCCAGAGTCTGTTGTATAGAAGGCAGATTCTTCACTAATAGAGACATCAGGGAAGCTCATGATGAATTAGTAACATGCTATTTATAGTAAGAGTTCTAATAAAATACAGTAAAAATAACCCAAATAAGAAAGCAATCTCGATTAAAAAATAGGCTGAAATTTGACATCTCACCAGAAAAAGATAGATCACAAAACATGAAAAACTGCTCCTCATCATACGTCATCAGGGAAATATAAATGAAAACAACAAGGAAATTCTACTGCACACTCAGTAGAATGGCCAGTATCCAGAACACTGACAACACAAAATGCTGGTGAAGATATGGAGTAACAGGAGCAGTTATTTTTGAGAGTTGCTCTGGCTATTTCTTACAAAAGTAAACAACTCTTACCTAGAGATCAAACAATCTTGCTCCTTGGTATTTATCCAAAGGAGGTTACAACTTATGTCTATTCAAAACTTCCACATGGATGTTGTTAGTAGCTTATTCAAAATTGCTGAAATTTGGAAATAATGAAGATGTCCTTCGATAAGACTTTCAGTAAGACATGAGTACATTGTGCTACTTCCAGAAAATGCTATATAATTGATTGAGCTATCAAACTATGAAAAGACATGGAAGAAACAGAAATGCATATTACTAAGTGAAAATAGCCAATCTGAAAAAGCCACATGCTGAGTGATTTCAACTATCTATCATTCTGGGAAACGGGACACTGGAGACAGTGAAAGGGTCAGTGGCTGTCAGAAGGTGGGAAAGAGGGAAGGATGTGTAAGCAGAGCACGGAGGATTTTAAGGTATTGGGAACGTTGTTTGGAAACATATCTTGGATATATGTCATTATACGTTTGTCTGGGTTTGGGGTGATTATGACGTATTAATGTGGACTCATCAATTCTAGCAAAAGAATTGGTTTGGTACCAAATGCTGACAATGGTGAGTTTGTGGATGTATGAGGGTAGGAGAGTATATGTTCCCTGTATGTCCCTCCCAATCTTGTCAGAGACCTAAAACTATACTTAAAAAAAGCACCCCTTCTTTCCTTCTACTAACTCTGGGGTTCTCCAATTCTTCCTTTTCTAGTTGCTTTAGTTTTAGAGTTAGGTTATTTATTTGACTTTTTTCTTGTTTCTTGAGGTATGCCTGTATTGCTATGAACTTTCCTCTTAGCACTGCTTTTATAGTGTCCCACAGGTTTTGGGTTGTTGTGTTTTCATTTTCATTAGTTTCTATGCATATTTTGATTTCTTTTTTGATTTCTTCTGTGATTTGTTGGTTATTCAGAAGTGTGTTGTTCAACCTCCATAGGTTGGAATTTTTAGTAGTTTTTCTCCTGTAATTGAGATCTAATCTTAATGCATTATGGTCAGAAAAGATGCTTGGAATGATTTCGATTTTTTTGAATTTATCAAGTTTAGATTTATGGCCCATCCTCTATGATCCACCTCCCAGAATTCTGGAAATAAAAGCAAAAATAAACAAATGGGATCTAATTAAAATCAAAAGCTTCTGCACAACAAAGGAAAATATATGCAAGGTGAAAAGACAGCCTTCTGAATGGGAGAAAATAATAGCAAATGAAGCAACTGACAAACAACTAATCTCAAAAATATACAAGCAACTTATGCAGCTCAATTCCAGAAAAATAAATGACCCAATCAAAAAATGGGCCAAAAAACTAAATAGACATTTCTCCAAAGAAGACATATGGATGGCTAACAAACACATGAAAAGATGTTCAACATCACTCATTATCAGAGAAATGCAAATCAAAACCACAATGAGGTACCACTTCACACCAGTCAGAATGGCTGCGATCCAAAAATCTGCAAGCAATAAATGCTGGAGAGGGTGTGGAGAAAAGGGAACCCTCCTACACTGTTGGTGGGAATGCAAACTAGTACAGCCACTATGGAGAACAGTGTGGAGATTCCTTAAAACATTGCAAATAGAACTACCTTATGACCCAGCAATCCCACTGCTGGGCATACACACTGAGGAAACCAGAATCGAAAGAGACACATGTACCCCAATGTTCATCGCAGCACTGTTTATCATAGCCAGGACATGGAAACAACCTAGATGTCCATCAGCAGATGAATGGATAAGAAAGCTTTGGTACATGTACACAATGGAGTATTACTCAGCCGTTAAAAAGAATTCATTTGAACCAGTTCTGATGAGATGGATGAAACTGGAGCCGATTATACAGAGTGAAGTAAGCCAGAAAGAAAAACACCAATACAGTATATTAACACATATATATGGAATTTAGAAAGATAGCAATGATGACCCTGTATGCAAGACAGGAAAAAAGACACAGCGGTGTATAACGGACTTTTGGACTCAGAGAGAGAGGGAGAGGGTGGGATGATTTGGGAGAATGGCATTCTATCATGTATACTATCATGTAAGAATTGAATCGCCAGTCTATGTCTGACGCAGGATACAGCATGCTTGGGGCTGGTGCATGCGGATGACCCACAGAGATGTTATGGGGAGGGAGGTGGGAGGGGGGTTCATGTTTGGGAACACATGTAAGAATTAAAGATTTTAAAATTAAAAAAAAAAATTAATTAAAAAAAAATGCACCCCTTAAGTTAAAACAAACAAATAACGAAACTCATATAAGAGTGGAATGGCAATCAATCCACAAAATGAAAAAAAAAAAATCATAGCTCAGACACCCTTTACAAATCAAATTGTAAAAAAGATTTGAAAAACAAGGTTACTTCCATAATTTTGATAGGAGTGTAATTTTAAATATTTTTTTGAGAGAAATCTAAGTTCATGTGTCAATGTGTCATTAAATATGAAAACCCACCTTCCAATATATATGTTTATATGTATGCATGTGTGTGTGTGTGTGTGTGTGTGTGTGTATGTGTGTGTGTGTGTGTGTGTGCTGTGTTAGTTGCTCAA
This sequence comes from Capricornis sumatraensis, assembly GCF_032405125.1. Classification (NCBI taxonomy): domain Eukaryota; kingdom Metazoa; phylum Chordata; class Mammalia; order Artiodactyla; family Bovidae; genus Capricornis; species Capricornis sumatraensis. The sequence goes on from NC_091069.1 coordinate 119,808,296, forward strand.
TCATGTCTGACTCTGTGACCCTCATAGACCGTAGTTTGCTAGGCTCTTCTGTTCTTGGGATTCTTCAGGCAAGAATATGGGAATGAATTGCCATTTCCTACTCCACGGGATATTTCCAACCCAGGGATCAAACTCGCTTTTCCTGCATTGCAGGCAAATGCTTTACCATCTGAGCTACCAAGGAAGACCATTTCTATGCTTTATAAATTATCAATTATAGAGACGCATATGCAGAAGCATTTATATCAAGAGGCTTATAAACTACTTCTGCAAACTGAGGAAGGACATAAAAAGAAATTAGAATATTACTTCTACAGAATATCATTCACGCTGTCTCAACTTTCAACAAGTTGAACAAGATTATAAAAGATCAGCTCTTTTTAATAATTGAAAATTAAATACCTTATAATGATGCAGTAATGTGCTTTAGTTAAGTTAATTATGACTTACTCTTTTATCTATGATGTAGAGTCATCGTGTGTCTCTCATAATGTTGAGCGCTAAGCATGGCTTACACGGATCTATGTGTTTCCAACTCTGCAATTCTCTCAGCTGCACATTATATTATCTTTCACCTCATTCCCAAACCTATCATTCTTTTCTGCCCTAAATTACTCTTAAATCTTATTTTTTTCATGATTCTGGGGCATAGCATTGCTGTTTCCTTTGACCAGAAAATTATTTACTTCCTTTTTCCTCTGACTAAATCTTCTTGATCTTCTAAAAATGTTCAAATGTTCAACTTAATGAATGGTTATAATGGCTTCTCCTAATGCAGATATATTTAATTAGTTATTAAAATCTCTGATGCTTGAAATGCTCATTATATATTCAAATATAATTGGATAATGAAAGACATTTGTTTCACATTATATATTTATAGAAGTTAGAGTTCAACTCCTAATGTCAAGGATCACAGAAAATACATATGCATAATTTGAAACAATTTAATACAAAATAAATTCATAATATGATATCTTGCAAAATAGTCTGGTCAGCCTTTCTTGGAAAACTAAAAAAAAAAATATATCATTTGGAGCCATCTTGCGCCAAATCTTGCCCCAAATCTACATGGACTTAGAAATTTACTTAATTTCATTGAGTCACTATCCTCACTGACAGTAGGAGAACATCAGGCCCTTAGATTGATACATCTTTAACTAATACAGAATATCTCCTTTCATGTCTATGGTGAGTGGATGTAGTGAAGGTTAGCCTACTTAACTTATCTTTATCTATAATTTTATATAAATATAAAAATATATTTATATATATTTTTTCTGATTTATTTCATTATACAAGCTTGTTTGAATCCCATTAACTTTTTATGGGATTCTAAAGAATCCCATAAAGTTAAGAATTTATAAATTCTTAACTATATTTCATTAATACTTCCATGCTTTATTCTTTAAGAAATATATTTGAGATTTCAGTATTTTATCACAAACCTAAAGCTTTTTTTTAGGGTTAGATGCAAAGACTAGTGACTTTTATCTTTGAACCCCAGAGTGAAGGGGTCCATGGAGGTTTGGATATGCAGTTGATCTGGGATCTGGGTTTAGAGATCACAGCTTTCAGGTGGTTTAACTACTGTACCAGTTCCCTGGGGCTGCATTAACAAAGCATCACAAACTGGATGGATTACACAATTCAGTTCTGGAGTCTGGATGACTGACATTGAGATGTTATTAAATTTGGTTCCTTTGGAGGGCTGTGAGGGAGAAATTGTTCCATACCGCTATCCTAATTTCCAACAGCTCCAGACCTTCCTTGATTTTGTAGATAGCATTCTCCCTGTGTCTTTATATCATCTTCCCTCTATCTGTGTCTTTCTCTATATTTGTCTTCTTAGGAGGACACCAATCATACTGGATTAGGGTATAATAACTTTATCTTGAATTGCAAACCCTTTTTCCAAGTAAGGTCACATTTACAAGTACTGAGGATTACTATCTCAATGCCTTTGGGAATACATAGTCATTGTCTTCCTTTTTTTTTTGTTTAACTTACTTTATTTTTTTAATTGAAAGATAATTTCTTTACAATATTGTAATGATTTCTGCCATACATCAACATGAATGATGTTCTTAACTTTATGGGATTCTTTAGTTAATAGGATTCAAACAAGCTTGTATAAAGAAATAAATCAGAAAAATATATAAATACATTTAATTATAACTAAAGGTAAGTTAGGTAGGCTAACCTTCACTACATCCAGCCATACCTATGGCTTATCCAACATGAATGAGCCATAGGTACACATATGTTCCCTCCATTTCAAACCTCACTTCTTCCTCCCTGCCCCACCCCTTTAGGTTGTCACACCACATGAGCTTTGGGTTTCCTGTGTCATACAGAAAATTCCCAGTGGCTATTTACTTTACATATGGTATTATATATGTTTCAATGCTACCCTCTCAAATTATCTCACCTTCTTTCTCTCTCATTGTGTGCAAAAGTCTGTTCTCTATGTCTATCTCTCAATTGTTGCCCAGCAAATAGGTTCATCAATACTGTCTTTCTAAATTCCATATATATGTGTTGATGTACAATATTTGCCTTTTTCTTTCTGACTTACTTCATTTTGTATAATAGGCTCTCGGCTCATTCACCTCATTTGAATCCACTCAAATCTGTTCCTTTTTATAGCTCAGTAATATTCCATTGTGTATATGTAGCACATCTTTATCCATATATCTGTAGATGGACACGTAGGTTGCTTTCATGTCCTAGTAATTGTAAATATTGCCACAATGAACATTGCACACATATATCTTTTTTCAATTATTGTTTGGTAGAACACAATTTTAATTCATTGGAAGGATTTTGATAATAATGTCATGTTTCTGAGAAACAAAAATTTAAGAATGGTCCTGGCTGTTCTTTGAAAGGAATGATGCTAAAGCTGAAACTCCAGTACTTTGGCCACCTCATGCGAAGAGTTGACTCATTGGAAAAGACCCTGATGCTGGGAGGGTTTGGGGGCAGGAAGAGAAGGGGACCACAGAGGATGAGATGGCTGGATGGCATCACTGACTTGATGGACGTGAGTTTGAACTCCAGGAGCTGGTGATGGACAGGGAGGTCTGGCGTACTGTGATTCATGGAGTCTCAAAGAGCTGGACATGACTGAGCGACTGAACTGAAATGAACTGAACTAATCCATGATATGCTGTGTAAAGGAAACTTCAATTACATAGTTATATGTAAAGTGATGTTGTTGTTGTTGAGTCACCCAGTCATGTCTGACCCTTTGTGACCCCATGGACTGCAGCACACCAGTCCTTCCTGTTCCTCATCATCACCTGGAGTTTGCCCAAGTTCATGTTCATTGCGTTGGTGATGCCATCCAGCCATCTCATCCTCTGATGCCTTCTTTTGCTCTCAGTCTTTCCCAGCATCAGCAACTTTTTCTTTGAATCATCTGTTTGCATCAGATGACCAAAATACTGGAGCTTCAGCTTCAGCATCAGTCCTTCTAGTGAATATTCAAGGTTGATCTCCCTTTAGATTGACTGGTTTGGTCTCCTTGCTGCCCAAGGGACTTTCATGAGTCTTCTCCAGCACCATAGTTTGAAGGAATCAACTGTTTGGTGGTCTGCCTTCCTCATGGTCCAGCTCTCACAACCATACATGACCACTGAGAAAACCATAACCTTGACTATACAGACTTTTGTTGGCAGAGTAATGTCTCTGCTTTTCAACACATTGTCTAGGTTTGTCATCACTCTAAACTGATGGGCAGTTCTAAAATGCTAATTAAAGAAAGGAAGTCTAATTTCACTTGTTTAAAATGTGGTTAGGATCTAGAATTTAATTGCTTTAAAACTAGAATGGCATAATCATAGGATGCAGTCTTTTTTTTTTTTAAACTTATAATTTAAAAACAAAAATATCTATGTTAGCCCATTAAGAAGAGTTTCCAAATATTTCATTGCTGTGAAATCACATAAAATAGTGTTCTACAACTGGTTACCACTGAGGAGCCTGAATCAGAAAAGCACATCCATTAAACTAAAGAAGAGTCAAAAACATCTGGTACTCACTATCAGAGAACATAAGTAACTGAAACTTGAAGCAACAACATTGTGGAAAGAAAATGAACAAATTGCAGGGGGGCAAAGCTATGCTACTTTTTTTGTTGTTGTTGTTTTTTATATAAATTTAGATACTGGATGCTTGGGGCTGGTGCACTATTCTACTTTTATATCAGGGATTTTTTTCTCCTAAATATCATGATAAGGCATTAAGCCCTTATATAAACTGAGCTTGAGATATTGTTTTGAGAGAGGCAAAATTTTGTTTTCAGAAGTAATAATGCATCCAGTACGTGAGAAATAGAAATCTTGGAGAAAAATAACAAAGAGAAGTGATCCAAAAATTCTGAGTGCTTTAGTACTGTAGATTACCAGTAAATCCTAAAAAACACAGAAGGAAGAGGCCAAGAAATCAATCAGAAAGAAATTGCTAAGTAACTTAAAAAGCCTAGGAACTTTCAATAGTCTGATGTTGCAGAGGAGACACAATTGTACTGCAGGATAGGAGAGGAGAGAAGAGAGCAATAAACACCACATGCATTCAGTTGCCAGTTCTAAATAGCTATGTCCTAAAATAAAATGTGTACCAGATAAAGATAAGCTTTAAAACACAAGCTCAAAAAAATCTAGGTTGTTTATCAAGACATGGTAATATGCCCTTACTCTAACTACAGGCATGAAGCAAGTTAATTCTTCCCTAAAAGAAAATACAGTTATTTAGAGCTGGTTAAATTTTTCATGTTGAGTGTAACATGCACTAAAATATCCCCAGTATTATCATGGGACAAAAATTCGAAGACTAAAAACCAAGGGAAAACTTACAAATATAATTGATCCACAAATATACAGACAATTAAGGCAGACATAGAACTGAAAACAAATCTTATTAACATATTTAAATATGTTCCAAAAAATAGCCTGACTAGGAATTACACAAAAGAAACTTAAAGCCGCACCAGCTACCTGATCATTTTAGGTGAGTTCTGCTACCAGATCAGCAGAGAATAGAAATTAGCATATGGACAGGGATAATCTGCCCTAACCACTATGTGTAGGAAGGTCAACTTTTATGTAATGGGGGTGGAGAGAAATACACTGATGCTCAATGAAAGGATTTGTTGTTTTCCATGACAAGCATTATCAGTTAAGTGAGTGAGTACCACAAATAAAGTCTAATGAAAATATGAGGGAGTATCAGATATGAAGTTCTGTGTCAACCAAGATTGCAAGCCAGTTTTGATCAGCAGAAATGTTAACTAAATGGAAGGTATAACTACAGTGGATAGTAGATAATGGGGATCCTGATGATCTATTGTGGTCTCAGCAAAAACTGCAGGAACAGGAACTGAATTTGTCGCATTAAACCTCCTTTGATAATTTTTCCAGGAATTATAATTAAAAAAACAGGAGAAACAATGGAATCTGTGTGATCAAGAGAGTTGATTATGTTGGATGCAAGCATTCACCAGTTTCCTTTACAATTTGACATAGCCATTTTCTAATTTCAGTCACTGTTGAATAAATAAATCTGTAGCTCTCTTCATAATTCCTAGAATATTTTCTTCTATGGTAAAGTATGTATTCCTCAGCTTCCTTGTGATATCAGTTGGAAGTTAATCTCAACTAAGGTCACATTTTTGCTTAAATTATTTACTCTGACTATTTTTTTCTGAAATAATCTCCCCTTCTAAAACTATAAGGCTTAACTGCTGAAATATCTGACACAAAACCACTTTCCAACTTGTTCCACTACCCCAGGATAACCTTAACACAAAATTCTGATGTGAGCTTTAAGTAAAAGAATAGTATAGGCTAACTTCTCTCAAGAATATAAGTAAAAACATATTATAAACAAAAGTCAATCAAATTTAATAACATCTGGTTGTTCAGATGGTAAAAAATTTGCCTGCAATACAAGAGACAAGGATTTGATCCCAGAAGATCCTCTGGAGAAGGGAATGACTACTCACTCCACTATTCTTGCCTGGAGAATTTCATGGACAGAGAAGCCTGGCAGGCTATACAGTCCATGGAGTCCAGAGCTGGACACAAAGGCGCAACTAACACTTTCATTTTCAAACACATAATACATCACAAGTTGGTGGTGGGGGGGCGAGGTGGGAAGGGTTTCAGGATTGGGAACATGTGTACACTCGTGGCAGACTTATGTTGATGTGTGGCAAAACCAATACAATATTGTAAAGTAAAAATAATAATAATAATAATTTTTAAAAGGAAAAAAGAAAAAAAGAAATTTAAGAATGATTTAGCATTCAGAAACAATAAATGCATATCTCTATATCAGTGGAAAAAATAAGACAAATGTGATATTCTCAACAACTAGAATAAATAATAATTTTCTTAATCAACAGAAAACATTAAGTATATCCCTCCTACATATTAAAAAATGACATTTTGTCTCAAGATAGAAGCAAAACAAGCTTAGGTGTAAAATATTACTTCTATTTGACAACATCTGTTATAAGAAAACAGAAAGTGGTAAGATTTAGAAATGGCAAAATAAAATTGTAAATAGCAATAGCAATGTATCCATCCAAAAAAATCAAAATCATTTTCAGATATTAAAATGAGTCATATTTTACATTATAAATATATAATCTATGAGACAGAATAATTTCATATTATTATTCTATTTTCTAATGAAAAATCAGAAGAAAGTGAATTTATTTTAAAATCTTTTATTTATCATATCACAGAAAACCCACATATATCAATCAATTTTCTTGATTATATTCTTCCTGTATCCACTAACTTACTTTTTCATTAATAAAAATCATTTTACCTGTAAATGTTAGGGCGGATTTTCAGTTATGTATTTAGAGTATAGAATACTCACAGATTGAGGGGTTTGTGTAACAATACACTTAACATAAACTGGGTCATATTTTACTAATTTGTTTTTTTCAGAGAGTTGGGCAAACTGTTGTTTTCTGCAGTAAACATGCTGACTTAATTTAGTGGCCTTTTGAGTATAGACCCACATCTCATTTTATTGCTCTGATAAAATGTCAGCAAAAATGTGTGCATTCTTCAATACACTCTAGAGAAAGTCTACCTAAAACAGGAAACAGCAACCATTATGATAAAAAGCATACGTTTCAAGTATCTTGGGTATAATAATATATATGCTGAGGAGACAATTTGTATTGAATATTCTATTGTCTAAGAGTAAGTAATAATAGATCTCTCGGTAAATATTTCAAGTGATTTAAAAGAAAGAAAAGGCTTGTTCAGTGAATTATTTCATCTACTAACACCAATGGTTCTCTGTGAGGCTAACTTAGTATACCACGGAAGAGTATATATATACCTGTGATTTAGAGCAATATTTTTAAGAGCTAGGACTTGGATAAATGAAAATGTACATTCTTAGCTTCTTACTTTTGACAGTGTATGATAAAGCTGTGCATAGGCAAAGTGTCCTGTGAATGCAACAAATAATTTTAAAATGAATAATTTTTAAAATGAAGTGAAATTCACTCAGTTTTGTCCAGCTCTGCTACTCCATGGACTACACAGTCCATGGAATTCTCCAGGGCAGAATACTGGAGTGGGTTTCTGTTCCCTTCTCCAGAGGATCTTCTCAACCCAGGGATGGAATCCAGGACTCCTGCATTTCAGGAGGATATTTTGCCAGCTGAGCTACCTGGAAAGCCCAAAATTTTTAAAGCTCTCAGTTAATTGATGTGAGAATTAAAGCCTAATATATATTTCAAGAATAAAATAAATCTATACTATTAAAATGTTAATTAATATATCTTACAGTGAAGATTTAGATGGAGACATGTTAATCATTTTATAGTCACCACTAAAATGTGAATTCTCAATTATAGAGACAAAAGTTCTACAGCTAATAAATATAGAGAGGTGTGAATTTTTTATTAGGACCTATCAGTGTTGATGTTTTATCTCTATGATGTAGACTTAACTTACATACAACACTCTCAGCATAATGAATTCATTTCTTATAATTTTGAATTTCCCTATCAGTAATTAATTTTAAACAGAAAATTGTCATGAGAAAATCCAACAATGTAGATTAAGATTTTTTTTTTTTAAGTTGTGTTTAGAGAAACCACAAACCAGTAGAGGGAAAGTAATCATAAGAGTTAAGAAGTTTTCACATGTAAAATAGGAAAAAAAAAAAACACAGCAAAAACAACAATACTTGATAATTGAAATATGGCCTTCAGACACAAATAAGTATATACCTTAGAATATCAAACAGAGTATTAATTGTTTGAAAAGAGAAAACAGAGATATAAAATAAAGAGGGCTAATCCAGAAGGCTTTCACATCTGAAGTATTAAAAACACTTTGAATGCTTTCAGTCAAAAAAGTTCATATTTCCTAAAATAAAATTGGATATATTTTATCAACAATTTTATCTTTAAAAAAAACTATTAAGTGCTTCTTATTATTTTAGGTGAAACTTCAGAAGGCATATATGATTTCAAAGTACTATTTAAAGTTCAGTTCAGTTCAGTTCAGTTCAGTGACTGAGTCGTGTGCAACTCTTTGCGACCCCGTGGACTGCAGCACAACCGGCTTTCCTGTCCATCACCAGCTGCTGCAGCTTGCCCAAATCATGTCCGTCGAGTCGGTGATACCATCCAACCATCTCATCATCTGTCGTCCCCTTCTTCTCCTGCCTGCAGTCTTTTCCAGAGTCAGGGTCTTTTCCAAGGAGTCATTTCTTCTCACCGGGTGGCCAAAGTATTGGAGCTTCAGCATCAGTCCTTCCAATGAATATTCAGGATTGATTTCATTTAGGATTGACTGGTTTGATTTCCTTGCAGTCCAAGGGACTCTCAAGAGTCTTCTCCAACACCACAGTTCAAAATCATCAATTCTTTGGTGCTCAGCTTTCTTTATAGTCCAGCTCTCACATCTATACATGACTATTGGAAAAGCCATAGCTTTGACTAGACAGCTCTTTTTGGCAAAGCCATGTCTCTGCTTTTTTTTTTTTTTTTTTTTAATTTTTATTTTTACTTTATTTTACTTTACAATACTGTATTGGTTTTGCCATACATTGACATGAATCCACCACGGGTGTACATGCATTCCCAAACATGAACCCCCCTCCCACCTCCCTCCCCATAACATCCCTCTGGGTCATCCCCGTGCACCAGCCCCAAGCATGCTGTATCCTGCATTGGACATAGACTGGCGATTTGATTCTTACATGATAGTATACATGTTTCAATGCCATTCTCCCAAATCATCCCACCCTCTCCCTCTCCCTCTGAGTCCAAAAGTCTGCTATACACATCTGTGTCTTTTTTGCTGTCTTGCATACAGGGTCATCATTGCCATCTTTCTAAATTCCATATATATATGTTAGTATACTGTATTGGTGTTTTTCTTTCTGGCTTACTTCACTCTGTATAATCGGCTCCAGTTTCATCCATCTCATCAGAACTGACTCAAATGTATTCTTTTTAACGGCTGAGTAATATTCCATTGTGTATATGTACCACAGCTTTCTTATCCATTCATCTGCTGATGGCATGTCTCTGCTTTTTAATATGCTCTCTAGGTTGGTCATAGCTTTTCTTCCAAGGAGCAAACATCTTTTAATTTCATGGCTGCAGTCATTATCTGCAGTGATTTTGGAGCCCAAAAAAGAAAGTCTCACTGTGTCCATTGTCTCCCCATCTACTTGCCAGAAAGTGATAAGACTGGATGCCATGATCATAGCTTTCTGAATGCTGAGTTTTAAACCAGATTTTTCACACTCCTCTTTCACTCTCATCAAGAAGCTCTTTAGTTCTTCTTCATTTTCTGGCATAAAGGTGGTGTCATTTGCATATCTGAGGTTATTGATATTTCTCCCCACAATCTTGATTCTATCTTGTGTTTCATCCAGCCCAGCATTTCACATGATGTACTATGCATATAATTTAAATGAAGAGGGTGACAGAATACAGCTGAGATGTACTCCTTTCACTATTTGGAATCAGTTCATTGGTCTATGGCAAGATCTAACTGTTGCTTCTTGATCTGCATACAGATTTCTCAGGAGGTAAGTCAGGCGGTCTGGTATTCACATCACTTGAAGAATTTTCCACATTTTGTTGTGATTCACAGAGTCAAAAGCTTTGGCATAGTCAATAAAGCAGAAATAGATGTTTTTCTGGAACTCTCTTGCTTTTTCAATGATCCAGTAGATGTCAGCAATTTGATCTCTGGCTCCTCTGCCTTTTCTAAATTCAACTTGAACAGCTGGAAGTTCACGGTTCATGTATTTCTGAAGCCTGGTTTGGAGAATTTTGAGCGTTACTCTACTAGCATATGAGATGAATGCAACTGTGCAATAGTTTGAGCATTCTTTGGCATTGCCTTTCTTTGGTATTGGAATGAAAACTGACCTTTTCCAGTCCTGTGGCCCTGAGTTTTCCAAATTTGCTGGCATATTGAGTGAAGCACTTTCACAGCATCATCTCTTAGGATTTGAAATAGCTGAACTGGAATTCCATCACTTCCACTAGCTTTGCTCATAGTGACACTTCCCAAGGCCCACTTCACTTCACACTCTAGGATTTCTGGCTCTTGGAGAGTGATCATACCCCCCTAGTTATCTGAGTAATGAAGATCTGTTTTTGTATAGTTCTTTTGTGTATTCTTGCCACTTCTTGTTAATATCCTCTGCTTCTGTAAGGTCTATACCATTTCTGTCCTTGATTGTGCCCATCTTTGCATGAAATGTCCCCTTGGTATCTTTAATTTTCTTGAAGAGATCTTTAGTCTTTCCCATTCTATTGTTTTCCTTTATTTCTTTGCATAGATCACTGAGGAAGGCTTTCTTACCTCTGCTTGCTATTCTTTGGAACTCTGCATTCAAATGGATATATCTTCCCTTTACTCCTTTGCCTTTACCTTCTCTTCTTTTCTCGGGTATTTTAAAGGCCTCCACAGACAACCATATTGCCTTTTTGCATTTCTTTTTCTTGGGAATGATCTTGATCACCACCTCCTATACAATGTCATGTATCTCTTGTCCACAGTTCTTCAGGCACTCTGTTTATCAAATCTAATCCCTTGAATCTATTTGTCACTTCCAGCATATAATTGTAAGAAATTTGATTTTGGTCATACCTGAATGGTCTAGTGGTTTCCCTTGCTTTCTTCAATTTATGTCTGAAGTTGTCAATGAGGAATTCATTATATGAGGCACAGTTAGGTTCTGGTCTTTTTTTTTTTTTTTTCACTGACTGTGTAGACCTTCTCCATCTTTGACTGCAAATAATATAATTAATCTGATTTCAGTATTGACCATCTGATGATGTTCATGTATAGAGTCTTCTATTATGTTGTTGGAAAAGAGTGTTTGTTATGACCAGTGTGTTCTTTTGGCAAATCTCAGTTAGCCTTTGCCCTGCTACATTTTCTACTCCAAGGCTAAATTTGCCTGTTATTTTAGGTATCTCTTCACTTCCTATTTTGGCATTCCAGTTCCCTATGATAAAGAAAGACATCTTTTTTTGGTGTTCGTTCTAGAAGGTCTTGTAGGTCTTCATAGAACCATTCAACTTCAGCTTCTTCGGCATTAGTGGTTGGGGCCTATACTTGGATTACTGTGATATTGAATGGTTTGCCTTGGAAATGAACAGAGATCATTCTGTTGTTTTTGAGACTGCACCCAAGTGTTGCATTTCAGACTCTTCTGTTGTCTAGGAGGGCTACTCCATTTCTTCTAAGAGATTCTCACCCATGGTACTAGATATAATGATCATCTGAATAAAGTTCACTCGTTCTGGTCCATTTTGTTCACTGATTCTTAAAATATTGGTGTTCTCTCTTACCATCTTCTGTTTGACCACTTTCAATTTACCTTGATTCTTGGACTTACCATTCTCAGTAAGTCCTACCATTCCTACCATTGCATGTTGTTCTTTACAGCACTGAACTTCCATCTCTAGTCACATCCACAACTGTACATTGTTTTTGCTTTGGCTCTGCCTCTTCATTCTTTTGGGAGTTATTTCTCCACCCTTCTCCAGTAGCTTATTGGGTATCTACCAACCTGGGGAGTTCATCTTCCAGTGTCCTATCTTTTTGCCTTTTCATACTGTTCATGGGGTTCTCAAAGTAAAAATACTGAAGTGGTTTGTCATTTCCTTTTCCAGGGGACCACGTTGTGTCAGGTTACTAGTTAAAGTAATCTGTTAAAATGTAAGCTTTCAAAATGCCTTATTGAGAACTTTTTCATCTACTTAGTGCTGTGTGGTTCACCTCAAAGTTAGTAGATTATAGTAGAAATCATATTTTTAATTCACGCTTTTGCCAGTCAGCAATCAAGCTGACCAATTCTTCTGAACTCAGCAGGTCATATTCATAACTTCATAATGATAACTCTCAGTGAGATAATAGACAGAAGTACAACTATTTATCTCTTAGAATCTGGAACCTATCATTCTCCATAAAAACCTGTCCAGTGTTTGTGTTTTCTAGTGAACATTGCAGCCATATTTAGCTGAAGTAATTAATCCTCATCAATTTTTATGAAACAACATAGTTTAACTCACTTTATTTCTAAAATTAGTCAAAATAAAAAGCACTTTTTAATATTAACACTGAAATTAATTTTTAAAATAAATGAGACTGATTAATAGTTAAAAGTCAATCTACATCCAGTAAGACATGTTCAATTACTTTGATATTCATGACCCATAACATAACAAAAGGTAGTTACTCAATTTCCTCCCTAGTTGCAAAATTATGCTAAATAAATAAAACTGGTTCTGAGAGTTTTAGCTCACTGTTTGGCCAAATGAACCTACTCTTACCCAGATATGGTCTTTATCATGGAGAATTTATTTTTCTCTTTTCTATTATGAAGCAAACAATGATCAGGAAACAATTACTTTTTTTTTCATTAAAATAAATGAAAGTTTCATTTCAGTTCAATCACTCAGTTGTGTCCAACTCTTTGTGACTGAAGCATGCCAGGCCTCCCTGTCCATCACCAACTCCTCTAGCTTGCCCAAACTCATGTTTCAATTGATTGAATATTAATAATAATTAAAAACAATCACCAGTATTATTCCTCCAGTTTCCAAATATTCACCTCATATGTATAACTTCAAAGAAAAAAATAGAATTTCTGGACTAAAGAAAATCCAATCTAACTAATGAAGAACACTAACTCTTAAATTTTAATTGGGTTTAAAAGTAATCATCCAACTCTATAAATGCTGTTATCCCTATTACAAGCATGCATTAATTTCCTATGTATGGTTAATTATGTTCACTCTCTTTTAACACTATAATTTTGAAAATGAAGCACAAATTGAGGAAAAAATGCATTAGGTATATAAGATTATATAGCTTTCATTTTCTATTTTATTTAATAACCAACAACATGCATCTCATAAAATTTATTCACTCTACTTTGCTAACAAGTGTCATAAATAATTCCTCCCTGCTGAACCAAGATGTTTATTTACAGTACTAAACCAAGAAATGCCCTAAAACATTGAAAAAATTATGGTAATAAAACAGGTGAAGAGAGTAATGAATTTAAATGTTTTGCCATTAATTGTAATTCTTCATCCTAAATATCAAAATGCTATTGTTAAATGGTGGACTTTGTTTCCTTTTTTTTAAAAGTGTCATCATATTTACCCTTCAATAATCCCATAAAACTACAATGTAAACAAAAGGATATTCATGACAGCTTAAATGTATAGACAGTAAGCCTCTACAGATCAATGTGTTAAGAATTTATGTTGTTCTTCATTTAATTCTTCTAGTAAGTGTAGATAATAAAAACTCTTGGAGCACTACTTTGTACCTTTATTCACCATAAGTTCCTTTTCTTCTATTTCCATTATTTTGCCTACAGGAGACTGTAGTTCAGTTACTCATATTCCTCCACTGAAATGTGTACAGCACTGTTTTATCTGACCATAACAAGTTGCAGTCACAAAGAATGCATCATTTTTGGTGGTAATGGGATCACAGGCTAACGATGATGGGGCAGATACTGTTGGTAACCATTCCAAACATACTTCTGCTGCATTTCTCTGTTGCATTTCTGTCAATTATTCTCTCTATTGTTTTCCCATTTTCAATTTCATTGATTTCTGCTCCAATGTGTATTAATGACTTATCTGAACTTACTTTCAGTTTCTTCTGCTCTTCTTATTCTAGATTTTTGAGGTAGAAAATTGGGTTATCATTGAGATCTTTCTCCTTCTTTTCTAATGTAAGTCTTTAAGTGCTATTAAGTTCCCTCTTGGCACTACTTTAGGTATTTCTTACATATTTTAATGTATATGTTTCTATAGTCTCAAGATTTGGAGATGAAGAGGTTTTCCTGGTTGTTGCTTATTCACCTATTTGAGGTGGAGGGGGAGCACTTCCTGGGGTAAGCATTTATTATCAGTAGGTTAGGATCCCCACTGCGTGTTTCCTTCTCCAGTCACTTCAGCATCTTAGTACAGAAATGGAGGGTTCTGACCACAAAGAGAAAAAAGTGCTCCTCTCTTGGCTTTTGTTATCAGAGTTTGTAATTGATTGCCCTTACCAGTGAATCCAGGCTTGCTGAATCTTGGCAGAGAAAATCCTGACACCTACCTGGGTGTCTTTCGCTGCTAATCTGAGACAGGAATGCCAAAATTGAGGGTATATGGAACTTCAGATATCCTCCCACTTTGATTCTCCTCCAGTAGTATATTCTCACATCAGTCTTCCTTCCTCTTACCTCCTGTCAGCATCCTTCTTTGATTGTCTCCCACATTATTTAAGAGTATTATATAGTTTAAAGAGTGAGAAAGAAGTAGAAAAAACTGGCCTATACCATATTGTCCAGACCAGAAGTCCCTTTTAATTCTTTCTGAAGTTTCAAGTCCTTTCCTATATATCATTTTGAGATCTTCCTTTAACTATTATTTAAGATTATGTTTACTAGCAGCATGTTCTCTTGGTTTTCCTTTGTCTGAGAATGTCTTTATATTCCTTTGATTCCTGAAGATATTTTAGCTAAATATAGAATTTGCAACTGGCAATTCTTTTCTTCTAACACTTGAAAAATGCTGTGTCATTTTCTTCAGACTTCCATGTTTTCAGATAAGAAATCCATTGTTATTCAATATGGTTGTTCCCTTTAAGGTAATATGTCATGTGACACTAGGTTCTTTCCATAGTTTTTTACTTAATTTTCAGAATTCTAATTATGATGTATTTTGGTGTGGATTTCTTTAGGTCTCCTATTTTGCTCAGTATCTTGATCCTATGGTTTTATAGCTTTCATCAAATTTGGAAAGTTTTCTGTCATTATGTCTTTTATATTTTTTTAAATTCTCCTTTCTCCTCTTCCTCTAAGTTTCCATGATATAAAAAATGAGCTATCTACTTTTGTCCAACTGTTTCCTCAAACTGTTATTTCAGTCAGCTTTTTCTCTATTTTTCAGATTGTGCTTAGTTGCTCAGTCGTGTCTAACTCTTTGTGACCTCATGGACTGTAGCCCACCAGTTTCCTCTGTTCATGGAGATTGTTCAGATTAGGTAAATTCTATTGGACTGTCCTCAAATTTTTTACTTCTACCCTTTGTCATCTCAACCCTCCTATTAACTTGATCAAGCAACTTTGTTTTTCTTGTACTCTTCAATTTTATAATTTCTATTTGGCACTTTTGACATATATTTCTTTACTGAGTTTTTTTTTGTTTTTGTTTTTGTTTTTTCATTTGTTTGAAGAGAATTTTTAATTGCATGTTGGAATTTTTTTTATAATGATTGTTTTAAAAGATTTGATAAATAATTTCAACATCAAATTCATCTCCCTGTTGGTTTCTGTTAATGATATTTTTCTCTTTCATTCTTCATATGAAGAGTAATTTTTTATTTGAATCCTAGAAACATAAATTACATTTTAAAAATTGTGGAATCTAATTTTAAAGCTGGTTGTACCCCTGTTGAGGCATACCACTATAGCTGCTCAGGTGTTTATGTTTAACTTCCCACTGGGCTCCATCAACACCATCCGGAGAAATGTGGGTCACTGACCCACACCATCTTCTTGTCTCCAACTTGGAGAGTGTGATTACCTCTCCACTGGCCTCACAGAGTTAAGAGAAAGGGGAATTGAATGATTGACAGATACTACCTTAATGTGCATGGTAGAGTTCTAGCTTAGTACCTCATGTTTTCTGCTGACATAGAGGGCCAGAGAAGCAAGTGCAAACAAGTCCTACTGTGCAACACCTTAATCTGTCTTCTTCATTGCAGGTGGATGGTGGGCTTGCCACTGGGCTTTGCTACTCTATCATGAAAGGCACTGAAGTGCCCAGGAGTCCCAACTCACAATGCCTCACTGAGTATCATTGCTACTTCATAGGTGTTGAGATTTATCTATTCTACTGGGCCACACTGACCCCAGGTATGTGTGAAAAGTAAAATTCTGATTAGTTTGGACTCTCACTGCCTTGACTGGTCTCCTTGACACTAGGTGATGATGGTAGATGAGGTGTAACTATGAATGGTCACTAGCTCATCTCAGTACTGCCTTCTTAAGTTTCCTTGCTTCAGGGTGGGAGTTGAGGCACAGCTTGGCAGCAGACCTCATGGATACTACCTTGGTTTGGAAATTGGAGTACCAGCAACTTCCTCAAGATTGAAGACAGAACATAAGCTTTTCTCTCACATAAACACTATCTCAGTAGAATTATAACACTCACTATCTCCATGGACAGAGAAAACAAGATCAACTCCCTGATAAGACTCCAAAAACACTGCCAAGTGGGGCAATCAGAGTGCTGCTGTCTGATTCTACAGAGCATGCAAAGGATTGGGTAGAGGTCCAGCTACCTGATTAGTCACTTGGAACTCACAGTATGGGGTTACAGGTGATGCATGAAGGAGTATGGACAGTTACATATAGTTTGGGAAGGCTAGTAAGAAACTAGCCTTTCCAAACATGTCTATGTCCTAATATCTAGAATCTTTAAATATGTTATGTGGAAAACAGAATTTTTCAGATATAATTAAGATTATGGGCCTTCAATGTAGAGATTAGATTAGACAGGTGGGTCCAGTATGATCACATAAGTCCTTAAAAATAGAGAATTTTTCCTGGCTAAGGTGAATCAGATGTAGTAGAAGAGAAAGAAAAAATGCTATAGCTAGGAACGTCATATCTATTCCAGTTGAGAGAATGATTTGATTCATGATTGCTGGCTCTGAGATTAGAGGCATACACTTAAGGGCCAGAGAGAAATCTATAGTGATGTCTCTGAAGTTCTCAATCATTTTTCTTTTGATAAAAGCAAGACTCAAATATTTTCTAATTTTAAAACTGTATCAGTCTCCTTTAATCATAGAGTTTTGAGTTCTTTATAGGGTCTCCTGCATTGGCAGGCAGATTATTTACCACTGCACCACCTGGGAAACTCTAATATCAACTGACCCGTCTTTAAGTTCACAAATAATTCTTTCTGCCAGCTGAAATTTCCTGTTGAACTGCTCTCATGAATTTTACATTTGTTTTATTTTCCAAGTCCAGAGGTTCTTTTTTGTTTGTTTAAATAAAAATTCCAGCTCTTTATTCCCATCTTTTTATTTAATGAAACATTGTTCTCATACTTTCCTTTTTCAGGGAAAAAATAGTTACACTGTTTATTTTTAACAAATGTCCTCAGGAAAAGATTGCTCACACAGAGAAAGTTCTGTATCAAGACATATACATATAAGCCTTGCAATGAGGATTTCTGGGGGAATTGTCAGAGATGTCAAATAATTATAATTCTCTAAGAATTTTGCTTTAGAGGCATACTAATGTTGTTTTGTACCTTTCAGTGGCTGCTAGGCTGTTGGTTTATACTGCAGTTGTGGGACTATTGATTTTTATAGCTTCTGCAGGGTTGGGTAGAGAGCTGGGAATAAGGCAAGTTAAAGTGTCACTGCTGTTGTTTAGTTGCTAAGTCATGTCTGACTCTTTGTGACTCCATGGTCTGCAGCATGCCAGGCTCCTCTGTCCTCCATCATCCCTCGGATGTTCAAATTCATGTGGAGTCGGTGATGTTTTCTAACAATATTTCTAAGAAGAAAAGTTTTCATTTTTAACTGCTGAATATGATGTTAGTTGTTGTCTCTTCATATACAGTGTTTACTATGTTGAGGAAATTTCATCATATGCTTGGCTGTTAAGTGTTTTTATCATGAAAAGACATGGAGTTTTGTCAATTTTTTTTTTTTTTTCTGTATTTCTGTATCAGTTAAGATGACCACATAATTTTTGTCCTCACCCTATTAGTATGGAACAGTGCATTCACAGATTTTCATATGTTGAAAAATCCTTCCATTTTAGGAAAAAAAATCTTTTAAATGCTTTGTTGAATTCAGTCTGCCAATGTTTTATTGAGATTTTATATTAATATTAATTAGGGATATTGACCTGTAGTTTTATTTTTGTATGATATCCTTGTCTGGCTTTGGTGTGATGGTAATGCTGGCTTTACAGAATAAGACTGAAAATGTTTACTCCTTTCACCTTTTTTGAAGAGTTTGAAAAGAATCGTTACATTTCTCTAATTGATAGAATTCACCAATAAAGCATTTGGTCCTGTGCTTTTCTCTGTTGGATGGTTTTTGATTGCTGATTCAATATCTTTAACAAGTTACAGGTCTACTCAGATATTCTATTTCTTCATAATTGAGTCTTGGTAAGTTGTGTGTTTTTAGAAATATATCCATTTAGTTTTTCTACTTTGTTGCCACACAGTTGTTCACAGTATCATGTCCTACAACTTTTTATTGCTATGGCATTGGCTGTAATTGCTCATCTTTAATTTCTGATTTTAGTTATTTGAGTATTCCTTCTCTGATTTTTCTTTTTTTTTTTTTTTTTTTTGCTCCTTTGAGTTGATAATGTGAAAGTGCTGCACTCAATATGCCAGCAAATTTGGAAAACTCAGCAGTGGCCACAGGACTGGAAAAGATCAGTTTTCATTCCAATCCCAAGAAAAGGCAATGCCAAAGAATGTTCAAACTACCATGCAAATGCACTCATCTCACATGCTAGTAAAGTAATGCTCAAAATTCCCCAAGCCAGGCTTAAGCAATACATGAACCATGAACTTCCAGATGTTCAAGTTGGTTTTAGCAAAGGCAGAGGAACCAGAGATCAAATTGCCAACATCCGCTGGATCATGGAAAAAGCAATATAGTTCCAGAAAAACATCTATTTTTACTTTATTGACTATGCCAAAGCCTTTGACTGTGTGGATCACAATAAACTGTGGAAAACTCTGAAACAGATAGGCATACCAGACCACCTGACCTGCCTCTTGAGAAACCTATATGCAGGTCAGGAACCAACAGTTAGAACTGGACATGGAATTACAGACTGGTTCCAAATAGGAAAAGGAGTACATCAAGGCTGTATATTGTCACCCTGCTTATTTTACTTATTTGCAGCATACATCATGAGAAATACTGGGCTGGAGGAAGCACAAGCTGGAATCAAGATTGACGGTAGAAATATCAATAACCTTGGATATACAGATGACACCATCCTTATCGTAAAACACGAAGAAGAACTAAAGAGCCTCTTGATGAAAGTGAAAGAGGAGAGAGAAAAAGTTGGCTTAAAGCTCAACATTCAGAAAATTAAGATCATGGCATCTGGTCCCATCACTTCACAGCAAATATATGGGGAAACAGTGGGAACAGTAGCTGACTTTATTTTGGAGGGCTCCAAAATCACTGCAGATGATGATTGCAGCCATGAAATTAGAAGACACTTGCTCCTTGGAAGAAAAGTTATGACCAACCTAGACAGCATATTAAAAAGCAGAGACATTACTTCATCAACAATGGTCCGTCTAGTCAAGGCCATGGTTTTTCCAGTAGTCATGCTTGGACTGATGTTGAAGCTGAACCAATACTTTGGCCACCTGATGCGAAGAGCTGATTCATTTGAAAAGATCCTGATACTGGGAAAGATTGAGGGCAGGAGGAGAAGGGGATGACAGAGGATGAGATAGTTGGATGGCATCACTGATTCAATGCACATGGGTTTGGGTAGACTCCAGCAGTTGGTGATGGACAAGGAGGCCTGGCATGCTGCGGTTCATGGGGTCACAAAGAATCAGACACGACTGAGCAACTGAACTGAACTGAGCTGATAATTTCAAATAATTTGTCTTGAAGTTTGCTAATAATTTATGCCTAGTCAAGTCTATCTTTGAGCAACTTCAGTGATTTTTTTCAACTCACTTATTGTATCTTTCAGCATCAAAATTTCTATTTGGTTCTTTTTATATATTGATAATTTAAATTTATTGATATTATCATTTGGTTTATGTAATATTTTCCTGATTTTGTTTAGTTGCCTAAAAACATAAATCTGTGCCCTCACTGAACATTATTTAGGCAGAAGTTTTAGTTACTTTGTTCAGTAATTTAGAAATGTTCTGTAGATCAGTCTGTGGAGATTTACTTTGCTTTTTTAGTTGTTTCATTTTCCCCTGTTTGTACACACATGATTTATGATATTAATAATAATAAAAAAGAGGCTCTTCTCCTAGTCTTTAGGAACCATCTTTTTGCAGGGTGAGTCTCTTCACCAATGAGCCCAGCTAGAGTTTCAATTATTTCTCAAAACTTTTCTAGTCATGTGTCTTCCCTGAGTGTGGACATCTCTTTTTATTCTAACATATACAGCTACTTTTAACTACCTTAATTTCCCTGTTCATTTCAGTTCCATTCAGTTCAGTCCCTCAGTAGTGTCCAACTCTTTGTGTCCCCATGGACTGCAGCACTGCCAGGCCTCCCTGTCCATCACCAACTCCCAGAGCTTACTCAAACTCATGTCCATCCAACCATCTCATCCTCTCTCATCCCCTTCTTCTCCTCCCTTCAGTCTTTCCCATCATCAGGGTCTTTTCAAATGAGTAAGTTCTTCCCTTAATGTTCCAGCTTCAGCATCAGTCCTTCCAATGAATATTCAGGACTGATTTCCTTTAGGATGGACTGGTTGGATCTCCTTGCTGTCCAGGGAACTCTCAAGAGTCTTCTCCAACACCACAGTTCAAAAGCACCAATACTTTGGTGCTCAGCTTTCTTTATCATCCAACTCTCACATCCATATGTGACTATTGGAAAAACCATACCTTGACTAGACGAACATTTTTTGGCAAAGTAATGTCTCTGCTTTATAATATGCTGTCTAGTTTGGTCATAACTTTTCTTTCAAGGAGCAAGCATCTTTTAATTTGATGGAGCAGCCAACACCTGCAGTGATTTTGGAGTTCTTTTTCACTTTCTGCCATAAGGGTGGTGTCGTCTGCATATCTGAAGTTAGTGATATTTCTCCCAGCAATCTTGATTCCAGCTGGTTTCATCCAGTTCAGCATTTCTCATGTTGTACTCTGCATATGAGTTAAATAAGCAAGGTGACAATATACAGCCTTGACATGCCCCTTTCCTAATCTGGAACCAGTCTGTTGCTCCATGTCCACTTCTAACCATTGCTTCCTGACCTGCATACAGATTTTCTCAGGAGGCAGATCAGGTGGTCTGGTATTCCCATCTCTTCCAGGATTTTCCACAGTTTGTTGTGATCCACACAGTCAAAGGCTTTAGAAAAGTCAATAAAGCAGAAGTAGATGTTTTTCTGGAACTTTCTTGCTTTTTTTGATGACCTGACAGATGTTGGTAATCTGATATCTTGTTCCTCTGCCTTTCCTAAATTCATCTTGAACATCTGGAAGTTCACAGTTCACATATTGTTCAAGCACATCTTGGAGTATTTTGAGAATTAATCTGTTAGCTTGAGATGACTGCAATTGTGCAGTAGTTTGGGTATTCTTTGGCATTTCCTTTCTTTGGGATTGAAATGAAAACTGACCTTTTCCAGTCCTGTGGCCACTGCTGAGTTTTCCAACTTTGCTGGCATATTGAGTGCAGCACTTTCACAGCATTATCTCTTAGCATTTGAAATAACTCAACTGGAATTCCACTACCTCCACTAGCTTTGCTCATAGTGATGGTTCCTAAGGCCCACTTGACTTTGTATTCCAGGATGTCTGGCTCCAGGTGAGTGATCACACCATCATGATTATCTGAATCATGAAGAGTGTCTTTGTATAGTGCTTTGTGTATTCTTGCTACCTCTTCTTAATATCTTCTGCTTCTCTTAGGTCCATACCATTTCTGTCCCTTATTGTGCTCATCTTTGCATGAAAATTTCCCTTGATATCTTTAATTTTTTTGAAGAGATCTCTAGTCTTTTCCATTCTATTGTTTTCCTCTATTTCTTTGCATTCATCACTGAGGAAGGCTTCCTTATTTCTCCTTGCTATTCTTTGGAACTCTGCATTTAAATGGGTATATCTTTCCCTTTCTCCTTTCCGTTTTCTTCCCTTTTCTTTTTCTCCTTTCACTTTTATTCTTTTCATGGATATTTGCAAGGCCTCCTTAGATAACCATTTTGACTTTTTACATTTCTTCTTTCGGTAATGGTCTTGACCCCTTTCTCTTGTACAATGTCACAAGCCTCCATCCATAGTTCTTCAGGCATTCTGTCTATCAGATCTAATCCCTTGAATTTGGCTATTATTTCATGGCAAATAGATGGGGAAGAAGTGGAAGCACTGGCAGATTTTATTTTCTTGGGTTCCAAAATCACTGTGACCATGACTGTAGCCACAATATTAAAAGATACTTGTTCCTTGCAAGAAAAGCCATGATAAACCCAGACAGCATGTTCAAAACAGAGACATCACTTTGCCAACAAAGTTCTGTATACTCAAAGGTATAATTTTTCCAATAGTCATATATGGGTGTGAGAGTTGAGCCACAAAGTTGAGCACCAAAGAACTGATGTTTTTGATCTGTGGTGTTGGACAATACTCTTGAGAGTCAATTGGACAGCAAGGAGATCAAATTTGTCAATGTTAAAGGAAATCATCCCTGAATATTCATTGGAAGACTGATGCTGAAGCTGAAGCTCCAATGCTTTGGCCACCTGATACCAAGAGCTGACATATTGGAAAAGACCATGATTCTAAAGATCGAGGGATGGAGAAGAACTGGGCAATAAAGGATTAGATGGTTGGATGGCAACACCAACTCAATGGACATGAGTTTGAGCAAACTCAGTGGCATAGTGAAGGATAGAGGAGCCTGGCGTGCTGCGGTCCATGGGGTTGCAAAGAGTTGATCACGACTTAGCCACTGAACAACAAAATACTCACCCTCAG
Organism: Capricornis sumatraensis; assembly: GCF_032405125.1. Taxonomy (NCBI): domain Eukaryota; kingdom Metazoa; phylum Chordata; class Mammalia; order Artiodactyla; family Bovidae; genus Capricornis; species Capricornis sumatraensis. Next base: position 119,831,565 of record NC_091069.1, read on the forward strand.
TAGCACTTGGCTTCCATTTCTATTGAGTTACTATACCTAACATTGTTTGCTCCCTCCATCACCTCCCTATAGAGCTTCATACTCCCTGCTGCTCTAATGCCCCATGTTACTGGTCTTCAACGTCTAATCCAAATTACATTACTAGTTCCCCAAGCAGTCCAACTCAAGTGATACATACAATAATCAGCCCTTTGTGCAGACACAAGAAACATTCAAAACATTAGATAAAGTTTCCACTCTTTTCAGGAGCCAGTAACTGGGAGGTTTCCTTCTGATTGTGTTGAACTACACTGGGTCAGGTGATTGGCAACGATGAACACATGAGAAAAACAAAACAAAACAAAAAAACTCTTTGTAGTCAAATTCCTTCTTAATTATTCAGTGCTTCATGCTGCTCCTGGATGAGCCCACCAACTACCTGAACCTTGATGCTTGTGTGTGTTTAAGAACTAAAGACTTTTAAGCACATCTAGGTCCTCATCTCCCATTCCCAGGACTTTCTGAATGATATCTATATCAACAACATTAACACTTGAAATAAGAAACTAAAGTTTCTTGTCGGGTAATTGTGGTCAGTATGTGAGGACATGACCGGAGGTGAAAGAGAATCAGATGAAGAGGTTTCACAGGGAGCAGGATCCAATTGCATACATGAAGAACTATACTGTTTGGTTCAGTCATGGTAATGCCAAGCTGATTTAGCAGACCCACACCAAGGAGAAGACGCTACAGAAAATGATGACATCAGGACTGACAGAGAGAGCTGTGAGTGACAAGACACTGTCATTTTATTTCTCACCATGTGGAATGATCCCTCCACCCATTATCATTGTGCCAAATGTCACTTCAAATAAACAAAAGACAGGACTTGCATCTACAACAATCTAAAATTATGTGTCAGTTACGACACATGAATGACTTTGGTGGGGCCCAATGGAACAGAGACGTCAGCTCTTCTGAAGCTGATCACTGGAGAGCTAATAATTGCAGACAGAATGACCTGAAAACACTCTCAACATCAAAAGAGTACATTACCATCAGCATTTATAAGAGCAAGCAGACTTAGACCTTTTTCCTTTGGAGTGCATGATGAATGCTATCCAGAGAGCAAGGTGAAGGAAGAAATGAAGAAGATGATTGTGCAACTGGTCTCCTTGGGAAACAGCAGGTCATCCCAGTCCAGAACCTATCCAATGGGCAGAAGTCTTGAGGGTGTATGGTCTGGCAGAACCCCTACATGCTCTTCTTGGATGAACCTGGATACTGATACCATCAATGCCCTAGAAGATGGAATCAGTGATTTTGAGGGTTGTGTGTTGCTGATCAGTCATGGTTTCAAACTTCTTCAGCAAGTTGCACAAGAATTACAGTTCTGTGAGAAATAGACAATCATCAGGTGGCCTAGAGACACCATGGTCTACAGGAAGAAACTCAAGTCCAAGCTGGTGGGCAAGGAGCCGCAACTCACAAGGAGGACCCACAACATGTGAGCCCTTGCCGGCCCCCTAGGCCAGGTTCCTGGGGTTGTACTCCCACATTGCTGAAATACTATTTCCCAGTCCCTCCCCTGCCATCATTAGCCTTAGCTACACTCTGATCTTATCTACAGCTGGACAGTACCTGTCCATCTCCTGTCCTTCCAGATACATCTGTCCATGTTTCCTGCCAGCTTTTTGCTGGTTCTGACTGCAATATAATTATTTAAGGGTGTAACTTTTAAACATGTGTGACATCTATAAAGTATCTCCCAGAAAAGGAAAAAAGACTAAAAAAAAAAAAAAGAAAAAAATCCAATCAGAAAATGTTTGATAAAGTGGTCTTGTATTCAAAAGCTTATCATCCAACATGTGAGATATAAAATTTTGTTTAACAAATATATACCTTCAAATACATTTTCTAAATGAGATATCTGTTTTTCCAACTAAAATTTCATATTGAGTATACTTTTTAAAATTAATTTTTAAAACATTTTTGAATTTTATTAAAATGTAAATATATTTTATATAAATTTTAAACTTTTCATAAAAGATCATGGCTTTGATGTAAAGCTATTTTAGTTATAGCTGCACATATGACAATGTTAAAATAACATCCAGGAAATCAAGAAGCTATTTACTTGTCTTTTCATTTTAAACTTTTTAATGTCAAAATTTATACCTACATGATTTACTATATTCTGTGTTGATGGAGTTAACAAAATTCTGTATGCTTGTAAAATTCAAAGAAGCTATTTGCCAATGAAGGAGACTCAGGAGATGTTGGTTTGATCCCTAGGTCTGGAAGATCCTCTGGAGGAGGGAACGGCAACCCACCCGAATATTCTTGGCTGGAAAATTCTACGGACGACGGAACCTGGAAGGCGCAGTCAGACATGACTGAGCACACACTCATACACAATTTTATACAACTTTTCAAATATATTTTGAAATTATACACTTTCTTTAATTTATAAAAGAGCAGATGTATGATCTACCTTATTAATTACTAAATTTAGAATAGCATATGTTGGTGCTAAAAGTAGTATTCCAATTTATATAACAGTTCCCTGGATTGGGAAGATCCCCTGGAGAAGGGAACAGCTACACTCTCCAGGATTCTGGCATGGAGAATTCCATGGACTGTATAGTCCATGGGGTTGCAAAGAGTCAGACACAACTGGGTGACTTTCACTTTCTATTCCCCTCATTTTGCAAATGGCAAAATTTAGTGCTCTGAGGTAAATGTGTTTACCTCTGTTAGTGGAAGGAACAGGGGTACAAGAGTTGGAAGATTATGTAGAAATGAACTTAGAGCTAAAGCCTGACTTTCAGTGAGGTGAATACCATCACTATTTCATTTCAAATTAGAAAGCAAAGATTTGTGAGAAAGATAAGAAACATAGTTTTTGTTTTTCTTTCTGTCTAACAATATTTCAAACCATTGGAGTAGTCTACATTATTTTGTTTTTCAAACTACTGGAATAGCTTACATTGCTCTGACTTCAGTATGACAACAGCCAAGATACCAATTGGACTCAGAACAAGCAAAGACAAAGCCCACATTAAAACTGCCCTATATTTACTACACTCCTAGTTAACCATCTTACCAATAAAATTATAATGAAAGTATCCAGGCAAATAATCATAAAGTAATTGCGGGATGAGAAACATTTAGTCTGGATAACTCCATCATCAGATTGGTAGAAAATCTGGAGGGCTTGAAATAAAGAAAAGAACTGAGGTCAAAAACTGCATTTACTTTGTTTTGAAAGTGTAAACTGTAGGAGAGGTGTATTTTTTAGTTACCAGCATTTCATGTTTTTCCCATTTCACTCTAAATTAGTATTAGGTAAGGAATATTGCCATGTTTACATAATTTCACCATTGTTTCTCAGATTGAAATACCAAATTGAGACATCAGAATGGAAAAACCAAACTTTGCCTCCTGGTGTTCATGATGATTTATCTCTCATTTATGATACAACACATTCTTCTCAGTCCGTCTTTTCAAGAACATTTATGAAAATGTTGGTTAGATAAATATTCAAGATTTATGTTATGAGTAGGTAAATGCTATTCAAAAATGTAACCACACAGCAAAATATGATTATTTATTTCCATGAAAAATGCTTATTTTCTTGGTACTAATAATTATCTTGCTTCATTTGCTTACTCACTACGTCACACTCCTCTGCTGTGTTGAGATACATCAGTTCACTTCAGTTGCTCAGTCATATTCAACTCTTTGTGACCCCGTGGACTGCAGAAGGTCAAGCTTCCCTGTCCATCACCAACTCCCAGGCTTGCCCAAACTCATATTCATTGAGTCAGTGATGCCAACCAAACATCTCATCCTCTGTTGTCCCATTCTCCCCCTGCCTTCAATCTTTTCTAAAGTCAGAGTGTTTTCCAGAGTCAGTTCTTCACATCAGGTGGCCAAAGGATTGGAGCTTCAGCTTCAGCATCAGTCCTTCCAATTTATATTCAGAACTGATTTCCTTTAGGATTGATTGGTTTGATCTCCTTGCAGTCCAAGGGGCTCTCAAGAGTCTTCAACACCACAGTTCAAAGTATCAATTCTTCGGTGCTCAGCTTTCTTTATGGTGTAACTCTCACATCCATGCATGATTACTGGAAAAACCATAGTCTTGACTATATGGACCTTTGTCAGGAAAGTAATGTATCTGTTTTTTAATATTCTGTCTAGGTTTTCCATAGTTTTTCTTCCAAGAAGCAAGTGTCTTTTAATATCATGGCTACAGTCACCATCTGAAGATAATGTATAAAATTTATCTTCCTAATAAAACATCTCCCAAGTCATATAATCTGCTTCAATTTTAATGGATTGTTTCATAAATCCTATATACAGTTGTCATCTTAATTGTCTTGTCCTGGGAACTCCCTTTATCTCTTCATTTTGTTTATTTTATTTTATTTTATTTTATTTTAATAATTTATTTTTTTTAATTAAATTTTAAAATCTTTAATTCTTACATGTGTTCCCAAACATGAAACCCCCTCCCACCTCCCTCCCCATAACATCTCTGTGGGTGATCCCCATGCACCAGCCCCAAGCATGCTGTATCCTGCGTCAGACATAGACTGGCGATTCAATTCTTACATGATAGTATACATGATAGAATGCCATTCTCCCAAATCATCCCGCCCTCTCCCTCTCTCTCTGAGTCCAAAAGTCCGTTATACACAGCTGTGTCTTTTTTCCTGTCTTGCATACAGGGTCGTCATTGCCATCTTTCTAAATTCCATATATATGTGTTAGTATACAGTATTGGTGTTTTTCTTTCTGGCTTACTTCACTCTGTATAATCTGTATAATGTTTATTTTAATTTATCTCTTTTTCTTTGTTTACTTCTTTTTTTGTTGTTCCATTTTAATATTTATTTAATATACATTTGATGTCCTGGGTAGCTCAAATGGTAAAGAATCTGCCTGCAATGCAGGAGACCTGTGTTCTATCCCTGGGTCAGGAAGATCCCCTGGAGAAGGGCATGGCAACCCACTCCAGTATTCTTGCCTGGAGAATTTCATGGACAGAGGAGCCTGGTGGGCTTCAGTCTATGGGGTCACATAGAGTCAGACCAACTGAGTGACTAACACAACAGCACAGCAGCAATACACATTATAGATTGCCTATTTAATATACATTACAGAGAGAATAGCCTATGTTGTATTAATACAATTTATCTATTATGTGTATAACACATTCTATATTAGACTAATAGTTTATATTATTTCTGTTAAATGCATATACACAACAAAATAATCCAAAATAATCCTCTAAAAATCATTTCCAAACGCATCCTTTATTTAATATTTAACCTATATATCACTTTGGGCATACATATCATCCAATTATTTCCTAAAGAAACTGTCTCAAAGTTACTCTTGTGAGAGACTGTATGTCTTAAGTTGTTTTTATTCTACCTTCACAGTTGACTGGTAGTTTGGGCAGAAGATCATAGTTTCAAAATAATGAAGTATCTTAGAACAAAGGAATTGAAAATTTGATTCTGCTTCGGACACTGTAAACTGACCCATTAGTGCTTTAAAAGGTAATGAAATATTTACTTTCCTTTCTTAAATGACCTATTTGACTGGAATATAGAACATGATGCAAGATGAAGAAAGGGATTTGTCAGTGAAATCAGCTAGTAGGTTGTTTTTATAATCCAAGTGAGAGAGGGTAGTGTCCCTGGACTAAGGTAAGAACAGTGTTGAAAATCTAGGCATCAGTTTTAAACTGGCTGAAGTAAAGCAATGAGGAATAAATGTTTTATCTGTATAGGAACTACTTTAACAATCACTGACCAGTGAAAAAGGGTTGGAGCATGCTCTCCTTGTGGGGCATCTTTGCATTTAAGTAAAGATAATTTTTAAAACTTCATTCCAACAAATGCAGTTAGAGTGGGTTTACACTGTAGCTGACTTTGGTTTTGTGAATTTCCAAAGGGTCAGAAAATTCCTTGCGACTACCCAGTTCTCCTCAAAATTGAATTACCCTCTTTCTGTAGCAGTGTGAAAGTGTCAGTTGCTCAGTCACATCCAACTCTTTGTGACTCCATGAACTGTAGCCCATCAGCCTCCTCTGTCCATGGGATTCTCCAGGCAAGAATACTGGAGTAGGTTGCCTAAATTCATTTCAGTGTAGTACTTACCCTCAGGATTAATAAACAGCAAGTTGAAAAGCAGTTTTGTGTTATAGGATGGCAACTAAGTTCCTTTTCACAAGTAATCGATGTATCAGTAAGTTGGTGATTCTAAAAATGTGTTGCAAACCATCCTAATGAGAATTGTCTATGGTGTTGGTTAAAAAGCAGAGACTTTTAATCCCCACCCCTGAAAGTATATACTAATACAATCTGATGGTTGAGCCCAGGAATCTGCATTTTAAAAAAACCTCTCCTGGAGTGTTATGTACTGTAAATTTTGAGAACCACTGGGAATGTTTGGTAAGAAGCTAATACCTTCATTTGGAATAATTCAGGTTGATTTTGAAGTTGGATACAAGGATAATACACAATGAAACTGCATTGTTAATGAATGATCATTTCAATTTGATATTTGGGAGGCTAACCTTTTAGCATGAATCTACAAATAAATATTACAGATGTTGTATAGTTTTAATGGTATGAATTAATATCCTAGAAGCATAACAAATCTGGACTAACCTGAGAATTACTGAGGTGAAACAATAAAATCATCAAAAAAATACCACTGTCTGAAGGAAATGGCAACTCACTCCAGTATTCTTGCCTGGAGAATCCCATGGACAGAGGAGCCTGATGGGCTGCAGTCCATGGGGTCGTAAAGAGTCAGACACAACAGAACGACTTCACTTTCACTTTCATGATCAACACAAGTTACTGCCAGGACGTAATTAGATTATGAAACATTACTTTCTCTTTCCAAAGCAGAAAACAGATTTGACGAATTATTGCATGACACCTTCCAATTTATAGTTAGTGTTTACACGTATTTTAAAAACTCTGCATCATTTATTGTTATTGTGAACAAGTTCTGCATGACTTAAGGAGAGGTCTTGCATTCAGATAATACAGATGTATTTATCAGGGAGTTAATAAACACACCATTAATAAGTAATCTAGCAGTATAATGAAACCATCACCTAACAAAAGTGACACAGTACATTGCTCTCTGTAGCAAGTAATTAAAATGAAACAAGTTTGTTACATTTAGGATAATGAAAGGAAATAACTACAAGGAGCTGAGAGGGCTTTTTGTTTGAAAAACCAGGAGATTTCTGGTTGTGTTTTTCATCTGCATTACAATGCTTTCCTCCCTCATGACCTTTTGACATCTTGCACTTTTAAAATGCATCATTTTTAAATGTTTCACTTGCGTAGTGGAGCAATGATGCCTTTCATTTATTGTGCAATGATGTTTGCATTTTTCCTGTAGGATTATATTCTATATAATTCTTCTCTTATAGACTGATAATTCACCATATGATTTGGCAGAAGTAAAGCTTCCTTCAATCTCAAGCCAATAAAATGCAGCTGTTGTTTATACAGAACTAAATATGTACTAAAGACTAGGCTAAGGGCTTTGTCCCTGGATCGTATTTCATTTTCATTAGAATTAGCTTGTGCAGGAAGAAAAGTGAAGGTACAGAATTCAGTAAGCCATTTAAGATCATTCAGTACCTTTCTTTTTTTTTTTTTTCCTTTACATACTTGCTTCATTCTTTATTTCATCCTTATTTCATGGTCTTCCTGTTGGCATTAGAAAGGGAAGTTTTTCCACTCCCAAAGAGTATTTCCTCCACTTAATGAAAGCTTTAAGCCAGAAACATTGCAGGCTGAAAGGGGAAAGTTGGTAGTCTGGCAAAGAAGTCTTAACTTCCAATAGAATCAAGAGCAAAGCTGGAGACAAGTTTAAGGTCGAGAATCTGAGTGGTTTTTCCTGATTCCTTGAGTCAAACAGTGTGACTTCCTCATTTGCTTTCATTTCTAATCCTGAGAACTCCAGATATACCCAAGATCAAAAAAATAAAGAAAGAAAATAAAGAAATGAAAAGAAAAACACATTCCAAAATCAAATAAATGATTTCTTGATTATCTGGGTCACTGGTCCTCTCCACTAACATGTATAATCAAGAGCTGATGATGCCATATATGATAAGTAATTCTTTGATGAAAAATTTGATACTTAATTTCTTATAGGAGTTTCATTTTTGTTTTTGCAAGTTTTAGTTCTGACAAACCTATTTCTGAAGAATGCCCTGTTTAGTCCTCTGGGTTTTTGAATGTCATTTGAAATACTTTTAGCCATTTAAGAAAAAGGAAGACAAAGTCATGATTCTGGAGTGGAAAAAAGAATCCAGCCAGGAGTAACAGCTTAATTCAGACTGGACAGCAGAATGCATGAACTCTGGCTGTTGAAATAACAGTTTAGCAATCCTAAACTAGACTCATGTCAAAATGAAACTTTCACTCATTCCCCAGCCCCTCACTGTACTCTTTTCTCTTTCATACAGCTTTTATAATGTACTTGTCAAACTAGTTGTTAAATCACATTTGTATGCTGACCATGAAGTGTTTGGGCTTCCAAGATGGTCAAAATGAATTGCTTTGAAGCTAGTAATCTGCTAAATTAGCTGCCTTCTTTCATGGTATTCCAGAACAAACAGACCCCCTTTAAAGAAGTCTCCACTCTTGTTTCAAGTGGTTCGAGTCTGTTATTCTTACATAAAGATGTTAGGGTTCTTCCAAAAGAAGTTCAAAGAGAAATTTAGGAATAAAATGTTAAGCAGATTAAAAGGACTTTTAGTATAATGACCATGTCACTGAGTAAAAGAGGTTAAAATTGGCCATCACGTTACTGTGTAATCAATTATGTGTTTTTCCTTAACTTGCATAGAAAGTCTCAAGTTAGCCCTAAGTTTTAGAAAGGAATGTCATCACCGGGACAGATGTCAGAATAGTAATTTTCATTGAGCACTTAGTCTAACACATGGGTTGGGAAGGTCCCCTGCATAAGGAAATGGCAGCCCATTCCAGTACTCTTGCCTAGAAAATCCCATGGACAGAGGAGCCTGGTAGGCTACTGTCCATGGGGTCAACAAAGAGGAGTTGGACATGACACCACTTCACTTTTCTTTACCATCTGAGCCATAGGGAAGCCTGCTGTAGTACAGTGCAGAAAAATCCAAACAAACTTTAAGATGGACCTACACGTTTGACTTGCTTATTCTCTAAATACCATCTTTTTATTCTATTTATTTATTCTTTTTATCTTTTTAATATGCTCTTAAATGTTTCAGCATAATAATGTATTATCTATCATATTTATTATAACGATTAAGAGAACTAGTAAGATAAGTCATATAAGGTGCTTGGGACATAGTAAAATCACAATAAAAGCTATGCATATTATATCCCATAACACATACTATTTGACATACACTAAATATTTTTGTAGCAATGGAAATAATGTGTATGAATCACATCCTAATGTCTTCACATAGCAGTCACAAGTAAATACTGTCATTCTGTATGTATAAATCACCAATAATTATCTGTGCCTATGAGTGAGGTGCAAAACTGGAATTCAATGGACTTAATAGTTGTGATACTTTGTAGAACATATTGAAATATTTACCTTTGAAAGAAAAGAGAGAAACTATATCTGCTTTATTTGTATAAACATACAATGTTATAGTCATCTTTAAAACTGAATTAGCTTATTCTCATATACACAAAAATACTCTATAATTTATGACACCACATGAAGATATTTATTTACAAACATCTAGCCAGATGCACTACAAGTAACATGATTATGGTTGAACAATTTATTCTCAAGAAGTCATAATTTCTTGAAAGCTCTATTAACCTTTCCAAGCCACTAGGGTGTCATTTAGTATAATGAGTGCTAGTTTCGTAAGTGGTGTCCCAGTGACCCAAAAGATTTCTCCCAACTTCTAAAAGTGCTCCTTAATCTCCATGGTACAGTTTGCACAGTGGGAAAATATGGTTCATTCTCTCACAAACATACATTACAGGCAAAGAACTTAATAATTTCAACATTTTTTATGCTTAAACTGGGTAACAATAAAATGAGTGTTTCTAAAAATAAAGTGAAAGTCACATGTAGAAAGTCAACTATTATAATCCAATATTTTCTCTTTTACTGAATTTTGTTTAAAAAATTCTTCTACAAGCCAATTTTAGGACTCCTTTTAAGATGTAAATGAGTATCAGAAGGGAGGGGCTATCTCAGGCTAATTTCCTTAGCTCACTCAGAATGATGATTTTCATCTTCTCCTATTGCTCTCCAAGGCCCTTTTCTGGTTCTGCAAACTGATGTTTTGCTCTTTTCAAGCTTGAATGGCAATTGGGACATATTTTTTTTAGCTCAATGAATTTGTATCTAGGCAAGTTCCTAATTGCCTTACATACACAGTTTCTTCAATTTTTTTATAAAAAATATTCTTATACAAATCACTGCCTCTACAAAGAATAAAATTTAGATTTCTCTGAATGATAAGAAAAATGAGTAATGGAATAAATATCATATTATTGCAATATTTTCCCATAACACTGCAGACATATCATTTTTGCTTCTCCTTTGTGCATCATAAATATGAGTATACAATTTAAGAAAAAGAGGAAATCACTTATTTCTATTTCTCATTCTTAATCTGAGGTCAGAAATCCTTTTTCATAATTATGATCATGTCTGAAACCACTACTTTAGAGATGGAAGGTTAGTTGTTCTTTTGAGAATTTCAACTTAAAATGTGGGATATTTCCACAAAGAGTATTAATGAATGATGAAGCAGGAATGTGTTGGACTTTGTGAAAAACGAGTGGGAGAGTGGTGGGCAGAAGTTTCTCTTTTTACTTAAGTTCCATAAACATTTTTCTTTTTACAAATTTATGTAGAAAATTCTGGTTGCAGAATCAAATTCATTATGACCTATTTTCATCTTAGTTATATCAAAGAAAAATATGAATTATACTACAGGTAATAAGGTAGTATATTCCCAACTTTAATGCACCTACAGAAATCACATGGATCATCTTATCAAACTGTAGGTTCTGAGTTTAGTATGTATTGAGTAGGGCCTCAGCTTTTGTGTTTCTAAGAAGCTATTAGGGAATGCTACTGCACCTGATAAAAGGACCACATTTTGAGCAGCAAGAGAATAGAAAATAGAGTTATTCCTTTTTTAACATCGTTAGATTTTCAGAGATGCCTGAGGAGTTACATGATTAATGCCTACGTATCAGTTAGTTCTTTAGTTCAAAGAATAACCTAGTGCAGAGAAAGGATTATAGAATGATAATTCTGATACCATAATAGTTATCATTTTATTCTGTGAATTTTTAGATTTATGACATAGGTTACCAGAATGCATATATCAGACACAATCTAGGAATTTTGAGAAGAAAGTAGTTTGAGTATGGAGACAATGCAAGTATATAGAGGTTTACAACTGTCTGAACACTTATTGAGGAAAAGGGGATAGTTGTTACTATGCAAAAATGAATGGTATTAAGTTTGTTGTTTTCATGTAATCCCACAAAAAGTAAGAAAGTTTATTTATTAACATGATATGAAACCAGATATAATTTGCATTGCATATCTAATAGGTTTGACCCTATAACCATAACCATGTGTAAGAAATGTTCAGTTCAGTTCAGTTCAGTTCAGTTCAGTCGCTCAGTCATGTCCGACTCTTTGCGACCCCATGAATTGCAGCACGTGAGGCTTCTCTGTCCATCACCATCTCCTGGAGTTCACTCAGACTCACGTCCATCGAGTTCGTGATGCCATCCAGCCATCTCATCCTCGGTCATCCCCTTCTGCTCCTGCCCCCAATCCCTCCCAGCATCAGAGTCTTTTTCAATGAGTCAACTCTTCACATGAGGTGGCCAAATTACTGGAGCTTCAGCTTTAGCATCATTCCTTCCAAGGAAATCCCAGGGCTGATCTCCTTCAGAATGGACTGGTTGGATCTCTTTGCAGTCCAAGGGACTCTCAAGAGTCTTCTCCAACACCACAGTTCAAAACCATCAATTCTTCCGTGCTCAGCCTTCTTCACAGTCCAACTCTCACCTCCATACATGACCAGAGGAAAAACTATAGCCTTGACTAGACGGACCTTAGTCAGCAAAGTAATGTCTCTGTATTTGAATATACCATCTAGATTGGTCATAATTTTTCTTCCAAGAAGTAAGTGTCTTTTAAATTCGTGGCTGCAGTTACCATCTGCAGTGACTTTGGAGCCCAAAAAAATAAAGTCTGGCACTGTTTCCACTGTTTCCCCATCTATTTCCCATGAAGTTATAGGACAGGATGCCATGATCTTTGTTTTCTGAATGTTGAGCTTTAAGCCAACTTTTTTGCTCTCCTCTTTCACTTTCATCACGAGGCTTTTTAGTTCCTCTTCACTTCCTGCTATAAGGGTGGTGTCATCTGCATATCTGAGGTTATTGATATTTCTCCCGGCAGTCTTGATTCCAGCTTGCATTTCTTCCAGTCCAGCGTTTCTCATGATGTACTCTGCATATAAGTTAAATAAGCAGGGTGACAATATACAGCCTTGATGTACTCCTCTTCCTGTTTGGAACCAGTCTGTTGTTCCATGTCCACTTCTAACTATTGCTTCCTCACCTGCATACAGGTTTCTCAAGAGGCAGGTTAGGTGGTTTGGTATTCCCACCTCTTTCAGAATTTTCCACAGTTTATTGTGATCCACACAATCAAAGGCTTTGGCATAGTTAATAAAGCAGAAATAGATATTTTTCTGGAACTCTTTTGCTTTTTCCATGATCCAGCATATGTTGGCAATATGATCTCTGGTTCCTTTGCCTTTTCTAAAACCAGCTTGAACATCAGAGAGTTCACAGTTCACGTATTGCTGAAGCCTGACTTGGAGAATTTTGAGCATTACTTTACTAGCATGTGAGATGAGTGCAATTGTGCAGTAGTTTGAGCATTCTTTGGCATTTCCTTTCTTTTGGATTGGAATGAAACCTTTTCCAGTCCTGTGGCCACTGCTGAGTTTTCCAAACTTGCTGGCATATTGAGTGCAACACTTTCACAGCATCATCTTTCAAGATTTGAAATAGCTCAACTGGAATTCCATCACTCCACTAGCTTTGTTCATAGTAATGCTTTCTAAGGCCCACTTGACTTCACATTCCAAGATGTCTGGCTCTAGATGAGTGATCACATCATCATGATTATCTGGGTCATGAAGATATTTTTTGTACAGTTCTCCTGTGTATTCTTGCCACCTCTTCTTAATATCTTCTGCTTCTGTTAGGCCCATACCATTTCTGTCCTTAATCGAGCCCATCTTTGCATGAAGTGTTCCCTTGGTATCTCTAATTTTCTTGAAGAGATCTCTAGTCTTTCCCATTCTGTTGTTTTCCTCTATTTCTTTGCATTGATTGCTGAAGAAGACTTTCTTATCTCTTCTTGCTATTCTTTGGAACTCTGCATTTAGATGCCTATATCTTTCCTTTTCTCCTTTGCTTTTCACCTCTCTTCTCTTCACAGCTATTTTTAAGGCTTCCCCAGACAGCCATTTTGCTGTTTTGCATTTCTTTTCCATGGGGATGGTCTTGATCCCTGTCTCCTGTACAATGTCATGAACCTCATTCCATAGTTCGTCAGGCACTCTATCTATCAGATCTAAGCCCTTAAATCTATTTCTCACTTCCACTGTATAATCATAAGGGATTTGATTTAGGTCATACCTGAATGGTCTAGCGGTTTTCCCTATTTTCTTCAATTTGAGTCTGAATTTGGTAAATGTCTGTTGAATTGAATAGTTTATACTTCCTACACATATAGTTACATCACAAATGTTTTAATAAATAAAATATTAATTGCCAGTTATTCATTTGTTATATGATTAATATAGGTATATTAGATATTTCATTTATTATACAACTGATACTGGTATAAGTTACAAATACCATGTTATGACCAAATCACAATCGAAGATATTCTATTTGAATAAAATAACAATTCTTTCTATACTAAAATTTGAGCAAGTAATATTATATTTATCTTAGGAACAAAAACTACTCTCTCTATATTTTTATTTTTCATTGCAATATTACATTCAAAGAAATCCCTGATTATTTGGAATTTAATAGGTTTAAGATCTTTGCAAGAAATCTGAGTAGATTATAAATTTGCTAAAGAGCTTTTTAAAAAAGAATGCTTTCCATCACACAGTACATAATCAGTATTTCTTTTGTATTTGAAAGGAAAGGTGAATAGTTATTATTTCAGTGCAAGTACTATAAATAGGCAATTTGGTAATAAGAGGAACATTTGTTACTGAGGGTAAAAATAATGCATATATGAAATGTGTATAGATGTTACATGTAAGATTATAGAACAAAAATCAAAAAACAAATGGTAGGGCTGGGATTTGAAGTAATAAAAATCTAACAAATATGGTTTAAAAAGAACACTTTACTATAATTTACAGTAAGTAGTAAAATGCTCAGCAATGTTGCAGTAGTGAAATTAGAAAAAAGAAAAATATATATATTAAGTAGTTGAGTTCAAGAATAGTTTATTTCTCACTCTTAAGTGATCTGCATGCACTAACATAAACCTTCTACATGCAGAGAAAAGGCATTGAATCTCTCTTATTCACCGGGCATGTCACTGATTCCTTTTTCCCACACATAGAACATACACATTTCCTCCTTACAGGAAATAAAGTCCTCTCTTGTCAGTGACTTGTCTGCAGCCATTCTCAAATGCCACTGGGAAGATAGTTTTTGAATGTTGCCTACTTGTAGGTCTGGAGGTGGGGTTCCTGACAAGATCTGACCGTTCTCTCAGAAATCCTTATTCTACTGGTTCTGTGTTTTTCTGCTCTGGGATTATTTATAGCTCAATATTTCTCATCTATATATCAGATGGATAATGGGAAAGGTATCCTCCTGTAGTCTGCCAGACTTCTCAGTTCAGTTCCTACAGGAAAAAGCTTAGGGACCAAAGTTATTTTTTTGTTGTTGTTGTTCATTGTTTTTCTTCTTAAAATCTCAAAGAGTTAAAGTTTTTTGTCCAATATCTTAGGATTTTTGCCAGCAAAATTTCATGAAAATTTTAGTTTCCTTCTCATCTATGGGGTTCCAGGATATTCCATGTGCTAATTACCACACCGAAAGTTATTTTAAGACATATTTCTAAATACTACTTTTGTTGGTGGTTGTTGTCTATTAGTCACTAAGTCATGTCCAACTCTTTGTGATCCCATGGGCTACAGCCAGTCAGCCTCCTCTGTCCATGGAATTTTCCAGACAAGAAAGCTGGAGTGGGTTGCCATTTCATTCTCCAGGGGATCTTCCCAGGTCAGGGATCAATCTCACATCTCCTGCATTCCAGGCAGATTCTTTACTATCTGAGCCACAAAGCCCATATACCAATTGACTTTTCTAACTCTGTCAGTAGCTGAATATTTCACAGATTTTGCTTGCAACAGTTTTTAGCTTGCTGTATAATACTTGTGCTTTTAGAAAAGAGTTTGCATTGAAGAACTCCCCTTACCTTTCTGTGTTATAGGAAAGAAAGCCTTGCTGCAAAGAACACCCTTCCCCTTATGACTCAGGCTAAGACTTAACAGTAACTTCCACCATACACACATACCTTGTTCACTCATGCAAAAGGCAGCTAGAATCTACAAATCCCATTCTTTGCCTTATGAAAGATAGTATTGGAACTTGTTTGTCATCACTTGTCAATCAACACAAAGTGCTTGTTAATGGACTAAACCAAACTTTAGTGAAGTTTCTGTCTTTATAGGACCCTGAATATTGACTCACCCTTAGCCAGAGGGAGCAGACAGCCTATCCTTAGGAATTTTTTTCAAAAATTTGAGAATCTACTGACCCCAAAGAAAAGCATTTCTTCATTTATTTTGCTCCTACACTTGGTTCTTTTTACCCTTGTTTACTCCTCCTGATAAAAGGAAAGCCCTGCTTGTCCTACTTTTGAGATGTTTGCAGATCTCCTAGGTGGAATGTTCTAAGAATCACCTTTCCAACCACTGCAGTAGTCCCTTTCCTGTCTCTTGCAATAAAGTTTTCAAATAAAGTCTGAAATTATTTTCATTTGAACACTTACAAATTGACTAGTCATTTTTTAGAGACTGTTACTTTCTTCTGAGACTTTGATAAATGGAAGGCATAGCTATGCCTACACCCCATTAACATGTTTCTAACTTCCTCCCCTAGAGCTACAAGTTCAGTAGACATAGAATTTCCCTTCCAGATGATTTCAGGCTATAATTTCGCACATGTTTTGGTACTTCTAAGATGAACCTCCACCTCTTTATGCTTAGATAAGCAGCTTCCCTAGATTTCCCTTGGAGAAGGCAATGGCAACCCACTCCAGTACTCTTGCCTGGAAAACCCCATGGATGGAGGAGCCTGGTAGGCTGCAGTCCATGGGGTCGCCAAGAGTCTGAGCAACTTCGCTTTCACATTTCACTTTAACGCATTGGAGAAGGAAATGGCAACCCACTCCAGTGTTCTTGCCTGGAGAATCCCAGGGACAGCAGAGCCTGGTGGGCTGCCATCTATGGGATCGCACAGAGTCGGACATGACTGAAGTGACTTAGCAGTAGCAGCAGTAAGTTTCCCTAGTGGCTTGGATGGTAAAAAAAACCCTGGTTCGATCTCTGGGTCAGGAAGGTCCCCTGGAGAAGGGAATGGCTACCCACTCCAATATTCTTGCCTGGAGAATTTCATGGACAGAGGTGGCTGCCTGGCTAGAGTCCATGGGGTCGCAAAGAGTCAGACACGACTAAGCAATTAACACACCCAAACTTCCTTACTTTCCCAACCCAACCACTAAGCCAGGACCATACAATTAAGCTTATTTTTGTGCTTATTTGCTAAGTTTTTGTGGAGAAAGCAATGGCACCCCACTCCAGTACTCTTGTCTGGAGAATCCCATGGACAGAGGAGCCTGGTGGGCTGCAGTCCATGGGGTCGCTAAGAGTCGGACACAACTGAGCGACTTAACTTTCACTTTTCACTTTCATGCATTGGAGAAGGAAATGGCAATCCACTCCAGTGTTCTTGCCTGGAGAATCCCAGGGACAGCAGAGCCTGGTGGGCTGCCATCTATGGGGTTGCACTGAGTCGGACACGACTGAAGTGACTTAGCAGTAGCAGCTAAGTTTTTGGCAGCATTTCATTAAAGGTCTGGTTTCTATTTTTTGTCAGCGTAACATTAGACTTACTATAGAGTTAACACAAGAATTAGAAAATTAAATCTTTTAGTGCTTGTTCAGAGTTCTCTAAAGGCAAGTGGCTCTGCTCCATCTTCAAGTGCCTCTAGAGAAATGACTCCTCATCCAGGAACATACACACATCACTTCAATTCATAGTCTACACCAGTCAGGGTCAGTTACATGATGCCACCAAACTACAGTAAGAACTAGAAATATGGCTGAGTATGAATATTTGGGGTCATTATTAATGACTGTCTGCTGTGTGGCAGAAAGGACAAAAGACATAAGATCTATGTCACAAAAGCACTTTCAAACTAATTTAAGATTCGTTTAGTTTTCCTTGATGATACAATACCAATTAAATTGACTTACACATACCCTGCCCAAGAAAAGGCTTTGTTAGAGTGGTATGACTTAAACATTTATTCCTAGAAGTTCAGTTCCTCTTTCAAACATGTTTGTAATCAACATTCTTTCACTAGTTATTCCAATTTTACTCTCTGTAGCATTCCTAACAGTAATTGAAAGAAAATTCCCAGAATATATACAACTCCTAAAAGGGAGTAAAAACCTCCAACCCCCTGTGGATTACTGTAGCCCATTGCTGATGCAAACAAATTATTTATTAAATAACCATATGACCATCAATACCATCAATTTCTGTATTTGTTATTGTATCAATTCTAGCTTAACCCTGTTTTGCTCTATATGAATTCCTATTCCCATATTCTAAAACACTAATCAATATAAACCTAGGTATACTATATAGCACTTCCCAGGTGGCTCTAGTGGTAAAGAACCTGCCTGCCAAGGCAGGAGATGTAGGAGACATGGGTTCAATCCCTGGGTCGGGAAGAAACCCTGGAGAAGGAAATGGCAACCCACTCCAGTGTTCTTGCCTGGAGAATCCCATGGACAGAGGAGCCTGGCATAGGATCACAAAGAGTCGGACAGTACTGAAGCGACCTAACACACATACTACATATACTAGCTGGGCTTCCCAGGTGGTGCTAATGGTAAAGAATTCGCCCACCAATGCAGTACACATAAGAGATGTGGGTTTGATCCCTTGGTCAGGAAGATCCCCTGGAGGAGGACACATCAACCCACTCCAGTATTCTTGCTTGGCGAATCCCATGGACAGAGGAGTCTGGTGGGCTACAGTCCATGGGGTCACAGAGTCCGACACGACTGAAGCGACTTAGCACATATAGACTATCTATATCAAGCCTGGCTGTTTGCTCCATCTTCTGAGCTGAATGAGCTTCAAATTTAACAGATGTACTAATAGAGTTCCATGGGCTTATGCCCAGACAATCTCATATGAAATGGCATTAGCAGTTATTCTCCTATCAATTCTACAAATAAATGGATCATTTACACTTTCAGTACTAATTATTACATAGGAACATCTATGATTAACTTTCCCATCCTGACCCCTAACCATAATATGAGTTATCTCTATTCTCACAAAAATCATTTAATTTGACAGAAAGTGAATCAAAATATGTATGCACAGGACACATAGCAGACTCATTCACGGTGTTCCTGGTAGGAAATGCCAACATCTTCATAAGAAACTTTTATTATTTTTAGGAGCATTTCATAACCCTTACATATATGAAGTATACAGAGACAATCTCATCATTAAAACACTCCTTTTAATAATCTCTTTTCTAAGAATCCTAAAACCCTACTCATGATTTTGATATGATTAAGTTACAGATCTTTTATGAAAAAAAAAAAAATTACCACTAACACTAGCCTTATGTATGTGACGTGTTTAACTACCCTTCATCATATCAGGCATCCCATCACACACATAAGAAATATGTTTGACAAAAGTTTCTTTGATAGGGTAAGTAATAGCAGTATATACCCTCTTATTTTTCAAATTTATAGAAACTGAATAGTGAATTCAAAATCTTTCATGTCATTATGTTACACCACACTCTATAGCACAGTTACTAAATAAGTTATCAGGCTCATACTCTAAAAACATTAGTTAAATCTTTTCTATACTAATAATTATATTGATTTTACTATCATTCTACTATTATCTCAGGACAATAATTAAACCTACAGGCCCATACTGATTATTAACCTGAATCAAATTTGAAATAAAATACAAGCTATGGGCCCCATCCTAATAAAACAATTTAACCCGTAAGCTATAGAAGCACCCACCAAAGATTTTCTAACACAAGCCACTGCATTAGTACTACCTATAATGGTGATATAATTACTAATTTAACATATTACAGTCAATGAACAATTAAAAGAACCTTTAATACAACAGTATTCACCATTATAACAATAGCCCTCATCATAAAATTAAGACTTTCCCTATTTCACATGTGAATGCCTGAAGTTACACAAGGCATTCTGCTAACAGCAAGCCTATTTCTATTAACTTATAATTTGAAATCTTAGGGACATTTCATATTAATGGACACACACTGCCTTTCACACATAATAACAAAACATATATTACATGAATTATTTTCCATTTTGAAACACAAACCCTCTGAAACTAAGGGTAGCCTCTGCATAAAGCACATTTATAAGATATAGTTGAATCCCCATTAAAATCCATCTTGAATTCCAGTCACTATTACTGCCTTTCTTTGTGAGACCAAGAGACTAATATGATATTGCCACAAAAATCCCATATTAGTAAAGATTTCAAAGCTTACAATGATCTTGTGAAGAAAATTATACATGGAGCTGAAGTTAAAAATGTGGAACCAAATTTTCTGACTTGGAATCAATCTTTTTACACAAAATCAAATTGGTTCATATATACTGCTTCCAAACTAAGAAGCATTTCACTTTGCCTCTGGTGTTACCTGTTATTTTCAAGCAAAGTATATGTTGTTCCGTGTGCATTCAGATGAGCAAAGGAAACATGGTTAAAGACAAGCTTAAGCCAATTCATGAAAAAGGAGAACATTGGTATATTGTGACATCATAATAAAAAATCCAACTGTATAAATGATTAACGTCTTGCAATTTAAAAATAAAATGATAAAATTGTACGATAAAGTTTTAAACGAGCATAGATTTTGTTCACTCAATACTAAACAAATAGCTTGTTAGCAAGTGTATTTAGTTTCTATTTCTCTATTTAATATTCTGAATGAATATTATGAAGTCATCAGTCAGACTTTATGTTCTTCCAGATTCAAAAGCTGAAAAAGAAAGACACAGTCTCTGTTTCATTTGTTCTTTATTCTGAAAAATTCTCATTTCCAAGGTTCCCAGCTCCCAAGTCCCTACCCTCTTCTAAACTGGATCTACCTTGATCTGAGTCCTCACTATCTCAGACACTATATTTCAACCACAAACATCATGTTGTGAACAGCCCTTAACCTTGTCAGCCTGAGTAACTTCCTGTCACATGCAAACTATTTCCATGTTTCAGGTCCATGTTGTTTAATAACAACACTTCTTCAACTTACCTTCTCAAAACATGCACACATTTTCTAATTCCATTAAGGACTGCATTACAGTCAACTAATCAGCTATGTCTCTGGGACCAAAGATGTGATAGAGTTTCACATTTCTCTCTCACTAAAATTGTACTATTTCCAGTTAGCACTTTAACACTACTTAATACTTTGGCCATCTGAGGCAAAGAGCCAACTCAATGAAAAAGACCCTGATGCTGGGTCTTTTTGAGAGCAAGAGGAGAAGGGGGAGGCAGAAGATGAGACGATTGGATGGCATCATCAACTCAATGAGCCTGAGTTTGAGCAAGCTCCAAGAGATAGTGAAGGACAGGGAAGCTGGGTATACTGCAGTTCCTAGAGTTGCAAAGAATTGGGCATGACTTAGCAACTGAAAAATAACAACAATTTATAAAAAAAGTTTTTTAACTTTCATTTTCTATCTTCCCATAGAATGTCAACTCCATGGGTGCAAGAATTTAAAAAAAAAAATTCTGATATAACTTTAGTTATTAAAAAAGTCTATTACATACTGGGGACTCAAGACATATATATACACATATATATATCTTCAGTTCCTTAAAAAGTACCTGCTATATAGTATTCATTCTATATTTATTGATTCAGTGAGTTAATTAAGTTAATTTATCTTAAAGAAGCACATATTTGAAATAACATCTACTAACATAAGATCATCCAAAATAATAATCATTTTAGTTGTTTTACTTAAATTCAGTTCAGTTCAGTTGCTCAGTCATGTCCAACTCTCCGTGACCCCATGGACTACAGCACATCAGGCCTCCCTGTCTATCACCAACTCCCGGAGTTTACACAAATTCATGTCCGTTGAATCAGTGATGCCATCTCATCCTCTGTCGTCCCCTTCTCCTCCTGCCCCCAATCCCTCCTAGCATCAGAGTCTTTTCCAATGAGTCAACTCTTTGCATGAGGTGGCCAAAGTATTGGAGTTTCAGCTTCAGCATCATTCCTTCCAAAGAAATCCCAAGGCGGATCTCCTTCAGAATTCACTGGTTGGATTTCCTTGCAGTCCAAGTACTCTCAAGAGTCTTCTCCAACACCACAGTTCAAAAGCATCAATTCTTTGGCGCTCAGCTTTCTACACAGTCCAACTCTCACATCCATACATGACCACTGGAAAAAACATAGTCTTGACTAGATGGACCTTTGTTGGCAAAGTAATGTCTCCGCTTTTCAATATGCTATCTAGGTTAGGGTCTTTTCAAATGAGTCAGCTCTTTGCATCAGGTAGTCTTAAATTCACTTGCCTCAACTTTACAACAACAATAAGAGGGAGATGGTATTACTCTCTGTGCTCTATAAATGTGAGAACTAAAGCTAAGGGAGGTAAAGTGATATAGCCACTGGCACAAATTGAGAAAGTTACTGGATTATCAAGTTAAATATGATAGAAATAGATGATATTGATGGTAGAGGGAAAAATTATAAATAGATACATACTTACATAGACCATATAAGCATGCACTATCAGTACAGAAATATAAAGACATTTTGTTAAAAGACAAATAGTATAATTTTTAATTAAGATAAAGTGAAAGAGGAGAGTGAAAAAGTTGGCTTAAAGCTCAACATTCAGAAAACAAAGTTCATGGCATCTGGTCCCATCATTTCATGGGAAATAGATGGGGAAACAGTGGAAACAGTGTCAGAATTTATTTTTGTGGGCTACAAAATCACTGCAGATGGTGACTGCATCCATGAAATTAAAGATGCTTACTCCTTGGAAGGAAAGTTATCACCAACCTAGATAGCATATTGAAAAGCAGAGATATTATTTTGCCAACAAAGGTCCTTCTAGTCAAGGCTATGATTTTTCCAGTGGTCATGTATGGATGTGAGAGTTGGACTGTGAAGAAAGCTGAGAACCAAAGAAGTGATGCTTTTGAACTGTGGTGTTGGTGAAGACACTTGAGAGTCCCTTGGACTGCAAGGATGTCCAATCAGTCCATCCTAAAGAAGATCAGTCCTGGGTGTTCATTGGAAGGACTGATGCAGAAGCTGAAACTCCAATACTTTGGCCACCTCATGCAAAGAGTTGACTCATTGGAAAAGACCCTGATGCTGGGAGGGATTGGGGGCAGGAGGAGAAGGGGATGGTAGAGGATGAAATGGCTGGATGACATTACCGACTCGATGCACATGAATTTGGGTGAACTCCGGAAGCTGGTGATGGACAAGGAGTGCTGCGATTCATGGGATCACAAAGAGTTGGGCATGACTGAGCAACTGAACTGAACTGAATTGAAAGTTTATCAGATATTGTCATACAGAAGAAACAAATAAGAGTCAGAATTTCTGTTGGTGTTATGTTTACAATCATCTGAAAATGTAATGTAAACCAAAGATCGATACTGATTTACATTATAATTGTAAAGGTTAAAGGGGCCTTTACATTTAGGATCATTTAATTTCCTGATAGCTCAGGTGGTAAAGAATCTGCCTGCAATGCAAGAGACCTGAGTTCAATCCCTAGGTCAGGAAGCTCCCCTGGAGAAAGGAATGGCAATCCACTCCAGTATTCTTGTCTGTAAAATTACAACAACAGAGGCTCCTGGCAGGTACGGTCCATGGAGTCACAAAGAGTCAGACACAACTACACTACTACACTCCTACTACTACTGTAACTAATAAAATACTATAGATGTGAAATACAAGCTCAATGGAAAAGGGAAGGCAAGAGCTGTGAGGGTCTGAGATCTTTCTTTCCATGTTGATTACTAGGCTGACCTCGTTTTCATGGATGCTTAGAGAAGAAAATAAACTTGGTTTAGAGAACAAGTACAGCAGATTATTCACAGAGTGGCAATAGTCAGTGTGTCATTATTTTTTTGCATTTATTCCCTGAAACCCTGTGTTCCACACATGACTCAAAAAGGTCTGGATAACATTTGCACATTTACTGTGTTGTGGCAGAGAAGAACACAGAACTAGAGCAACAGAACCGTTTATAATCGGCTGTGATCATGGCTGCACTTTGCTCCCATGGGAGAAAGTATTTTTAATATACTGAACCATAAGCAGACCAGATCTTGGGAAGCAACACTATCTCTACCTTCCAAGCCTAGAAGGAAACCCGATACTTGGGAGACACCACCTCTGTATTTCAAAAGGTTTGCTATATAAACACTCCTGCAAAATAGCTCAGAAAAAAAAAAAAAAAAAATGCTGTCAATGCCTTGTTTCCAAGATTTGCAGACATGTGAGAAATACAGAAGACCTACTACAGAGAGAAGTACCTGAATTGCTTATATACTTTGTTTTGACTATCATCTCCCTCATTATTCTATCTATATCATAGCTGGCAGAATGGGGAAAAGACATTAAGTTTTGCTCAGCACTGCAATGAAAGGAGAAATAATTCACTTCCACTTTTAATATCATATTTTTCAGGTAAAGATTATATGATGTTTCCAATTAGTAGTGTATTACAACTCATACCACATTATAAAAGCCAATTATTAAAAGTTCAGTGATTACAGAGGACCAATGTTAAATATAACCATGACTAGAAATGAAATTATATACATTCATAATGATTGTTATATTTAAAGGCAATAAATATTATGCATTTAGTGTGTGTATACATATATATTCACAGGTTTCATGTAGGTATATATATACCTACAATATCTCCATGGTGGAAACACTATGGACATATGTAATGGCACATTACTGTACTTCCCTGTTATGGGTTGAAATATGCCCCCTAAAATATATACTGAAATTCCAACACAAGAAACCTGTGAATGTGACCATATTTGGAAATAAGTGTTTTTTGAGTGTAATCAAGTTAAGATGAGGTCATTGTTGTTATTTGTTGTTGCTCAATTGCTAAGTCATGTCTGACTCTTTGTGACCCCATGGAGTTCAGCATCTCCCTGAGTTTGCTCAAACTCATGTACATTGAGTCTCACTTCTGTGGTCCCCTTCTCTTCCTGCCTTCAATCTTTCCTAACATCAGGGTGTTTTCCAGTGAGCAGACTCTTCCAATCAAGTGGCCAAGGAGATTTGCAAGGAGATCAAGCCAGTCAATCCTCAAGAAAATCAACCCTGACTATTCATTGGAAGGACTAATGCTGAAGATGAGGTCATAGTTGGTTACAATAAGCTCTAACCTAATGCCTGGTGTTCTTATTTGTAGAGAAAAATATGGAAACAGCAACACAGAAGGGAAAAATGCCATGTGAAAAAGGAGGTAGAGATTGGAGTGATACGTCTACAAGCCAGAGAAGGCTAAGGATGACTCTCAAGTACCAGAAGCTGGATAGAGGAAGAGAGGACCCTCCCCTATAGATATCAGAGAGAGCATGGCCCTGCTAAAACCTTGAATTTAAATTTATATCTTCTAGAACCATGAGTGAATAAATGTCATTTGTTCTGGGATATTTTGTTATAGCAGGCCTAGGAAATTAATACACTTTCCAATTCCTCATTCACCAAGATTCCATTTGTAGCCTGAAATTGGCCATGGTGAGAATATTGACAACAGGGGAATCAAGCAGTATTACAGATAAGAGATTTATTTAATGCTGATGCTTAAAGAAGTTTTAGCCTAGTGAATACAACTTGTTTGAGTGTTAGAAATAGTTAACCAATAGATCAAAGGTAAGATTAAATGGTGATCCATTTATAGGGATAAAGTTAGATTATCCCTATAACAAATGCAGGTGCATTTGTTAATTCATAGCAGAATTGCAAGCATAGGTCAGCTATAGCAAAAATCAAATATTCTATGATAACTAGTTGACCATATACAATTTACCATAAAGAGTATTTATCTTAATATAAGCACTTTATATGAAATGATGGTGAAGAGTTACCTCAAATGATCAGAGACTTTTTTATATGGGAATTACACAAAAAAAAAAATGTGATGGTGATTATCAGAGCTTTGTTAGAGAATATATGATGATATCCTCAACTAATTTTCCCTATTCAAAGACATCTGAGAACAGAAACTGGCCATCAGTCATCTGGATATGCAAATACTACATAGAAAAGGAGGCACGTTGGAAACAAAATAAAAAAGACTTTATTTTCTTGGGCTCCAAAATCACTGCAGATGGTGACTGCAGCCATGAAATTAAAAGATACTTGCTCCCTAGAAGAAAAGCTGTGACAAATCACAGCATATTAAAAAGTAGAGACATTAGGTTGCCAACAAAGGTCTGTATAGTCAAAGCTATGGTTTTTTGAGTAGTTATGTATGGATGTCAGAGTGGAACATAAAGAACGTTGAGCACCAAAGGATTGATGCTTTTGAACTGTGGTGTTGGAGCAGATCAAAACAGTCAGTCCTAAAGGAAATCCATCCTGAATATTCATTGAAAAGACTGATGCTGAAGCTGAAGCTCTAATACTTTGACCATCTGATGCAAAGAACTGAACCATTGGGAAAACCCTGATGCTGGGAAAGATTGAAGGCAGGAGAAGGGTATTACAGAGGATGAGAGGTTGGATGGCATCACTGACTTAATGGGCATGAGTTTGAGCAGGATGCAGGAGATGGTGAAGGACACGGAAGCCTGGTGTGCTGCAGTCCAAGGGATTGCAAAGAGTTGTACTGAGCGACTGAACAACAAGGGGGCAAGCTGAAAGAAGAAAAGACTGATCACCTTAGAGGATTTAAAAAGCTCAACATTCCTGGGTCTTAATTTAGACTTATCAAATCAGAATTAGGGACACAGGGTGGCATGAATTAAAATATGTCAAAGATCCACCAGGTGATTATGATGAATACACAGAACCATCAAGTACTCAGAGTAATGCTCTTCACATTTTTTTCCTTAAATATTTCATACTTCTAAATTTCCCCTGTTGATTCTTTCTTTTCTCCAATGCCACTGGTGAGAATGACATAGCTACCATCTATTGCTAGTGATCCTGTGCTGTGTATGTAGCCAGAAGGGCTGATATTTCTCTAATGTTCTCGGTTTCTTAGTTTAGGTCTGTGGCTGGTATTCACAAGGCCAAATATTACTACCTTTATTCAAAGAGTCAGTTTGATAAGGCTGAAAAACAAACAGAGGCATTCTATCTGCCTCTATTTCCAAGCAGGCTTATACTTGTTCCTTTGTTTTTTTTCTTGTGTTTTAAGGACAGGATTAAAACATGTCTGTACAACAGGTATCTATCATCAAGCTTTCCACTTGACTCTCTTAACCTGCTTTCTGTAACTATCAATTATGCATTAGCTAGTGGTATTTAGTATTAGCAGACTGGCTCCATTTTAACATATATTGCCAAATTTGCCTTATCATTTAACCACATATATGGTGTTCATGATGAAATCACACCAAAAAAGTCCAGTATTATAACCATTAAAATTAAATTGGCTATTTCATTAATGTAATCCTACTCCTTGGAAGAAAAGTTATGACCAGCCTAGACAGCATATTGAAAAGCAGAGACATTACTTTGCCAACAAAGGTCTGTCTAGTCAAAGCTATGGTTTTTCCAGTGGTCATGTATGGATGTGAGAGTGGGACTGTGAAGAAAGCTGAGTGCCAAAGAACTGATGTTTTTGAACTGTGGTGTTGGAGAAAATTCTTGAGAGTCCCTTAGACTGCAAGGAGATCCAACCAGTGCATTCTGAAGGAGATCAGCCCTGGGATTTCTTTGGAGGAAATGATGCTGAAGTTGAAACTCCAATACTTTGGCCACCTCATGAGAAGAGTTGAATCATTGGAAAAGACTCTGATGCTGAGGGGGTTTGGGGGCAGGAGGAGAAGGGGACGACGGAGGATGAGATGGCTGGATGGCATCACGGACTCGATGGATGTGAGTCTGAGTGAACTCCGGGAGTTGGTGAAGGACAGGGAGGCCTGGCATGCTGTGATTCATGGGGTCACAAAGAGTCAGACACGACTGAGCGACTGAACTAACTGACTGACTGAAGAAAGGCACCCTGAAGGAAGGTAAAAAAAGCAATACTCTAAAAACACTGTGTTGAAACATTTACAGATTTCTAAGTGAAAAATAGAAAAAGGAGACAAGAAAAGGAGTACGTCAAGACTGTATATTGTCACCCTGTTTATTTAACTTATATACAGAGGACATCATCATAAACACTGGGCTGGAAGAAGCACAAGCTGGAATCAAGACTGTCGGGAGAAATATCAATAACCTTAGATATGCAGATGACACCACCCTTATGGCAGGAAGTGAAGAAGAACTAAAAAGCCTCTTGAAAGTGAAAGAGGAGAGTAGAAAAAGCTGGCTTAAAGCTCAACATTCAGAAAACAAAGATCATGTCATCTGGTCCCATCACTTCATGGGAAATAGATGGGGAAACAGTGGAAACAGTGTCAGACTTTATTTTTGGGGGCTCCAAAATCACTGCAGACGGTGACTACAGCCATGAAATTAAAAGACACTTACTCCTTGGAAAAAAAGTCATGACCAACCTAGATAGCATATTCAAAAGCAGAGATATACATTTGCCAACAAAGGTCCATCTAGTCCAGGCTATGGTTTTTCCAGTGGTCATGTATGGATGTGAGAGTTGGACTGTGAAGAAAGCTGAGCACCAAGGAATTGATGTTTTTGAACTGTTGTGTTGGAGAAGACTCTTGAGCGTCCCTTGGACTGCAAGGAGATCCAAGCAGTCCATTCTGAAGGAGATCAGCCCTGGGATTTCTTTGGAAGGAATGATGGTAAAGCTGAAGCTCCAGTACTTTGGCCACCTCATGTGAAGAATTGACTCATTGGAAAAGACTCTGATACTGGGAGAGATTGGGAGCAGGAGGAGAAGGGGACGACAGAGGATGAGATGGCTGGACGGCATCACGGACTCGATGATCGTGCATCTGAGTGAACTCCCGAAGTTGGTGATGGACAGGGAGGCCTGGCATGCTACGATTCATGGGGTCGCTAAGAGTCGGACACGACTGAGCGACTGAACTGTACTGAACTAAATCACTTGATAAATTGAAGTTGATTGCATATTTGAAGCATACTATATACTCATCTCTGAAAATATTTGATAGCTTTATAACTTTAGTTTGCCTCTTTGGGACTTAAATATATAATCATAGTATGGGGAAAAGCATTCAGTGATTATCTTCAGATCTTTATTACCTGTGAAAATTAAAGGCTTAATGATCTATTTCTGTCATGCTGGCTGGTTGATGATATCAGACTCACTTAACTTGGTCATCCATCCAAAACTCTGTGCTGATTCTGCACATCAAACACTAATGAACAACCTTGTCTGCAGGTGCTTTATTTGTACTGTGACGTGAACACAGATGGGACAAAGTTGTTTTCAAATGAATCTATAAACTGTGAAAATGGTATATGCACAATTATCTCTATTATTTGAGATTTAGGAAAACAGAAGTACTATAATACATTGTGATATATGTTAGAGCTTTTGAAAGGAGGGGCCATTTTAAATAACACAAACAAAAATACTGAACAAGGCAACAAATATTATGGGACACTAAACTATCAGGTCTTTAGCTTGCATGAGCCGCTGATGTACAACCTTTCCTGGTTATATACCATCTGGCTCAAGCTACTGAGTGTGATTCTGCACCATGATTAACATACAGTAAATGATGAAGGCTGTAATTCAAGAAGTGCATCTGGTGTTCTTTATAGAAACCTCATCCATGCTGTCCAAGTGAGGACTGATTCTGGGGAAAGACTGAAGGCAGAAGGAGAAGAGGGCAGCAGAGGATGAGATGGTTAGATAGGCCATGGTTGACTCAATGTACGTGAATTGGAGTGAACTCCAGAAGATAGTGGAGGACAGAGAAGCCTGCAGTCCATGGGGCCACAAATGCTCAGACATGACTTAGGGACTGAACAAGAAAAAAAATTATATACTGAATTCCCAATGCCCAATACTTCAAAATGTGACCTTATTTGGAGATAGTGTCTTAACAAACATTATCAAGTGAGATGTCCTTATAAAAAGGGGAACTTTGGCTAGAGACATGAATATGGGGATAATGTCATGTGAAGAGACTCAGGGAAAAATGGCCTTGCACAAGCAAAGGAGAGAAGCCTGGAATGGATCTATCCCCCCACAGTCCTCAAAAGGAATCAACGCTTAATTTCAGATTATGGCCCCTAAAATTCAGAGACAATATATTTCTGTTTTTCAAGCCACCCAGTTTGTGGTCATTTGTTATGGCAGATTTTGTGAACTAATACCACCTCTTCCTAAATGATGCTGCTTTCTTGATGAAAGTATTTGGACAAGGACTGGCACCTGCCCCATGCTGGGACCCATATAGTTTCACTTTCTTAACCACAGTGTTTGGGATTGGGTGAATGGCCTAAATAAAAGGCCAGTTAGAGTCTTTTCATGGAGATATTTAAATTGGAATGCACAGATAACAGTTTTTACTCTCAGATGGAAAACATGAGTTTAGGAACTGCTGGTTGCCCTTGCTTCTCTCCACAGAGAAAACCAATCAGTAGAAATAAGAAAACGGATGTGACATGTGGAGAGGAATAAAGACAAAAAGCAGAAAAAGGCAAGGGTCACTGGTTGCCATTCTGAAATATGCAGCTATCCAGACTTCCCTGATTACATGGGGCATTACAGGGAAGTTGTTTTCTGTTTTCTTTTGTTAATTACTCTGATATTGTACAAATGTCTTAAGCTGAATCTAAATTCTCAACACTAAAATGATATTGATATTAGTTACCTTTTGATAATATCAAAAGATCAAGTTAATTGTTTGTAAAGTTTTTGGTACATAATACATACTAAGTTCAATAAATGTTTTTAATATTAAATTTATCAGTGTCTGAACAAAAATAATAATTGGTCAATAATCATGGTGCATCCTAAGACTGGAGGTCTTATTTATTAGAATCTTGACTTATTTTTATACCATAATCTCAGGGCAAATTTGTTTCTCACCAATACTTGTTACTTTGTCTATCTGCCATGTCTAAGTCCTATTTAGTGGGTGGTTTTCATTTGATTACATCTAGGCTTCTTCCTCCCAAAGGTTAAGTTCCTACTGGCTTCAGCATTCAGTGCCTCTCATTCATCCAAATCCCTAATGCTTGTATTCTTTCTCATAGTGCCATGCTTTATTTCTGCTTGTTTGTGAGCCACATAATAATGGGCACTGCCAAAACATATGACTGCTAATAACTGGAAAGTCATTAACAAAATCACCTGAATTGAAATCTCATTTTTTGCTGAGTTTTTGGCTGACTTACAAACACATCCACCCTATGACAAGAGGAAAAATAAACATGATGGCAGTAGGTTAGCAACTAATTTACTTATTTTTCATAAAAGTATCTGTTTAAGTGAGTTCAGGTGCAGAAATAAAAAAGAATTGGTTGATTATAGATCACTCTAAGTTGTCTTAGAATCTGTTTTTAAAATTTTTCTACCATATCTACATATTATTCCTGTAATAGAGTTTCTTAATATAGTTTCTAAGGTAATCCCAAATTCAATCTCCATATAGGTCATTTTGGTTTGTATGTATGACTTTTCATATTCGTGTTTCACGTGAGCTAAAGCTATAATTGTTTACACATCAGCTCCTTAGCCATAACCAGAGGTTACCTTACATAGATGTCTATTTTAAGAGCTGACAGAAATGAATCATTAAATTAAATTTAAATGCACTTTAGGATGAAAAAGTAGGCAAACAAAATAAGTTCCAAGGATAAATTTTAAAGTATTCCTTTTTTCAAAAGAAATCCTTCATATCAACATTGTCAGTAGGAATGATTTTATTAAGGGTAATGATAAGCTTTGACAAGATGCAAAAGGATGCATGTCATAGTGATGTTTACAAATGTTGAGTCTTTAATGTCATAAAAGCAATAAAATTAAACATTAACAACCTTGGTAACTATTAAAAATATAGAGTACATTGATTTCTTTCAAAGTTTATCATTTTGTTACCCCAGGTTATATTTATAAATATTTCTTCATAAATCAAATTTCTTTCTGAAAAAATATTTAGATGATCATTAGCATTATCCCAGGAAATGGTATTTGTGCCAGGCTCCAGAAATAAGAATGAACCATGAAAATAAATATTATAGACAAATAAGCACTACTTTACAAGGATACTCAAATCTTGGTAGGAGAGCTTATAAAGTGCTATAAGGACATACAAAGGTAGCTAGTTGAGTCCTCAGGGGTAAATCACACATTTTATCCTTTAGAATAAACCCAAAGATTTTACCTGATAAACCTCTAAAATATACTCACCCACATCCATATCCACACCCCACATAATACAAATGTGCTCATACATACAAAAGTCAACAACAGAGTTCAAATCTATACACTAAGAAAGCATATACCAATAATATCTTATTTGGGGGATTAGAAAAAGAACTAACCATATTGAGGGTTGACTGTTTTAGCAGGATATAGATAAAGAATATAAATAAAACAAATTTGGCAGAAATGACTTTTAGATCCCTAATTTTCTTTTTTCAGGAGAAAGATAAAATTTCTTCAGACTCTAAGGAAAAAAAGAATGCACTGAAAGACATAAACACATACACACAATCCACACACATCTACTTTTAACCTTTCCATACCTCTTCATTTTCCATCTTTAAGCATCTATAAGTGACAAACAATGACAGAGCCTCAAATATATTAATTCCCCCTGTCATCTCAATTTAAGATACTTCCTCCCTTAATCTAAATTAATGACTCACTCAATCTAAGTTAATGAATCAGAGGTTGAAAATTGGCCCAAAAAATAGATATTCCAGTGTCAGAAATTAAGTGGGAAAGACACAGAGTCTAAATTAAAATCTGTGGACCAGATGTATAGAAACAGCTATAGATAGATGAACACATATGAGGGGTTTGGAAATGTTAGAGCAAGGACAAACTTTAGGAAATATCTGATGATAACATCAATAATCAGAGAAGGTTGAAAACATGTTTTAAATGTTCCAGAATGAATTTCCTGAATGGATCATGGGAAAAATAAATAGAAATAAATACCAGCTGAGAAAAGAAGAGAA
Organism: Capricornis sumatraensis; assembly: GCF_032405125.1. Classification (NCBI taxonomy): domain Eukaryota; kingdom Metazoa; phylum Chordata; class Mammalia; order Artiodactyla; family Bovidae; genus Capricornis; species Capricornis sumatraensis. Next base: position 119,864,271 of record NC_091069.1, read on the forward strand.
GTAAAAAGCAAAGGAGAAAAAAAAAAAAAAAAAGATATATCTGATGCAGTGTTCCAAAGAATAGCAAGGAGAGCTAAGACAGCCTTCCTAAGTGAATAATGCAAAGAAATGGAGGGAAAAAATAGAATGGGAAAGACTAGAGATCTCTTCAAGAAAATTAGAGATACCAAGGGAACATTTCATGCAAAGAGGGGCACAATAAAGGACAGAAACCGTATGGACCTAACAGAAGCAGAATATTAAGAAAAGGTGGCAAGAATACAGAAAAACTATACAAAAAAGATCTTCATGACCCAGATAACCACGATGGTGTAATCACACACCTGGAGGCAGACATCATCAAATGTGAAGTTAAGTGGGTCTTAGGAAGCATCACTATGAAGAAAGCTAGTGGCGGTGATGGAATTCCAGCTGAACTATTTCAAATCTTAAAATGATTATGTCAAAGTGCCGCATCCAATATGCCAGCAAATTCGGAAACCTCAGCAGTAGTCACAGAACTCTAAAAGGTCAGTTTTCATTCCAATTCCAAAGAAAGGCACTGCCAAAGAATGTTCAAATTGCTGCACATTTGCACTTATTTCACATGCTAGAAAAGTAATGCTCAAAATTCTTCAAGCTAGGCTTCAACAGTATATGAACTGAGAAATTCCAGTTATTCAAACTGGATTTAGAAAAAGCACAGGAACCTGAGATCAAATTGCCAATATCCGTTGGACAATAGGGAAATCAGAGAATTCCAGAAAAACATCTACTTCTGCTTTATTGACGATACTAAAGGCTTTGACTGTGCGGATCACAACAAATTGTGGAAAAATTTTAAAGAGCTGGAATACCAGAACACCTTACCTGTCTCCTGAGAAATCTGTATGCAAGTCAAGAATTAACAGTCAGAACTGAGAAAAGATTACATAAAAACTGTATATTGTCATCCTGCTTATTTAACCTATATGCAGAGTACATCATGAGAAATGACTGGCTGGGTGAAGCACAAGCTGGAATCAAGATTGCCAGGAGAAATATCAATAACCTCAGATATGCAGATGACACCACCCTTATGACAGAAAATGTAAAGGAACTAAAGAGCCTCTTGATGAAAGTGAAAGAGGAGAGTGAAAAACCGGGCTTAAAACTCAACATTCATAAACTAAGATCATGGCATCCAGTCCCATCACTTCATGGCAAACAGATGGAGAAACAATGAAAACAATGTCAGACTTTTTTTTTTTTTTTTTTTGGGGGGGGGGGCTCCAAAATCACTGCAGATGGTGACTGCAGCCATGAAATTAAAAAACACTTACTCCTTGGAAGAAAAGTTATGACCAACCTAGATAGCATATTCAAAAGCAGAGACATTACTTTGCCGACTAAGGTCCATCTAGTCAAGGCTATGGTTTTTCCAGCAGTCATGTATGTATGTGAGAGTTGGACTGTGAAGAAGGCTGAGTGCCAAAGAATTGATGCTTTTGAACTGTGGTGTTGGAGAAGACTCTTGAGAGTCCCTTGGACTGCAAGGAGATCCAACCAGTCCATTCTGAAGGAGATCAACCCTGGGATTTCTTTGGAAGAAATGATGCTAAAGCTGAAGCTCCAGTACTTTGGCCACCTCATGCGAAGAGTTGACTCATTGGAAAAGACTCTGATGCTGGGAGGGATTGGGGGCAGGAGGAGAAGGGGACGACCGAGGATGAGATGGCTGGATGGCATCATGGACTCGATGGATGTGAGTCTGAGTGAACTCCGGGAGTTGGTGATGGACAGGGAGGCCTGGCGTGCTGCGATTCATGGGGTCGCAAAGAGTTGGACACGACTGAGTGACTGAACTGAGAACTGAACTGAAAAGCACTTCCAATGATGACTCCAGCCATGAAATTAAAAGAGACTTGATCCTTGGAAGAAAAGCTATGAAAAACCTAGACAGCATATTAAAAAGCAGAGACATTACATTGCTGACAAAGGTCTGTATAGTCAAAGCCGTGGTTTTTCCAGTAGTCATATATGGATGTGAGAATGAAAGTGAAAGTGATTCAGTCATGCCTGACTCTCTGTGACCCCATGGACTATACAAGTCCATGACATTCTCCAGGCCAGAGTACTGAAGTAGGTAGCCTTTCCCTTCTCAATGGAATCTTCCCAACCCAGGGATTGAACCCAGGTCTCCCACATTATAGGCAGATTCTTTACCAGCTGAGCCACAAGGGAAGTCCATGGATGTGAGTTGGAACATAAAGAAGGCTGAGTGTTGAAGGATTGATGCTTTTGAACTGTGATGTTGGAGAAGACTCTTGAGAGTCTCTTGGACTGAAAGGAGATCAAACCAGTCAATCTGAAAGGAAGCCAGTCCTGAGTATTCAATGAAAGGACTGATGCTGAAGCTGCCTCACCAATACTTTGGCCACCTGATGCAAATAGCTGACTTATAGAAAAGACTCTCATGCTGGGAAAGACTAAAGGCAGGAAGAGGAGGAGATGAGATGGTTGTATGGCATCCCTGATTAAATGGACATGAATTTGAGCAAGCTCCAGGAAATGTTGAAGAACAGGGAAGCCTGGCGTGCTGCAGTCCATGTTGTCTCAAATAATTCGACATGACTGAATGATTGAGCAACAACAACAACAACAAAGCAAATATTAAGGAGTATTTGTTGGTGATAATCAAAACCTCCTACTGGCACCCTAAAAATAGAAGTCTTGATTAAAATATGATGTCATTTAAATATATCATGGGTCATATAAATATTTTTAAAAATTGAAATTAGCAAGTGAGAAATAATAAAATTCATATAAATGTTTCAAATATTATAAAGACTAACATAATAACAGAAATTGTAGGAATAACAGCAGAAAAATAAAAACTAGATAAAAAGGACAAGATGGGACTTCTAACCATAAATGGCAATATATGAAATGAAAATTTTACAGGGTTTTTGGGGTAAGTACAATAATGATGGGTCCACCAAAATAAAAACAAAAATAAGATATCTACATGTTAATCTGCAGAATCTGAGAATGTTCAATTACACAGATATTGGGAATTGAGTTTTTGGATAAAGAATTAAGTTCTCAATAAAAGACCTTTAAATAGAGAGATCATCCTGAATTATCCAAGGGTGCCTAATGTAATCATGAGGATCCTTGAAATCAAGAGACAGAAGAGAAGCCTTAGGTGATCCAATATGAAGGCTCAAATTTCCTTTTCTGGCTTTGAAGTTGGAGGAAGAGGACCATGAGCCAAGAAATGGCATAACCTCTGAAAGGTAGAAAAATGCACAGAAACCATTTCTCCCTTGAAACTCTGGAAATAAATGCAGCCCCATAGACACCTTGATTGCAGCCTACTGAGATGTGTGTCATATTCCTGATCCATAAATCTTTACAATAACAAATTCAAGTTGTTTTAAGTCACCCAGCCTGTGATAATTTGTAAAAACAGAAATATCAAGCAATATGTATCCTGGAATTTCAAGAATTGAAATTAATAGGAAAGTTTTAACACAAGTATTACAGCAAATATTTTAAGGACTTACGAGAGAAAAACAGACATAATAATAGAACACATGAGGATCTTGGTGAAATATTGGAAATTATAAAAGAGAACCAAATGGAAACCTTAGAATTGAAAGCACAGTATCTGAAATGAAAATTTTACTTACTAGACTTAGCAACAGACATTATCAATATACAACCATAGAAAATATCAGTGAATCTGAAGAAATGTCAATAGAGCATTTAACTGAAAGAATCATGACTTCTGGACATGACAGATATGTGGTTAATGTAAAAGAAGGTTTCTATGGTAGGAAGGATCTACTCATGACTGTATTCAAATTCTTCTTTCCTTACATGTGCTTTCCATTCACCATTGAATAATTTAATTTTTTAGAGGATAGAAAATGTAATGTTCTGGGACTTTGCCAAGATTTAAAAGACCTAGCATGTTCTACTTTTTTGTTTGTTTGTTTGTTTTTCTTGGAACCCAGCCACCATACACTGAGAAATCTAAGCTCTATGGAAAGGCCATGTTCATCACTCAAGTAAACTGCTTCAGATGAGTTCCTAGTCAAAGAGACACAACTTCCAGCCAAGTGAACGATCTGTTTTGGCCACATAAGCCCAGACTAGTAAACATACCTGCAGCCACAGTTGATATATATTGCAGAAATCTCTATCTTAGCTCATTCAAAACACTACCCTTTGTGCAGTCTTCCAGAGCCATTGTCTACATTTTAAATAACCCCAACTCTATACTCTGACTCTAAATAATTACTTCATACTGCTCCTTAACTTTTCTAGGCAGTTCAATGCCACAGAACTTAGAATTTCAGCACTGGATACCCAATCTCATGAGCTGACTTCTCCAAAGCTGCCGAAGGATATACAGTGGTTAATCAAGAGTTCTTGAGCTTTTCCTTTCTATGGGTCATATCTGATAACATTACAACATACTGTAGAAATACTATTCAAATGAAGTTAGAGAAACTTCAGTCATGTCTCCAAATCCTAAATATTCTACAATTCAATAACAATAGTGTCAGGTCCCATTCCAGATATTGCATTCAATAAAATCCTTGGTTCATTCAGTAGACTTGCTGTCATTTCTTCTGCACAAACTCTCTAACAGGACATATATCTTTGGGTTAATGGAGAGCACAGCTCAGTTCACTCTATTTTTAAGGCTGGTAGCTGAACCAAACAAAAGTGTCAGCTTGAAAATTGCCTGACATGAGGAATACATTAACTACAAAGGACAATCTATCTTTTGAGCTTGGGAAGATCAGATGGCCCCAAAGACATAAGGAAATAGTTTTAATCACCTGGACTCTACGTGTTCAACTCTGTTTTATGGGGTCTCTTTTTACCAGAGAAATCAGTGGTCACTGTGGTCATGACCTGTCTGTGTGTCAATCATGAGTCAAAGGCAATATCATGCCTCACTACTCATTTATTTCATTTTCTCTGTATCAGGAAAAAGCCAAAGAAAAATAACAACTGAACAAGACTAAAAAGAAAACAAGACAAAAAACTCCTGACTTCCTGTAGGCAATATAGCAAAAAGAAGTAGAAAGGAATTCACTAGAGCTCACTGATCATACTTACAAATCTAAGTAATAGGTTTGTGAATACGAGCAAAGATGGGAAGAATGCCAAAGTTCATGTCAAGAGCTGTACAAAAAACAATGGCACAAGGAAGCACAAGTCTCTAGGTTAGTAAGAGAAATGGTACTTGAGCAGGAAATCCTCTACCTTTAAGACACTCATGTTCTTCAGTGATCTTTCTAGATGTCATTTTGTCAAAATATTTCAGAGGCTTTAAATATAACCAATAAATGTTTCCAAGGAAACAGTTATATGTGTACACAATTTTATTGACAAAATACAGCAGCAATTCTTATGAGAATAAAAAATTGAGAAATAAAGAAATGAAACAACATTTCCAAAATATAAAGATGGTTGTTATCTCTTTAGCTCATGAAAATCAGCTCTACAAACATGATTTTAAATTCGAAGGCTTGATATGAGCATGTATTCAAATTTAATGTTACTTTGAAACTGCACTTAGGAAAGTATTTAACCTGTCTGGTGTCTCAGTTTCCTTCTCTGGGAAAAGAGAATAAATACTAATACAACCTAATACTATTGCAAGGATTAAATAGGAAGCACTTAGTGAATTCATTATCCAAAGCCTATTTCTATGAAAGTGTGTTTACAATATATCAGTGCTTTTGAAACTTTTTTTTACTTGTACCAATGATAAGAAGTACATATTATATTGTATTTCCAATAGACAAACATGTAAACACACATAAATATATGCAGTTTTACACACCTGTAACACACAAATGAACTCTCAGATCACTTGCTCTATATGTAGGGCACCTGATTTTTTTCATTGTATACTGTGCAATGTTATGCTGTACTATGCTATTTTTGCCACAATCAGCTATCATATTTTCATTTTAAAATCCTTGCCATAGACTCACTAAATCAATTTCATAATTGGCTAAAGTTTCCCTGGAATGTTGTTATAAATATTGCTGTTGTTTGGTTAATAAGTTGTGTCCTACTCTTGCAACCCCATTGACTATAACCTGCCATACTCCTCTGTCCATGGGATTCCCCAGGCAAGAATACTGGAATGGGTGGCCATCTCTTTTTCTATTAGATCTACATGACCCCTAAATAAGGTCATCATTTACTACTAGTCTAGCTAATCATTTAATATCTAATCTATCTAACCCACCTGTTTATTCTGATATTTGGTTGCTTATTAATTGTATTTCTGTCTCCTTTCAATTGAATGTGAGATTAATAGAGGCAAGAAATTGCTTCTTCAATAACTAGAACAGTTTTTTAGATGATATTTTAAAATATTTTTAGTTAAGGGAGCAATTAAAATAATATGGCCCTAGGAAAAATTTAATTAAAAATATATAGATTGTCACAAAATTGAAATGCTATACTTAAGTGAAATTATTTTAAGGTATATAAATAGAAAAAAAGAATTCCATATATATATATATAATGTTTTGTTTTGTTTTTCTCATGTGGCTCAGTGGTAAAGAATCCACCTTCCAAACAGAAGACTCATGTTCAATCCCTGGGTTGGGAAGATTGTCTTGAGAAAAAAATGGTAACCCACTCCAGTATTCTTGCCTGGGAAATCCCATAGGCAGAGGAGCCTGGTGGGCTACAGTACACGGAGTCGCAAAAGAATCAGGCATGACTTAGCAACAAAACAATAATATATATGCATAGAGAGAGCCAGAGAGAGAGAAATTGTTGTTGTTCAGTCACTAAGTCATGTCTGACTTCATGATCCCAGGAACGGCGGAATGCCAGGTTTCCCTGTCCTTTACTATCTCCTTGAATTTGCTCAAGCTCATGTCCATTGAGTCAGTGGTACCATTCAACAATCTCATCCTCTGTTGCCCCCTTCTTCTCCTGCCCTCAATCTTTCCTCGCATAGGGTCTTTTCAAAAGAGTTGGCTCTTCGCATCAGATGGCCAAAGTACTAGAGCTTCAGCTTCAGCAACAGTCCTTCCAATGAATATTCAGGGTTGTTTTCCTTTAGGGTTGACTGGTTTGATCTCCTTGCTGTCCAGGGGACTCTCAAGAGTCTTCTCTAGCACCACAGTTTGAAAGCATTAATTCTTTGGCTATTAGCCTTCTTCATAGAGAAGAGAATGGCAAACCATTCCAGTATTCTTGCTTTGAGAATCCCACGAACAGTATCAAAAGACAGATAGATATTTATGTGAAAAAGCATGTCTCAAAGACAGGTTGATGCTGTAGAATGTTGAGAACATTTTAAGGCTAGATATTTTTAAGACTAAAAACAATTCAAGAAACTATGAAGAACAAACATATATTTGATTTTCATTAACTGTTTAAATCATAACACACTGGGAAATATATGCTTAATATCATGATCCTCTGAAAATATCCCTAAGGAGGGTGGATATCTTTTTATTTCTACTCAGTTTTGCTACATATTTATTCTTTTTTTTCCTATTTTAAATTTGGTATCATGCTAGTTTATGTACAAAAAATAATCAAATATGTAATTACCTAGTCAAAAATGCTGGTGGCTACCAAAAGTGAGAATATTAATATATCCATCCTAATTTAGATATTATGTAGCTTCTAATGCATAATTTTCCAGTTCGTTTACATTACATACCACTATATTAAATTACTATGGATGTGTGGCCTTGTCAGAACTCTTTATAAAATGTGACAGCAGACTAGTAGCTGACTATATATACACAGTGGATTAAACTCAGTGAACTGTCAGTGTAACTTGATATTAGTTTGAATATTTAAATTGAATTTGTAATTTCTTTCAAATAGGATGTCTTATAATCCACTATGTTAAAATTACTGGAATAAACACTTGGAAAATTTTAAATATACTGCATGTTAATAGCAGAACTATACCATAGCAATTTCATTAGCAGTATTTTTTCAAGTATTCTTTGAATATTTTTTATTTTAAAATAAAGTTAAAATTGGATAAAATGAAACTCTGGTTTAAGAAATAATAAAATTTATATATATATATATATATATATATATATATATATAGATTGCTAATATTAAGAAAAATTTTCCTTTGAATTTCAAAGAGTGGGTATTCATGACAATCACAATCACAAACAATATCTACCAATGGGCATGTTCATCTTTATTGGAAATGAAAATAAAAAAGATAAATACTAAATGAATATACCAATTACACTCCCACTAGTGGTAGGATGAAGAATTCTGATGTCTCACACACTTACACACTTAATAAGTAAGCTCCAATACTTTGGCCAACTGAATCAAAAACCCAACTCATTGGAAAAGACCCTGATGCTGAGAAAGATTGAAGGCAGAAGGAGGACAGGGTGATAGAGGATGAGATGATTGGATGGCATCATTGACTTAGTGGACATGAGTTTAAATGGGCAGACTCCAAGAGAGAGTGGAGGTCAGGGAAGCCCGGCATGCTGCAGTCCATGGGGTCACAAAGAGTCAGATGTGACTGAGGAACTGAACAATGACAACACAATTTAATTATAATCATTATCAAGTTGTTGAATGCTCTATTGTATTTTATGGATTTAAAGTTCTCTCTGATATTCATGTGATTGAGCTTTTTTACATAGGTTTCTAGTTTATTTTTGGAGAAGGCAATGGCACCCCTCTCCAGTATTCTTGCCTGGAAAATCCCATGGATGGAGGAGGCTGGTAGGCTGCAGTCCATGGGGTCGCCAAGAGTTGGACACAACTGAGTGACTTCACTTTCACTTTTCACTTTTATGCATTGGAGAAGGAAATGACAACCCACTCCGGTGTTCTTGCCTGGAGAATCCCAGGGACGGGGGAGCCTGGTGGGCTGCCATCTACAGGGTTGCACAGTCGGACACGACTGAAGTGACTTAGCAGCAGCAGCTAGTTTACTTGTATTTTTTTCTTCTGTGAAAAATAGGTTGATGTTTTCAGCCACTTCCATTTGATAACCATTTTTATTGACTCATAGATACTGCTTATATATTTGGGATAAAATTTCTTAGTTGGTTATGGATATTATTCTGGCAAAGGATGGCCCATATTTTCACTCTAATTTTTAAATGCATAATATTTTATATTGAGTAAGTCAATCCTATAAATTATTTAGGTTTTCTTGGTGACTCAGATGGTAAAGAATTTGCCTGCAATGCAGGAGACCCAGGTTCCATCCTTTGGTTGGTCAGGAAGATCTGGAGTTGGAAATGGCTACCCACTCCAGTATTCTTGCCTGGAAAGTCCCATAGACAGAGGAGCCTGGTGAGATTCAGCCCATGGGGTCACAAGGAGTTGGACATGTCTAAGAGACTTTCTATAAATTATTTCATTTTTTTATTATTATTGTCGTTTATAACTTTCTAGGCAAAGTATAGTATGTATACCGTGGAGTATAAAGTATTCATTTCTTTTGCTTTTTAAAGTTTAATAGCTTGCCTTTTACATCAACTTCTCTATTCAATTTTTTTTTTTTTCAGGTCATGAATGAAGGTTGGAATTTTATTTTTCCCCATATGAACAACTAATTGTTTCATAAGTAACTACTGAATAATCATTTTCTTACTGCAGAGCTATACTATACATTTTTAATTTTTAAAATATATTTTATTCCATTTACTTGTAATTTTATCTTTTAGAGCTAAAGAATAGTTGATTAAAATGTTGTGTTAGTTTAGGTGTACAGCAAAGTGATTCAGTTATATCATTATATATTTAGGATGTAATCTTTTCAGATTCTTTTCTTATAGGTTATTACAAAATACTGACTATAATTCCTTGTGCTATACAGTAGGTCCTTATTGGTTGTCTATTTTACACATAGTAATTTATATATAGTAATCTCAAACTCCTAATTTATGCCTCCCTCCTCCTTTCCCCCTTGGTAACAACCTAAAGATTATCATATGAAGTGAAGTAAGCCAGAGAAAGGAAGCATCATATGATATCACTTATATGTAGATATAAAAAGGATGATGCAAATGAACTTATAAACAAAACAGAAATAGACTCACAGATATATAATACACATTATTAACCTCTAAAGTTTAACATTATAATCTGAAATCTGGTAAAGAAAGCTTTCTATTTTTTTTTTTTTTTTCCAAAACAATTTTGGCTATTTCCATCCCCCTTGGTCAATGTTTCTCAGTTAGGGGTGATTTTGCTCACAGTGGTATGTTTGTTGTTGCCTCCAGACATTTTTGATTGACATGAAAGATAACTTGAGGATGCATACCAGAGATGCTGCTAAATACCTAACAATGCACAGAATGGCATCCCACAATAAAGGCTAAACTGGCTTCAAATGTAAATAGTACCAAAGTTGAGACCCCCTGCTCTAAATGAATATTATAATCAGTGTGCCAGGTCATATAACCAAGTTGGAAATTTTATTTCAATGCTACTAAAAAATTTGGAGATGTTTTCACCCTTGATGATAAATATTTCTATCTTTAAGCCAGTGTCAAGGTCCTTAGGCACATAACTCTAGATCTTAAAATGTTAAGACAGGTGTTCAACATTTCATTAACTATTCATCAGTACTATCCAAACAGTTTTTATCAGATTCTTCCTATGGCATATTATATTAAAAAAAAATTAAAAGTTATTCATCTAAATTAAATTAGCTATATTAATTTTTAGAGGATGCACTTGAAGTTTATACTTACTTTTAAACATCAATCTTTATACATGACTTTATAAATTCTAATAATTTATCTGCATATTAAAAAACAAAGATATTACTTTGTCAACAAAAGTCCATCTAGTCAAGGCTATGATCTTTCTAATAGTTATGTATGGATGTGAGAGTTGGACTATAAAGAAAGCTGAGCACCAAAGAATTGATGCTTTTGAACTGTGGTGTTGGAGAAGACTCTTGAGAGTCTCTTGAACTATAAGGATATCTAGCCAGTCCATCCTAAAGGAGATCAGTCCTGGGTGTTCATTGGAAAGACTGATGTTGAAGCTGAAACTCCAATAATTTGGCCACCTGATGCAAAGAGCTGACTCATTTGAAAAGACCCTGATGCTGGGAAAGATTGAGGGCAGGAGGAGAAGGGGGCGACAGAGGATGAGATGGTTGGATGGCATCACCGACTCAATAGACATTGGTTTGGGTGGACTCTGGGAGTTGGTGATGGACAGGGAGGCCTGGCATGCTGCGGTTCATGGGGTCGCAAAGAGTTGGACACGACTGAGTGACTGAACTGATTAACTGACTGACTAAGATTAAAAATGTCTCCATCATTTAATTTGAAAGGTGTTTTAAGCATTAAAGTGATGTTGAAATGTACATATTTTCTCAATTTATTGAAATAATTTTAATACATCAAGGTGAGAATTCCATGTTCATTTTGCTAATGCTAGACATTTGCTTTACTCAAGGGATAAATGAAGCTTTTTAAAAATGTATTATTAATAGTATATTTATGTATTGTTCAGTTATTAACATGATATGACTGCTAAAATAATGTCTATTTTTTCAATCTATTTAAATTGTTTAATATTAAGTTTGAGAAGGGTACTACAGGATGAGATAGCTGGATGGCATCACCGACTCGATGGACAAGAGTTTGAATGAACTTCGGGAGTTGGTGATGGACAGGGAGGCCTGGCATGCTGTGATTCATGGGGTCGCAAAGAGTTAAACATGACTGAGTGACTGAACTGAACTGAACTGAACTGAATGCCTTATAAATTGAGATGAATATCCTGTTTTTCTGTTAACTGAGATCATTTCTGTAATATTAGAACTCTGTTTATTTAATATATAATAGAATATTCCTATGATGCATTCTATACCATATCACTTGTGTAGAGCTTTTTTAAATTTCTATTTAGATTTCATTTGTGATATTGAGACCATTTAAGTACTCTATTTCTTCTTGAGTCAATCTTTACATTATGTTTATTTTTAAGGATATATTCATTTTCTCTAAGCTTCCATATTTATCAGGATAGGCTTGTTCACTGCAACATTCACATGTTGATTCCTATTATGTATATAAATGTATGCATGTGTATGTGTGTGTTCTTCTATCCGGTGTCACATTTAGATTATTTTGCTGTCTCTTCCTTTATAGTTTGGTTTATTTCCCAATCATAGCACCACATTAGATATACTAAAATTCTATATGTTTATAGAAATGTAGGTAGTTCAGTTGAGGAAGGTATGACAATCCGCTCCTATATTCTTACCTGGAGAATCCCCATGAACAGAGAAGCCTGGTGGGCTACAGTCCATTGAGTTGCAAAGAGTAAGACTTGACTGAGCAACTAAACACAGCACAAGCAGTTCAGTTAGGTGGCCTTTTTAGACTTTCAACTTGCAAAAGGAAATACATAAAACACTAAAATAAGGCATGGAATGTTTTGTCAGAACAAATAGTACATAAATATTATTTTGTTCAAATTATCTACTGCACTAGAAAGCCATTTAATCATAGTAAGATATTTTCCTTAAGAATAAAATGGGAATAACATAATCTGACCAACTTAGCTCATAGGATCAGCAAAGAAGCTGCAATCAACAGTGATATCGTAAAAGAATATACAGATATTACTAAAGTACTGTAAAAGTACTAAGTATTTTCAGAACATGCAAAGTTAATGTCATCTTATAGTATATTTTCATGATTAGATGCCACAAAAGATAAGCAATATAAGGAAATAATTTGAGCACTTAGGGTGAAATTCAAAGAGAAAGAGAAATAATAATATAGATTTGAAAAGTTAAAGACAATTATCCAACACTAATCCTGGCATTGAAATGTTAGCAATGTTTAGTATTTTATTTCTAATGCCCTAACACAAGATTTGGCACATATTCAGTGCTCAGAAATTTATTTATTATTTGCTTTCAGGAAAATGAAGTGCTTTCATCAGCAGCAGGTCAATGTAAATATGTTCTATCTTTATGAGATAAAATAAGGAAATTTTCTTCATTGTTACAAAAACTGTATTAGAGAGTAAAAGGGATAAAGTGAGAATTAAATAGAATTGAATTAACCCTGGCAATAAGGCTGAGGTCTTGGAGCTGATTTCTGCATTTTTAGGTTTCTTTTATTTATTTTTTCTACATGTAAACTTCTTGTTTTCTATTTCCAACCTGAAATCTGAGTACTAGATATGTTTCCAAATATGAGAAGACATAACTTTAGAATAACCCAGAAAGAACAAATTGTTAGCCATATTGTTTTTCTGGTGTCTGTAATACTTCCCTACTCTCTCCTCCATTCCAGACAGAAAGGAGATTTCCTGGGATCCAGGATTGAAAAGTAGAGAAATATAACAGTGTCCAGTGTCTTTGATTTTCATGGGCAGGAGTATATTTAAGGGCTATGAAGATTCACAGCTAAAAAGGAAAAAAAAAAAAAAAATGCTAAAGTGAGTTGGCATTCAGAGCAAAGTGAAAGCTTTGTAGTTGTTTATCAGTCACTAAGTCACGTCTAACTCTGTGACCCCATGGACTGTAGCCCACCAGGTTCCTCTGTCCATGAGGTTTCTCCAGCTAGAATAGTGGTATGGGTTTTCATTATTCCTTCTCCAGAGGATCTTCCCTATCCCAGGGAATCAAACCTGCTCTTCCTGCATGCATATCCTGTATTGCAGGTAGATTCTTTACTGCCAGCCACCAGGGATGCCCTAAGTGCCTGTTTAAAGGGCATTTAAATAGAAGGATTGATCAAAACTAATCAACATTCCTGACTTCAGACTATACTACAAAACTACAGTCATCAAGACAGTATGGTTCTGTCACAAAAACAGAAATATAGACCAATGGAACAAGATAGAAAGTCCAGGAATAAATCCTCACACCTATGGGTACCTAATCTTTGACAAAGGAGGAAACAATATACCATGGAGAAAAGATTCTCTTCAACAAGTGATGCTGGGAAAACAGTTCAACTATGTGTAAAGAAATGACATTAGAAGACTTCCTAACACCTATACAAAAATAAATTCAGAATGGATTAAAGATGGAAATGTAAGACCAGAAACTAGAAAACTCTTAGAAGAAAGCATAGGCAGAACACTCTGTGACATAAACCACAGCAACATCCTCTACAACCCACCTCCTAGAATAATGAATATAAAAACAGAAATAAACAAATAGGACCTAATTAAATGTAAAAGCTTTTGTACAATGAAGGAAACTATAAGCAAGGTGAAGAGACTACACTCAGAATAGGATAAATTAATAACAAATGAAACAACTGATAAAGAATTAATCTCCAAAATATATAAGCAGCTTGTTCAGTTCAATAAAAAAAAATAAATAAAAATATGGACAGGGATCTTAAACAGATATTTCTTCAAGAAGGCATACAGATGGTTAATGAACACATTAAAAGATGCTCAACATCACTCATTATTAGAGAAATGAAAATCAAAACTACAATATTGTATAATTTTATACCAGTCAAAATTGCCATCATCAAAAAGTCTAGAAACAATTAATGCTGGAGAGGTTGTGGAGAAAAAGATGCCTCTTACACTGTTACTGGGAAGGCAAATTGATACAGTCACTATGGAGAACAGTATGGAGATTCTTTAAAAAAACTAGGAATAAAGCTATTATAACCATCAATCCCACTACTGGGCATATACACTGAGGAAGCTCGAATTGAAAAACACTTCTGTACCACGGTATTCATTGCAACACTATTTACAATTGCTAAGACATGGAAACAACTTAATGTTCATAGACAGATGAATGGATAAGGAAGCTCTGGTACATATACACAATGGAATATTAGTCACCTATAAAAAAGAACATATTTGAGTCAGTTCTAATGAAGTGGATGAACCTAGAAGTTATTATACAGAGTGAAGTATATCAAAAAGAGAAAAACAAGTATCATATATTAACACAAATACACAGAATCTAGAAAGACAGTATCAACACTCCTACTTGCAGGGCAGAAAAGGAGACACAGATATTTTGCACGTGGTGTGGAAAGGAGATGGTAGGATGATATAAGAGAATAGCATTAAATCATAGGCATTATCATGTGGAAAACAGATAGCCAGTGGGAGTTCGACATATGATTCAGGGAACCCAAAGCCAATGTCCTGTTATAGCCTAGAGGGGTGGGAAGGGAAGGAGTGTGGGAAGGGGTGTTCAAGAGGGAAGGGATACATGTATGCCTAATGCTGATTCATGTTGATATATGACAAAAAAACTATAACAATATTGTAAACTAATTATCCTCTAACTAAAATAAAAAATAAAATATGTAAAATTATGATTGATAGATATAGATATGCAGAAAGAAAGAAAAATTAAGAATCAAGGGAGGCTTAATGTTAACCTAGAAATAAAATCCTTCAGGATGTAAAGGGTTCATTGTGAAATACAAGATTGAAAGTAAAATATATGGTTGGGGTAGGCGTATGTCCAATTCCTTTACTGTATTCTATTAAAATTCTTATTTTATTTATTTATTTACTTTTCAAATTTCCCCTAACCAGTGCAGCACAATCTTTAGGGACTATACAGCTTGAAGTTTCTTTTGGAAAATGTGTCAGATTTTTGTTTCCATACTAGGAAAACAGACTGACCAAAGCCTAACTCAGAATTCTGTGAGGATTATTTTTTCTGTATCATTTCAGTTCAGTTCAATTCAATTACTTAGTAGTTCAGTCACTTAGTCGTGTGTGACTCTGTAACGCCATGGACTGCAACATAACAGGCTGCCCTGTCCATCACCAACTCCCAGAGCTTGCTCAAACTCATATTCATCAAGTCAGTGATGCCATCCAATCATAACATCCTGTGCCATTTCCTTCTCCCCCTACTTCAATCTTTCCCAGCATCAGGGTCTTTTCCAATGAGTCAGTTCTTCTCATCAGGTGGCCAAAGGATTGGAGCTTCAGATTCAGCATCTGTCCTTCCAATGAATATTCAGGACCGATTTCCTTTAGGATGGACTGGTTGGATCTCCTTGCAGTCCAAGAGACTCTCAAGAGTCTTCTTCAACACCACAGTTCAAAAGTATCAGTTTTTCAGCACTCAGCTTTCTTTATCGTCCAACTCTCACATCCATGCATGACTACTGGAAAAACTGTAGCTCTGACTACACAGACCATTGTTGGCATAGTAATGTCTCATCTTTTTAATATGCTGTATAAGTTGGTTATAGCTTTTTTTACAAGGAGCAACTGTCTTTTAATTTCATGGCTGCAGTCACCATCTGCAGTGATTTTGGAGTCCAAGAAAAGAAAGTTTGTCACTGTGTCCATCGTTTCCCTATCTGTCTTGAAGTGATGGGACCAGATGCCGTGATCTTAGTTTTTTGAATGTTGAGCTTTAAGCCAGCTTTTTCACTGTCCTCTTTCACTTTCATCAAGAGGCTCTTTAGTTCCTCTTCATTTTTTGCCATACTCGTGGTGTCATCTGCATATCTGAAGTTATTCATATTTCTCCTGTCAATCTTGCTTCCAGCTTGTGCTTCATCCAGCCCGACATTTCTCATGATGTACTCTGTATATATGTTAAATAAGCAGGGTGATAATATACAACCTTGACGTAATCCATTCCCAATTTGGAACTAGTCCGTTGCTCCATGTTAAATTCTAACTGTTGCTTCTTGAGCTGCATACAGATTTCTCGGGAGGCAGGCAAGGTGGTCTGGTATTCCCATATCTTTAAGAATTTTTCACGGTTTAGTCAAAGGCTTTGGTGTATTCAATAAAGCAGTAGTTGTTGAACTATGGTGTCAAAAAAGACCCTTGAAAGTCCCTTGGACTACACAGAGGTCAAACCAATGAATCCTAAAGGAAATCAGTCCTGAATATTCATTGGAAGGACTGATGCTAAAGCTGAAGCTCCCATATTTTGGCCACCTGGTGTGAAGAACTGACTCTTTGGAAAAGACCCTGATGCTGAGAAAGATTGAAGGCAGGAGGAGAAGGGGATGACAGAGGATGAGATGATTGGATGGCATCACCAACTTGGTGCACATGAGTTTGAGCAAACTCCGGGAGTTGGTGATGGACAAGGAAGCTTGGAGTGCTGCATTTCATAGGGTCGCAGAGTTGGAAACAATGGTTTTTCCAGTGGTCATGTATGGACATGAGAGTCGGACTGTGAAGAAAGCTGAGTGCTGAAAAATTGATGCTTTTGAACTGTGGTGCTGAAGAAGACTCTTGAGAGTCCCTTGGACTGCAAGGAGATCCAACCAGTCCATTCTAAAGGAAATCATTCCTGGGTGTTCATTGGAAGGACTGATGGTAAAGCTGAAACTCCAATACTTTTCCCACCTTATGCAAAGAATTGACTCATTGGAAAAGACTGTGATGCTGGGAGGGATTGGGGGCAGGAGGAGAAGGGGATGACAGAGGAGGAGATGGCTGGATGGAAACACCAACTCAGTGGACGTGAGTTTGAGTGAACTCTTGGAGTTTGTGATGGACAGGGAGGCCTGGAATGCTGCGATTCATGGGGTCACAATGAGTCAGACATGACTGAGTGACTGAACTGAACTGAACTGGAGCGAATGAACTGAACTGAGATGTTTTTCTGGACCTCTCTTGATTTTTCAATGATCCAGTAGTGGATGTTGACAATTTGATCTCTGATTCCTCTCTCTTTTCTAAATCCAGCTTGAACATCTGGAACTTTTCAATCCAGATACTGTTGAAACCTGGCTTGGATAATTTTGAGCATTACTTTACTAGCATGTGAGATGAGTGCAATTGTGCAGTAGTTTGAACATTTTTTGGCATTGCCTTTCTTTGAGATTGGAATGAAAACTGACATTTTCGAGTCCTGTGGCCACTGATGAGCTTTCCAAATTTGCTGGCATATTGAGTGTAGCACTTCCACAGCATCATCTTTTTGGACTTGAAATAGCTCAGCTGGAATTCCATCACCTCCACTAGCCTTGTTCATAGTGATGCTGCCTAAGACCCACTTGACTTCGGACTTCAGGATGTCTGGTTCTAGGTGAGTGATCATACCATCATGGTTTTCTGGTTCATGAAGATCTTTATTGTATAGTTCTTCTGTGTATTCTTTCTACCTTTTCTTCATACTTTCTGCTTCCGTTAGGTACATACCATTTCTGTCCTTTATTGTGCCTATCTTTGCATGAAATGTTCCCCTCATATCTCTAATTTTCTTGAAGAGATCTCTAGTGTTTCCCATTCTATTGTTTTCTTCTATTTCTTTGCATTGATCACTGAGGAAGGCTTTCTTACCTCTCCTTGCTATTCTTGGAACTCTGCATTAAGATGGGTATATCTTTCCTTTTCTCCTTTGCCTTTAGTTTCTCTTCTTTCCTCAGCTATTTGTAAGGCCTCGTCAGACAACCTTTCCTTGGCAATAGTCTTAATCATTGCCTCCGGTACAATGTCATGAACCTCTGTCCATATTTCTTCCGGCGCTTTGTCTGGTACTCAATGGATAATCAGTAATCTTAATTTTCTCTTCCGTATCCCTTTTAGTTTTGTGGATAAATTTCTATTTTAATCACCTAATTATAACATGTTTACCGTGCTAGAATACATTGAGATTTAGCTCAAACTTTCTAAAGAAAATAAAACTACAGATAATGTCCTTTATAATTTCAAGACTAAAAATCTGTAAATTATGGCTAGAATAGTCAAAAAGGCATAAAAGTATGTGCAAGTTAAATGAATAGGAAATGGATAAACATATTCCTGAGTAAAGTACATATGTAAAATCAATTCATATGTATGCATGAATATTCTCAGCTTCTGAATGCTAATTTATACAACACAGCATAATTATACAATCAAAGAAGCATATTTGACTATATATCAAACAAATAGCCTACCCAAGGAAATATAAAACAATTAACCTAAGAGAAAGTTTCAATAATGTTGACCTCATCCATCTGATTTAAAATGCTTCATTCTATTACAGATACTACAGAATATTCCTAAGTGCCAATGTCCACTAATTTAAAGTGTCCATTTTAAAATATATATTCACTATAATAAAATATATTGAAGTGCAAAAAAAGTATGTCAATAAATTATCTAAACATTGATAGTAAGTCTGATTTTAGATAGTACCGCATTTCTGTTCCCAAGTAACAAGAAGATAAAGAAATTTATCCAATGATGTAAGGTGAGAGAGAGGAGTAGACCATTATCCTTTCTCCCAAACAAAGACACTTTGAAATTTCATTATACAGACACATCAGTCTTCCAAAAATATGAGCTAAAAGAGATCAGCTACTGTTGAACTATTTCAATGACTGCTGCCAGAGATGTTTTATCAAGGGCACAAACAAAACATTCTACCTCATAGTCTATATATACATGATGGACAAATCCTAATTAAATGGCATATAGGTTAATCAATAAGCAATATTGATATACACTACTTGATGTATTTTATTTTAGATTTAATAGAATATTTAAATATAGGAAAATACTACTTTGAGTAACTTAATTCATCTACCTTTTATTTAGCTTAACATACAGCTGTAGACAATAGCTGTCATTATCCCCAGTGAGAGTAAGTTCAAAACCCACTACACAACAGAGACTTAGAGAAAGGTTCCTTGATACAGACACCCAAAATATGTGGGAGCTTTGAGATAAACAAAGAATGCATGCAGATTCTGGAGGCACGTATGATCCTTATAATCCTTTATCAAAGAAAGATAAGTTTTAATACAAACTGATGGCTAAAAACAAAAGAATACTTGCCAACATTATCTGTACTGATGGAGCAATTATACTGAGTTCTCAAATTCCCTAGAATAGAAGGTTTTCTGTTGCCACTTGATGTTGCTAAAATATAGGAAAATCTTATTGGGATTTCAAGTAACTTCCTTTATAATGCAGATGTAAAGAAAGCAAGTTACATCTTCTGGGACTCTCTCAACTGTTTTGAAAATCTACCAACATGTTTTTCTGTCCATGTCCAAGTAACATGTAATAATCCCAGCATCTTCCTGAATATTTTCTCCTAAAATGGCTCAACAGAAGATGAGTCACCCAGGAATAGTTTCCAGGGGTTGCATATCCCTGAACATGTCCAGATTTTAAGTTTTTTTTCGTTAATCTTTTTGCAAATTATTATTCATTTCTACATAGGTTAGCAAACTATTTTCTGCAAGAAAAAAGATGACTACCTGTTTTGTAAAATATAAACTTCAGTGGAATTTCAGCATGCCCACTCATTTAGTCTGTTGCTGCTATCGTGCTACAACATTGAGTACTGAGTCCCCTACAGGGATGGGACTATGTGCATGTGTGCTTAGTTGCTATGTCATGCTTACCCCTTTGCAATGCCATGGACTGTAGCCCACTGGGCTCCATTGTCATGGAATTCTCCAGGCTAAAATATGGAGTGGGCTTCATTTCCTTCTCCAGGGGCCTTCCTAACCCAGGGATCAAACTTTTGTCTCCTGACTCTCCTGCATTGGCAGGTGGATTCTTTACCACTACACCACGTGGGAAACCTATAAGGTGCATAAAACCTAAAATATTTACTATATGGACATTTATAGAAAAGGTTTGTTGATTCCTGCTCTAACAGCTGAAAGAAAAAAAAAAAAAATACTGCCCCAAGTTTATTATTTAATCTGTAACCATATTGTTGATGGGGAACAAAGATGGGGATTACTATAATGCAAAGAAATACAAAGAGATAATATTGCAAGTGACTTGTTTAAGAACAAACTTTAATCAGGATTTCTATGAATAGCGAAGTCATTTTTCTCAATGCAACTATTTCTTCCCATCATATTCTATCAATTACATTAACATAATCTTACCAATCTTCATGTTATTAGAGAGTATATGACCAACAAACTATATTATTTTTAGTAAAGTACAATAAAAATTGATCAGAAAAATGTCAGTCAATATTTTTTCTCTGAAAATTTCTGTTCCAAGTTCCCTTACATGAGTGCCACTCACAGCATCAGGAAGTGAAAAGACTAAAATCCTTTAACAGCTTTCACACATACATTATTAACTTTAGAAGTAGAAAGCTCATGCAGTGAAGAGAAAGAAAGATGTTTTGATCTTTAAGTATCAGCATTCATCATTTTTTCCTCCTACAGAATTAAAATTTCATAAAATTAAGATTCCATACTTTTATGAATTATACTTTTAAACTAATTCTAATGTTCCCTACAGCAATTTATTATGATGGTTTCTCAGGATTTTCATACTTTAAAAGTCCCCTAAAGCTGAATCATTTCAATAACTCATTTAAAAGTATTGTGTATATTTAGTTCACCGAAAGCCTATCCAATTCATAAAG
This sequence comes from Capricornis sumatraensis, assembly GCF_032405125.1. Lineage (NCBI taxonomy): Eukaryota > Metazoa > Chordata > Mammalia > Artiodactyla > Bovidae > Capricornis > Capricornis sumatraensis. The sequence continues at coordinate 119,885,575 of NC_091069.1, forward strand.
AAAAAAAAAAATTCTGAATGTATAATGCAGTACTTTCATATTTAGCCATCTGTGCATGATATGAATCATCTATTTTAATATTTTCAAAAGCATTTTATAAACCATAGCTTATATTTATCATTCTGTCTTTGACAAATAGCTATGTGAGCAAGGAATAGCCCCAGCAATTAGTGTAGATATTCATATAAAAATTTTCAAGTATCATTTCAATATTGTAATATGATGAATTTCTTTATTCCCTTTCTTACTTTTATAAGAGGAATTTTTCATTTCATATTTCATGAATATAAACCTCAAACATGTTTCTATGGGAATTATAAACTATCTAAAATGAAGCAATTGCTTCATTCCTAACAAGACTCCTAAATTGCTAAGATAAATGAGAGGTTATATGGATTAAACATAATTTCCTTACTGTATGTTAACTTACCAATTCAAAATAATTTGTATTTTATTCATTTCCCTATCATTTATAACCCATCAAATAAAATGTTTTCTTTATTTCTACTCTTCCAAGTTTTGTTAACAATATTATTGCCATCCCCCAAAAACGACATTTTTAAGGGATTAGAGAAAATGCTAAAAGAAAACAAGATGTTAAATATGTAGAGCTGCTTTACTTTGCTGAACAGCAGAAACTAAACCAACATTATAAAACATCTATACTTCAATAAAAAAAATAATTGGAGGGTAATAATTATAAAGTTGATTTCTGCTACACAACAATGCAAATCAGGCATAACTATATATTACTCCCCACTCCCATTAAACCTCTCTTAGTTGTCAGAGTACTGAGCTGAGCTCCTTGTGTATTGCAGCAGCTTCCCATTGTGTTTAGTCACTCAGTCATGTCTGACTCTTTGGGACCCCATGGACTGTAGCCCATCAGGCCCCTCTGTCCATAGGGATTCTCCAGGCAAGTCTACTGGACTGGATTGCCATCCCCTCCTCCAGGGGATCTTTCCAACCCAGGAATCAAACCTGCATTGCCTGCAAATTCTTTACTGTCTGAGCCACCATTGACTATGACCTGTTAGGTATCTGTTTTATAACTGGTAGTGTATATATGTCAATGCTACTTTCTCAGTCTTTCCCACCCTCTCATTCCCTCTGTGTCCGTAAGTGTGATCTCTAAGTTTGAGTCTCTACCCCTGCCATGTAAATAGACTTATCAGCACTGTTTTCGTAGATTCCATATATATACATTAATGTACAATACTTGTTTTGCTGACTCATTTTATTCTGTATAACTGGGTCTAGATTCATTCACTTCATTTCAACTGATTCACATTTGTTCCACTTTATGGCTGAGTAGTAATCCATTGTATATATGTACCACAACTTCTTAATCCATTCATCTGTTGATGAACACCTATGTTGCTTCTATGTCCTGGTTATTATGAATAGTGTTGCAATGAACACTGAAGTTGTTGTTGAGTTACTAAGTCGTGTCTGACTCTTTTGTGACTTCATGGACTGGAGCCTGCTAGGCTCCTTTGTCCATGGGATTCTCCAGGCAAGAATACTGAAATAGGTTGCCATTTCCTTTTCCTGGGGATCATCCCGATCCAAGGATCAAACCCACATCTTCTGCATTGGCAAGTGGATTCTTTACCACTGAGCCACCAGGAAGCCTGAACATTGAGATACATGTGTCTTTTTGAATTACAGTTTTCTCAGGGTATAAGCCCAATGGTGGGATTGCTAGATCATGTGGTAGTCTTGTTCCTAGTTTTTAAATAAATCTCCACACTATTCTCCATAGTGGCTTTAGCAATTTACATTTTCACCAACAGTGCAAAAAGTTTCCCTTTTTTCCATATCCATTCAAGCATTTATTGTTTCTGACTTTTGATGATGGCCATTCTGACTGGTGTGAGGTGATACCTCATTGTCATTTTGATTGACATTTCTCAAATAGTATGTGATGTTTAGCATCTTTTCACATGTTTATTAGCTATCTGTATGTCTTCTTTGGAGAAATGTCTGTTTAGGTCTTTTGCCCATTTTTTGATTAGATTGTCTTTCTGATACTGAGCTGCATAAGCTGCTTGTATATTTTGGAGATCAATCCTTTGTCAGTTGCTTAGTTAAAAAAAAAAAAAAAAAAGAACATTTTTTTTTTTAAATCACTGTATCCAAAATCTATACCACCTTCTGATAACCAGATAAAACAAACATTTACTGTGTCCTAAAATATTCATTATTAAAAGGGTTATTATTAATTTACCACTACATATTGGAAATGTCTTACATGTCTTAATATATATTTGAACATTTCACTTTCATGAAATGAGTATTGTTAGTAAAAGAAAATAAGATGATATATAACAAACAAAAGTAATATATCTAGCAACATGGATCATTATAGAAAATGTCTAGGTTTTGATTTAGTTATTTTTCCACAAATATCAGAAATAATAGAAACATACACACATGGATACATGATGTTTTTATGTAATATATGAATATTCATACACATATAAGTATATGGGAATAATATTAATGTATGTAACAATATGTTAACATCTTATTCATACATAATTTTTAGAAAACTTGGAATTACATTACATTACACACCTGGAAGGAATCTAGAAAAATATTTATCCAAAGTTCTTTTTTGCTTCTGGATTAAAAAAAAAAAAATACATAAGAATCAAAATTATTTGTCTATTGACAGTTATATTGTTACTGATTGAGCTAGTGTTAGAAACACGTTTTAATGCCAGTGAATTAGCTGAAAATGACCAGGCCAGTGACATTTCCAGAAAAGGGAGATAAACTAAAATTTAAGTCAAAAGACCTTGACTCATGTTCCACTTTGGCTGCAGCATGTCTGTGACTTTGGAAAGATAGATCATCTAATTTGTTGTGAATTTCAGTGTATTTTATTCCACAAAATAACCATAAAGATGCCTTCAGTATTGTAAAGAACTTATATAATGTGAAATAGGTTTAAGATTCCCTAGCTTATTAAGCCACATTATTTTTTTTTAATAATTTTTATTGGAGTATAGTTGCATTAAAATATTGTTAGTTTCTATTCTACAGCAAAGTGAATCAGCTATATGTATACATATATCCCCTCTTTTTCATATTTCCTTCCCATTTAGGTCACCAGAGAGCACTGAATAGAATTCCCAGTGGTATACAGTAGGTTCTCATTGGTTATCTATTTTATCAATTCAGTTCAGTCACTCAGTCGTGTCTGACTCTTTGTGACCCCACTGTAGCAAGCCAGGCTTCCCTGTCCCTTTGGTATCCACATGTTTGTTCTCTACATCTGTGTCTCTATTCCTGCTTTGTAAATAAGATTATCTAACCCCTTTGTTCAGATTTCACATATATGCATTAATACATAATTATTTTTTGGTCTTTCTGACTTACTTCACTTTGTATGACAGTCTCTAGGTCCATCCACATCTCTACAAATGACTCAAATTTGCTCCTTTTTATGACTGAGTAATATTCCATTTTGTGTGTGTTTGTAGGCTTCCCACGTGGCTCTAGTGATAAAGAACCCACCTGCCAATGCAGGAGAGCTAAGAGACTCAGGTTCACTCCCTGGGTCGGGAAGATCCCCTTGAGGAGGGCATGGAAACCTACTCCAGTATTCTTGCCTGGAGAATCCCATGGAGGGAGGAGCCTGGAAGGCTACAGTCCATAGGGTTGCAAAGAGTAGGACATGACAACACACACACACACACCCACATATATATGTTCCACAGTTTCACAGAAGATGACAGATAACACAAGACTCCTGAGTATAAAAATACCCAGCTCTTCTTCATCCATTCCTCTGTTGATGGACATTTAGTTTGATGTCCTGGCTATTACAAATAACTGCTACAAGAAGAAACATTAAGTACCATAAACATTCTTTCTCATTGTGGATGTTCCTAATAGTTCCAAATATAGAATAACTGTAAAATGTCTCATTTACTTCAAGATATTTTTATTTCTGACAGCTCAAACAATAGTAAAATATGTGACATATGTGTGTGCACATGTATATATATATATACACACACACACATTCCATTATTTTTGTCATTGTGTGTATATATATATATATATATATATATATATATATACACACACACACACAATGACAAAAATAATGGAATAAAATGTACAAGAAAGAGAGAGTAAGTTTACATTTTTTTTTAATGGATTGGAAAAGCTGAGTGATGTAATCAACAATCTGAGCATTTAGATATGTGTGATCTTTGACTTACTTGGTGGTTTAGTCAATAAGTCATGTTTGACTCTTGAGACCTTATGGACTGTAGACTGCCAGGCTCCTCTGTTCATGGGTGATTTACTTACTCACTTCTCTTTTAGGGTCTAGACTGATACCATGATTCAAATTGAAACAAAACAAAACAAACTTCTGTAGCTTAAAATGGCAACATCTATGTTAATCTGTTTCTAAAATCTTTTTTAAATAGTCTTATATATATATTAGACAGTATCTGGTATTGTCAGATGGAAAAGAATATTGCCTATATCTTTTATGGTCCCAGCTTCAGCTACCCTGCTATCACGTTAATGTCTACCATAGTATTGTCCAGGGCCAGAAGACAGCCAGGTGCACTGCTCATAACTGAATGTGTGAAACTCTCCCCGCTTGGTGCTACACACAGTTTTTGTTTTTCCCTATGAACTTGTGTCAATGCCATTCACTTTCTTTGGAGTAAAAAATGAGCTGTACTAGAGTAAAAAGAAAACAATAGGAAAATTGTTGTCCTAGTCTAAATTAAAAAAAAAAAATCATTTCCTCCTAAAATAAGACAACAAAATTGAAAAATCAAGCAAAATAAACTTGTGGTATCAGACAGTCAATGGCAGAAACAGCTGCAGAAAATATGATAATAAGAAAACTTAATTGAAACAGATGTTTTAAAATGTGCAACTAAATGGTATACAAATGTTGATGTAAAGTAAATTTTAAATAAAATAGAATTGATTGGAAGCATAATTAAAACCCAAAAGAAACAAAAATAGTCTTGATGAAAACTAAATTAGAGTGATAGACAATAATTGGCTTTGCCTAGACAACAAAGTATTAAATATTGGAGGAGAATTACTTTTTAGGTTAATTAACTTCAGTACTACTTAGACGAATGTATCCAACAAGCTCAGTGATGATAAACTTTAGAGAGAACTGATCTTCCAAAATATGTGTCCTGTCAACATTTTAAAATACACCCCATTAAACTCCACAATATAAAATCTAAAAATGTATTTAAAATTTAAATATTAAACTAATTGCTCAAAATGATTTATATTTACACATTTGCCTAAATTTTCTCCTCATTCTGGTTTACAAGTTGTGAAAAATGTTGAAGAACCTGAGATTTCACTCCTACTTTCAAGCCAACAAGACAAGATGCCACAGATTCATGGAAGATGGCAGATTACACAAGACTCCTGAAACAGAGAAAAGGATTTCATGAGCATGGTTCAACATGTAGCACAAAATCGCACAAGAATAATTCTGTCAACTCTGCGTGTCCCAACTTCCACAAGGGTAACGTGGATTGGCCTATGTTTATGACTCTGATTACACGCAGAATGGGTCCAATGTATTTAGGGGACCTAAATACTTTATAATAGATAGTAAGCAAATATGCTCTTTGTTCAGGAGACAGACATTATCTCTTTTATGATTTGTGTGTGTGTGTGTGTGCTATACAGTTCAGTTCAGCTCAGTCGCTCAGCTGAGTCTGACTCTTTACGACCCCATGAATTGCAGCACGCCAGGCCTCCCTGTCCATCACCAACTCCCGGAGTTCACTCAGACTCACATCCATCGAGTCAGTGATGCCATCCAGCCACCTCATCCTCTGTCGTCCCCTTCTCCTCCTGACCCTAATCCCTCCCAGCATCAGAGTCTTTTCCAATGAGTCAACTCTTCCCATGAGGTGGCCAAAGTACTGGAGTTTCAGCTTTAGCATCATTCCTCTAAAAGACAATGTATTACAAAAAGCAACTGATACTTTTCTTTGCCAAGTTTTTAGAAATACTAGAGACCATGGGGTATGTTCTCCTAATAAAGGCAATTATCACTCTAGAACCAGATCCAGTCCCCAAAGCTGGGAAAACCACAGTGGTTTCCTGAGAAGGAGGTCTATTTCTTTTTTGCCTGACTTTACTCTCATTTTTACCTTGGCAACACTTCTTAATCTCAGTTAACTATAGTAACTGCTGTCAAGTCACAAGTGTTCCACATATTCATGCCTTCTTTCATGGTCATATAAAGGAATATTATTGAGACAAATAGCACAAAATGTGTCTAATTTGGAGCAGAACAAGAATTCTAGAGATGGTAGAGGTAGTTGATAAAGGCTGTTGAAAGAGTTCTACTGTAATCAAATACAGATATTTAAGATTGGCCAAATGTGAGATCCATGTGTATCACATATCTCATAAAAGCCAAAGGTTTCCGGTATATAAGAGTTGTTCCTGTACAAATTTAGATATTACCTAATTTTTCTTTGAATTTGGTATAATTCAAGTATATCTAGATTTTCCTCCAAAATATAATTTGTTCTTATGTATTTAGCTCTATAAGGGGCTTCAATGGTGACTCAGCGGTAAAGAATCTGCCTGCAATACCGGAGACACTGGATATACGGGTTCAGTCCCTGGGTCGGGAAGATCCCCTGGAGTAGGAAAAGGCAAACTCCTTCCATTCTTGGCTGGAAAATTTCATGGAAAATAGAGCCTGGTAGGCTATTGTCCATGGGGCTGCAAAGAGATGCATACAACTGAACACACACACACACACACACACACATTTTACCTTTATAGAAAGCTATTCCGGTTTTTTGTTTGTTTGTTTGCTTCACTCAAAAGTCAGAATGAAATTGTTGCTGAAGAGTTGGACTCATCCAAAGGCTCATTCATTCACAAGACTATTGGTTGATGCTGTCAGCCAGAACTCAGTTGGGGCTGTTAGTGAAAACACCTGCATTCCTCAAGGTATGCTGTTCTATCAGGTGTGCTATGTATGCTGCTGCTGCTGCTGCTAAGTCGCTTCAGTCGTGTCCAACTCTGTGCAACCCCATAGACTGCAGCCCATGAAGCTCCCCCGTCCCTGGGATTCTCCAGGCAAGAACACTGGAGTGGGTTGCTATGCTATGAGTCCCACTATTTTAGGACAATGAGAAATGAGACCAGTGAATTCCAAGAGTACAAGTTGAATCCTGTGCTTCACACACTGTAAAATAATTCACTATTCAAAGGCAATGTTCTGTAGTATAAAACTAAAGTGACCCAGACATTTCATAAACCATGAATGGTGGCTGAGGAAAGATTTTGGGTTGGCCAAAAAGTTTGTTCAAGTTTTTCTGTAAGATGTCATGGAAAAATCTGAATGAACTTTTTGACCAACACAATATTTATAGGAAGTGAAAGAAAAATACACAATAATATTATTTTCCAGTGAGTACAAAGCACTATGCTTTCCATAAATGAAATGCAATCAATCTGTCATCAAGTGCTTAACTGGCTTCAATGGGAAATAGTATGGATGTGAGAGTTGGACTGTGAAGAAGGCCGAGTGCAAAGAATTGATGCGTTTGAACTATGGTGTTGGAGAAGACTCTTGAGAGTCCCTTGGACTGCAAGGAGATCCAACCAGTCCTGCCAGGGTCCAGCCCCAGTGAATCTGGGGAAATTCGAAGGGTGAACGGTGTAGGCAAGGAAAGTTTATTTATTTAATTAGAAATATAAAAGAAATTAAGAAGAAATAGTATAGTAGGAAAATTTAGTGGAGAAAAGAGGCTGAATATCTTGGTTTATGTGGAAAGCCAATAAAGTTCCAGAGAAGGAGCTTGCACCATCTACGTTAGGCCACCAGCATCCTCTTGAATAGCGGGGGATGCCCCATCTTGGGCTCCCTCTCACGTGGATCTTAGAAGCTGGGGCAAGAAAGTATACATGGTGAGCCTCCATGCTCCAGATGGGAATTCAGCCAGAAAATAAAGAGGAGACATGGGGGAAACCAGTCCAGCGACTGGCCCATCCCCTATTGTCCAGAAAGCCCTTTTATACCTTTTTTTGTACATAGACATCAATGGATAATATAAAATTATGCAGCATCAGCAGCCCTAACTCTTATCAAAACCAGGCTTTCTTTCTTCATACCTAGTTGTATACCCAGGTCTTAGGTGATTTACATCATCTTCTGGCCAGAGGGCCAATTAATATTTTTCGGCCCTTTTCTGAAAAGGGTTTGTCAACCAGAAGACTTATTTGTCTTGTTCTTCCCAAAGTCTGGTGCCACTCTCAGAAAGCACTAAATAAAGTTACATTCTTATATAGCAAAGGCACAACAATTTACAACAAGTAAAAGGAGTACAGTGATTTATAAAGAGGAAAGTAACTCAAAAGTCTGGTGTTTCTAACATCAAAACTACTATATTCCTATTTCTATATCCCAATTACATTGATTAATATCCTTTAGGTGCCTAAAAGATAAAGAATATGGAGGCCTGGCAGCAGTCATTGAGTCAACAGTGAAAAACCATCACCAATATGATTTTTAGCTCTTAGAAAAGGCTCTGTATCTTTTAAGATGCTTTAAGCTTCGTGCTTCTCGTGGTTGGGGGGCTGTAAACATTTCACAAATTGTAAAAAGTCTGGGGGAACCTGTTAAGCAAGTTAGAGAGCCATCAGAGGGGGTTTGAGCTGAAACATTCCTTTCAAATGCAGACGACTGAAGCCCTAAGCTAACTTTTTAGAGAGTGTCAGAAGAGTGGAAAAGCACAGTACAGTAAGGCAGGCAGAGTCTGTTTTTTGGGGGGTAGATGTTCAGGAAAACCAAGGAGGAACCCCTGAAGCCAGATAACGCCTTTGCATTTTGTCAGGCTTCCTTCCTCATGACCTTTGCCATGGGCGGGATTCCTCATGCTGGCTCCCGGCACAGTCCATTCTGAAGGAGATCAACCCTGGGATTTTTTTGGAAGGAATGATGCTAAAGCTGAAACTCCAGTACTCTGGCCACCTCATGCAAAGAGTTGACTCATTGGAAAAGACTCTGATGCTGGGAGGGATTAGGGGCAGGAGGAGAAGGGGACGACAGAGGATGAGGTGGCTGGATGGCATCACTGACTCGATGGACGTGAATCTGAGTGAACTCCTGGAGTTGATGATGGACAGGGAGGCCTGGCGTGCTGCAATTCATGGGGTCGCAAAGAGTTGGACATGACTGAGCGACTGAATTGAACTGAACTGAGTGTCGTCTTTAGTCTCAGTACTGATATCTGCTACAGGCAGGCTTTTCACTGAGTAGATTACAGTCATATAACATTTTATGAATTCAAGTCCATGTTTCTGACCCCACTCACTGTCTCCATCTCTACCACCATGACACACTGTAAATGAATCTACTGATTAAGAATACATGTTGATGTGGAGAAAAGCTGATATCCACAGAAAAGATCATCTTTACTACTTGATGATAATCTACTTTCCTTAGGTTACTCTTCTTTGAGCATTCATATGGGACACATAAAGTTTTTCCAGAACTCTCTTAATTTTCCAATTGTGTTCCTTCCATGTCACTATACTTCTATCCAAGCTACTAGCTACTGTGCTCATAAACAAGTACAGACCTACACTTGTCTCTCACTCTTCTTTAAATAAAAGACAACCACAAAGAGCACTGTTAGAACTGCTAAAACATACACAGTGTGTATACACACACATTTTTTTTTTCTTCCTTGATTTTTTACTATGGCATCATTTCATAAACACACACACACACACATGACCCTTGAATAACATGGATTTGAACTGTGCAATCCACTTACATATATATTTTTTCACTAAAAAAATTACAGAACTAAACAGTGTCTGTGAATTGTTGACTCCACATGCAGAACAGTAAATGTGGCAGGCCAACTATTAAGTTTCATGTAGATTCTTGATTGTGTGAAAGGTTAGCACCTTTAACCTTATGTTGGCCTTGTGTTGTTTAAGGGTCAGCTGTATAGATGTATTTGCATTTGTGTGTGTGTGTGTGTGTGTGTGTGTGTGTGTGTGTATTAGATACCTATTGCCAAAAAATATGTGAGTTTTCATATAACACCAAAACTCCATTTGGAAGAGCAGCTGGAATTTGGAGTCACCATCAGCTTTTGCTTAAGAAAATGCACTGTCATTCTCCACTGTCATTCTGTATTCTATAGAGGACAATTAAATGGGTTGAAACACAATGTTAGCAATCAATAACCTTCCATCTTTCAGGCTTTTGATGGTGAAAACTGGTAATGGCTATAGTCTCCACAAATCCTTAGGGAATATGATATTGCTTTTAGCATACTATATGGGTCAGCAGAAATAATTCTAATGACTGCCTGTCCGCCTTACTACTGTAAAGTCCCTTACTTCATGGATCAGGAGATGAATGTGAATATTCTGACAGTTGTTGAATATATATGTTAAAGCTATACAGTCTGAAATTGGGGAGTTAATCATAGGGTGGGTTTTAGGACTTACTATATCAAACATAACCCAAAACTCCATTTGTTGTTGTTGCTGTTGTTGTTCAGTCATTAAGTTGTGTCTGACTCTTTGCAACACCATGGACTGCAACACAACAGGCTTCCCTGTCCTTCACTACTTCCCGAAGTTTGCTCAAATTCATGTCTATCGAGTTGATGATGCTATCTAACCATCTCATCCTCTGCTGCCCACTTCTTCTTTTGCCTTCAATCTTTCCCAGCATTGGGATATTTTCCAGTGAGTCAGTTCCTCACATCAGGTGGCCAACATATTGGAGCTTCAGCTTCATAATCAGTCTTTCCAATGATTACTTAGGGTTGATTTTCTTTAGGATTGACTGGTTTGATCTCCTTGCAATCCAAGGGACTTTCAAGAGTCTTCTCCAACACCACAGTTTGAAAGCATCAGTTCTTCAGCGTTCAGCCTTCTTTACTGTCTAACTCTCACATCCATATATGACTAGGCAAAACCATATCTTTGACTACACAGACCTTTGTCAGCAAATTGATGTCTTTGCTTTTTAATACACTGTCTAGGTTTGTCATAGCTTTCTACCCAAGGAGCAAACATCTTTTAATTTAATAGCTGCAGTCACTGTCTGCAGTGATTTTGGAGCTCAAGAAAAAAAAAAAAATCTGTCACTGCTTCTACTTTTTGCCCTTCTATTTGTCATGAATAATGGGAATGGATGCCATGATTTTTGAATGCTAAGATATTTTTTCTTTTTTAAAAATTTATTTATTTTTAATTGAAGGATAATTGCTTTACAGAATTAATTGTTTTCTGTCAAACCTCAACATGAATCAGCCATAGGTACACATATATCTCCTCCTTCTCAAATATCCCTCCCATATGAAAGCTGAGTTTTAAGCCAGCTGTTTCACTCTCCTCATTCATCATCATCAGAAGGCTCTTTAGTTCCTTTTCACTTTCTGCCATTAGAGTAGTATCATCTGCATATCTGAGGTTGCTGATATTTCTCCCAGCAATCGTGATTCCAGCTTGTAATTCCTCAAGCCCAGCTTTTCACAAAACGTACTTTGTATATAAGTTAAATAAACAAAGTGACAATATACAGTCTTGTCACACTCCCTCCCAATTTTTAACTAGTCAGTTGTTTCATGTAAGGTAAGGTTCTAACTGTTGCATCTTGACCCACATACAGTTTCTCAGAAGACAGACAAGATGGTGTTAATCATCATCTTAATTACATAAACCCATATCCTTCCTGGGGCTTAAAGAAAGACTGTCAATTCAGGATCAGTTGCCAGTTTAACCAACCAAATTCTAGTTGTTCTCCTTTCTCCAGTACAAACAAATACCCAAGGACTACTTTCGGAAAAGTCAAGAGGAAGATACATATTGCAATTTGGAGGTGGGTTAGGGGTATGGAGTTCAGTTCAGTTCAGTTCAGTTCAGTCACTCAGTCGTGTCCGACTCTTTGCAACCCCATGAATTGCAGCACTCCAGGCCTCCCTGTCCATCACCAACTTCCAGAGTTCACTCAGATTCACATCCATCGAGTCAGTGATGCCATCCAACCATCTAACCCTCTGTCGCCCCCTTCTCCTCCTGCCCCCAATCCCTCCCAGCATCAAAGTATTTTCCAATGAGTCAACTCTTTGCATGAGGTAGCCAGAGTACTGGAGTTTCAGCTTTAGCATCATTCCTTCCAAAGACATCCCAGGGCTGATCTCCTTCAGAATGGACCAGTTGGATCTCCTTGCAGCCCAAGGGACTCTCAAGAGTCTTCTCCAACACCATAGTTCAAAAGCATCAATTCTTCAGTGCTCAGCCTTCTTCACAGTCCAACTCTCACATCCATACATGACTACTGGAAAAACCATAGCCTTGACTAGATGGACATTAGTCAGCAAAGTAATGTCTCTGCTTTTGAATATGCTATCTAGGTTGGTCATAACCTTTCTTCCAAGAAGTAAGCGTCTTTTAATTTCATGGCTGCAGTCACCATCTGCAGTGATTTTGGAGCCCCAAAAAATAAACCCTGACACCATTTCCACTGTTTCCCCATCTATTTCCCATGAAGTGATGGGACCGGATGCCATGATCTTCGTTTTCTGAATGTTGAGCTTTAAACCAACTTTTTCACTCTCCTCTTTCACTTTCATAAAGAGGCTTTTTAGCTCCTCTTCACTTTCTGCCATAAGGATGGTGTCATCTGCATTTCTGAGGTTATTGATATTTCTTCCAGCAATCTTGATTCCAGCTTGTATTTCTTCCAGCACAGAGTTTCTCATGATGTACTCTGCATATAAGTTAAATAAGCAGGGTGACAATATACAGTCTTGATATACACCTTTTCCTATTTGGAACCAGTCTGTTGTTCCATGTCCAGTTCTAACTGTTGCTTCGTGACCTGCATACAGATTTCTCAAGAGGCAGGTCAGGTGGTCTGGCATTCCCATCTCTCTCAGAATTTTCCACATTTTATTGTGATCCACGCAGTGAAAGGCTTTGGCATAGTTAATAATGCTGAAATATATATTTTTTCTAGAACTCCCTTCCTTTTTCCATGACCCAACAGATGTTGGCAATTTGATCTCTGGTTCCTCTGCTTTTTCTAAAACCAGCTTAAACATCAGGAAGTTCACGGTTCACGTATTGTTGAAGCCTTCCTCAAGCATACTGAGCTTTCCCTTGAAAACCATAATCACAGAAAGCTAATCAGCCTGATCACATGGACCACAGCCTTGTCTAAGTCAACGAAACTGAGTCATGCCATGTAAAGCCACACAAGACAGATCAGTCATAGTGGAGAGTTCTGAACAAACGTGGTCCAGTGGAGAAGGGAATCACAAACCACTTAAGTATTTTAGCCTTGAGAACCCCATGAACAGTTGGAAAAAACAAAAAGATATGGCACTGAAGATGAACTCCCCCGGTCTGTAGGTGCCCAATATGCTACTGGAGAAGAGTGGAGAAATAACTAGAAAGAATGAAGAGATGGACCCAAAGCAAAAGCAATGCCCAGTTGTGGATTTGACTGGTGATGGAAATAAAGTCTAATGCTGTAAAGAAAAATATTGCATAGGAACCTCGGATGTTAGGTCCATGAATCAAGTTAAATTGGAAGTGATCAAAGAAGAGATGGCAAGAGTGAACATAGACATTTTAGGAATCAGAGAACAAAATGGATCAGAATTGGCAAATTTAATACAGATGACCATTATATCTATTACTTTGGACAAGAATCCCTGAGAATACATGGAGTAGCTCTTATAGACTTGGGGGAAAAAAAAGACTTGGGGGAAATCTCAAAAACAGCAGAATGATCTGTGTTTGTTTCCAGGGAGATCATTCAACATCACAGTAATCCAAGTCTATGATCTAACCAACAATGTTGAAGAACATAAAGTTGAATGGTTCTATGAAGACCTACAAGATTTTCTAGAATAACCAAAAAATATGTCCTTTCATAATAAGGTATTGGGATACAAAAGTAGTAAGTCAAGAGCTACCTGGAGTAACAGACAAATTTGACCTTGAAGTACAAAACGAAGCAAATCAAAGGCTAACAGAGTTTCTGCAAGACAACACATTGGTCATGGCAAACAAACTCTTCCAACAACAAAGAGAAGACTCTACACATGCACATCACCAGATGGTCAATACCAAAATCAGATTGATTTTATTCTTTGAAGCCAAAGACAGAGAAGCTCTTTTGCTGATACAGTCAGCAAAAAACAAGACCAGGAGCTGACTGTGGCTCAGATCATGAAATCCTTATTGCCAAATTCAGACTTAAATTGAGGAAAGTAGGGAAAACCATTAGACCATTCAGATATGACCTAAATCAAATCCCTTATAATAACATAGTGGAAGTTACAAATATATTGCAAGGAAGTATTTCTGATATACAGACTGCCTAAAGAACTATGAAGCAAGGTTCATGATAGTGTACAGGATTCGGTGATCAAGACCATCCCCAATAAAAAGCAATGAAAATAGGCAAAACGATTGTTTGAGGAGGCCTTACAAATAGCTGAGAAAGGAAGAGAAAGTAAAGGCAAAGAAAAAAAGGAAATATATACCCATGAATGCAGAGTTCCAAAGAATAGCATGCAGAGATAAGAAAGTTTTCCGTAGTGATCAATGGAAAAGAATAGAGGAAAACAATAGAATGGGAAAAACTAAAGATCTCTTCAAGAAAATTAGAGATACCAGGGGAACATTTCATGCAAAAATGGGCACAAGAGAGGGTAGAAATTGTCTGGACCTAACAGATGCAGAAGATATTCAGAAGAGGTGGCAAGAATACACAGAACTATTCAAAAAAGATCTTCATGATCCAGATAATCACGATGATGCGATCACTCACCTAGAGACAGATATCCTGGAATCCGAAGTCAAGTGGGCCTTAGGAAGCATCACTATGAACAAAGCTAGTCGAGATGATGTAATTTCAGTTGAGCTATTTCAAATACTAAAATATGATGCTGTGAAAGTGCTGCACTCAATATACAAGTAAATTTTGAAAACTCAGCAGTGGCCACAGGACTGGAAAAGGTCAGTTTTTTCATTGCAATTCCAAAGAAAGGCAATACCAAAGAATGCTCAAACACACAATTGCACTCATCTCACATGCTAGCCAAGTAATGCTCAGAATTATCCAAGCCACGTTTCAACAATACATGAATCATGAACTTCCAGTTGTTCAAACTGGATTTAGAAAAGTTTGAGGAACCAGAGATCAAAGTGCTAACATTCGTTGAATCATAGAAAAAGCAAGAAAGGTCCAGAAAATCACCTACTTCTGCTTAGTTGACTATGCCAAAGCCACTGACTGTATGGATCACAACAAACTGGGGAAAATTTTTAAAGAGATGGAATGCCAGACCACCTTACCTCTCTCCTGAGAAATCTGTAAGCAAGTCAAGAATCAAAAATTAATAATGGACCATGAAATTACAGACTAGTTCCAAATTGGGAAAAGAGTACATCAAGGCTGTATAATGTCACCATGTTTATTTAACATAGATACAGATTATATCATGTGAAATACCAGGCTGGATGAAGTGGAACTGATATCAATATCACCAGGAGAAATATCAATGGCCTTAGATATGCAGATGACATCACCCTTATGGTGAAAAGTTAAGAAGAACTAAAAACCCGCTTAATGAAAATGAAAGAGGACAATGGAAAAGTTAGCTTAGAGATCAACATTCAAAAAACGAAGGTCATGGCATTCAGTCCCATCAGTTCACGGCAAATAGATGGTAAACAATGAAAACAGTGGCAGACTTTATTTGTGTGGACTCCAAAATCACTTCAGTGGTGACTGCAGCCATGAAATTAAAAGATGTTTGCTCCATGGAAGAAAAGCTACGACCAACCTAGACAGAATATTAAAAAGCAGAGACATTACTTTGCCAGCAAAGGTCCATCTAGTCTAAACTATGGTTTTTCAGCAGGCATGTATGTGAGAGTTTGACTATAAAGAAAGTTGAGCACCAAAGAATGGATACTTCAAACTGTCGTGTTGGAGAAGACTCTTGAGAGCCCCTTGGACACTAAGATGATCAAACCAGTCAATCCTAAAGGAAACTTTTTCCTAAAGGAAACTCTTTTCATTCATAGAAATAAATCCACAAGAACACCAGAAGATAAATTTCCATAGAAAAATTTAAAAATGTAAATGGGAATATTTTAAAATATTACTCATTTGATCCCTACAACTACCTTATGAAGTAGGTACTTTGGCGGATGGTGTTACCTCATTGTCCTACATTTAACAGCTTTACATTCATTTCTCTGCATTTTTAACAAGCTATGTGATGATTCCCTGCATATACACTACACTTTTTAATAATGATAGACTGATTGGTGGTGATGGGAATTGTATATTTTTTAAAAAAGGAAAGATACTTACATTTTTTAGCTACATGTGCATTTATATTTCTATAATACAGTTCAGTTCAGCCACTTAGTCATGTCCGACTCTTTGTGACCCCCTGGACTGCAGCACGCCAGGCCTCTCTGTCTGTCCATCACCAACTCCCAGAGTTTACTCAAACTCATGTCCATAGAGTCTGTGATGCTATCCAACCATCTCATCCTCTGCCATCCCCTTCACCTCCTGCCTTCAATCTTTCCCAGCATCAGGGTCTTCTTGAATGAGTCAGTTCTTCGCATTAGGTGGCCAAAATACTGGAGTTTCAGCTTTAGCATCAGTCCTTCCAATTAACACTCAGGACTGATCTCCTTTAGGGTGGACTGGTTGGATCTCCTTGCAGTCCAAGGGACTCTCAAGTGTCTTCTCCAACACCACAGTTCAAAAGCATCAATTCTTCAGTGCTCAGCTTTCTTTATAGTCCAACTGTCACATGCATACATGACTACTAGAAAAAAACATGCCCTTGACTAGTAATGTCTCTGCTTTTCAATATGCTGCTTAGGTTGGTCACAACTTTTCTTCCAAGGTGTAAATGTCTTTTAATTTCATGGCTGCAGTCACCATCTACAGTGATTTTGGAAACCCCCCCCCCCTCCCCAAATAAAGTCTGCCACTGTCTCCACTGTTTCCCCATCTATTTGCCATGAGTGATGGGACCAGATGCCATGATCTTAGTTTTCTGAATGTTGAGCTTTAAGCCAACTTCATTACTCTTCTCTTTCACTTTCCTCAAGAGGCTCTTTAGTTCTTCTTTGCTTTCCACCATAAGAGTGGTGTCATCTTCATAGCTGAGGTTATTCTATAATCCATAATGCTGCTGCTGCTGTGGCTAAGTCACTTCAGTTGTGTCCAACTCTATGTGAACCCATGTACGGGAGCCCACCAGGCTTCTCTGTCCATGGGATACTCCAGGCAAGAATACTGGAGTGGGTTGCCATTTCTTTCTCCAGTACATGCATGCATGCTAAATCGCTTCAGCCATGTCTGACTCTGTGTGACCCCATGGACAGCAGCCCACCAGGCTTCTGTGTCCACAGAATTCTCCAGGCAAGAATACTGGAATGGGTTGCAATTTCCTTCTCCAAATGCAGAGTACATTTATAAATATATTTGAAATTAACAAAATCAAGCATTTATGGAAATGGTGGATAAAAAATTTTCAGGCAACTTTACAGTTCCCTCTGCCTAAAAGGAAGTCACGGTGGCCAGTACTGAAAGATATTGTTGAAAATTCTGTTATCACTCACTCACAGAAGGCACAACATCACTAATTTGACAACAGACTGTCAAAATATTGTCAAGACTTCCCAAGACTGCCAAGATATTAGGCAGAGTTAACACTGTTTTAAGAAAAATTAGGAATCTCATTTAACACTTTTGCTTGAGGACAGCATAATGGAAATCAAGAACTAAGGACACTTAGTTGACAATTAAACTTCTTAATCTCAGAGAAAAAGAATCTGTGTTTGTTTCCATTATTTGATTTTTATCTTCAGTTCAGTTCAGTTTAGTTCAGTGGCTCAGTCATGTCCGACTCTTTGCAACCCCATAAATTGCAGCACGCCAGGCCTCCCTGTCCATCACAAACTCCCAGAGTTCACCTAAACCCATGTCCATCAAGTCGATGATGCCATCCAGAAATCTCATCGTCTGTTGAGCTTTTCACCTCCTGCCCTCAATCCCTCCCAGCATCAGAGTCTTTTCCAATGAGTCAACTCTTCTCATGAGGTGGCCAAAGTACTGGAGTTTCAGCTTTAGCATCATTCCTTCCAAAGAAATCCCAGGGCTGATCTCCTTCAGAATGGACTGGTTGGATCTCCTTGCAGTCCAAGGGACTCTCAAGAGTCTTCTCCAACACCACAGTTCAAAAGCATCAACTCTTCGGCGCTCAGCCTTCTTCACAGTCCAACTCTCACATCCATACATGACCACTGGAAAAAACATATCCTTGATTAGATGGACCTTTGTTGGCAAAGTAATGTCTCTGCTTTTGAAAATGCTATCTAGGTCGGTCATAACTTTCCTTCCAAGGAGTAAGTGTCTTTTAATTTTATCTTACCATATGTTTAAATCCAAGAAAAGCAAAGTTACTGCCAATCCAAACAGGTCAAGGAAAATCTTTAAAGGATATGTTAGGATATGAACTTTAAAGTAGAATATGAATCAGAATTTATAAATAATAATACTGAGATATTTGTAAATAGTTAAGATGATATAGACCATTAAACTAAACTGTTACATACTTTTTTTTTTAAATATAAAGCAAAAAATTCTAAAGTTTGTTGTTTTTATTTAAGTATGTTCTCTTTAATATTATTCTCAATGTGGTCATAGTCAAATGCTAAATACTGTTTGTGATTACAAGAGTTTAACTGAAAATTCTGGTTAGTCAAGTGACATTTTTCAGTTAGCCAACATCATAAACAAAGCAAAATCATTGGTATAGAAAAAAGCAGTAGTTAAGATGGGAATAAACTTAATGTTCTAAGCTTTACATGCTCATTTCAGTAAGGTATTTTGTGATGCTGATCTTCAGAATTTACATAATTTGTAACCATGTAAGTTAGAGAATTGACACCGTGAAAATCAATACATCAGTTCAGTTCAGTTCAGTTCAGTCACCCAGTCATGTCCGACTCTTTGCGACTCCATGAATCACAGCACGCCAGGCTTTCCTATCCATCACCAACTCCTGGAGTTCACTCAAACTCGTGTCCATCAAGTCAATGATGCCATCCAGCCATCTCATCCTCTGTCGTCCCTTTCTCCTCCTGCCCCCAATCCCTCCCAGCATCAGAGTCTTTTCCAGTGAGTCAACTCTCCGCATGAGGTGGCCAAAGTACTGGCATACATTTATGCAAAAAGCACATGTATACAAAATATTTCCATTTGGAATATTTTGCTCTCTTTTAATACTCAGAAAAGTGTCAGTTGTGACAGCTTGTTGACCAAGAATCACTTTTTTTATTTTGAATCAATACTGTTTCTTCTGTGTTTTCATACTGTGTTTATGATAGATAATATATTTTATGGTATTTGGCAGAATATATATTCATATTTATTAGATTTCTACATGAAAAACAAATTCAATTTTAATGAAATATATTCAACACTCACATATTGAATGACAGGTTTCTGCTTAAATCAGATCCAGTAACAGGATGAGATTCAGGTTCCCACTTGAAAAAACAAAAAAGAAAAATGTACTGTAAAAACAGTAAACATAAGCCAGTAAAGGACAGTGATTTCTGAGAGATGAGAAACAAACAATATTATCTTACAATTGACCCATATCATTTCCATAAAAGGGATTCCTGGCTACAGTACAGGGAGCGGGAATCTAGGAAGAGACTGGAAAACTCTGTTAGGAAAATTAGGCTGATAAATTATGGAGATTGAAGTGACTGGACTCTGTAGGAAAAGTAACAGAGAGGAGAGGTTATCCTTGAACATTCAACTGAGTACTGATCTGCTCATGAATTTGAGGAAATCATCTCGGGCCTCAGAAAGAATCACCTCAACAGATTAGATGTAATAGTGCCCCAGTGTACACAGAGCTAAGAACACCACCAGCCAGAATGGAAAAATTCAAGCCATTGAGTCTTCGGTAAGAGTACAGAGAAGGATCTTACACAATAGTGGTACATATTTAATCCTAGTTTGACATAGACAGCACTTACCTAACAGAACTTAAAAGCAAAGTCCAAATAATGAAAGTGTTTTAAAGTAAATTAACAGTATTTCAATTTCAAGAATATTTATGGGAATAAATAATATATGGCATATAACATGGAAAATTTTAAAAACTATGTTACCCTGTAAAAAATTACTAGTCATGCAAAGAAGCAGGAGAATATGTAATGTCCCATATAAGTGAAAAATATCAATTGACAGTCTGTCCTAAAGGAGATCAGTCCTGGGTGTTCATTGGAAGGACTGATGTTGAAGCTGAAACTCCAATACTTTGGCCACCTGATGAGAAGAGCTGGCTCACTTGAAAGGACTCTGGTGCTGGGAAAGATTGAAGGCAGGAGGAGAAGGAGATGACAGAAGATGAGATGGTTGGATGGCATCACAACTTGATGGACATGGGTTTGGGTAGACTCCGGAAGTTGATGAGGGACAGGGAGGCCAGGTGAACTGTACTTCATGGAGTTGCAAAGAGTCAGACATGACTGAGCGACTGAAATGAATTGATGCAAAACTGATAGAAATATTAGAAGACACTTGTAACAGTTATTAAAACACCACTGCATGTGTTCCAAAAGCTAGTAACACAGAAAATATTTTTTGAAACAAACATAAAATTGAACTTCTAAAGATGATAACCACAAAGCACCAAATGGAATTAATGACATTTTAGGAATTTCAGGTAAAAATAATGAAAATGAATAATGAATTAAAAATAAATAAACTAGAAAGACATACTGTACAACAGGTAAAATAGTCAATATTTTATAATAGCTATGGATGGATGACAGTCTTTAAAAATGTTAATCACTATGTTTTGCACCTGAATACTATATAGTATTATAAATCAACTATACCTCGATTTTTTTTTTTTAAAGAGAGAAACCTGAAAACATCAGTATAAATTATACAAAATAAAATGTGGGGAAAATATTATTTAAATTAACAAAGTATCAGTAAGCTACAAAATAATTTCAGGTGCCTCAAAACAAATGAAAATAATAGAGTGCCTTAAAACAACAGGAGACAAAGTTATGAAACAGAAAAAAAAATGAAAGAAATAATGACAGAAAAATATTTCACATTTCATGAAAAATATTAATATAATATTTAAATTTCAACAGCTTTTTTTTTTTTGTGTGTGTGTGTGTGTGTGTGTGTGCTCAGCTGTGTCCAGATCTTTGTGACCCCATGGACTGTAGCCTGCCAGGCTACTCTGGGGGACTGTTTCTTACTGCGCCACCTGTGAAGCCCCTTCAAAAGTTTAAAGGATTCTAATCTCCTCCAATCTGAAGAAAACTAGAGTAGTCAACGTCATGAAGAAATGTAATGATAAAAAGAAAACTCTTAAATCAGGAAAAGGGAAAAAAAAGAACTCATTTGTTTAGAAGAACAAAGATAAAGATGGCAACAGATTTCTGATAAGAAATTATACAAGACAGAAGACAGAGAAGTGCTATTTTTAAAGTATTGAATAGTAAAAAAAAAAAAAGAAATCTCAATTTTATCCACAGAAAATATCTTAAAAAAATGAAACAAAGGCATTAACAACTATATAAAATATAGAAGAATTCATCAGCAACAGACTTGAGGCAGTACAATAAATAACAAAAATACTTCCAACAAAGAAAAATGATATCAGAAGGAACTATGGATCCACATAAAAAATAAATTATCAGTGCTGGTAACTACATGTTTAAATATATAAGATTTTTAATCATCATTGCAATATCTTTAAAGGACAATTTTTTAAACAGAATTAGGAACAGTGTAGAGTGACGTTTACAACATTAAAAGTAACAATTATAGCAAAACACAATTTCCAGAAGGGGAAAAATAAAAGTATACTATTGCAAAGCTCTTACACTATAATTGAATTGGGATAACCATGAAAGATATCCTATAAGGTAAAATATGTATGTGAGCAAAAGAAAAAAAGAAAACTGAAGAAAATATGTGAAGTCAAGCAGTCCTTAGGAAGCATCACTATAAACAAAGTTAGCAGAGGTGATGGAATTCCAATTGAGCTCTAATAAATCCTAAAAGATGATGTTATGAAATTGCAGTACTCAATATGCCAGCAAATGTGGAAAACTCAGCTGTGGCCACAGGACTGGAAAAGATCAGTTTTCATTCCAATACCAAAGAAAGGCAATGCCAAAAAATGCACAAACTACTGCACAATTGCACTCACGTCACATGCTAGTAAAGTAATACACAGAATTCTCTAAGCCAGGCTTCACAGTACATGAATTGACAACTTCCAGATTTCAAGCTAGATTTAGAAAAGGCAGAGGAACCAGAGATCAAATTGCCAACATCCGCTGGATCATGGAAAAAGTCAGAGAGTTCCAGAAAAACATCTATTTCTGCTTTATTGACTATGCCAAAGCCTTTGACTGTGTGGATCACAATAAACTGTGGAAAATTCTGAAACAGATGGGAATACCAGACCACCTGACCTGCTTCTTGAGAAACCTATATGCATGTCAGGAAGCAACAGTTAGAACTGGACATGGAACAGACTGGTTCCAAATAGGAAAAGGTGTATATCAAGACTGTATATTGTCACCCTGTTTATTTAACTTACATGAAGAGTACATCATGAGAAATGCTGGACTGGATGAAGCACAAGCTGGGATCAAAATTGTAGGGAGAAATATAAATAACCTTAGATATGCAGATGACACCATCCTTATGGCAGAACATGAAGAGGAACTAAAAAGCCTCTTGATGAAAGTGAAAGAGGAGAGTGAAAAAATTGGCTTAAAGCTCAACATTCAGAAAATGAAGATCATGGCATCTGGTCCCATCACTTCATGGGAAATAGATGGGGAAACAGTGGAGACAGTGGCAGTCTTTATTTTGGGGCAGCTCCAAAATCACTGCAGATGGTGACAGTAGCCATGAAAGACACTTACTCCTTGGAAGAAAAGTTGTGACCAACCTAGACAGCATATTCAAAAGCAGAGACATTACTTTGCCAACAAAGGTCAATCTAGTCAAGTCTATGGTTTTTCCAGTGGTCATGTATGGATTTGAGAGTTGTACTATAAAGAAAGCTGAACAGCAAAGAATTGATGCTTTTGAACTGTGGTGTGGGAGAAGACTCTTGAGAGTCCCTTGGACTGCAAGGAGACTTATCCAGTCCATCTTAAAGAAGATCAGATCTGAATATTCATTGGAAGCACTGATGTTGAAGCTGAAATTTCAATTCTTTGGCCACCTGATGTGAAGAACTCACTCCTTGGAAAAGACCCTGATGCTGGGACAGATGGAAGGTGGGAAGAGAAGGGGACAACAGAGGATGAGATGGTTGGATGGCATCATCAACTCAAAGGACATGAGTTTGAGTAAACTCCAGGAGCTGGTGATGGGCAGGGAGGCCTGGTGTGCTGCAGTCTATTGGTCACAAAGAGTTGGACACAATTGAGCACCTGAACTGAACTGAATGGGACATAATATTAAACATAAAATATAAATGAGTAAAGCATATATAAAGTAAATAGTAGAAGTAATAAACCTAGTTGCTTAAAATATATTCAAAAGGCAAACAGAAAAATCTAGAATAAAAATATCAGAATGCTTTATAGGATACAGGAAGTCAAATTAATATCAACCTAAGAAATGCACTGTATGTCTATGATGAAGCTATTAAAAGGTGATATAAAATGAATGATTCGAGTCACATTTTATTAACTCTCAGAATTTTAAAGCTATAAGAGATTTTACATATCTTCTAGTAAATCTTTCATTACACACATGATGGCATTGAAGTTTGGCATTTATTTGCAATTTAAGAGAGGAAATGGTTCTCTTAAGTCAGGTTAAAGTATTGAATATAATAAATTAAATAAAGTGCCTAGTAGAATGATAAGAATTAAATGTTTTATAAGCAATTATTGTGGTTGTCAGAATGCGTAAAGACTACTCATTTTTATAAGTTTGTTATGTGGTATATTTTATTATGTGGTATATTTTCTTTTCAGAGAAGAACCTCAGTTCAGTTCAGTTCAGTTCAGTTGCTCAGTCATGTCCAACTCTTTGTGACCCCATGAATCGGAGCACACCAGGCCTCCCTGACCATCACCAACTCCGGGAGTTCCTAATAGAACAAATTAAAATACTGATAAATATAGATTCAAATAATCTTAATGATGTCAAAATTAAATACCTATATACATTATACCACACATACATACATACACACATATCTATGCATGTGTGTTTTATATAACACACATATATATGTGTGTGTGTATATATATATGACAATTTGTTATTGATTTTAGATGTCCAAATTCAAGACATGCAACTTTGAAAATGAAATCACCCATTTTTATATAGCCAGTTAAAAGATGGAAAAAAAAAATAATTGAGAGTCATACCAAGTAAACCTGATGCTGATATGGTCTGCTAGCAATTTTATGTTGGGAGGCATTGTGGTAAAGAATCAACCTGCCAATGTAAGAGCCACAGGAGGCCCAATCCCTGGGTTGGGAAAATCCCCTGGAAGAGAAAATGGCAACTTGCTCTAGTGTACTTGTCTGGAAAATCCCTTGGATGGAGGAGCCTGGCGGTCTACAGTCAATGGGATCACTAAAGAATCAGACATGACTAAGCGACTGAGTACACACAGATGTATACAATTTCATGTTATACCACCACAATTATCTTAACTTGATTTTGTAGTTTCTAGAAAGGTCAAAAACTTATTACTATATGTTTTCATATCTTTTGTGAGAACTATTAAGCTATAATAATTTACATGACATAATACTCATTTATTTTAATTAAATAAATTGACAACTCTGAAAAACATAGTAACCAATACCACATCAATATACAGAATATTTTCATCATCCTGAAATTTGTTTATGATCTTCACCCACTCTCAGTCCCTGTAAACCACTGATCTTTTGCTTTCTATAGTTTTCCCCTCTGACCCTGGCAACAAGGATATCTGAGGAATCCTGTTTTTTTTTTTTTTTTTTTTTTTATGAAACTGAACATAATAATAACTCATGAGTCAGAGAAACTGAGGGTAATCCAGGAGAAAAGAACAAACACAGGTACAGCGGCCACTCAGTGACAACACTTTGACTCAGCAGATCAGAGAAAAGTGAGTTTCTAGTTATTGACTCCTTCTGTCCTCCCACTCTCCAGAAACAGTCTCCCTAGTGGCTCATGCTAACTAAAATGTAAAAGGAAAATGAAATCTGGGGGATGTAGTTTATTTTGGCCATGTAGGAAAATGTAAGGTCTTCACAGTGAAGATGATTTATACTTTATTTCCTTGTGGATATAACTAAAAAGCTATTGCAAATCAATGGTTAAAAACTAAAGCATTAAAAATATGATTAAATGTTCCACTTTTCCATTTGAGTTAGATCAAAATACTTAGCTTTGTAGAGACTTGGAAATATTTACTTGATCTGAATATACTGACCTAATTTTGAGACTACAATACAATAAAACAAGGAATTACTTAGGTTAATTAAGTCAAATAATTTCAGTGTATTAAAAGTTTCTCCTTTATTTTTTTTTATTGTTATTTTCAGTAGTCATGTATGTATGTGAGAGTTGTACTATAAAGAAAGCTGAGCACCGAAGAACTGATAATTTTGAACTGTGGTGTTGGAGAGGATTCTTGAGAGTCCCTTGGACTGTGAGGAGATCCAACCAGTCCATCCTAAAGGAAATCAGTCCTGAATATGCATTGGAAGGACTGATGCTGAAGCTGAAACTCCAATGCTTTGGCCACCTGATGCGAAGAGCTGACTCATTTAAAAAGACCCTGATGCTAGAAAAGATTGAAGTTGGGAGGAGAAGGGGATGACAGAGGATGAGATGGTTGGATGGCATTATCGGCTCAATGAGCATGAGTTTGAGTAGACTCCAGGAGTTGCTGATGGACAGGGAGGCCTGGCGTGCTGCAGTCCATGGGGTCGCAAAGAGTTGGACATGACTGAGTGAATGAACTCAACTGAACTGAACTGAACTGATGGGTTTACTAATTTTAAGGGGGCAGCAGAGGATGACAGGGAAAGGTAGCTTCACAGACTCAGTGAACATCCCTTTGAGGATACTCCAGGAGATAGTAGAGGTCAGAGAAGCCCAGCTGCTGCAATCCATGTAGTCTCAAAGAGTCTGACACAACTTAGCAACTGAATAACAAGTTCATTAAACACATATTGTTAACCTGCTCATTGTTTCAAACTAGCAACTCATCTTTCCCCATAGAGATGAGTTGCTTTGCTTCTTTTCCTTGCTTTGCTTCTGTTGGGTTGTCCTAGGTGAATGAAATTCTTTCTAGTTATATATCTCATTGTATACAGCCTTTTCCCAATCTAATAAGGTGTAAAGGTATGAGAGATTTCAACATTATTGCTTATTTCAAAACATGCAATGGTCAAGTTTAGATATTTATACTACTTGGAAATTATGGGAACCTCTGTCAAAGGCTCTTAATATTGTTCTTTCAATTTTTTTCTGTTTGGTAGTTAGAATAGGAAAAAGGAGTCCAAAATAGCTGCGGCTAAAAGACAAAGAAAGGAAAAAGCCCATGAAAACAGGACAAAGAAAGGCCTGAGGATCGGAGTGAGAACCTCAGGTTAAGCAAACAGCCCTCCTGGCTAGCCCAATTTACATAAGGCATACTGGGGGGGAGGAGAAAACACATATAAAACAGCCACAATTGAGCCATGGGCTTCTTTCAGATAGGCCTGCCCTCAAGCCTGGGGGATGTATTTTCCTTTGCTTGCCAAATAAAACTGAGTTGTAACTGGACTATAATACTAGTCTACCATTTAAACTGAGCTGTAGCCAAGCTGTAACACGAGTCTATTGCTTCAAATTTTTGCTGCAATGAGACAGAAGCAAGGAAATTATACACTCCTCCAACACTTCAGACTTTAGGATATAACTGAAATAGCTTTATTATACCAGCTTCTTAAAGCTTGGTGATAGCTTCACTTTATAAATTTAATAAAAAAAAAAAAAAAGGAATATTTTGTCCTGCTTGAAAATATGCTATACATTAATTTTAACATTGTATTATATTTCATATGTTATAACTTATTTACCATATAAAGATCCACATTCTTATCAAAAGAAAACACACATTTTTATTGCTTGTGTATGTAAATATATATATACATATACGTACATATTTAATTTGTCTATATGCAGTCTCTTTGAAGTAATCTAAAGTAGTGAAATAATTACTTTAATTAACCATGTTTCCTGCTATTTAAATTATATTCATACCTTGAAATCTCACAATGATTTATTCCTGTGATCACCTGAAACAGTATGCATACTATGTTTAATTGATAACCCTTTAATGCAATAGGTATAAATATAGCAGACAAATTTAAGGTTATATCTAACTAGAAAATTAATCAATGATATTATTTCAAGTTCATGAAGAGGCACAAATGGACAAATCTCTTAATTTGTAAACCCTGTATCCATAGAAAAATTGATATAGTTAACTTATTTTTGAATCAAATATTGTATCAGTAAAAGCAAGCATGCACTGGAGAAATGACTTAAGGTACATAAATACACTATGAACATTTTAAATTTGTGAGTTAATTAAATTATTTCTAACTTGACAGCTGACAGAAAACTAGTGTTGGGTGAGGGATAGTACATCAAGGGATGCTAATCAAGTGAGACCTTATAGCTCCTATATGTTTAGTTATTTTTGAGAACATTTTCTCAAGGCAATTCTATATCTTGCTCACTAAAATGAGCAAAAGAAAAATAAGGCAGAGAAAAATATCATAAGAGTGTATATTGCCTAAACTTGAAATATATGTAATGGGTTTATCTAGTTTGAGATACATCTAATTTCTTCAGTAGAAGACAGCAATATTGCCAAGTGATAAAAGTAAAATTTTCAAAATGGCAATGATGTTTATGCTTCTCATAATAAACTCAGATTGTCTTGGAAGATCTCTTTGTTTTGTTGTTAGTAGCAAGTTTTTGTACCAATTGCTATATGATCTAACTCTGATTCTCAGGAGGAAGTGAGGAAAAACTTTCACCTTGACTTTGATCTGTTTCTCATCATGTGACTGTAGGAAATGTCAGACTTAAAATTGTTACATGTTTGCCATAATGCTTCAGGGCAAGACCTGTTCCTCTGTATCTTATACTTCACTTTGCAATTCCAGGAAATGCAGGTTTCAGGAAACTAAACAGTTTGAAGGGAGAGGGGAAAGCAACATATTTCTATGGACTTTCTCTTTCTGGATTTGTTTTAACATGCTTATTTCACAGTAATTCCAATATCAAGTCTCTAGTAATACTTAATTTGGCAAAGACAGCCCAATAAGCTCCCCACTCCCATTTCTGATTAAATCTCAAAGAACATTAATGCCACTTTCAAGTTTCCCATAGCAAGTTTTGTGCCATCTCTCTGATGCTAGCAGCTAAATTTCCGGTGATTTCATTAACTGAACCAGAGGCTTTAAAACCCTAAAATACAATGTATTTTCAATGCTTCCAACTATCACAGTTGAGCCTATTAGCTATTACTGCAAATAATATCATTCAACTAATCATACTAAATTTAGATGATTCTTCTAAGAGAATCAGAAAATTACAGCTACTGGAATCAAATGGAACAAAACATAATTTTTAATCTCTTTTATATGTGTTTGATTTGTTGGAACACAGGGCTGTATGGCCATTTTACCCTGAAGAGAATTTCCTGAGGGGCATATAATCCCTTCTGAGGTATTTAGCATCTTATAGAATGATATATTTTCACATAGCCCTTTGAAATATCACTCAATTCATCATATCAACCTCCTCAAAAAGATTTGCATATCCAAGTGTTTCTTTAGTACCTTAATGTATGTCTAATTTAGTCATTGATGCTTGCTGAGTAATATCAATATGTTCTTATAAATTCACTGTAATATAGCAAATGGTAATATAATCCACTTAAAATGTTTAAGTGTATAAACTATATGCAACAAATAAGATAGTGATTCAGGATTTGGCATTTTCAAACTAGATATATTTGTCTAGCTTTATATAATGGCTTGGGCTTCTCAGGTGGTGCTAGAGGTAAAGAACCCATTTGCCAATGCAGGAGACATAAGAGAAGTGGGTTCCATCGCTGAGTTGGGAAGGTCCACTGGAGGAAGCTGTGGAAACCCACTCCGGTATTCTTGCCCAGAGAATCCCATGGACATTGGAGCATGGCAGACTACAGTCCATAGGGTTGCAAAGAGGTGGAAAAAACTGAAGTAACTTAGCATGCATGTATGCATGCATACAATGACTTGGAGACATTGAACAGCTTCAGCTTCTTTCTTTAATCCGTTTTGTATATGGAATACGTAGCCTAGCAGGAATACACAGAAGAACTGTACAAAAAATATCTTCACGACCAAGATAATCACGATGGTGTGATCACTCATCTAGAGCCAGACATCCTGGAATGTGAAGTCAAGTGGGCCTTAGAAAGCATCACTATCAACAAAGCTAGTGGAGGTGATGGAATTCCAGTAGAACTATTTCAAATCCTGAAAGATGATGCTGTGAGAGTGCTTCACTCAATATGTCAGCAAATTTGGAAAACTCAGCAGTGGCCACAGGATGGGAAAAAGTCAGTTTTCATTCCAATTTCAAAGAAAGTCAATGCCAAAGAATGCTCAAACTACCGCACAGTTGCACCCATCTCACACACTAGTAAAGTAATGCTCAAAATTCTCCAAGCCAGGTTTCAGCAATACGTGAACCATGAACGTCCAGATGTTCAAGCTGGTTTTAGAAAAGGCAGAGGACATGAATCCACCAAGGGTGTACATGCATTCCCAAACATGAACCCCCTTCCCACCTCCCTCCCCATAACATCTCTCTGGGTTATGTATGGCAAAACCAATACAGTATTGTAAAGTAAAATAAAGTAAAAAGAAAAAGAAAAAGAAAAGAAAAGGCAGAGGAACCAGAGATAAAATTTCCAAATCTGCTGGATCATCGAAAAAGCCAGAGTGTTCCAGAATAACATCTATTTCTGCTTTATTGACGATGCCAAAGCCTTTGACTGTGTGGATCACAACAGACTGTGTAAAATTCTGAAAGAGATGGCAATACCATACCATCTGACCAACCTCTTGAGAAACTTGTATGCAAGTCAGGAAGCAACAGTTAAAACTGGATATGGAACAACAGACTGGTTCCAAACAGGAAAAGGAGTACATCAAGGCTGTATATTGTCAGCTTGCTTATTTAACTTATATGCAGAGTACATCATGAGAAATGCTAGGCTGGAAGAAGCACAAGCTGGAATCAAGATTGCCAGGAGAAATTTCAATAACCTCAGATATGCAGATGACACCACCCTTATAGCAGAAAGTGAAGAGGAACTAAAAAGCCTCTTGATGAAAGTGAAAGAGGAGAATGAAAAAGTTGGCTTAAAGGTCAACATTCAGAAAATGAAGATCATGGCATCTGGTCCCATCACTTCATGGGAAATAGATTAGGAAATAGTGTCAGCCATTATTTTTTGGGGCTCCAAAATCACTGCAGATTGTGATTGCAGCCATGAAATTAAAAGACACTTACTCCTTGAGAGAAAAGTTATGACCAACCTAAATAGCATACTGAAAAGCAGAGACATTACTTTGCCAACAAAGGTCCATCTAGTCAAGGCTATGGTTTTTCCAGTGGTCATGTATGGATGTGAGAGCTGGACTGTGGAAAAAGCTGAGTGCTGAAGAATTGATGCTTTTGAACTGTGGTATTGGAGAAGACTCTTGAGAGTCCCTTGGACTGCAAGGAGATCCAACCAGTCCATTCTGAAGGAGATCAGCCCTGGGATTTCTTTGGAAGGAATGATGCTAAAGCTGAAACTCCAGTACTTTGGTCACCTCATGCGAAGAGTTGACTCATTGGAAAAGACTCTGATGCTGGGAGGGATTGAGGGCAGGAGGAGAAGGGGACAGCAGAGGATGAGATGGCTGGATGGCATCACGGACTCGATGGACGTGAGTCTGAGTGAACTCCGGGAGTTGGTGACGGACAGGGAGGCCTGGCGTGCTGTGATTCATGGGGTCGCAAAGAGTTGGACACAACTGATCGACTGAACTGAACTGAACTGAGCTGAACTGAGCCTATATGGAAAAAAAAGGGGAGTTGTTTTCTCGGTTTTTACCATTCATATTCTAGTCCATTCTGCTCATTTAAGGCATTAATTGCTTCCCTGATATATCAGATTGACTCAATATGGCAAAGCTAATTTTTGTTGCTGCTAAGTCATTTCCCTCGTGTCCGACTCTGTGTGACCCCATAGACGGCAGACCACTAGGCTCCCCCATCCCTGGGATTCTCCAGGCAAGAACACTGGAGTGGGTTGCCATTTCCTTCTCCAATGCATGAAAGTGAAAAGTGAAAGAAAGTCGCTCAGTCATGTCAGACTCTTAGTGACCTCATGGACTGTAGCCTACCAGGCTCCTCCACCCATGGGATTTTCCAGGCAAGAGTACTGCAGTGGGGTGCCATTACCTTCTCTGAAATAATATACTGAAGATCATACATCTGAAACATATGTATAAATGAGTTCAAACTCTGCCTGTCTTTTTAATGACAAATAGCAAAGTTGCCTGGAGGTATTTGAGTAAATTTATTTGCAAAAACTACTGTGAATTTACATTTTTATATGCATTCTAAAGTGAATCTGTTCAAGGTGTTGTTTAGTTTACATCTTGAAGGTTTTTTTTTTTTTTTTAATATACCAATTTAAGTTGATGTATTATTCATCCAAAAGATTACATTGACTCAGAAATGTGACCAGCTTAAAGAAAGTAAACCTATCTTTAATCACATATTGAGGCAAGGACAAAGCCAACATATCTTGATTGTCTTGGCCCACAAAAAAGCTGATGCTTATTTTGATTTTTGTCTGGAGATAATTACAACACCCAAATGGACTCTTTTTGAAAATTTCTAAGCCAATCATACTGATATTGTACACACACACACACACACACACACACACACACACACATATATATATTATTTACTCTCTAGGCAAAATAAATCAGAGCAATTTTCTGCTAAATAATGCACACTGGTCATTAACAGAAAGCCAAAAATGTAATGTGCTTCTGGGATAAACGACCTTACTAGCAAACATCCATAGAATAAATCTTTTTTTTTTTTTTAATTTTCAGCAGTAATTTATAATTTTATCTTGATAGATGAATAGCCAATTTTATGTTTATTCATTGAGATCAATCTGACTCTTTGCAATCCCTTGATCTATAGTCCGCCAGGCTCTTCTGTCCATGGAATTCTCCAATCAAGAATATTTGAGAGACTGGCAATTTCCCTTTCCAGGGGATCTTCCCAACCCAGGGATCCAACACAAACCTCCTGCACAAGCCCTCTCCCATGTCCCATCTCTCTCTCTCATGGGTGGACCTAGGAAGGATCTGAGGGTGCAGGGCCTACCTAAATTGCTCCCCTCAGCTCCATGGAACCATCCTTTCAATCTTTCAGGAAGTGGCCCAAGTGGTTCTCTGCAGTCTCAGTCTCACCTCCTTGGGGTGGTTACCAGGAGTTTTTGTGAGGAAACCCAGCGACCTGAGGTCCTCTCTGCCATGACCTCACCAGCAGTGCAGGAAGAAACGTGGCGCTGCCCTTCTGCCCAGGATGCCAGTGGGACCCAGTTCCCAGGCCAGAAGCATCCCATTGCACCTCAGACACAAAGTCACTGCAGAGGGCAGCCTGGACCCATGGGGTTAGGGTTCAGTACCCATCACTTCATGGGAAATAGATGGGGAAACAGTGGAAACAGTGTCAGACTTTATTTTTGGGGGCTCCAAAATCACTGCAGATGGTGATTGCAGCCATGAAATTAAAAGACGCTTACTCCTTGGATGGAAAGTTATGACCAACCTAGACAGCATATTCAAAAGCAGAGATACTATTTTGTTAACAAAGTTCCGTCTAGTCAAGGCTATGGTTTTTCCAGTGGTCATGTATGGATGTGAGATTTGGACTGTGAAAAAAGCTGAGTGCCGAAGAATTGATGCTTTTGAACTGTGGTGTAGGAGAAGACTCTTGAGAGTCCGTTGGACTGCAAGGAGATCCAACCAGGGCATCATAAAGAAGAGCAGTCCTGGGTGTTCTTTGGAAGGACTGATGCTTAAGATGAAACTCCAGTATTTTGGCCATCTCATGTGAAGAGTTGACTCAGTGGAAAAGACTCTGATGCTGGGTGGGATTGGGGGCAGGAGGAGAAGGGGACAACAAAGGATGAGATGGCTGGATGGCATCACCAACTCAACAGACATGAGTCTGAGTAAACTCCGGGTGTTGGTGATGGACAGGGAGGCCTGGCATCCTGCGAATCATGGGGTCGCAAAGAGTCGGACACGACTGAGCGACTGAACTTAACTGACTGAGGGAAACCCTTCTGAGGCTTGAGATAGGAGCTTTCTGAACCACAAACACCATAAGGCCCCCCTCCTGGAAATCTCCAGAATCACTAACAGATCCCCAGCCTCCAGCAGCACATCCTAGAAACAGACCAGCCTGTGCAGTTCTGCGCCACCTTGAAGCTGTTCTGAGGTTGCACATTCAAGATCTACTGGTCTTAGGACCCTCTGGATAGTATCCACAGCCCCATCCTTTTCCCTTAGCTTTGCCCATCCCAGTATAATAGTATCAACTAAAATGACATCATTTGTAAAAAACAAACAAACAAACAAAAAAAAGGATTTCATCATTTGTAAAAGAAAAAAAACTTTTGGTTGATAAGTCAGATCATCTAGTTGCTCAGTCGTGTTGGACTGTGTGAGACCATGGTCTGCCAGGCTCTTCTGTCCATGGAATTTCCCAGGCAAGAATACTGGAGTGGGTTGCTATTTCCTCTTCCCTGCCCAAGAATCAAACCATGGTCTCCCAGGTTGCAGGCAGATTCTTTATCATCTGAGCCACCAGGGAAGCCTTTAAGCAGTGAGAAAGAAAGAAAAGAAAATGAAGTCGCTCAGTCTTATGCGACTCTTTGCGACCCCATACACTGTATCCTACCAGGCTCCTCCACCCATGGGATCTCCCAGACAAGAATACTAGAGTGGGTTGCCATTTCATTTGGTAGTGAGAGGAGTATTCAAAAGGTTTATTTTTGTTGTTATGTTTTTGTTGTTATAGAAAGCATACAATTTATAAACAGTACACAGATCTAACATTTTTGACTAATAGCCATGGTATTTAAATTATCTATGAATTCTCTACAAAAAGATACCTAATGTATAATAATATATAACTCATACTGCAGTCTATATTAAGAAAATTGTTTTATATGATCTCTAGTATCTTTTTTATGTATGAAATAAAAGTAAGGCTTTACAGTGTAACTAGATCATTATGTAATGAAAACTTGAGATTCAGATCAGCATAGTCTAAGTCGCAAATTAAGCTCTTAATCTTTCTTCCTGTTTGTCATCTCTGTAGGGAATATTTTAAGATGAGTGAAGCACATATGATTCAGATTCAAAGTGTTGATTTTTAAATCACTGATCAAGCATTTATGTTGTTTAATCCAATAGGTGTATACATTGAACATTAATGATTCAGTATTCAGGTCAAGTATGAAGTCATAATTTGGAGAATTAATAAAATAAATTCTAGATGAAAAATAATCTTGCAAGAGAAATGTTCATGATACTAATGTCATGTGAGAGGTAGCTATGATATGTTCTACCAATATATTATGACATGCTCTGCCTATATATTATTTTCACATTAATAACCATCCATATTCTATAGTTGTTCTGATAGAGATGTAAATATTTGTTTTGATATCAGCAAAAATTTTTCAAAGACAAATAGCAAAATAATGTAGTAAAAAGAGGTTGAAAGAGTTACACCTAAAATCTCAAGGATTATCCAATCTACCCTTTTCACATTAATCTTCATTCTCCCATGAATCTATGAAAACAGGAAACTGTAAAGACATTAAGAAAAAAATCCATCATTTCTCTGAAAACTTTATTCCTCTAGATTTAGGCCAGTTTCTAAGAAGTCATGTGATGACTCCACCACATTGAAAGTTTCATGACCATGTATAGTTATCAGAAAGATCCTAGCCTTGTCATGTGATCTTCCTTCCCCTACTGGCCTGAGTAGGGGCCACAAAACCAGAAAGAAGATTGACTAAGCCATAGTGAAAATACCATGGCAAAATTGCACTATTAGAAAATAAAACAGATGGAAATCATTTTTCCCAGAATTCTCTAGAACAGAAAACACTGAATTGTCCATTTCATGAGAAATAAACACTTCTAATCAGGAACCATTTCATTAAAAAAAGAATATATCTAGACAGGGCACCTAAGATTCATTAGGTGACTAATGAATGCCAAAATAGTAAGAATTTTCAGTGATAAAAAGACTTATTTTGAGAATCCATTTATTACTCTAAGAAATAATAGTAGTTACATTGTTTGCTTTAATTATAATATTTTATTGAATATTTATGATTTCTATAATAAAATAATAATTACTATAGGAAGTAATTTCTTTGAAATCATAGTGTTTCAAACATTACTGTTGATTATACAAATTATTTAAAATTCATGATCACATATAAAAGAAGATATTAATGGAATGATCTTTGTTCATTCTTTCAAGTTCAGTATCCAAGAACCTCATAAAGAAACTATTTTTTTTCCACAAATAACACTGTATATCATAATAAATTCTATATAGAAATTTCCAGATAGTGATATCTGAGAATAGTTGGGCTCTATATAAATTAAAAGAGCAAATTATGGAAATTTCAAGTCAGTATATATAAACCATTCAGAATAAGCAAAACAATTCAAGTACACTGAATTACTCAGAATAAATGTAATAATGGGTCTATTTAATGGATATGGAAATACAATAGGTTTAAATTTTATTTTACTGACATTTAAACAAAAATTCACTACCGCTTGAACAGAAAGTCATTTATTATCTTCTACCCTGAGTAAACGCTTGACTGGAAGAAGCACAAGCTGGAATCAAGATTGCCGGGAGAAATATCAATAACCTCAGATATGCAGATGACACCACCCTTATGGCAGAAAGTGAAGAGGAACTAAAAAGCCTCTTGATGAAAGTGAAAGAGGAGAGTGAAAAAGTTGGCTTAAAGCTCAACATTCAGAACATGAAGATCGTGGCATCCGGTCCCATCACTTCATGGGAAATAGATGGGGAAACAGTGGAAACAGTGTCAGACTTTATTTTTTGGGCTCCAAAATCACTGCAGATAGTGATTGCAGCCATGAACTTAAAAGACGCTTACTCCCTGGAAGAAAAGTTATGACCAACCTAGATAGCATATTCAATATGAAATGCTCCAACATTCAAATTATAGGAGTCCCAGAAGAAGAAGACAAAAAGAAAGACCATGAGAAAATACTCGAGGAGATAATAGTTAAAAACTTCCCTAAAACGGGGAAGGAAATAATCACCCAAGTCCAAGAAACCCAGAG
Source organism: Capricornis sumatraensis (assembly GCF_032405125.1). Lineage (NCBI taxonomy): Eukaryota > Metazoa > Chordata > Mammalia > Artiodactyla > Bovidae > Capricornis > Capricornis sumatraensis. Next base: position 119,922,205 of record NC_091069.1, read on the forward strand.
AGTTCCAAACAGGATAAACCCAAGGTGAAACACCCCAAGACACTTATTAATCTAGTTAACAAAGATCAAACACAAAGAACAAATATTAAAAGCAGCAAGGGAAAAACAACAAATAACACACAAGGGGATTCCCATAAGGATAACTGCAGATCTTTCAATAGAAACTATTCAGGCCAGGAGGGAATGACAAGACATACTTAAAGTGATGAAAGAAAATAACCTACAGCTCAGATTACTGTACCCAGCAAGGATCTCATTCAAATATGAAGGAGAAATCAAAAGCTCTACAGACAAGCAAAAGCTGAGAGAATTTAGCACCACCAAACCAGCTCTCCAACAAATGCTAAAGGATATTCTCTAGACAGGAAACACAAAAAGGGCGTATGAACTCAAACCCAAAACAGTTAAGTAATTGGCAAAGGGATCATACTTATTAATAATTACCTTAAATGTAAAAGAGTTTGCCTGGGGCCAGCGTGAGAAACTCCACCCATGGCAAAGGTCATGAGGAAGGATGCTTGGCATGATCAAGCCTCAGGAAACCCCCTGTTCCTGAGCATCTACCACAAAACCAGAGTCTATCTACTTTACTGTTTCATGCTCTCATCTACACCTCTGACTTTACTGGGGGCTGTTCCCCACCGGTTCTCTCGGAGAAGGAGTAAATGTGCAGCTCCAACTCAATAAAAATTCCTGGGCGTGACAAGAGTGTTTCAGCTTATGAACTCCTCCGAAGGTCATCTAGCCCGCCTGTATAGGTTCGTCTGGCCATATGTGATTGTTTACAGCCTCCCAACCTGAGAGGCATGAGATGTTTTAGACTTACTAAAGGCAAATTATTTTGGGAAACTGTTAGTATAGTGGGTTGGTTAGGAATTATTTTGGTGAAGGTTTTTCATTTGTTGTGCCAATAATTACTGCTAATTCCCTGCCCTGGGTGTGACAAGGATGTCTCAGGTCAAACCTTTCTGTTGACAGACTAGCTTGTGTGACAGGATTATCCATACTCCTGCCACTATGCACATAATTGTTTACTACCTCTCAACCATAAATAGCACAGAGAGTTTTGGAGTATTTTGAGAGTCTTAATTAGCATAGGGCTTTTCTCATTGTTGAGTCAATTGCCACCAGGCCACCATATCCTTAGGTACCTGGGAATATATTAATCAATGTATTTGGAATATAGAAAAGGAAATAGAGTAGTTTTTAAGGTTAGCAATACTAGACGCTTTGAGTTAATGAATTTTCTCTTTTGTAATAGATCACTGTACTTTGTTATAAATCACTGTGTCCTTGCTATGTAAAAATGTAACTTTATCACTATCTTAAGACTAAATAGATCTTAAGGGGAACATTGGTGAAAGGATTTTCATTTGTTCGGCTGATGTTTGCTGCTAAACCTCCATGTTCCCTGCCCTTATAATGAATATAACTAGCATATAGGAGAAATAAGTATTAACCTTTAAGCATATAGGAGAAATAAGTATTAACCTTTAACATTAATCATGTTAACCTTGGGTTAAATAAATTCCTTTCTTGATTGTAACTCACTACACCCTCACCCTATAGGAAAGTAACTTTATTTGGAGGGTGGTGCCTGGTTTAAGAAAAAACACCCTTGGAAAATAAGTTTTTTGGTTATCAGAAAGAAAGGGTCATAAAATGTCAGCAGGCCTCCTGGCCAGAAGATGATGTAAAACCCCTAAGACTTTTCTTATACATTTATGTGAAGCACCTGATTTTGATAAAGGTCAGGACTGCTGACCCCCACATGACTCTGTATTCATTCCTATGTATAACAAAAGATATATAAGCAAACCTAAAAATAAAGAAATGGGATCAGTTTCCGGAAAGACTGATTCCCCCATGTCGCTTCTTTCTTGCTCCCCGTTTTTCTGGCTGAATTCCCATCTGGAGCATGGGTGTTCGCCATGTCTACTTACTTGTCCTGGCTTTCAAGCCCACACGAGAAGGAGCCCAAGGAGGGGCACCTTCCGATATTAAAGTGGTGCTGGTGGCCTAACGTATATGGTGCAAATTCCTTGTCTTGGAATTTTATTGGTATCCCACATAAACCAAGTGATTCAGCCTCTTTTTCTCGGCCAAATTCCCATCTGGCGCATGGGTACCCACCAAGCCTGCTAATTTTGCCTGGGCTTCTAAGTTCGGACTGGGGAGGCCTCAGTGCCTCCTCTCCTTTAGGAGAACAAAAAGATGCCTGGGGCCTATGTAAGTGGTGATTGGTATTCCACATAAACCAAGTTATTCAGCCTCTTTTTCTCTGCTAATTTTCTAATCCCTCTCTATCTGTAATTAAATAAGTTATTTCCAAGGACCCCAACTCCGTCCCCACCTTTGAATCACCCTGGATCCACTGGGGCTGGACCCCAGCAAGGGTTGAATGCTGCAACCAAAAGGCAAAGACTGGCTGAATGGATACATAAATAAGATCCCTATATATGCTGCCTACAAGAGACCCACCTCAAAGCAAGGGACACATACAGACTGAAAGTGAAGGGCTGGAAAAAGATATTCCACGCAAATAGAGACCAAAAGAAAGCAGGAATACCGATACTCATAACCGATAAAATAGACTTTAAAACAAAGACTGTGAAAAGAGACAAAGAAGGACGCTACATAATGATCAAAGGATCAATCCAAAAAGAAGATATAACAATTATAAATGTATATGCACCCAACATAGGAGCACCACAATATGTAAGACAAATGCTAACAAGTATGAAAGGGGAAATTAACAGTAACACAATAATAGTGGGAGACTTTAATACCCCACTTACATCTATGGACAGATCAACTAAACAGAAAATTAACAAAGAAACGAAAACTTTAAATGATACAATAGACCAGTTAGACCTAATTGATATCTATAGGACATTTCACCCCAAAGCAATGAATTTCACCTTTTTCTCAAGTGTGCATGGAACCTTTCCAGGATAGATCACATCCTGGGTGATAAATCTAACCTTGATAAATTCAAAAAAATCAAAACCATTCCAAGCATCTTTTCTGACCATAATGCATTAAGATTGGATGTCAATTACAGAAGAAAAACTATTAAAAATTCCAACATATGGAGGCTGAACAACACGCTTCTAAATAACCAACAAATCACAGAAGAAATCAAAAAAGAAATTAAAATATGCATAGAAACAAATGAAAATCAAAAGCAGAGACATTACTTTGCCGACTAAGATCCGTCTAGTCAAGGCTATGGTTTTTCCAGCAGTCATGTATGGATGTGAGAGTTGGACTGTGAAGAAGGCTGAGCACTGAAGAACTGGTGCTTTTGAACTGTGGTCTTGGAGAAGACTCTTGAGAGTCCCTTGGGCTGCAAGGAGATCCAACCAGTCCATTCTGAAGGAGATCAGCCCTGGGATTTCTTTGGAAGGAATGATGCTAAAGCTGAAACTCCAGTACTTTGCCCATCTCATGCAAAGAGTTGACTCATTGGAAAAGACTCTGATGCTGGGAGGGATTGGGGGCAGGAGCAGAAGGGGACGACAGAGGATGAGATGGCTGGATGGCATCACGGACTCGATGGACGTGCATCTGAGTGAACTCTGGGAGTTGGTGATGGACAGGGAGGCCTGGTGTGCTGCGATTCATGGGGTTGCAAAGAGTCAAACACGACTGAGCAACTGAACTGAACTGAACTGAACTGACCCTGAGTAATTACACATGAGTTCTTATTTGTTTTATTCATGAGAATAAAGATTTCAGTGACTCTAAAGCTTGATGAGGAAATATTTTACTTATATTTTTATGGATGATTAAAGAGCACCAGAGGGCTATACTACTTCTCGAGTAAAGCAGAAATGTTTTCAAATGATTTTATAGTGGATTATTTTCCTCTATTTATATGAACCAAAACGTCCAAAATGTATGTGAGAATAAAGTGTATTATTTTGTGTAAAATAACATGCAATGTCTGTTCAATAAGATTTGAAAATATTATGGAACAAGAGAAATTGAAAGTTACTCTTATATTTAAATCCACAGTTATTTTTACAATGAAAGTTACCACATTCTTTTCAATATGTTATCATTACCACAAGAAACCTGTAATTTTGTAACTATAATAAAGTATATGATGATTACACTATATTGTTTTCTGCAACTTCAAATGGTTTTAGTATGTTTATCCATGTCAGATTCTTAATGATGTCTATAAAAGTTGACCAATAAATTATGTTTGAGCCAAAGAAACTTATACCTTCACTTTTGAAAATGTGGTTATTATTATTTTCAGTAGTTAAAATTGTAATAGAGAACTGAATTTTACTAGCTAAACTAGAGAGGCTGTTGTTATGCAATGTTTTACTATTGAGATATATATTAATATATACATGGGAATTTAAAGGACTTATCAAAAACAGTTACCATCTGTTTGTCTTTTTAAGTTAAAAAAAAATTGCTGCACCTGGCATTGTCTGAATTTATCCTATTTTGTAATGTATCTTACAAATGTAGCTAATCTACAGTTTACAACTCTATATTTACTTGAAAAATAAATTTTGTTCATTTTGAAACTTCCATGGAATTCAATAGAAGAACTAGATAATATTAGTTGCAGATTCATTAAAGGATATAGCTTAAAAGTATTACCAAAGAAGTTATTTAAAACTATCAGAAATGTTGGGAATAATAATATAAATCCAGTGTCAATTTTTATTTTAGAGATGATTTATCTTGAGTTTTACTTTAAACAAAAACTGCCAAAGATTTTAACTATGACTTAAAATTTTAATATGCTTTGTTCTCTCCTTAATTCACACTCTTGATTACTGTGCAGTAAAGCAAATAAGGCTTACTAATATAAAAAGAGGAATAACATAGAAAAAAAATAATGTAACAGTTTTATGTATTTAACATAGCATATTAAAAGGTAAGCTTGGAAACCAACAATTTTTATTAATTAATTTCATACAGTCAACCTAGATATAATTGGAAATGTGTTTGCAGTAGCTTTTGAGCTTCCCTGGTGGCTCAGATGGTAAAGAATCCACCTACAATTCAGTTGGGAAGATCCCCTGGACAAGGGACTGGCTAGCCATTCCAGTATTCTTACCTGGAGAATTCCATTGACAGAGCAGCCTGGCAGGCTACACAGGCTACAGTTCGTGGGATTGCAAAGAGTCAGATGAGACTGAACACTAACACTTTCACACAGTAGCTGCTAGTAGCCAAATAAATAAATGAATGAAAATATGAATATATTGCTAACTCTTGTTTTCTATTCATTATATATCAAAAGACTGTTTTGTTTTGTTTTTTTCTTATGGGCATGATAAAGTTGAATTGTTTATAAAAAGCTCTAATAGTATGAAGAGTTCTAAAGAGAGACAAAAATTTGCTTTTGTTTGCTTTCAGAGATAATTTCTGGTCAAGAAAAAAATGCTTAGTAGAGTGGTGGTCAATATTTTCTGTGTGACAACAAACACAGTTTTCCAAAAATATTTTAGTATAGGTAGTCTCAGAGATTTCTAAGTAACTTCTTAAAGTTTGCAAAGAATGAGGTTAAAATGACACATTAGAAATAAGATATACTTGATTGAATCTATTTTATTTTTCTTTCTAGCCTAGTTAAAAAGAAAAAGCAGGGTATACATTTTAGAAAACAAATTAAATTTAAAAACTAAGAATTTAATTCTTGAACAAGATTTTGCTAGTTTTACTTCTATTGAAATCCAGGTGGCACTTCCTAAGTGGTACCAGTGGTAAAGAACCTTCCTGCCAATGTAGGAGATTTAAGAGATGTGGGTGCAACACATGGGTTGGGAAGATCCCCTGGAGGAGGGCATGGGCAACTCACTCTAGTATTCTTGCCTGGAGAATCCCATGGGCAGAGAAGCCTGGCAGGCTTCAGTCCATAGGGTCAAAGGGAGTTGGACACGAATGAAGTGTCTTAGCATGCATGCATTGAAACATTGCTAAGTAATTCAAGTTCTAGGTAAAAAATAATTTTGGTTTTACAAGAACTTTCATAAAGCTAGTGAAGTATGTGAACACTTACCTCTTAAATTATATTTGGAATATTTTCTCTTTTCTGCTTTTTTATAATTATGTGTTATTAAAATAATATAAGTATTATATCACTAAAATACAAACAAAAATATGAAATAAAGTATCCATTATATGACAGTGTTATTTATGTACATAAATTTATTTCATAAAATACTGATAGTCAATATTTGTAACTAGAAAAATTTAAGTTTAGACATTCAATGTTAGACGTCCATCTTAGAAAATAATGACTATCCATATTTATAGGGAATCTACTATGGATTAGGAACCTCTCTAAAGTTCTCAAACTCCTTTCATACAATATATTTTCTCATTTTACAAGTAAACAAATTCAGTTATACATGGATAAAGTAAATTACCCAGTATCAAATGGTTAAGGAAACTTGATTTTATATGTTCCTGCTATAACCATCCATTATTCAACTGACTTTCATCATATTGCAAATCAAGATTCTTTATTAATCATTGGACAGACTTTCAAATTTTTCTTAGAATGTAAAGAGCTGGAAAGACTGTCACTTTTATCCACATAAAGAAAGATTCTTGATACAATGCAAATTCATGACTGTTTTTGACCATGACATTTCTTTGCAAAAATATTTTAAGAGGGGTATATGATTCAATATGTAGAGGAAGACAAGTACTTGAAGAGATAAGTGAGACATAACTGTTAGCTTATGTGGGGAACACACAAGAGTGCATAGTTAACACAATTTAGTGAAGGGGTTTAGGGGGGGAGGATGAATAAGTCATTCACAACATATCATTCACACTTTCAAGAACGTATTTTTAAAACTCAGTACATAAAGTATGTGCCCAAAGGTGTTTACTGCAGACAAGCTTGCAAGTCACAAAAGCATTGTGTGCTAATCACTCAGGGGATGACTGACTAAATTACACTTTAACCACACTGTGGAATGTCATATAATCACTTGAAAGGGAGCAGGACCCTATGGTTCTTCTCCCCCATGTCTTCAGCCAGCCTTTTGCCTACTGAAAAACTTTGATCAAAAAATAAGCTTAATCAGAGAAGTGAGAAAATGTAGAAACAAAGAAAAACAATCAAATAAGACAATATAACAATAGATTAGTCATTAAACAAAGTAGAACCCCTTTAGTTTCACTTCTAGAGCTATAGGTAATATTCTGAGCCCTGTCTTTTGAACCTTCTTACAGGTACTGAGGGGCTGACCAGGTGGCGCTAGTGGTAAAGTGAAGTGAAGTGAAGTGAAGTGAAGTCACTCAATCGTGTCCGACTCTTTGAGACCCCATGGACTGTAGCCTACCAGGCTTCTCCTTCCATGGGATTCTCCAGGAAAGTGGAGTGGAGTGGGTTGCCATTTCCTTCTCCAACAAATACAGGAGACATCACAGTTGGATCCATGGTTCAGAAAGATCTCCCAGGGGAAGGCATGGCAATCCATTCAAGTATCCTTACTTGGAGAACCCCATGGACAGAGGAGCCTGGTGGGCTACAGTCCACAGGGTGACAAAGAGTTGGACACAATTGAAGCAATTGAGCATGCACGCATGTATAGATACTGAAACCCCCACAAGGTGGAAGTTAACCGTATGATGACGAGATAGTAGATATGACATGCTGCTGCTGCTGCTGCTAAGTCGCTTCAGTCGTGTCCGACTCTGTGCGACCCCATAGACGGCAGCCCACCAGGCTCCCCAGTCCCTGGGATTCTCCATGCAAGAACACTGGAGTGAGTTGCCATTTCCTTCTCCAATGCATGAAAGAGAAAAGTGAAAGTGAAGTCACTCAGTCGTGTCCGACTCCCAACGACTTTATGGACTGCAGCCTACCAGGCTCCTCTGTCGATGGGATTTGCCAGGCAAGAGTACTGGAGCGGGTTGCCATTGCCTTCTCCAGATATGACATAAGATGACACAATTCTGAGATTTTCCCTTAAAAAACGGGAACAAACCGACCCTGGAACTGAAGATTAACTGTACTTAAAACAATCTAGATAATGCAGGTCAGACCACCACATGGCCAATTTTCACATGACTGTCAGAGCTCACTGTACTGTCTCTTCATGTAGACCCCTCCCTCTGCCTATAAAAGCTTCTTAAAGTATACAAGAATCCAACACCCTCCTTCTGTTGCCAGCCTCTGAAATAAAGCAAACTTTCCACCACTCTTGCCTCTTTTTTGGCTTTTGAGTTGCGAGCAGCCAGACCCACACTTTCTGTAACTGTTTTCTTTTTTTCTGATGCCCAATGTGAGGCTACTCCAGCGCCTCACAGCTGCTGTTTGCCACAGTGCTGGAGTGGCGGGTGGCAGAGACGAGATAGCTCACATTCAAGGTCAAGAGTGTTGGCCATGAGGAAATACCCTACGTCCAATGTCAGGAGCAAAGGCCATGAGGAAATACCCCATATCCAAGCTAAGATAAACCCAAGTAAGATGGTAGGCACTGAGAGAGGGCATCAGTGGGCAGACAGACTGAAACCACAATCACAGACAACTAGTCAATCTGATCACATGGACCACAGCCTTGTCTAACTCAATGAAACTAAGCCATGCTGTGTAGACTCACCCAAGCCAGTGGGGTCATGGTGGAGAGCTCTGACAAAAGGTGGTTCATTGGGAAAGGGAATGGCAAACTACTTCAGTATTCTTGTCTTGAGAACCCCATGAACAGTATGAAAAGGCAAAAAGATAGGACACTGAAAGATGAACTCCCAGGTCAGTAGATGCCCAATATGCTAATGGAGATCAGTGGAGAAATAACTCCAGAAAGAATGAAAGGAAGGAGCCAAAGCAAAAACAACAACCAGTTGTGGATGTGACTGGTGATAGAAGCAAGGTCCAATGCTGTAAAGAGCAATATTGCATAGGAATCTGGAATGTTAGGTCCAAGAATCGAGGCAAATTGGAAGTGGTCAGACAGGAGATGCCAAGAGTGAATGTCTACACTCGAGGAATCAGCAAAGTAAAATGGACTGGAATGGGTGAATTTAACTCACATGACCAATATATTTACTATTGTGAGGAGGAATCGCTTAGAAAAAATGTAGTAGCCATCATAGTCAACAACAGATCCAAAATGCAGTACTTGGATGCAGTCTCAAAAATGAAAATATGATCTCTTTTCATTTCAAAGGCAAACTATTCAATATCGCAGTAATCCAAGTCTATATCCTGACCATTAATGCTGAAAATGCTGAAGTTGATGGTTCCATGAAGACCTATAAGACCTTTTAGAACTAAAACCCAAAAAAGGTCTCCTCCTCATTATAGGGGACAGGAATGTAAAAGCAGGAAGTCAAGAAAAACCTGGAGTAATAGACAAATTTGGCCTCGGAGTACCAAATGAAGCAGGGCAAAGGCTAATAGAGTTTTGCCAAAAGAACTCACTGTTCATAGAAAACACCCTCTTCCAACAACACAAGAGAAGACTCTACACATGGGCATCACCAGATGGTCCACACCAAAATCAGACTGATTATATTCTTTGCAGTCAAAGATGGAGAAGCTCTATACAGTCAGCAAAAACAAGATCAGTAGCTGACTGTGGCTCAGATGATGTATTCCTTATTGCCAAATTCAGAGTTAAATTGAAGAAAATAGGGAAAACCACTATACCATTTAGGTATAACCTAAATCAAATTCTTATGATTAAATAGTGGAAGTGAGAAAGAGATTTAAGAGACTAGATTTGATAGACACAGTGCCTGATGAACTATGGATTGAGGTTCATGACATTGTACAGGGAACAAGACCATCCTCAAGAAAAAGAAATGCAAAAAAGCAAAATGGCTTTCTGAGGAGGCCTTGCAAATAGCTGTGAAAAGAAGAAAAGTGAAAAAAAAAAAAAAGGAGAAAAGAGAAGGTATACTGATTTGAATGCAGAGTTCCAAAGAAGAGCAAGGAGAGATAAGAAAGCTTTCCTTGGTGATCAGTGCAAAGAAATAGAGAAAAATAATAGAATGGGAAAAACTAGAGATACCAGGGGAATATTTCATGCACAGATGGGCTCAATAAACGACAGAAATGGTATGAACCTAACAGAAGCAGAAGATATTAAGAAGAGTTGGCAAAAATACACAGAAGAACTGTACAAAAAAGATCTTCACAACCCAGATAATCACAATGGTGTGATCACTCACCTAGAGCCAAACATCCTGGAATGTGGGATCAAGTTGGCCTTAGAAAACATCATGAAGAACAAAGCTAGTCGAGGTGATGGAATTCCAGTTGAGCTATTTCAAATCCCGAAAGATGATTCTGTGAAAGTGCTGCACTCAACATGCCAGCAAATTTGGAAAACTCAGCAGTGGCCAAAGGACTGGAAAGGTCAGTTTTCATTCCAATCCTAAAGAAAGGCAATGCCAAGGAATGTGCAAACTACTGCAAAAATTCACTCATCTCACATGCTAGCAAAATTATGATCAAAATTCTCCAAGCCAGGTTTCACCAGTACATGAACCGTGAAATTCCAGATGTTCAAGCTGGCTTTAGAAAAGGCAGAGGAACCAGAGATCAAATTGTCAACATCTGCTGATCATCGAAAAAATAAGAGAGTTCCAGAAAAAATCTACTTCTGCTTTATTGACAATGCCAAAGCCTTTGACTGTGTGGATCACAAGAAACTGTGGAAAATTATGAAATAAATGGGAATACAAGACCGCCTGACCTGCCTCTTGAGAAACCGATATGCAGGTCAGGAAGCAATGGTTAGAACTGGACATGGAACAACAGACTGGTTCCAAATAAAAAAAGGAGTACGTCATGGCTGTATATTGTCAGCCTGCTTATTTAACTTATATGCAGTGTACATCATGAGAAACGTTGGGTTGGAAGAAGCACAGGCTGGAATCAAGATTGCCGGGAGAAATTTCAATAACCTCAGATATGCAGATGACACCACCCTTATGGCAGAAAGTGAAGAGGAACTAAAAAGCCTCTTGATGACAGTTAAAGAAGAGAGTGAAAAAGTTGGCTTAAAGCTCAACATTCAGAAAATGAAGATCATGGCATCTGGTCTCATCACTTCATGGGAAATAGATGGGGAAAAAGTGGAAAGAGTGGCACTCTTTATTTCTCTGGGCTCCAAAATCACTGAAGATGGTGACTGAAGTCATGAAATGAAAAGATGCTTAATTCTTGGAAGGAAAGTTATGACCAAGCTAGATAGCATATTCAAAAGCAGAGATATTACTTTGCCAACAAAGGTCCGTCTAGTCAAGGCTATGGTTTTTCCAGTAGTCATGTATGGATGTGAGAGTTGGACTGTGAAGAAATCTGAGTGCCGAAGAATTGATGCTTTTGAACTGCAGTGTTGGAGAAGACTCTTGAGAGTCCCTTGGACTGCAAAGAGATCCAACCTGTCCATCTTAAAGGAGATTAGCCCTGGGTGTTCACTGGAAGGACTGATGTTGAAGCTGAAACTCTAATTACTTTGGCCACCTGATGCAAAGAGCTGACTCATTTGAAAAGACCCTCATGCTGGGGAAGATTGAGGGTAAGAGGAGAAGGGGATTACAGAGGATGAGATGGTTGGATGGCATCACAGACTCAATGGACATGAATTTGAGTAAACTCTAGGAGTTGGTGATGGACAGGAAAGCCTGGAGTGCTGCTTTCCATGGTGTTGCAAAGAGTCAGACACGACTGAGAAACTGAACTGAACTAATGTGAGGCTGTGCTCTCGGGCTGTCTGGCTCCTCTGCATTTTCCACAGTAGAGCCTTGGCCACAGCAATGAGCTGCAATTGCTGCAATGAACCAGCTTCTCCTGGCTAGCTAACCCCAAGAAGGAGATTCTAAGGATGTTCCTAGCAACTGCCATAACCATTTGTTTTGTATATCCTTTCTGTTTCTCCTCTGCTCAGCACTGGTTGCCAATTTACACTTTTTCTGGCTGGAACTGAAACATGCATTTGGACCAGCTGAGGCACTCCATGACTGCATAAGTTCGCCTAAGTCCACTTTTGTGCCCCTAGGCTAACTTCTCTTTAGAGCATGAAGTGATTGTGGGCATTAAGTCAATTGGTTCTGGTGTCTGTCTGCCATTGAGGATGTTTTCTGAGTGTAAAGTGATATTTTGGCATTTTTGCCAATTGATTCTGCCATGCATCTGCTGTTGAGGACACTTTGTGTTGGGGAAGTATTTTTTTGGGACTCAGTATTGATAATCATCTTGTAGTATTTGTGACAGTTCTGTCTTCGCATGTGTGAGTGCTTATTCCATTTTTGAGATTGGTATCCCTTTTGCTTTTTGTAAAATGGGAAATTCAGGGTCAATCACTAGAAAAACTTAAGCTCTGAAACTGAATGAAAGTAGTTCAGTCATTAAGCAAAGTCAGGGGCATTAAATTCCTTTTCAGAGGCTATAAATAATGTTCTGAGTTGTATCCTTTGAGTTGTCTTGTGGAAACTGAAACTCACACCAAGTGGAAGAAGTTAATTACATGATGACCAGACTGTTGCCAAGGTTGAAATATCAGGTTTTGTTTCTTGGAAACATACTTAGTAGTTTCCATCGCTCATGATCTGATTGGTCTATAAACAGATAAGCAACAGAAATAATATAATAATAATACAGAGGAGGAGTCTTTGTATTGACTACCTGCTACTATTTGAAATTCTATTCTCATAAGAAAATTCAACATTATGTGCAAAAGCTTCATTTGATTTACATAGTCTTCAAGTGACTTATGCAGTAGAGCAAACATATTAAATGGCAATGCATATTAAGCCCATAGGCCAGGGTCACAACTCTGCTTCAACTTTGTATTTCAAGATCTTTACACTTAGCTAGGGCTGGATTTATGCTAGTAAAGTAACACTCAAAATTCTCCAAGCCAGGCTTCAGCAATACTTGAACCATGAACTTCCAGATGTTCTAGCTGGTTTTAGAAAAGGCAGAGGAACCAGAGACCAAATTGCCAACATCCGCCGGATCATGGAAAAAGCAAGAGAGTTCCAGAAAAAAAAAAAAAATGTTTCTAATTTATTGACTATGCCAAAGCCTTTGACTCTATGGATCACAAGAAACTGTGGAAAATTCTGAAAAAGATGGAAATACCAGACCACCTGACCTGCCTCTTGAGAAACCTATATGCAGGTCAAGAAGCAAATAGGAAAAGGAGTATGTCAAGACTGTATACTGTTATCCTGCTTATTTAACTTCTATGCAGAGTACATCATGAGAAACGCTGGACTGGAAAAAAAAACAAGCTGGAATCAAGATTGCCGGGAGAAATATTAATAACCTCAGATATGCAGATGACACCACCTTTATGGAAGAAAGTGAAGAGGAACTAAAAAGCCTCTTGATGAAAGTGAAAGAGAAGAGTGAAAAAGTTGGCTTAAAGCTCAACATTCAGAAAATGAAGATCGTGGCATCCAGTCCCATCACTTCATGGGAAATAGATGGGGAAGCAGTGGAAACAGTGGCTGACTTTATTTTTCTGGGCTCCAAAATCACTGCAGATGGTGACTGCAGCCATGAAAGTAAAAGACACTTGCTCCTTGGAAGAAAAGTTATGACCAACCTAGATAGCATATTCAAAAGCAGAGACATTACTTTGCCGACTAAGGTCCGTCTAGTCAAGGCTATGGTTTCCCTGTGGTCATGCATGGATGTGAGAGTTGGACTGTGAAGAAGGCTGAGCGCTGAAGAATTGATGCTTTTGAAGTGTGGTGTTGGAGAAGACTCTTGAGAGTCCCTTGGACTGCAAGGAGATCCAACCAATCCATTCTGAAGGAGATCAGCCCTGGGATTTCTTTGGAAGGAATGATGCTAAAGCTGAAACTCCAGTACTTTGGCCACCTCATGCGAAGAGTTGACTCACTGGAAAAGACTCCGATGCTGGGAGGGATTGGGGGCAGGAGGAGAAGGGGAAGACACAGGATGAGATTGCTGGATGGCATCACAGATTCGATGGACGTGAGTCTGAGTGAACTCCGGGAGTTGGTGATGGACAGGGAGGCCTGGCGTGCTGCAATTCATGCGGTCACAAAGAGTCAGACATGACTGAGCGACTGAACCGAACGGAAGTGACTTAGCACGCACGCACTCATACAGATAAGACAGAGAGAAAAGGTAGTCATGTTAAAAAAGAAAATTAACTCTGATATAAAAGATGCCTCCTAGTAATCATATTTACACAATTTTATGTGCAAATTATGTGTTTTTGACATTAAAAACTATGAAAAATATTTTTTATAAAATAGAAAATTAATTATGCATAATTATATATATATATATATATATATATAATATATAGAAGGCAATGGCAACTGACTCCAGTACTCTTGCCTGGAAAATCCCAGGGACAAAGGGGCCTGATAGTTTGCAGTCCATGAGATCGCTAAGAGTTTGGCGCAACTGAGCAACTTCACTTTCACTTTTCAGTTTCATGCATTGGAGAAGGAAATGGCAACCGACTTTGGTGTTCCTGCCTGGAGAATCCCAGGGACGGGCGAGCCTGGTGGGCTGCCGTCTATGAGGTCGCACATAGCTGGACACGGCTGAAGCGACATAGCAGTATATGTGTGTGTGTATATATCAATATATATATCTATATATATATATTCATACACACATTTATTTTCTTTATATATTGATGTGTAAACAATTTTATATATTACCCAAATCTCTATGGATCATAGAGTACATTCATGTAGCCCCATGGGCTACTCCTTGTAGCCTGCCAGGATTTTCTGCCCATTGGACTCTCCAGGCAAGAATAGTGAAAAGGGTTGCCATTTCCTACTTCAGGGAATCCGTCCAAACCAGGGGCTGAACTAACCTCTCTTATGTCTCCTGCATTGGCAGGTAGCTTCTTTCTTATATCATAAAGTAGAATATTCAAAAGTGTTACTATCATATTAGACTTTATTTATTTATTTATTTATTTTTTTCCCTTGGTTGCACTGTATGGCTTGTAGGATGCTAGTTCCCTAATAGGGAATCCAGGCCCTGGAAATGGAAGTGCAGAATCCTGATCCCTGGACCACCAGGAAATTCCTGAATATTTGCCTGACTTTAAGACTCTTTCTTTAAACTTTTAGAGCAGCAAAACCAATTTATATCAGTATGTTTTAAGTGTAGCATACTGTCTGGTATATAACAAGCATTCCATGGAAGTGGTATTTGCTCACTTGTGTCTGACTCTGACCTCATGGACTGTAGCCTACCAGGCTCTTCTGTCCATGGAATTCTCCAGACAAAAATACTGGAGTAGGTTGCCATTTCCTTCTCCAGGGGATGTTCCTGACCCAGGGATTGAACCCATGTCTCCCACATTGCAGGCAGATTCTTTACCATTTGAGCCACCAGGGAAGCCCTAAGCATACCATACACAGTTTTTATTTGGCTTCCCAGGTGACTCAGTGGCAAAAATATGCCTGTCAATGCAGGAGACACAAGAGACACTTATTCTGTCCCTGAATTTGGAAGATCCCCTAGAGAAGGGAATGGCTACCCACTCTGGTATTGTTGTCTGAAGAATTCCACAGACAGAGGAGCCTGGTGGGCTACAGTCCTTGGGCTCTCAAACAGTTGGACACAACTGAACACACATGTATATGTCATGTATAAGAAATATAGCAGTGTTGTTAAGAAAACAGACTTATATTAGCCTGAGTTTGAGTTCTGATTCTACACTTAATAGCTCTGCAATTTAGGGCTGCCTTTTATTCCCAAGCCTCTGCTTCTTATGTTTAAAATGAAACAATAATTGCAAACACCCTTCAAAATGTTTGGGATATTGAGGATGATAAGAAATATGAAATACTTACAGTGGCACCCACCACAATGTACACACCTAATACATTTATTTATCTAATCTTATTTACCTCTCTGTACATTTCCTTTACATTGCAGCTTGAATTCTGATCCAAAGATTATCTTAGATACAGTAGTTTCATAATGTCTTTTTTTTTTTATTTTATTTTATTTTATTTTTTTTTATTAAATTTTAAAATCTTTAATTCTTACATGTGTTCCCAAACATGAAACCCCCTCCCACCTCCCTCCCCATAACATCTCTGTGGGTGATCCCCAGGCACCAGCCCCAATCATGCTGTATCCTGCGTCAGACATAGACTGGCGATTCAATTCTTACATGATAGTATACATGATAGAATGCCATTCTCCCAAATCATCCCGCCCTCTCCCTCTCTCTCTGAGTCCAAAAGTCCGTTATACACAGCTGTGTCTTTTTTCCTGTCTTGCATACAGAGTCGTCATTGCCATCTTTCTAAATTCCATATATATGTGTTAGTATACTGTATTGGTGTTTTTCTTTCTGGCTTACTTCACTCTGTATAATCGGCTCCAGTTTCATCCATCTCATCAGAACTGATTCAAATGAATTCTTTTTAACGGCTGAGTAATACTCCATCGTGTATATGTACCAAAGCTTCCTTATCCATTCATCTGCTGATGGACATCTAGGTTGTTTCCATGTCCTGGCTATTATAAACAGTGCTGCGATGAACATTGGGGTACATGTGTCTCTTTCAATTCTGGTTTCCTCGGTGTGTATACCCAGCAGCAATCTTGAGAAAGAAGAATGGAACTGGAGGAATCAACTTGCCTGACTTCAGGCTCTACTACAAAGCCACAGTCATCAAAACAGTATGGTACTGGCACAAAGACAGACATATAGATCAATGGAACAAAATAGAAAGCCCAGAGATAAATCCACACACATATGGACACCTTATCTTTGACAAAGGAGGCAAGAATATACAATGGAGTAAAGACAATCTCTTTAACAAGTGGTGCTGGGAAAACTGGTCAACCACTTGTAAAAGAATGAAACTAGATCACTTTCTAACACCGCACACAAAAATAAACTCAAAATGGATTAAAGATCTAAATGTAAGACCAGAAACTATAAAACTCCTAGAGGAGAACATAGGCAAAACACTCTCAGACATAAATCACAGCAGGATCCTCTATGATCCACCTCCCAGAATTCTGGAAATAAAAGCATAATGTCTTTTTTAAAAAATTTCTTTGATTTCTTGAAACCTATTCTTTTTTTTTCTAAAATTATTTATACATATTACAATTATTTTTATCTCTTTAAAATGAGTATGCTTCTCATTTTGCATAAGTAGTCAGGAAGCTCCCAGAGGTCAAGGACAGAGAGGATGTTTTATATAGTTGCCTGTCATTCATAGCATAGAGCTCAGTTTCTTCAACCAAGCATTCCAGACTCCACTCATAAATTTGTCAATCTCCAGTTCCTTAAAGAATTTCCATTAATTGTAGTCAACGTATTTTCAATCATAAAATAATGCATACATTTCAAGTAGAACACAGCCATACTTCTAAGATGCAGCACAGCTTGTTTTAAAACAGAGATCATCAGATTAGTCACAGTAAAAGTCATCTCAGTCAATAGTTCTATTGCATTTCATGTCTATTTGCTTCTAAAAAAATAAGAAAATAATTCCATAACAGCTAAATATAGTTTAGAATGACTTCACTGATTTCCTCTGGAGTGGGAAGAAAAATAATCTTTCATCAACAAAGAATGTCCTAGCAAGTAGAAATATTGCTTATTTGGTAAAACTCTGAAATATTGCAACTATCCTACTGTGAACATCAATATTTAATTTTTCTCATATGTTTTTTATCAGTAAGTATCCAAGAAATACAATACATCGAGAACCACTGTATTAAAAAATAGAGAATTTAATACTTAAGTAGCAAAAGATACAGATTCGCTTGCATTTCCAACTATATTGATTTTAGCGATTACTTTGTAATTTGTCTTTCTCATCAATTGTCAATGTAGATGATTAAAGGCATAAAATTTTCATCCACATATAGTTTAACAAAAGCAGAGTGCATTAAGTAGCCCAATATTTGCCACAAATATTCAGTTTGACATCCTACCCACTTCTGAAACTCTGAACAAAAAGGTACTTCTCTTACATATCAGTGGATGATTTCTGATAATATGATACCTACTTTCAATGTTTATTCATCTCCAATAAATTTTTTAATCCCAGTAGTTTACAAATAGTACCACTCCTAAAAATAAACAAATGAAATGCAGAATTCATAGCTTTGTTAAATGTAAGCAGGTATATCTTTATGATATACATAGATTTAGCAATACTTGTATTATGTAAAGATCTACAGAATATATCATTTTGATGTCTCTGTTTGAAATAGTTCATCATTAGAAACTCTAAACTGGTGAACAAGGACCGTTCCGCATAAAGTATGTCAATTCTTACTGTTTTTGTCATTGTTTACTTGTGTTTGTTTGCCATACTATTAGTGTACCTCCTTTGATTTTTCTCATTTTTTTTCTTCTTGATTATTAAAACACATTTATTTATAAAGCAATTGATCTTTATTCCAATGTTACTTCAGAAAACATGTTAGAGATGAACTGAGACATAAAGGAGATAGAGAAAAAGATAAAAATGCTTTTCTTTCTTTCTTTCTTTTGATTGCTTGAGAACTTTCTATTCCTTATTTTTATACTAACTTTTTGTTTATACTATTCATTTTAATATTTCTATGTTAATCTGAAAAAATGGAGAGCTTCTACTCATTATAATCAACAATAAATCAATTATTTGTCACTTAAGAAACAAGGTAAGAATCTTATAACTATTAAACTCATTAAAATTATTTCATCCTTTGTGAAATAGGCATTAAGACAATACATTTTTTTTTTTTTGCTGTTTAAAATAGCTTATATTGCTTTGCATTAGGTACACATTTACTGATTTCACTAATTTTTATGCCTTCTTAGATTTCTAGTTTTAACATGAGATCAGTTCTTTCAGATTGAAGAACATTACTTGGTATTTTTTATAATGCAAAAATGAGTTTGCCTGGTGACTCAGGTGTAAAGAACCCACCTGCCAATGCAGGAGATGCAGATTCAATCCCAGGGCTGGGAAGGAAATGGCAATCCACTCCAGTATTCTTAAGTGGGAAGTCCATGGACAGAGGAGCCTGGTGGGCTACAGTCCAGGGGGTCACAGAAAAAGTCTGACATGACTTAGCAACTAAACAACAACAGTAATGCAAAGTGCTAGCAATCAATGCTTTTATATTCTATATTTCAAAAATCAACTTTATTTTTGCTTTAGTTTTTGAAGAGTCTTTTAACTGGTTTTACAAATCTGCAGTGACTTTTTTCCTTCCATTTCAGCACTGTAAATTCTACTCTATTGTCTCTGATTTCCAGAATTTCTCTTTGAAATTGTCCTGATTCTCTTTAAATTGTGTGCCTTCTACTTCACTATCTTCAAGTTTTTGTTTGTAATTTGATTCTTTGTTTTCTTACATTTGTTTGTAATGTGGGGGACTGTGATTTTCTCCTACATACATTTGATAGACTTTTAAAGTATTAGGTTGATTTTTTCATCAGTCTTGGAAAATGATTAGTCAATATCTCAGCCATCCCTGGTGAGGAATCTGCCTGACAATGCAGGAGACACCAGTTGGATCCTTGGGTTAGGAAGGTTGACCAGTTAAAGGCATTTTATTAAAGGCATTCACCAGTTAAAGGGAATTTAAGTTCTGATAATTACAAATAAGGACTTATAAACATTTATGTACAAGTTTTGTGTGAACACAAAGTTTCCCTGGTGGCTCAGATAGTAAAGAATCTGCCTGCAATGTAGAACACTTGGGTTCAATCCTTGGGTCAGGAAGATTTCTTGGAGAAGGGGTTGTCAACCCACTCCATTTTTCTTGCCTGGAGAATTTCATGGACAGAGGAGCCTGGAGGGCTAGAGTCCATGGGATTGCAAAGATTTGGACACAGCTGAGAAACTATTTTGTTTGTTTGTTTTGTTTTAATTGTGCTTTGGTAAATGAATAGATTGACCGTTGAGTCAAATTTTACATGCATTTTAAACTTTATAAGGGTCTAACAAACTCTTATATAAAAATAATTAAATACACCTCAGCAGTATCTGTAAAGCACTCCAGTGTTCTTGCCTGGAGAATCACAGGGAGGGGGAGCCTGGTGGGCTGCCATCTATGGGGTCCCACAGAGTTGGACATGACTGAAGCAACTTAGCAGCAGCAGCAGTAGCAACAGCATCTGTAGAAAGGAAATTCTTCATGGACATCTTTTTCCCATTTTGATCAACTATAGTCTAAAATATAACCTTCACAAAGGCAGATATAGTAGTTTTGCCTTGAATCCTAGTATTTTCTCAGTTCTAAGCTTTACCTAGAAAACACTAGATTTTCAGTAATTATTCACTGAATGAAAGAGCAGACCAATGTTATATAACTACAGAATAATATATGATGAAACATGTGCTAGACACTCAGTGATGGATATTTAAGGAAAGATTATGATAACATGAGATTATTAAAGACTGTAAATATATCATAGATAGCACATATTAATAGAGAAGCTGGGATGAAATACTCCATTTATGTTGAAGAGCACAACCAATGACAGAAATAAGGAAAATACCACATAAAAATAAGTACACTTAGAGGATTTTTGATGGGATGAGAACATAGTATTTGTAGGGAAAAAAAAGAAGACCTAAAAGCAGGTTTATAATCAGAGTTCTGCCACTTGGTGGTCTTTGGGTTTAACTTGGACACTTGACTTCTCAGTACTTCAATTTCTTTATAAATAAGTTAAGACCCTAACAATGCCAAAGTCAAAGAGTCACCAAGTGAATAAAGTGAACTGAAAGTCACTCAGTCATGTCTGACTCTTTGTGACCTCATGGACTATACAGTCCATGGAATTCTCCACCCAGAAAACTGGAGTCGGTAGACTTTCCCTTCACCAGGGGATATTCCTAACCCAGGGATCAAACGCAGGTATACCACATTGCAGGCGGATTCTTCACCAGCTGAGCCACAAGGGAAGCCCAAAAATACTGGAGTGGGTAGTCTATCCCTTCTCCAGGGGATCATCCCAACCCAGCATCCACCCTGGGTCTCCTGCATTGCAGACAGATTCTTCACCAGCTGAGCTATCAGGGAAGCCATGAGTTGGCAATGGTATTATATTACTCATTTTATATAAAAATTTCTCACACTATTGATGGCCTGACAAAAAGATTAATATAAATGTGAACAACTGTTAACATAAACCTAATCTGATGATTTTAAGTTTGACATAGCAAAAATTTGTATAGTAAAACTTTTGAGAACAATTTAAATATTAAATTGTCACTGATAAAATGCTGAAGTTCATACATTGACAAAAAAGGGGTAACAGTAATACACATTAAATTAGTGATTGAAGAAAAAAATAGCACTGGAAAATTTTAGTTTTATCATCTCTTGGTAAAATATAGAAAAAAAAAATTTTTTTCCAACCATTTTCCATGAACAAATATTGAATTGGAAGGTTGCTGCCACATTTTTGCTGTAATAAGAGATATGGAAAATAGTCATCAATTAAGCTTTAGTGATGGTGCTGGTCAGAAATTATGGGGAATATAGAAATGTTCTTCCCCTACATGTGACTGTGGAATTGTATGACATCTCCAAAGTAGAACTATCATATATTTTATCATGTTTACATTTCTTTAGAAATTTTTACACTAGAAATTTATTTTGAGTGTTCAAAACAAAATCCAAAATCACTTAGATACATGCCTTCTAGTATCATTTTTCCACTTTCCTCCAAAAGTAGAAGTTAGAAAACTTTCTAGGTTTAACAACTTATGTTGTCCAGATATTGTCTTTTAAATAAACAATTTCTAAAGTAAGTCCAGAAAACAACTGTACTTCAGTAGAGACCTTTATCCAAGATTATGAGTTTCTAGTCTGAGTTGGAGATCTATTCTCTACTATGAAGTTTATGATTCCTTCATAGTATAGTCCTGAGGTTGTCAGAGACTATGACAAAGTTATGTCACAACCATTTTCATTCCAAATCTATTCAGATAAAGCACCTTCAGAAACCAATAAACAGACATATAAAAAAGACCAATAAAGAGTATAGTCTGAGGAGTACATTTTACTCTGAATGATGGAAAGCATATGTGCTTTACATGAATACTAAGCATAGAACAGAATTTGAACTAGTGTTGCACCTAAGCTGTAGACATAACAGTTGAAGATCTAAGAAAAGTTTTCTGTCAATAGAATGAGTTGAAAGAGAGAAGATAAAAACTAAAGTTACTTTGATTGTTAAAAACACACTCTACTTAAAAAAAAAAAAATACAGAAAACTCACAAAGCAGTAAAACATGACTTGAGGAATGTTACTGAAGAGAAAATTAGGATACAGTAAACAACAAGTCAAGGGAAGAGCAAACTAGTGAAAAAGACCTATTGATAATAAAATACTGATAAGAACTTAAACTCATCTGTATTATGTTCCTTCTTAGCCTGAGTCTCAGACCAATGCTCAGAATATTATTGCTTTATATATTTTGTGTAAAACATATTCCATAGCAGGTATTTATTATTTCTACCTGGTAGATAAAAAGAGTCCTGAATATGCAAAAAAAAAAAAAAAAAAAGTTTTGCAATACATATATTCTAACAATTACCTTTGGGAAGGACTAAAAATAAGAGTCTTTGAAATTCTCAATGCAATATATATAAATGCTTGAACACAAAAGGGAAGTATGGCATTGAAAAAATTATAGCAGAAAATTAGTATGAGTGGACAGACAAAATTAAATATATATACTATATATATATATATAAACCAGTATATAACCAATCAGTATATAAATATAAATAAATATATATATATATGCACACAATGAAATATATAAAACAGGAAACGAAGGTAGACAAAGTCATACTTATTAAAAGGAAAGTAAACGGGTGAACAAGATGGCAGAGGAGTAGGTGGATGTGGAAAGCGTCTCTCTCCATGGATACATCAGGAATGTACCTTCATACACAGAAGTGCATGCAGAGCACCAGCTGAGAGCAGACAGGAGTACCTGACCAGAGGAAAAGAATATATAGAACCATGCAAAACAGTAGGACGAAAGAACTAGTGGAGAAAGCAGAAATGTTTGTAGTACTGGACTTGTCCTTGGCAGGTGGGGGAACTGAAGCAGGGTTCTGAGCCCCACGTCAGAGCAATTGTCTGAGTCAGAGGAGAAACATTTAAGGCTGAGAGTGAAACAGCTGATCTGTGGCAGCCTAAATGGAATGATCATGGCATCCAGTCCCATCACTTCATGGGAAATAGATGGGGAAACAATGGAAACAGTGGCTGACTTTATTTTTCTGGGCTCCAAAATCACTGAAGATGGTGATTGCAGCCATTAAATTAAAAGACGCTTACTCCTTGGAAGGAAAGTTATCACCAAACTAGGATATTAAAAAGCAGAGACATTACTTTGCCAACAAAGGTCCATCTAGTCAAGGCTATGGTTTTTCCTGTGGTCATGTATGGATGTGAGAGTTGGACTGTGAAGAAAGCTGAGTGCCAAAGAATTGATGCTTTTGAACTGTGGTGTTGGAGAAGACTCTTGAGAGTCCCTTGGACTGCAAGGAGATCCAACAAGTCCATCCTAAAGGAAATCAGTCCTGGATTTTCATTGGAAGGACTGATGCTAAAGCTGAAACTCCAATACCTTGGCCACCTCATGCAAAGAGTTGACTCATTGGGAAAGACCCTGATGCTGGGAGGGATTGGGGGCAGGAGGAGAAGGGGACGACAGAGGATGAGATGGTTGGATGGCATCACCAACTCAATGGACATGAGTTTGAGTGAACTCTGGTTGTTGGTGCTGGACAAGGAGGCCTGGTATGCCTAGAGTCAGACACGACTGAGTGACTGAACTGAACTGAACTGAAATGGAATGAGAATCAGACAGTCCTTGCCCCAGCCATACATACCCTGGACAAAGACACAGGTCCCCTGGAAGGCACAGCATCTGGAAGCTGGAGTTTAGGGATTGTGTAGCAATCCCAGGGTGAGGACTGCTGTTGACTGCAGAGAGACTGATCAAGAGGAGGTGTTGGAGGAGATTGTGGTGGTAAATGCTTGTAGAGGGAAGCTAGGCAGCCACAGAAGCAAGGCAATACTGCTGAGTCACCTGTAGAGGGTGGAGCCATCATTATAGCCTCTCTTTCCTCACATGACATCAGCAGCAGCTGAACAATAGAGAACCTGGCCTATCAAACACCTAAGGCACTGAAATACAGAGCAAGACCCCACCCAGGGTGCTCCTTAAGTGCCTAATGCACTGATCTACAGAGTAGCAACCCAGCCAGGTATACACCTACATGTGCCTGACACACAGAACAAGAGAAGGATCCCAGGCAAAGGAGCCATCTAAGAGCCTGAATGGGTGGAGCTACAGAGAAAGACTGGCCAAAGAGGGCTTCTGATTGCCAGCTCCAAGAGGCTCAACAAAAGACTCTGATAGGGCCATAACTTCTGTGGCAGAGGCAGTTTGTGTCCCCACACACTTGGCACCACGAGGGTACCCACAAGGCAAGAAGTTGTGCCACTTTCACACTCAACTCTTACTAGGACAGAGCTACCATAGGCAAAAAAAAAAAAAAAAAAAAAAAAAATCTTGCATCTATGCGTGCAGAGTCACTCTGTTAGCATCTGACTCCTTGCGGCCCTGTAGACTGTGGCCTACCAGGCTTCTCTGTCAGGAAGGGGGGTTTTCCAGGCAAGAATACTGGAGCATATTGGTCAATACTGATTGCCATACCCTTCTAGAGCTTCTAGAACACTATATTTACTGCTGTCAGGTGCTGCCAGGACCCCTCCAACCCAAGCAGCTGCACCACCCCCACACCTGGCCCTCACAGGAGTAAACCTGAGTTCCACCAAGGCAACCTCAGAGCAAACCACAGTAGATGACCCACATGCAGAGGTAGAAATAAAACCACAATTGAAACCCAGGTGCAGTGTGACTAAGAAGAAGACCCAAAACCTTCCCACCAGCTGTACAAGCTGCAGATTAAATCCACAGGATCAACTAGGCAGACTGTGTCTATGGAATATATAAAAGGCCATTGAGAGCTCCCGCAATAGAAAACACACTAATTCTGATAGCTGTGGATATTGGCAGCAAAAACACATAGGTGTAGGACCAGATTAGAATCTGAGCTTCCTCCAGACCAGATCCAGAGATCAGTACAGTTGTGGAGGGCATCCTAGAGAGGTGAGGTGGACTGTGACTCCCAGCAAGGGAAGGGACTCTGACAGCAGTAACTCAAGAAAAACATTTATTTCATATGTTTTGACTTGTTCTGTAGACTTTTTGGATTTTTTTTTCTTTTTTTCCTTTTATTCCCCTCTCTGTTGTAGTTGTTGATTTTGTTATTGGCACTATGAAATCTAGTTAAGCTTTTGAGCTTTTTTTTTTTTTCTCAGTCATATTTTTTTTATTGTTGTTATAAACCTCTGCCTCTACTTTGGGCATTTGCAGTTGTGTGGAGTTTTTCTTTTTTTCTTTCTCTTTTTCTAACTTAATATTTTAAACTTATTATTATTTTTTTCTACATTTATTCCTTTGTTTGCTTTCCCTGCTGTTCTTTTCCCCGTACAGATAATCTTTAATGTATATAAATCTTCTTTATCTACCTCTATTTAACTTTGGATATCTATTCTTTCTTTCTTTTCTTAACTCTCAACATATTTGTTAATTTTATTTCCATTGCTTTATTCGTCAATTGGAACATTGCTTTAGTTTCGTTTTCTAGTTTGTACTTTAGTTAGTTTTGTTCTAGTAGATATAATTTCTGATTTCCTTTGTTCACCAGGTTAATCTATTGTACTTTATTTTTTTATGGACTGTTTTTAGTTTGCTTATGGACATATATGTATATGTGTATATTCAGTCACGCTTTTTATTGTTATAAACCTCTGTGAAGTTTTCCTTTTTTTTTTTTTCTTCTTCCATTCTTTTTCTTTTTTATAATTTTAATTTTTAAAACTATTATATTTTCT